>NC_140777.1:84534399-85187240 GCF_044657685.1 Stegodyphus dumicola
TCCCATGGTACAAACTTTGTTCCCCGATGGTGATGGTGTCTTCCAAGACGACAAAGCCCCTGTTCACACAGCTCACATTGTCCAGGACTGGTTTTCTGAGCACGAGGATGAGTTGTCCCATCTCCCCTGGCCACCACAGTCACCGGACCTGAGTATTATCGAACCTTTGTGGTCTACATTGGAACGGAAAGTGCGTTCTCGTTATCCACCGCCAACATCGTTATCTGAACTTGCCACCGTTTTGCAGGAAGAATGGTATAATATTCCCTTGGCAAACATACAGAACTGTATTTATCCATTCCGAGAAGACTGCAAGCTGTTTTGGATGCCAGCGGGTTTCCTACACCATATTAAGCAAAGAAACATGTTTTTTTAAAGGTGTTTCCATATTTTTGTCCAACCCCTGTATGTATTGCTTTTATTTCATTTAGTTACTCTGTTAAATAATGTCCTACAATCTGAAAAATAATTTAAAGCTCGCAATAGTATTCAGAATTCGCTATTTGCCAAATTAAGGAATGATTAATGTAGAGTAACATAATGTAATATGACAGAAAAAAGTGGAAAGATCAGGCTCTTGCTGTTAAGAAGTCTAGTTCTCTTAGGAAGCATACACTATAGATTTAAAAAAAAAAAAAAAACTATTGAAGAAATAACTTCTAGCCTTGTGGAGCAAAACAAAAGTCAGAAGAAGAATATATAAGAACCTTTTATTCGAACACAACAACTACTCAACTTGGGTTTACGCAAGCCAAGCTCTTCTGGCTGAACAGAAATACGTAACGATGAACAATTTCAAAATGTGGTACATTAGCCTAACGTCTCACAGAATAATTAAAACGCTAGGCAAGGCTCTAGAAAACTGGCGAGATAAAGCCAAATGGCTAGAAGCGCTCAACGCCACTAAATCAAGTCGCTAATAATCAAGACACAACGTTGCCTGGAATAGGCAGACACGCTCTAAAACTAACTTCTGAAACTTGTGAGTTCCTCACTTTGTAGATGCTAAGTTACAGTTGAACGTGAAGAATCTTAAGAACTGATAAGCGAATAATCGCTTGAGTTTGTGTGACAAGAAGCAACAAGATGTAAGGGTGAATAACCTTTTATTACTCAAATAAGGTTTAACAGAACTTCGTGTTGGAGTGTACAATAAAAGCCGACACTTGGGCTTGAACTTAAGAGGGTAAGAAGAAAACTAAAACTAATCTAAACTAAAGAGATATAGCCGAGCTTATCAAAGTTTTAACGTAGTTGGCCTCTTAAACACGAGATGACTGCGAAGCTATCAAGGGCCTGAGTACGGCCGAGCGTAATAACAGCTTTGAGAGGGAGTAGCCACAAAGGCGGACGCGCGCTAATCAGAAACTCTGATTCTCTCTCTCTCTCTCAGTAAACTTTGCGGTTCAATACCGCTTCTCCTCATTATGTATTCAGACGTTATTCTAAAACTACGTTCTGGCCGGATGTAGTAAATTGAAGTTAAGGATTTGACAGGAAAGAAGTTTAGCTCAAAATTTAAGTGTTAATAAAATTAACATAATCCTTACAAACTCTTGCTAAAATACCACTTTTATTTACCTAAATCTGAATAAACGCTCACTGTCTCATTTATATTCTGGCATGAAAAGCGTGGGTGAAAAGAGAGTAATAGGAAAGTGCTAACTTAAAATGAACTATTAGTTAAAAATAAACAGATAAACCTCACAATGTTTTATAAGTTTAAAAGAATCTTCTTTATTAATATGTAAGCATACGTTTTAAAAAAGGCAAATACGTAAGTTTAATTTTTTGTTTCCTTTTTATTATGTAAGGATTACAAAAAAGTAAAACTAATGTTGCTAATGTAGCATCCAAATCATATTTCAATTTACATTTTCATGAGCACATTCACTGCGAAACCTTTCATCAAAAAACGATCATTAAAAAAAAAAAAAAAAAAAAAAAAAGTCTTTTTTGGGCTTTATACTGTGTTTTTCTTTTGAAGGAAAAAAAAAAGCACTTCTGACTCTAAACTTTGTTTCTGAATAAAGAAATTCAAAGAATAAATGGGAAATAAACTTTACTGTGCATTTAGATTTTATTCCTTTGATTAATTTTATTAAGACATTTCCTGTAATGCATAATAGTTTTAAGTTTAGAAATTTATTCCTGTTTTTTTTTCATTTCTGGTTTAATGTTGCTGAAGAAAAAAGTTATTTATAAAATTTCGACTCATTGATTTTTCAAAATTGAGTAGGTAGTTTCAAAAATTGGTATTATTTATATTTTATTCGTGAAAGTAATTTGAAATGTAAGTTGATATTTAAAAGTATATTTTTAGCATATAAACCGATGGCATGTTACATTTTAGTTCTGTATTGATAATTATTGATAACGATGAAATGAAATGTGGAAATAACGAATCTTAAAAGATCTTGCATTTTAAAGTAGTTTTTGTCTATATGTATAGGTATTGTATCCGTATATCAGTTATTATTATGTTAAAAATTTAAAAAGTTAATTTAATAAATCCATTTTTTTTTCGATACATATTGCTGCCTGCGTACGGGTTCGTAATAGATTGAATGCACACAACTCCGGTAATAGGATGATAAAATTTAATTTATCAAAAGAAACAACTCTGCATAATAAGTCGTAAAACTCTTCATATTATCACAGAATCTAATGAGTAGTTACACTTTAAACTACTAAGAACGTTAAACACAATGCAATGCAAAGGACATCTAAAGAGGACCCGGAGATATCTCAATAATTCGAACTGATGCAGAACTGACAACTCGCAAGAATAGCAACAACAACTGAGAGAAGATGCTTTTTTCTGCCTTACATAGTTTTCACCCAGCCGCCGAAATATTTCTAGTACTTTTTGCACATCGAAATTGCTATATGGTAACATGAAGGTCGAATTACGGTTACAGCTAACATAGTAAAAGCATTTAAAAATCCATAAATGGATTTTTTATTCCACTCAGACCATTAACTGTGATCAATTACATTTATTCAATTACAACACCTGTTTATGTGATACAGAGGCTGGACCCAAATGTCGCCAAATTATGCGATTTAGGTGATTTCGCGCCAAATTTGGCGATAAAAGTTAGCCTCCAAAACCATTGCCAACTTGGTGATATCTCGCTAAATTACAGAGATTCCCGTTTGCATATTTCACAAGTGCACATCAGCGTAGCCACTGAGGGAGGGGTTTCGAATATGAACCAATGAGCTGCTATTGCTCTTGTGACGCTAAATCTTCGTGCATGTGAGCATATGTTGTTTGCGTTTTAATTTGCATTTGTTTCGCAGTTATAAATATATGGCGTAATAGTAGAAATCTTGTAGTGCTTTCGTTTTCTGATTTTAATTAATCGCTGATATTTCACTTTCGTGATTTTTATCACGCATTAATATTTGAATTGATGTTCACGGCATATTATGTGGATTAAGAGAATTCAAGTGTATATTTTTTTAATTGAGCTGAGAATGACTGAAAGGGTTACAATGAATCTTCTTATTTCAGTGCTTGCATTCTTTTGATTTTTAAAGTGTAAGGATCAGAATACATTGATCCATTGCTAACATTAAAAATTATTTGTAAATAAATTGAATATATTCGTTGTGAAAAAGATAAATGTTTGATGAGTATTTCTTGTGTATGTAGTGTATTTAAGAGTGAGCAGTTATTAAATCTGAAATTTAACACATTAAATGTATACAAATGTAAATTAGTAAAAGTTCGCATTGAATAAAATTCTGCATTGGTTATTATTATAACACATCTTTTTCATATAGATTGCAATAAAAAGTGCTGACTTCTACTTACATATATAATTGATGTAAATATTTTTCTCATACGCCTAGTTTTATGTAAAGATTGCATTTGGGCTCAGATGTTTATCACATATTTCTTTCTTCATCTTATTTACCACTTATTAAGTAATATTTCACATCGATATTTTTGCGAAGTATCCAACATGTGTTTGTATTTATTTCAACCAGGTAGTGAAATCTTCATAATTGCCTATATTTGATCTAACTTCGCAATGAAAAGTTTATTTTGTACAGAAAATTGCGTTGCAGAATATTTTCAACCATCTTGCTTAAATCTTAAAGCACGCGAAAGGTCATGTGACATGACAGAAATATTACCGGATCCTCATTGGTCCATCCAGAAGCCACTCCCTCGGTGGCTACACAGATGTGCACTTGTGAAATATGCTTCCCGTTTACTCAATGTTAAATGGACTTGATATTGTATTTTTATTTTTTGCGGCACAGCTCGTCTTTTTAGATTTTTCATGTTACATGGCACAAAAAAATACAACAATTTTACTTATAATTTCACTAAACTTAACAACCTACCTAAGTATAAAATTCGTAACAATATTATTATGTTTATGATGATGTCGTTAATCTCTTACGTAATTTAAAATTTGCTGCTAAATAGCAATATGAAAAAATATGATATGAAAATAGGAGGCTGGGCTGGTTCTAGTCTGTTATAATTATTGCAACTTATTCTTTCTTCTTGTAATCCACGTCTTATCCAAAGTTTCAAATTAAGTATTTAAAACTCAAAGCTTGCATTTCAGTTAATAATTAGTGGCAGAACCGTGATAACATTAAAACAGCAGTTTTACTGCTGTACTTCTGTGCTTTTTCTGTTACCTTTTAAAATTTAAGATAATTTGCATCTTTGAAGGGAATAGGCATACTTAGTAATGAGAAACTCCAGAAAGAGGAAGTGTAACTGAGATCCCATAATAAATTAACAATTAATAATTTACAATATATGAAACTTGAAAATATTCATTTTAAACATTTACATCTTGCGATATATACTCATAAAGTATCTTTTTTGTTATTTGACTAAGTGAATTTTAAGGAATTTATTGTACTTGCTATCAATCAGATAAGTGGATAATTTATTTTTTTGACAATTTCAACGATGCGAACATACGAATTTTTAGGAAAAGGTTATTAGCAATATTTAAGTGCCACAAACGATAATCATGAGATTTTGAGTATCAGCTATTCCTTTTAGGTATATAAATTAACGTTACAAAGCACATTATCTTGTCGAACATAGTCTTTAAGTTCGCATTAGCACTGTTAAACAAGTAGCTTTTTTTGTAGAGTCATTAGGTTTTTTTTGATTCTGGAGATGTGACAAATGCCATTCTCTCTCCGAGACTCTAACCTGGACGTCTTGAATACGCGCCAAGTGTGCTACCATTATACCACGAAGGCTTGCTGGAATACCTGTAATTTATTTTATTCTTCTCTTGTAGTAAATATGATTATCTTATTTTTTTATTGTATAACTTAAATTGTTTTATGTAGAACTTTTCTCAAGTTTTTTTTTCGCAGAATATTTGAAAAATGGCTAAACAGCTTATAGCAACCACTACTCGCAGAAGATTGCCTCAGAAAAATATTGTTGCGTTCTGCGAGTTTGTGGATTTGGAGCGACTGACGACAACACTTGATGAAGAATGAAAATACAGTTTATTAGCCAGTATTTTTCAGGACAGCTACACGTACACGTTTGCAGTCGTTGAAAAACTACGACAAGCACGTTGAATCAATCAGCAACACAGCATTTAGGCTATCAGGCTACTGTGAAGATAGATTCACGGCAAAGAACTAGAGTATAGCTCCCGACTCGGTTCCGTCGTTTTCGGAACTCAACGTACTCTCGAGACTCTCCACGCGATGTACTCGATAGCCTCAACGATGCACACTTACGATGCACCAACTCGACAGTAAAACGATAAAACTCGATAGACTAAGATACATTCGATAGACTCGCGATCGACTCATACTCCGCGTACCAGCTGGGTTTATATACGACCATACCAGCTGGGTACGACCGTACGACCGTACCAGCTGGGTTTATATACGTACAGCTGGGTTTTATTCGGCCTACCTTCGAGAACATTCTATGCCAAACCGGTAAGAATTCGTTCTAGAAAGTTCTTCATCCGTCTACAGCATTCGCCAATTTTGTCGCCAAAGGGACGATTTCTCGCCAAATATGGCAACCCTGTCGTCCCTTGCCATGTTCTGGTAACCCTAAACCTGCTCTGCGGGGAGGCTATCTTACCGCGTGGTGGATATTTCTTAACAATATTCATTATTTCTGGAAGCATAAATAAACATGGATACTGAGCATCACTCTTACTTGCGTTCTCTATGGCTACTGTCTCCAAAGAAGATCAAAATCATTTAGTACTACACTGACTACCAATAAATATTTGGACACCTGTGATAGAAAAGAAAAACTAACTTTATTCAAAATCAATAGTTGGTAGAGCCTCCATGAGAGGTAATTACAGCGTGGACCCTCCGGGGCATACTTTCCACAAGTCTTTGTATGACAGCTAATGGTATTTTCTTCCACTCGGCTTGGAGAAGACATAGAAGTTCCTTCACCGATTTTGCACGGGTAGTGCACCCCTGAATTCGGCGATGCAACTCGTCCCAGAGGTTCTCGATAGGGTTCAGGTCTGGACTCTGGGCAGGCCAGTCCATTCGATGAACTTCATTGGCACCATACCAAGCCTTGGTTAACGTCGAAATATGACAACTGGCATTGCCGTCCTGAAAGTAACAGGGGTCCAACCCATAAAACGGCCACAACGTAGGAAGCACATTGTCATCCAAAATAGTGCAGTAGGCATCGGAGTTGAGCTTACCATGAATGGGTCGATATTGGGTACCTGTCGATATTGGGTACTTCAGATCGCTAGATATGTCCCTTAAGGATCGGCCACATTTGTGATACCCGATAATTATACCTTTCTCGAAATCAGAGAGCTCCGAACTGCGAGGCATCTTGCATGCGACTAAAGCCGATGCTGTTTCCTACACGATGTATACCGGCGGAGTCCGTGACGTACCTTAGGACCGCAGATGTCGTCACTTGCATAGGTGTCCAAATACTTATTGGTAGTCAGTGTATATAGGTTGTCGTCTTTGAGAGATTTCATTGAACTTTTTAGGATAAATGGAATCTGGTAAAAAATATTTTGCCCACTGATTACATTAGTCTGTAAAATTTAGTAGTCCAAAAGCTCAATTGATGGTCTTCATAATGTATATTTGAAAGTAATGCTATGAAATTCCTAGCTACTGTAAGATAGCTTTCCCGCAAAGCGGGGTTAGGATTGCCAGAAAGTGGCAGATAAAGGCAGGGTTACCAGATTTGGCGAGCAATCACCCACGTGGCGACATTTGGCGACGAAATTGGCAATAAGCTATAGACGAAGCGAGAACATTCTAGAGCTGATTCTTAGCGGTTTCTTCGAGAATATTCTTGACGGTAGGTCAAAATTTATGTGTACCTTGCCTGTATGCGGAGTATGAGAGTATCTAGCAGTTGTCGTATGTTGTTGCAGTATGCAGTAGTATGTTGAGTTCAGTACTAGTGTCTTGAGTTCAGAGATTAGCTCGAGAGCTATCGAACGAGTCTGGAGCTGTACTTTAGTGCTTTGCCGTGAAGCTGCCTTCAGCGTTACAGCCTGAAGGCTGTGTTGCTGATTGTTTCAGCGTATTTGTCGTAGTCTTTCGACGACTGTAACGCGTCTTTGGAACGCTCTTATGTAACACTGACGAATAAATTGTGTTTTGATTCTTCGTCAAGTGTTGTCATCAGTCACTCCAAATCTACGAACCCCTAGAACACAACAGTAATATTCGAATTTGTCATTTCTTGTTAAATTCGTAATACCTGCCTGTGAATTTATTTTGGATGAACTGATGGAATGACTACTGTTTCCACAGTTAAATAACAGCTAATTTCAGTCACTTATTTTTTATTATCATGACAATAAGACAATTTGCTAGAACTTATTAAAATTTCAATTTTCACTTCCTTGTCCGAAGTAAAAGAGGTTGCACCGCAAAAAAATTTCAGGTATAATTTTTCAACGGAAATGGCTTGCGTATGATCGTCCTCGAATCCATTTGAACGATGTCTTTGCGTGACATCTGTGTACGGACAAAATAAAGGACTCATTTTTTCAAAATGAAATATAAATTGGATTTAGAATGAATTCAGAAAAGATTTTTTCGTGACGTCTGTATGTACGGACGTGCGTTTATGTGTATCTCACATGACTCAAAAGAAAGTACCCTCAGAACAATGAAATTTTATATATGGGAATGCTATAACATGTAGTTATGCATCTCTCCTTTTGGTTGCAATCGGCGCCATCAGATATATATATACACAAAGATACTCACTTTGTTACCCGTTTCGCTGAACTGAGTCTTTCTACTTTTATATGTTGAAATTGTGCAATTTGTTTGCATTAAAAATGATTGAATTATGTTGTTCTTATGTTCCGGTTAAGGGTTTTATGCTTTACGATGATCTGCATGCAGTAGTTCTAGAATGATCATCAAGTTAAATGTAATTTAAGTTGTACTAAGCTTAACGAAGCAGCATTTGTTTACATTTGAAATTCTTAGTAGAATAGTAAATTAAGTCAGTTTGTGCACGAACTCACGACTCTTTTTAAAAGCGGGACCAAAAGTAAACTTTCAGTTTTAGTACCGAAAAAAAATATGTCTTCCTTTCGGCTGACCGAATTGCTTGATTTTGTATGGACACTCAAATCACTTTTTAATTGTAAAAATTCTTAACTGTTTTAAACTTTATTTGGTGTTTTTATCTTTCTTTTTTTATTTTACAATTTTTAAGGAAGGTGTTTTGAGTTTTTATGTATTTTTGACTTGCCGCGAAGTGAGAATTGAATTAGTTGATTGAGAAATGCATATGTAATGAAATTCGAGGAAATAAGTTTAAATGTAATGCAGCAAAAAATGTGTATAATTTAATAGGCCATACAAGTAAGTCATGTCGTGTCTACATAAGATATTTTAGTTAATATGAGTGTTGTATTTTATAGCATGTGTATTGATAACTTAGATTTTATGTTATGCAGTAAAGAATATTTAATTTCATGAACTGGAACCAGAAGATATTAATTTTATTTAAGAAGAGAAAAGAAACAAAAAATTTATGACTTTTAAAAATTCCCTTACTCCGTTTCTATTTTATAGTAAACTCTATGTTAAACGTTGATAGTTCATGATGTTAAACGTTGATAGTTCAAGATGTTAAAAGTTGATAGTTCATGATGTTAAACGTTGTTAGTTCGAGATCTTAAATACTGAGGTTTATAGGATTTTACTTGATGTAGTAAAAATTAAATAGTCCAAAAGTGTCTGACAGTAACTTTAAAAATTTGGAAAGATTTAAAAGATTTAAAATTATTACTTTTTTATTTAAAGATTATCTTTGAATATAAATGCATATTTTTGTGCTTACAAAGCCAAACATAACTCGTGGCGATGCAATAAAATTAACAGTCAAATTCCAATTTAAAACGTAGAATAGTAGTCAAAGATTAAACAATTAAATTTAAATCTAAGCTGTAACAGAACTTCTAACCGGCGTATCAAATTGAAATGTCAGCAGCAATAATTGCAAAGAAAAAATAGTTATAAATTTGTCTAGACAGAGCTGGAAGGAACTAATGTAACGTGCCAAGAGGCAAACACACGTTCTGTCTCATCCTCTTTTAGTAAAGGCTGAAATCATAAATAACTGGTTACTTTCAAATACTAACTTTACAAGTTTAAGAGTGCAAGCTAAGTTTTATTTAATTTATAAAAATTATGTGTGTTATGAAACTTTTTAGCTTTTTAGTATTATTGAATAATTTTACGAATTTAAAATAACATTTCCTTTTACTAAATTTCCTGGAGAATGTAATGTTCTTTAAGGAATTAAAAAAAATCCAGAATAAGGGAAAATACTAATATCTTTGTACCAGAAAAAAAAAAGCATTTTGATTTACACGATTATTTCTGTAATGTATTACGCTATAAATCACCTGTAAAACAGATTAGGAACTAAAACATTACACAAATAGCACAGCTATACGAAATGAGACAAATTGTTAGTAACGGTCTCTATGGACAAACGTTACTCATGCATAAAAAGGGAATTTATCTCCGCAGTCTTTTGTTCAGAAGATTGGTTATAGAGAACATCCTGTGACAGATATTGCATTTGGAAGGTACTAAAAGTTAGAAAGAAGCACGAGACGGTGCGAAAATAGCAATTTAATTGTTATTCGAGAAGCATTAGTAATTCACTCGTCGCTTTGTTCCAACAGTTACGGTTGTGACTCGCAATATCGAAAGAATTTTAAATGCATCTGCACGAAATTATTTTCCTCTTATATATTAACTTAGAAAATAGCTTTATCTAGACATTTATTGAATTTTGTCTTTTGTATCGACTTTTGTAATCGATTCTTTTGTTTGATTTTTGCGATTCTCAAGGTAGCTTTGAATTTATCATTAGAGAAAAAGATATAAAAGGCTTATAACCTAAAAACCTTTCGATTAATCGATGTCACACATTATCCGGAACGAAACTGCAAGTGTAACGCTATATTTGCCTTATAGCTTGATAAAAAAAAATTGTATTTAGTGGAACAGCGATTTTTGCAAATGGTTTAAATACCATCAATATAACACTTGTGCACCTTACAAGTAAATAAATAAATAAATAAAAACTAAAAAATAAAATAAAATAAAAAAGAAGAAGAGACAGCTCTATACCTCCTGTTCTCCTGGACCGATTGACGAAATTTAATTTTCATTTTCCCTTCTCGAAAGCATGACGTTGGATACATATTAGATTTATATATAGCATTTATAACATAATTTTAAGAGTTTAAAAGCATTAAAAGATCCAACTATCATTAATAATACCCGAATTTTACCAAGTAAATTAATATATGAACTATATAAAAGCAAAAACGTAAGAAAAAAGGGACATAGATGTGAAAGAAAAAATAAAAACAAAAATGCTAAAACAACTATGGAAAACAAGAAAGTAAACAAGGGAAGTAATGGTGTAAAGAAACAATTATGCAATTTTTTTTAATCTTCCCTGTCTGGAGCTTCGTAACAGAACTTGTCAAGGGAAAAGTGTTTTGAAGTTCCATACCAGGTAGATTAAAAAGACAGCCAAAACAAATTTCGTTCCGAAATTTAATAAGACTTGTAAACGCAAACTTAATTTATTTGTCAAATAATTAGAAGAAAAAGAAATATGATTAAATTGTGTCTTTTCCCTATTTGTCTTAGCTTTCTTACACACACACACACACACACACACACACACACACAAAAAAAAAAAAAAAAAAAAAAAAAAAAATATTTAACATGCATACAATGACATAGATTAAAACTAACAAATTACTTAAATAGAAAATTTTTACAATGCAAAAAACAAAAACAGAAAAATTCAAATTAGTCTCTGTTAAAGTGATATGATATTATTTACTTAAACCTTTTTAGGAGGTAAATGATGGGTGACTAATACAAGAGTATTCATGTTCATATGTATACTAAATTCTACAGTTCTAAGTGTACAGTTCTTTGAGTAAATTAATTTGTACGTATATATTACTTTTACAGAAGGTAAGAAACATTTTGGTAAGAAGCTTACTTAAATTAAAAAAATGATCTTGGCGCTCTATTTTTCAGTTAGGTTTGTATTTCGAAGCAAAATTGTCGTTACCCCAAAACAAAAAATAATATTTACATCATATGATAAATATATTAACCAGTGTAGAATCTGTCTGTAGAATAAAATTTAAAAGATGACAAAATGTTCATATTTTGTTATATTTATAATTAGACTTTTATGTTATTATAAAAATGTGAAACTGCGATGTTGTTTGTGACCACAGAAAAATGAAATTATTGATTCGTGCAACATTCGTTCCACCCTTCACGGTTACATCAAAAGTAGTTGTTTACTTCCACGCCTATCGAATTAATGTCCACCTTTTCGTTGCCCTGCGTTGGCAACACGCTTTTGAGATTTATCGTTCGTAGAATTCGGTCGCTAGAAGCGTAGCTGACCTGTAACGGTTGTAATTCTTATTTTATACCTTATCTGTATGGCTGAATTATTACTAAATGTTTACGTATGAATGTTCTATTATTAAATGTATGCAATTTGGTTTACATAGACCAAGAGTCGTTGAATTTATTAAGGATATTTAAAATCGAAACTACATCCATTTCGGCGCCATTCTAACACAGGAACGTAAACAGTAGTTATAGACCTTTACTAAATGTTTGAAATCAGGTATTAAAACGTGACACTAAGGATTGCAAATAAATATTTTCAGTTATTAAAACATTTCTCCATTGAAACTCAAACATAATTCACTAAATTTGCTTGCTTACGGTTTCATATATTGAACTCAAGTGAATTAAAATTTAACGCTGAGTTCTGAGTTCTCAAAGTCTCCTAAACGAACAAAAAATGTTTGTATCTATCTGTGTTTTTGTATAAAATATTTGTTCATCAGATAATATTATACAACATTAACATTTATTTAACATTTAAATAATCATGCTTTTCCTGCTTAGCAGAGCAAATCTAAATAAAAACATCTTTTCGAGTAAACAATGCAAATCAATTTCAAGCATTATTAGCAACTAACATTTGTGATCAAATAAATCGAATATATTGGGGTAACATTAAATATCTTATTTTCAACTTTTATTTCTACGATGCATACAAAAAACTACTTATTTGTGTGTAAATAATTATAAACTTCTTTATTTCTGACTACAATTTTCAGCTACAACAGCTCGTGGTGTTTCAATTTTGAAAAAGCTTGTAACCTTGGAAAAAAGATTACTAGAAAATATTTTCTTCAGGAAATGTGTTTATCATCTGCAATCAGGTTCTTTCTTATTAAATTATATTTCTGAAAAAGAAATGTTCTTATGTAAATGTGTTCTCAAGCAAAGCGATTATTCTTATCGCAGAAATTCGTAACTGTGGGTATTTATTGAAAAGTACGAATAAAACTTAATCAAATTTGAATTTTAAAATTTTTAAGCAAGATTTTTATCGCACTATAAATTAATTCACTCCATTTGTAGATACACTCGGGCGTTATTTGCATTAATTTTCGGTGATTAAAATAGTAAAAAATTTAATTAGCTCAATCTGTAGATATTCTGGGACATTATTCACATTAGTTATTTGTGATTAAAATAAAATAGTGTAAAATTTAATTAGCTACTTTTGTAGATATTCTGGGGCGTTACTCACATTAGATTTTCGTAATTAAATTAGTGTAAAATTTAATCAGTTCCCTTTGTAGATATTCTGGGGAGTTTTCACATTAGTTTTAAGTGATAAAAATTGTGTTGTAAAATTTAATTAGTTCCATTTGTAGATATTTAGGACTTTATTTACATTAGGTTTTCGTGATTAAAATAGTGTAAAATTTAATTAGCTTCTTCTGTAGATATTCTAGGGCGTTATTCACATTAGTTTTGGTAATTAAAATAGAGAAAAACTTAATTACCTCCATTTGTAAATATTCTGGGGCGTTATTCACATTAGTTTTTTATGAGTAAAATACTGTAAAATTTAATTAGCTCCATTTGTAGTACTCTAGGGCGTTATTCACATTAGGTTTTGGTGATAAAAATAGTGTTGTAAAACTTAATTAGCTCTATTTGTAGATATTTTTGGGCTTTATTTACATTAAGTTTCGGTGTTTCAGTGATTAAAATAGAGTAAATTTCAGTTAGCTCCATTTGTAGACATTCCAGGGCGTTATTCACATTAGTTTTTGGTGATTAAAATAGCATAAAACTGGACTGCTTATCATTAAAATTCTTCACATACTTTTATCATGATGAATAATTGATTACGAGAGATGTATTCGCTTGCCGTATAAAATTGCTTCGGGGACCGCATGCGGTCTGCGGGAAGGCCAGTTTGAGACAACTGTTGTAGGGATTATTATTATTATTATTATTATTATTATTATTATTTTAAATGTAAAGCTGATTTTTCATTGCTTGGTGTGAATATTTTTAGGAAAGTTTAAATTAGTTAAAAGAACTTATTAACTTTTATCATCTTAAGCCTTTTCTACTCTAACAAAAATACATACTTTTAATCTTTAAAATTTAGTTCCGTGACAAGGAATTTAGTTGAAAAAATGAATATAAGTGTGGCTTTTTTATTTTGTATATCATTAAATTCTTCGAAGAATAAACGAATGCTTAAAAACGTTACTTTTTAATGTAACAGTTTTATGCTTTCCCGAAAATGTCAGTCTCCCGAAGTGACATATGTTCACATTACCTCAGATAACTCTAAACAACTGAAGTTAACCTGTTTTTTTGTTATGAACTTGAAATACAATCAAACCTGTTTTTGTGCAGTCCTTTTTTACGTGATTTTTTTGTACGATTTTTTTGTACGGTGTATAAATTCCAACGGTATTGGCATTATAACACCGCTGTAATGTTTTCTTATCAGTGTAAATATGTACATTGTAAGGCGCTGTTTGCCTTTGGGTACTACCCACAGCTATTGCTAACGAATTTAAGTTAGGTGAATCCACTATATGAGCCATACAAAAACGTGCGAGTAAACGAATAAATGAATCTATTAATTGTGCAATAAACAAAAACAACTATCTAGACGTTTACAAGCAGCTGATCAAACGACCGTCGTTGCAAAAACTTATCACCGATTTAATGGTAACAAAAAATAAATCAATTGTAATATCTTCAAGTGATAAAAGCGGTTTTAACTAGTTCATCACAAGAAGATGCGCGTTTTGGACTACGACGAGTAGCAATAAATTATGTGCATTTTGCAAATTTCTCCATGTGTAAAATGAGGAATTAATTTTTTTCAAAAAATATTTCCATGCGTAATTTTAATTATTTATTTTATTTGAAAGCACTTTCTCTCTACTTCGTAAACCTTTGACATATTTTCTAAGTGCGACATTTTCATGCAGTCCCTCTCCACCGCATGAAAAATGTTTTTCTAATATTTTGTAAAAATTTATTTGTTATAAGTAGTTCGAAATTTCTGAATATTTTTTTTGTGCGGTTTCTTTAATGCGGTCCCTATCTACTGCACAAAAACAGTGACTGTACTGAACTTTATAGCATTTATTTGTTGTGATTTTAAATCCATTTATCAATCTTATGTATTATTCGTTCTTTATGACTAACCAGCATTTTATTTTATTTTTTACCAAAATTACTGCTTTTTTACACGTTTAAGCCATTAAAATGAAAGCCAAATATTTTAGAATAAAATTCTAGTTTTTTTTAGCCCAAAGAGTCAATTTGCCCAGAAGGGCTATTGATTTCGTTTTGGCATTTTGCATTGGTTCACTATAAACGGCATTTCACTTTTCAAATTGTTGCCATCAAATATTAGAAACCTGCATTTAAAGAAATTAAATAATGAGGAATCTGGAGAAATCTATGTATGTTTCTCGCACTGTGAAAAAACAATGTTACCTATAGAGACATCATATTATGAATAACGTAGTCCTCCACTCGAATATGGGCAAAACTGGAAGATCAGATTTCGAATATGGAATTTGTTTTATTATCTACTTCATATTTTGTAAAACTTTAGCGGATTTTTGATTAACAAACTCAACGATTTCAAAGCGAACAATGGCAACACTGTACAAAAAATAAAACATCTTTATCTCCAGACATCTTTATCGAGACTGTGTATCGAAAATTCTTTAAAAAACAAAATCATTTTATCTCCAGCGCGCTAGAGTGTGTATCGGAAATTCTAAAGATATACTCTTTTTAAATTATTCTGTGATATTGCTGTTGAATTGAATTTTTATGTATGGTGTAAGTGCGAAGAACACGATATTTAATAAATAAAGGTAACACACAAAACTTTAAAAAACGCCCTTTTGGGCGTAATATAAAATCTGAAAGGTTTCAAATTTTAAAAATGGTGCTACGTTGGTAGACGGTTGCACGGATTTTTGGCGAGTTACGTTGGCGAGATTTTTAAAATCTTCAGACATTTTGATAAACGCTGTTTTTACGTATTTACGCATAGTAAAGTATTCGAAACTTAAAAAAAAATAAATAAATAAATAAATTTCGTTAAAAATAATGGATTAATTTTTGGTTGAAAATGTCGTTTTTTAAGATGGCAGGCTCATAGTAAATAAATACAAAATCTGAAAGGTTTCAAATTTTAAAAACTGTGCTACTTTGGTAGACGGTTGCGCGGATTTTTGGCGATTTACGTTGGCGCGATTTTTACAATCTTCAGCCATTTTGAAAAACGACGCTGTTTTTACGTATTTCACGCATAGTAAAGTATTCGAAACTTTAAAAAAAATAAATTGCGTTAAAAATAATGGATTAATTTTCTGTTGAAAATGTCGTTTTTTAAGATGGCAGGTTCATATATAAAATACTCATAGTAAATATATAAATATAAAATACTCATAGTAAATATATATAAAAATATATATATTTACTATATATAAAATACATATAGATAAAATACATATAGATATTTACCATATATAAAATACTCATAGTAAATGTATTTATTTACTATAAAAAGTAAAGTAAGGTTAAATTATTACTTTCATATAGCAAAGAAATAGAATAAAAACACTGCTATAAGAACATTGCGCCTACGTTTAATTGGATTAAAATATTACTTAAATTGAATATCGAACTAAAAACATCATACCAACTTTTAAAAGAACTTAAATTGAATATCGAATTAAAAACACCATACCAACGTCTAAAAGAATTAAAATATTATTACTTAAATTCAAATCCTTTAAAATAAGTTTTATAGGATATAATTATTTAACATTAAAACATATGTGGCAATAAATATCTCGGCAATTTTTGAAACAGTGTATTAATTTTTTTAATAAAAATTGAAGTGTACAATTATAAAGTAAAAGAAAAATATGTACTTATATTTTTTTTCCTACTTATATTTAACCTGTCGTATATAAATACCACAAAAAATCAAAATCATAATTTAGATATCAATGAAAAAAATTCCAAAAATGTAATATAATTTTAAAAATGTAATCTAAGGAATTCGAAGAGATGAATAATAAAATTTTAAAATGGCGCGGTAATGCACAAATATTCAGTAACCAATCAGGTATAAATAGTCGGTAGCTATTCTGGGGATTCATCTTTCTTTTATAACTTGCTTTCCTTCTGGTACATGTCATATTCAGATGGAGACTTTCTCTGAGTTTTTCTAACTATTCTGTTGTTTTACGCGAAAAACTCAAAATGAAACTTGAATCATATTACGCTGCAAGGCGTAATATGATTACGCCTTGCAGCGTAATATGATTCAAGTTTTATGAAAGCGTAATATGAGTTTTATGAAAGCGTAATATGATTCAAGTTTCATTTTTACTTTGTAATTTTTTCAGAAGCTCATTTATTAGTTTTCTGTAATCTTATGCCTTTTGATTACCTAAGAAATTCACAATTATGTGTTAATGAGCATCCTTACATCAGATTGAGGCTCATTTAGCATACTTTTAAGTTCAAGGAAATTCATTAGCTCCTTCATATGAGAAAAAACAAAACTTTTAATTTCATCCTTTTTAATTTTGGCGTCGCTGATTTTGGCAGAAGGTGTTTTCAGATAACGAATACCTTCTCTTTTTTACCGACTGCTTTACGAAATGTTTTTATTAAATCTGGTTTGACGTAAAAATGTAGCAAATTTCTGAGATTGCAATAAACGCTCAGAAACAAAATCAATTATATTTTTTGTGTAAAACGTGTCATTTATTTATAGATTAATAAACGTCTGTATAGCAGTTTTATGTAGTATCTTAAGTTGAAATGATTCTGCAATGCTTACATTGTCCTCTTCTTTCATTATTTGACTCTTTCGGAAAGAAAGACTTTAATTGAGATCTTCAAAAGAATGACTCAAGTTTTTATTCATATACATTGATGTTCATATTCAAATGCTTTTAGAGGAGTATTAAACCATAAGAAGATACATTTCATAAATTTTCAGCATGAGTTGTTACTTTTCCACAGCTGGATATCATTTCACGTTTTTAAAGTCTTTAACCCTGTTATAAAGAGCTCTTAAAGTCTGATAACATTTGTACATTGTCCTCTTCTTTCATTATTTGACTCTTTCGGAAAGAAAGACTTTAATTGAGATCTTCAAAAGAATGACTCAAGTTTTTATTCATATACATTGATGTTCATATTCAAATGCTTTTAGAGGAGTATTAAACCATAAGAAGATACATTTCATAAATTTTCAGCATGAGTTGTTACTTTTCCACAGCTGGATATCATTTCACGTTTTTAAAGTCTTTACCCCTGTTATAAAGAGCTCTTAAAGTCTGATAACATTTGTACTTAAAATAATAAATAAAGTGGATTTATTCCAGTTACTGTTACAAAGCAATTTCATTGAACTAATTGTGGCTTTCTCCATTAAATTTAATTTGAGATCTCAGCTTAAAACATTGAAAAGTCTACAGTGGTGGCCAAAATTGTTTACACTTTTGGAAATTTTTATGTTTTTGTACTTTGTATGCTCATAGACAATGTTACGTTTCAGAAATGCAAACTTGTATATATCATTTTAAAGAGAATTTATTACTGAATTCAATACAAAACACAAAATTCAATTATTTGCAATACAAAAGAAGTTAAACGATAATAGTTATCGATATACATTAGATAGTGATGATTGCAGTGAGTTATCAGTACTTAGTAGGGTACCCTTTATTTTTGATTACAGCTTCACATCGACGTTTCATTGGGCTGACAAGAGTTTTAAGCTCTTCTTTCGTTATTACAGATGGGCGCCTCATTCGGACAAGAGTTTTCAAACGGTGCCACAAATTTTCGATAGGATTGAGGTCAGGATTGTTTCTTGGCCATGACAACAATTTAATGCTCTTTGTACGAAACCACTCTTTCGATATTTTTGGCCGTGTGGCAAGGAGCAGAATTCTGCTGAAAAATAAACGAAGCATTGTTGGGAAAGAGATCTCTGATGGAAGGTAGAAGTTTTGGTTCTAGAATAGTGTTAATGTATTTTCTGGCATTTAGTGTTCCATCGATGATATGAAGGCGACCAATATCATCTGCCGACGTGCATGACCAAATCATAACACTAACTGGGTTCTTCACAGTTGCTTGAATGCAGTCAGGATGTAACTCTTCTCCTATTCTACGTCTTACATATTTTCGCCCATCACTACCGAATAACGATATCTTAGTTTCATCACTCCATATAACTTGTGACCACTGATTATTTGTCCAATTAATGTGTTCCTTTGCCCACTGTAGTCTTTTTGTTTCGTTGCTGAAAACTAAGATAAGGCTTTTTTCGTGGAATTCTACCTCTCAGTCCAACATCTATTAATCTTCTTCTGATTGTTCTTGAACTGACAGAAACACCAGCATCATTCAGATCACTTCTGATGGCCGCTGATGACATTTTTCTATCTTGAAGACATAGTCTTTTTATTTTTCTGTCATCAATAGATGTCGTGCACCTTTTTCGGCCTTTTCCTTCTTTGTTTTTTATTGAATTTTTCTCCTGATATCATAAACAAAACTTTCGGACTCCAGATGTAGTCATTGAACCACCTGTCTTGCAATTTCAGCATAGGAAAGACCACTTTCTCGTAACACAATAATATTACATCTCTTTCTAGGTGTCCAGTCTACTCTTTTATTTGATGTCATTGCTTCTTGACTAAATATTAAAATTTTTTACAAAAATTCCTACTTGTAATTGCAGTGTATAAGAAACAGGACGTCCTTCTACAGAACAAAGCAAAATAATGAATTGTTTCAAGTGTAAACATGATGTCAGCTTCTACTGGCAGTTACTAACATTTGATTGGTTCTCAGAACAAGAACAGTGATTGGCCAGGAAAGCTAAACATTACAAACCACTTCATAACTGTGTTTTTTATTTATATTAAAGTACATATAACTTTTATTGTATTGCAAATAATTGAATTTTGTGTATTGAATTGAATTCAGTAATAAATTCTCTTTAAAATGATATATACAAGTTTGCATTTTCCGAAACGTAACATTTTCTATAAGCATACAAAGTTCAAAAACATAAAAATTTTCAAAAGTGTCCACAATTTTGGCCATCACTGTATATTTTTCAAGAAATTTGAAAATATAAACTTTTCAATTGTATATAATTATAATATATGATAAATAAATACAATTATTTAATACAATACAATTACAAACAAATTATAATTAATTTTATTAAAACTAAAAATTAATTTTTTTATATTAATTAAATTAGTTTTTTTGTAAATACAATTAATTTACTATATATCATAATTAAATATAATAATTAAAATATATAATAAATAGATCGAAAATGTAGATTTTTAGCGGTGTTTCATGAACAATATGTGTGGGAATATTTTTGAGAAACTAAATACTGCTTTTATATAGCATTATTTATTTAAAAGGGAGGACTTTTCAATTTATCTCACGATTCTTCATTTAGCTTCTAAAAAGTAATATTACGTAGATCACCAATGCATCAAAGTGAGTTTGAAAACCAATACGTACTTTCTAATACTATACACATTCATTTCGATTTATAATGTGTCATGTTAAAAAAGTAAATAGAGAAACAAGCACTTGGGCCTGTGGTGTTGCGTGGCTCCAACTTGCCCGCAACAGTAGTAGTGACTGCTATGAACTGGAAATTACACGAACTCTTAAGAAGTGTTTAACTCCCTTTTTATTCCACTTTAGAAGTTACAGATGCGTTCACTTTACGCTCACAAACTACGCCTACTCGGCGGTTAAATAAAAATCGAAAAGTACAACTAAAAATAAATAACAGTGTGAATAACGAAGTCACTACCTACGGGGCTCTATAAACGTGACTACTTAACCGCGTTCTAAGATACAGCTGAGATTTCAGCAAACTTTTTGAATAAGAAGTTGAAAGATTCAACTAACTGCCGGAGTAGGCACACAGGCCGAAACGCGCGGTTCTTAAATTTCTACCTAGCAACCTTCACGCTCGTG
Source organism: Stegodyphus dumicola (assembly GCF_044657685.1). Taxonomy (NCBI): domain Eukaryota; kingdom Metazoa; phylum Arthropoda; class Arachnida; order Araneae; family Eresidae; genus Stegodyphus; species Stegodyphus dumicola. Next base: position 84,555,364 of record NC_140777.1, read on the forward strand.
AATCAAAAAAGCACACCTACAAACTCGCTTCTCAAATTACTTCTGCTAAAAATTTGAATACACTGCGCGTTCTACTAGCATTTAAATACTCTGGCATTGGCAATTCCAGGGGAAAGTAAAGGCTTGACAGGAATGATAGCTTAAACTTAAAATAAATGTTAGTTAAAATAAATATAAACCCTACAGGCTTATTAAGGTGCTTTTTCGTGCAGGTATGCCATTTTTAAAACATTTATGAAAGCATTGAAAATGTTCACGCATTTCACTTTTCTTTATCTTCCACTAAAATTTATAAAATCCATTGAAATACTATCCAATGAGCTAGTTATGTGATATACCTAAATATTGACGATGCTGGTTGTCATATTCGAATAAGTTTTTCAGTTAAAGTGAAAAATAAGTTCGAATAAATTTTTCAGTTAAAAAAATAAAGAATGGGAATGCATTTTAGTGTACTTGTAACCATAGTTATTTACTGTCATCATGTGTCACGATTTCTTAATGCCTTTTCATTGCCCAGTACTGGCACAGCAGTCAAGTTTAAAAATCATTTCATAATTATTTCATTGCCTTGCGTTGGCAACAAGCGTTGAATTTAGAATAACTTTAGAATACTTTTAATATTTCGTTATTACATAATGCTTTGTAGTCACATTTATTATCTGTATATTAAGTTCTGTGGTTGATGCACTTTCTCATTTGTAACTATTACAATTTATCTAATCTAGAATTATCTAATCGTTGCCACATGTTCTATTCACATACTATAATAAAGCTAGAATGATGTATAAAAGAGATTAAGCAAATAAAATAAAAATGAAACAGTTTTTCACAGACGATTGAGTATTTCTCATTCAATTAATTCAGTTCTCACTTCGCGACTATGCAAAAATAAATAAAAACGCAAAATAGCTGTATTAAAAATTTCGAAGTAAATCTTAAACACTTATTTCCTCGAAAAAATTCCAGAAAGGATTAAGCATGATTTAATTCGCAATAATAAATGAAGGCGTTATCTTTGTTATTGCGAAGCTAAGTTTCTCTAGATTGGAAACAAATCCACTACTTTGCTGTTTCAAATGTAAACAAGCAATGGCCGCCATCAAAAAAAATATTAGACTTAGCGGCACTTAAACAGCTTTAAAATTGTTGATAATTCTAAAAATATTGCATACAAATTTACTAAAGGCATAAAACCCTTAACCGGAAGATGAAAACAACGTAATTCAATCATTTTTAAAGCAAAAAATGCACAATTTACAAACATATAAGAGTAAAGAAACTGAGATCATTGAGCCGGGTAACAGAGTGGATATATATGTAAATATATTTATATACGTTTGGTGCGGCCGATTGCAACCAAAATACAAGGTGCACATCTACATGTTATAGCAGTCCTATATACAAAATTTCAACGTTCTGAGGCTAATCGTTTTTGAGTTATGCGAGATACGTACGTACGTACATACGTTCGTACAGACGCCACGAAAAATTATCTTCATAATTCATTTTAAAGCAGTTTTATAATTTTTTTTTTGGAGGAAACGAGTCTTTTATTCTGACTTAACGTATAGATATCACGCAAAAACATCGTTAAATTGCATTCGATAGCGGTCAAAATGGATATTTTCGTTGAAATATACTGCTTGAAACTTTTCGCTATTACAATACTTCTACAAAGAAGTAAAAAAAAAAGGTTCTGTTATTTATTATACTTAACATTAATTTTTCTTTCCATAAAGAAAACTTTTAACGATTTTTAAATAAGCAGCTTGTGATTTGTATTTGTAAGAGTTTCATCTATGTATACTCTTGTTATGTTAAAATAAGAAATAGTAAAAGTAAGGTAAACTGATCTGCGAGAAACTGAATTTTGCTTTATGGAGCTGAAGATGAAATGTAAGCTTTATTTAGAATTGAGGCAGCTAAGCGACGTCAAAGAATAAAAGTTAGTAAAATAATTTGCAGATGAAAGTTAAAGATAAGGGCACCTCGAGAACTGAAATTACTTTCGCAATAGGTAGAGAAAAAAAAAACTTCAATATAAAGACATATCTCAGTTTAATGATTACAACGTTCAATTAAGCAACGCATAATCACTAACCCATGAAATGGCTTCCTACTCCAAATTAAGGTTCATAATTTAAGCTTGCATCGTAATTGCCCTTAAGGGAACGTAGACGATGCAAACTTACTGGTCTGCTTAGGGGAAAAAATTATTTTTTCTTACCATATAAATTTGGTTCTGTTGAAAGATACTCAAGAGTATGAAATTGCAAAGAGATAGAAATTGACGATATGTATTTTATATTGCAGTTTGTACTTTTGCACATGCGATCTAGAAATAAACTTTTAATGCTTTATTGCATGATACTTTTTCCTCAATTTTTAAAATTAATTGTCTTTTTAGCAAACTCTCTCGTGGTAAATTCATATGCACAATGTTTGAAAAATATGGATACAGGTTTTGCCTTGTAAGATATTGGTCTGAACACGTATTTTCAGTTTAAAGTTTCTCAAGATAAAGAGAAATGTTTTATAAAAAGCGTCAAAATACTACGGTGGTATGTTTTTATTAATATAAAATCATAAATTCTGTGTGGCGTACGTAGAACGAATTAGTATTATTAGGCTTACTATTAGTAAAATTTGTACTATGATTTGGCAGTTAACGTATTCCATGCTTTTACATCCAAATTTTAGAGAAATAGGCTTAATCAATAATTTGACTGGACCAAAAATTTATAAAAGAGTTCTATTTTACGCAGTGTGGAATTATTAATCACCAAAATTAGGACATTTTCTTTCGTACTGCATCATATATTTGGTTAAGACTATTAAAATCTGATCGCAGTACTGAAAAGTGATTTAAGTCAATAAATTCGTTTTGGTAATATCTCCGCAAATTTTACACGTAAAGGTACTGAATATAAACAAAACATTATGAATATTTCGCAATTAAAATTTTTCCTCTTTCCTCCAGGAGTATTATATTTCATTCTTACAAAACCTACAAACTGCAACGTTAAAACTGTTTGTGTGAAATTTTCTACTTTAGTTCGAAAGGTTTGTGACTGCAGTTAGCATCTAAGATAAATATTTAAGTAAATAAGGTCTGTACCAGCCTTCTTAAAAAACATTTTATAACAAAAGAAAAATTCATAAAATGTTAAATTTTGAAAACAATGCAATAGGAAATTTATGATGGTTAGAAGCTATGAAGAATATAAAACAGCTTTTAAATACTAAAATCTTAAACAGTTGTAGTACGAACTAAGAGGGAGGATGGGCAACAATTGACAATATAATTATTCTGCCTTTGTGTTAAAAAAAGTTATACTTTTCATATAGTAAAGTTACAATGATTATACGCGCAAATTTTCGTATTTCGTTTCAATATTTTAGCCCTCCCAAAACAATTAAGTGCCAAAAAATATGTGATTTTTTCCCCCGAAGGTAGGAGTATATCGGAATTTATTCTTATAGCGTATTTCATTAGCAGAACTTATGAGTTTTTAATACATATTTATTGTTTTAACATGTTCAAAAAAATCTGAAATGTTACCTCGATAAATAGCATGTAAACTATCCATTTTTGAAAGCTGCATACACTAAAAAAAGAAAGTGAATTAATTATTAATTAATATTACCTATAAGAATCGAACAGGATTTTTAAATGGAGCCATCATCTGTGCTGTTTCTTATATAAAGTTCAGTTTAGCCGGCAGGTAATTTTTATATTAATTCTTTCCTGTAACTTCTCTGTCTTCCGTCAGCCATCACTAGAACACAAATTTAGTTGAGTTTAAAATATGAACGTGCTTGTAGTTTAGACAAAGAGAGAGTTTTGGCAATTTTCCAGAAAACTGATTATTTTTCAAATCGTTCACCTGTATTGATTAGTCTACTAGGGTCTGAAGGGCATTAATTTAAACTTCTACGTAACAAGAACCCTACAATCTCATTAAAATGTTATCAGCTGTTCTCTAACAGATGTATCAAAAACAACAGAAAAATACTCTTACTTATAAAAAAACCCCAACTAGAGGCGAGCGGCCAAAACCGCTGAACACTGTTAAATGACCCGGGTATAAATCCAGGAGAACGGTTTGGCTGCATGGTTGGTTTTCGTGGTTTACCCATGTGTAATGTGAATACGAGCTAGTTTCTCTTAGAAAGTCCTTCACTAAAGCATCCCCCCACTGAAGCATATAGCCCTTGTGTGCTTTACCATAGTCAAATAACCAGACCAAACTTATTATAATTACTGAAATCTGTATTGTTTCTCAATATTTGTATAATCAAATGCCGCAAAACACACGAAGGGTATTTGCCTAATTGATGAATGCCTTCGCAAAAGATCTTTTAAAGGGATTGGATTAGATTGGATTGTTTGATTATGACGAAATGTACTAGAGCTATCTGCTGAAGAGTAGGGATGGCTTTGGGAACGTCCTTCTAAGGGAACTGATTCCTATTCATGCTACACACACAGACATAAGCTTAAAAACACTCATGCAAGATCTCAGTTCGCCAAGATTCGAACCCATGTTGAACTATTAATATTCAGCTGTCTTAGCTACTCAGGTGTCGTTGGGCTCTACATTCTTGTATTGTATTCATGTTACACACAGGAAGAACCATGAAATCTCTCATGCAGCCACTCCATTTACCAACATTCGATTCCGGTCAAAATAACAATATTCAGCAGAGTCGTAGCTAGGGTTTTCAGCTCCCAGGCTCAACTGAAGATTTCGCGTCCCCTACTGCTTAACAAGAATAAAAAACATTTAATTCTAAAATTCTGTAACATCAATTTGACGCCCCCTGGATGATGCGTAACAACCATTAAAAGGTTTCATAATATGTTATTATACAGCGTTATCTGGTGAATAAAGTCCAATTTACTTAAAAATATCCTATTCCTTAAGCAAATAGCCCCCGCGTGTTTCATGTATTCGACAGAACAACAGCAGACAGCTCTTAAAATGAACTACACTCATGTCCATAAATTAAGGATAATTCGGTGTCACGCGGAAATCGAACTCTAAAATAAATATATAACCTGTAAAATCACTACACACATCTTCAAGAATCATATGCAAATTTCAGGAAGTAACCAGATGACACCGATGGTACGTCACAATGACTAGAGTGTAAGAGAGTGATATAAAAGAATACAGGCAAAGAAGTAAAATTATTCGCAGGCGCTTTATAAGCATTTCAGTGCAATAACCGAATAGTTATGACACAAAGGAAGCATTTGGATGATATTTTACGTGGTAGAATTATCGGCCGTCTGGAATGTGAGCGTACCCAACTGGAAGTATCAGACGAACTTGGAATTGCCCAGAGTGTCATCTCCAGGCTTTGGCAACGATTCCAAGATGATGGTAATGTGAGTAGACGTTACAGCACAGGTCGCCCCAGAGTTACAACGTCGAACAAGGACAGGTATTTGTCAGTTACTGCCAAAAAAAAAAAAAAACAGGCGGAGCACAGCCTCAGGCCTGTCTAGTCAGCTTTCTTCAGCCACTGGTACGACAATTTCAAGGCAGACCGTGTACAGACGCTTAGGGCAGATTGGTCTATATACTCGTAGACCTGTCAGATGCGTTCCACTTACTGCAACTCACTGTCGCCTGCGGTTAGCCTGGAGTAGAGAGCACGCATTGTGGACACCGCAACAGTGGGCTTGTGGGATTTTTTCCGACGAGTCAGGTTTAGCTTGCAGTCTAATTCTCGCCGGACTTTCATATGGAGAGCTCCAGGTACCCGTTACCACCAAGAAAACATCATCGAACGACACCGTTACGGTGGTGCAAGAGTGCTCGTTTGGAGTGGAATTATTCTGGGTTCCAGAACTGACCTACATGTTCAAATTCGAACCATGACAAGCCAAATCTATCGGGACGTCATTCTGGAACAACATGTACGTTTGTTTCGGGGCGCCATGGGCGCACACTTTGTGTTTATGGATGACAACACCCGTCCTCAATTGTGTTTATGGGTGACAATGGCCGTCCTCACCGTGCAAACATCGTAAGCGAATGCCTTCAGTCGGAGGATATCACCCGTATTGATTGGCCAGCATTCTCACCGGACTTGAATCTAGTAGAGCACGTGTGGGATATGCTTGGCCGACGAGTTGCAGCCCATCAACCTCCTCCTACATGTCTACCGGAACTTCGGAGAGCATTGCTTTTTGTGTGGTGTAATATTCCCCAAGATCAGATCGATAATTTGATACTCAGCATGCCTAGGCGTTGTACGGTCTGTATTGCATCGTCTGGGAGACATACAATGTATTAACAATCATACCAACCATGTAATATTGTTTTTTTGTAAATAGGTTTTTTCTGTAATTTGCTCTAGGGTGAAAATATCGCTAATTTTTTTTAATAATATCAAACATATAGCATCTTTTTTTGCTCTTTACGTTTTGTTTAATAAATAAGTTTTACAAATAAGTCAAATTTGTTTTGCTTCTAACTCTTCCTTTGCCTGATTTTGCATTATCCTTAATTTATGGATATGAGAGTAAATTAATTACTTTGCGGTAAATAGAAATTAGGCGTTTAGACATGGCATTTACAAATAACATGATATGTATGCTTAAATGGTATTAATTTCGTTAAAACATCATGATAAACTGGTCAGGGAACACCGATGTAACGAAATATTCCGTGCGTAACACTAAATATGCGTAATATTTTATTTTGAAAATTAAAATTAGCTTTTTTAGAAATCTAAAAGTAATGGCAATTTGCAAATTCCCAGACAGCCAGAGTTTATAGGTGTGTTACATTTTCTTTTCGATATTTATAATTATTAGAAACCTGAGTTAACTAAGGAAACATGCTGTGTAGTATTTATAATGCTTAAGAACGCAGACTGTCTGCATTAATATTGCTGTCTGACTCTTTTAAATAGCCGCCGTTAGATCCAGGAAATTTCGCTCTCTGCGTGATGTTTATTTCGTGATGCAATCTCAAAAAATAAATATTTATTACATCTGCGGAGCATACTCACTAGGATTAAAGAACTCGTTAGTCTAATTTTGGAACGCGGGGAGGTTCCGAAGCCCACCCGAAAAGACTTCGGCTTTCATTCAGACGGTTGCCGCTTTCGTATTCCTCTCACGTTCGTTCCATCGGGTGATGGGAATGCTAAGAATGCCCGCTCTTTAATGAAGGCTAGGTTCCGACTAAATGAAAGTAGGAGTTGAGAAAGTTCGCGAAGCAACTTTTCTTGCTGAATTACCTCCGAGATTTTCGACGCCTGAAATGATCTTTGGAAAAATTTATTTCATTGAATACGTGTACGGGGAATTAGGAAAAAAAAACAAATGGCTTGCAAATGTTCAAGTTTATTAACGAAAGAAATTCGCAACTAAAAAATTATTAAACAAATAATTGGCAGAATAAATGCATTTTGTAAAATATGAAATTCTATAACCTGCAAGGCCACGCTGACCGATTTTATAACATGTGAGGCTAATTTGAAGTTTACACTGTCTAAATAATTTTTCATACTTTCACACTGATATTTAATTCATTAAATTTTAATTTCAAGTTCTTGTGATTTTTACATGAGGAAAATGCCAGACTCGTCCTCCCACTAAGGTATAGTAATTAATCTTTATAATAAATGGTGTTAGAGCGTTGTTGTAAATTATACGATTGACTGAAATGTTAAAAATTAGGCAGAATTCAAACTTATATCCTCGTTGATTTCACAGAAAATCTCCATAAAGGAATAGCATGGGATATTTCTTCAACGAGCAAAAATATGCTTCTTTTCTCTGGGCGGGAAATGCATCATTTGGTTTTTCCTGCTTACTTGTAAAAGCAATTTTTTTAATGGCTGGACGCGTTATTTAATAGCTATTAACCTTGCGCCACAACAAGTGCCGGAAGCAGTGGCTATTTCATTATAGAAGCACCTAATAGGTGGCCACCGTAGCCTCCTATGAAGGGAATGGACAGTAACAACTATGCCTTTCCCAGGATTCGGGCCCGGGCTCATCGCTACGGTAGTCAGAGTTACTAACTACTATATCGGCTGGGCGGCTGTAAAAGGAAATAATATAAAGTAAATAATAAGTGCCCAAACGTTAATGGTAACGAAGGTGGACAGCGAAATCCAGCCTGTGCCAGCTTTCTTGTAACGATGTTTCAAGACACTGCATGTCCAAGAGATGTAGGCTATGGATGGACGATAGCAAACCTCTCGGTAATAGCTATCTAGCATTATCCAATTATTCTTTTGAGCAGTTATTCTAGGTTTGACACTCTAATGCTTAATATGAATACGGTTTCCAGGTAGTCTCATTACGATTAAGGAAGCCATGTTCATTGGAATGATTTTTAACAGCATTACGCGGCTTGTCATCGCTGTGAACATCTAATAGAGTGATTGGTTTGGTTTGGCTTATGTGATTACGGCAAAGCCTCGAGGGCTATCTGCCTAAGCAGAGGGATGCCTTTGTGGAGGACTTTATAAATAAGGGAAACTATCTGGTATAGACGTTACACATTCGAAAAGGGTGATTCTCTTTTACTATCAGCCTGCTTTCTTGAAGTGATGGTGAGACTTCTGTTGAAGCTGCTCAGTTGGTTGTACCGCAGTCGTTTTATGATATTATCTCATAATAAAAGTGTCGGCATCTTTAGGCAAGTCGGCCACTATTTGAAAAGACAGAAACTGACATTGGAGTGCCCCGGTATGAAGGTGCTCGCTCCCATTTGTAGATCAGCTTCTAACCTCTGAGCAGTACAACTTTTATAATGATGCGGATACCTTTATGTCTGGGAACTGCTATGCAAGAACAACAAGGTAGAGAACTATGCCTTTCATAAATAACAAAACGGACGTAATGATGAATACATAGCAATCGAAGTGCCACCACACACACAGCTGTCCAAAGAATCATGACTGTTTGCTCACTTCCACTGAAGAACGATATCTAATCTGCAGCTTCACCATTTAACTTTCCATGGAAACAATCTAAGGTACTCATATGATTCAAATATGATATTCAACAGGGAGTGCTCCTATCCTAAGTCATCACTATTTATGTGAGTGATGATTATCAACTACCAGTGCCTTCAAACTACCAAAGCGCAGTACTTTGAACTTTACACTATTATCTGATGCCCATTATACAAAGTGCTCTCCATGCTGCTGCGCACAATTCTGTGCACATTGAACTCTATGCATAATGAACTCTGTGCAAAGTAAACTCTGGAAAATCTGTGCACAATCACACAATGATACCACCAACACAAAAATAACATAGCATTATAACTCACATCACATCCATCTTTCCATATGCTAAGGCATTCCTCCAAGCACACCAACAAATGTCAAACTGCAACACCTAATTAATTGTAACATGTTATCTCCATATTGATTCCTGTATACCAATATATCTGTACCTCGATTACCTGCACCCCAGTTTATCTTTATAATTGTTCTTCCTATGTAAATAACTTTTTACTTTAATGTAATTTATTATGTCAACTGCGTAATGTAATGACTTGTAATCTTTTGTCTTAATAAATGCCAGAAAAGGTTAGTGCAGTGGGGCAATACCATTTTTGTCTATGACGATGTCGTGGTGCCCCCTGCACTTTTTTTCCTGTCCTGTCCTGTGCAAGTCTCATTAAACTCGAAAGGGTCATATATGACTCCTAACGGGTGACATCCGACTCCAGACTTAGACGAAAATGGCACCGACCTCTCCTGAGTGAAAATTCACTCCAGTAAAAAAAAAATTTCCAACCTTTACAAGGGTCACGTTAAAATTACAGTATATTAAGCGTAGCCACACTAGAACATATGAAGCCATCACAAACCAAACTGAACCATTTTAATTTCTTGAAATATTTGCTGGTATGTAGGTGATATTCAGATCAATGTAGTTCAGATTAGCCTTTAAATGGGTCACATTAAAACTAGACCATCTTAAGCCTAGCTACATTAAAACATATTAAGCAGTCACAAACCGAACTAAACCATTTTACTTTCTTGAAATATATGTCGGTATATAGGTGATATTCAAATCAATGCAATTCAGATTCTGATCAGCATAAGGATGGGGAGACTTTTACGACGAAGCCCCCTTACTTTCTGTTCCACCTTCGGATGGTTTCGGGACATTCTCATTCGTTAATATAATCAGCACTAAAATATAAGCAATCCGAATTCAGACAGCTATTAAACCTTAAATAAGCGTTCGGGATAAATATATCTTTACGGAGTGCGCACTTTCTATATTCTTCAGGTTTGCTGTTAGTTAATCATTTTCCGTGAATTACCCGTCTATCGAATAGAATCACACTTTTTTTGGACGTGATTATTACAAACAAGTTTTCAAAGACTTAGTGTTTCGTACATTATATTTTGTAGACATTACCTCATAATTTTCAGTTAATAAATTCAGTTTTGCTGAAAGATTTAGTGTTATACCGCAAGTAAAAATTTTCAACTTGCGTAACAGGATGAAGAATGTTAAATATAACGACAAAAGCTTTCTCAGATGCTATGTTACGAGTAGCAACTTAAAGATGCTGAGTAAATTTTACATATTGCTGTTGGTTTATTTAATACGGTACATACAACGCACAGTCACAGTTAGACCGTCACATTCACCTACCTGCCTGTTTAATGCATTTAGAGTTTAAATTCCACCTCACTAATAATGAAGCTGGAGTAGTTGCTACTTAATATGAGAGAGAGGTTCCGGGATAAATGAAAGCGAGACGAATCTATACCGATTTAATGATTTCAGGCTTTCGAAATACTGAAGCGTAATACTTGCAGATACCATTGTCAATATTTGCTCAGTCAACTATAATTTCGCATGTATAGAAGATCTGGCATTTCATATATATTGCGGTTGGTAATGAAGGAAATCTACCTCACTAATGTAAGGGAACTGAGCCATATTGCAAATGCTGTCATAATTTAAATTCCAAGATTTTATATTCAACAGTATATTTGGCCGATTTTCAGATTTTGCTTGCATATGCTTTCCCAGAACAAAAGAAAAAAAAATTCAAGATAAGTTAATATTAAAAGTTTAATTTGAGCAATGCATTGCATAAAGATGACTATAAATGTATTTCTATAATTTAAAATAAAAAAAAAGTAAATTGAAATTTTTTAGATATAAATTTAGAAAATCAATAAAAATAATTTGTCTTGTACTTCATGTTAAGTCCTTAACCTTCAGATTATTTTACCCAAAATTAGTAAGCTTTGAAACATAATTTATTAAGGTTCTAATTTACCTTCCATGCAACTTCACGTTTAACAGATCTCGGAGCCTTTCCCTTCCACAAAAGATGTTTAATTTATCTTTCGAATTCTTTCAGTCTGCAATCTCTTAGCACCTTAAAGCAATAAACGCTTTCTTAATAATTTATATTTTTTTTTAGTCCAAAGGGATTTGAATCTCGAAGGACTATTAGTTTCGTTTTGGCATTTTGCGTCGGACTCATAAATGTCGGTTCACTTTTCAAACTGTTGCCACAAAATGTTAGAGTCCTGCATTATATTTGAAGAAATTAAATAATGAAAAATCTGCATAAATGTATGTATATTTCTCGTATTGTGATAAAACAACGGTACATAGAGTCATCGAATTTTGAATAACGTAATCCTCCAACGAATATGAGCATGTGGAAGACCAAATTTGAAATTTGAAATTTGTTTTATGATCGATTTCCTATTTTTTAAAACTTTGACGAATTTTTGATTAACAAACTCAAGGATTTCAAAGCGAGCAATGGCAACGTTGTGCAGAAAAAACATTTTTATCTCCAGCGCGTGAGTCTCTGTATCGGAAATTCTAAAGATATGCTCGTTTTAAAACTATTTTGCGATATTGCTGTTGCACTGGATCTTATGGTTTAAGTGCGAGGAACATGATATTTAATAAAGAAAGGTAACACACAAAATGTTAAAAAACGCCCCTTTGGACGTAATTTAAAATCTGAAACATTTCAGATTTTGTTTTTTTAGTTTTTATATTTTTTTAATTTTGTTGATATATAGAGCTCATTTAAATTAACATATATTCAGTATTGTTGTAGTTACTAAAACTTACAATAATACAATTTACTGTAATTTCTAGAGCCACATATGGATATAGCTAGTACAAATTCGTTCGGTTTTGAAATTTTCGTAAGATTTTTTTATGAGTATGTGGAAATACGTTGTTGAATGCAGTGCTTAATTAAGTATTTATTATCATTCAACAAAAACTGGCAAACAATCGTCTGTCATTATGCCCTACTTGTGTCCAAGCTATTAAAGATTGCTGAATACATGTTCATCCTGGGTAGGAACCTAAGCAAATGGGCTGCTGCGTGGTTGGTTTTCGTGGTTTTCCGCATGCGTAATGTAAATAACAGCAAGTTTTACTTAGGAGGTCCCCCATAGAGGTATTCTTCCCTTAGGCAGATATCCCTGGTGTGCTTTGCCATGAACCAAACTAAACAGACCACATATTTTCTTTTGTATAAGGGGTGTTCAAATGAAAAGGTACGAAATTTCGTAACAAATAAACCGGTTGCAATTTGAATATTCCGCTTTGGCCTAACGCAGTGAGACATCTAAAGACGTGAATGTAGTGCCCGGCGTGGTTGTGTGCATGCGTTAGGCGCCCGCATATGACCAGTACCTCCTACATACACCATCTAACCACCATAGCTCGACCAGGCATAGCTGGATGCTACACTTACATATCTGAAGTATGTTAAATCAATTTCTGTTCTATTATTTTAAGCGTAAAATTATTTAAGAAAAGTTAAGATACGTATTTGAAATTAGGAAATGCAATCGATGAAGGGCAAATCGGATATAAATATTTATTTATTTAAAACCAAATGATACGAGTATGATACAAATGATACAATGATACGTATAAGCCTTTTGCAAGGGGGGGACTACGTTTCATTCTCTCGTCTTAAGGGAATAACAGCGATAAGTGGCTTCATGTGGCAACCATGCTGTCTGTAGATAAGACGACTTTAGTGACGTAGTGTCAGCCGTGCCGTGGCTTTGTAGGTAGGAGGTACTGATATCACGCAGGTAGTTGGTGTTCCGTCCAATTGGCGTTGTAACGTTCCCCTTCTCTGAAGAACACTTGGTCATCCGCCCTAAAAGAAGGGACAGAGAACCCTCTTCTCTCCTCGTCCGGAAGAGGGGAATCGACTTTTCTCCTGGTCGCAGGTGAGAGTAAAGAGAGTTTGAGATGTGGAAGAGAAAGGAGCGGTCGCTGGTTTGCGTGCTCTAGTGAAAATGTATTTTAAAGTTTTTCTAAATTGTAATCTGTACACAGTTGTATATAATGATAAATATTTAGTCCAGAACAGGTCTTGTTTATTTGACGGAGATACGACTATGGTACAGCGTGTGAGGACATCATGGCGTTCACATTGCAAAATTCGACTAATGAGGAACAGCGAGATGTTACCAGATTTCTGACTGTGAAAGGGGTTAAACCGGCTGATATTCATCGCTGTTGGTGGCCGTATACGGAGGACTGTATGTCCGACAAATCTGTGAGAATAAGTTGAGGTTTTGAGTGAAGACTAAGCCAGGCAAAGACTGTAATCACGGCCGAACTCATAGACAAGGTGTGCGACCTGGTGAGAAGTGACATCTCAAAGGACTGAAGTGGAAGACTGGCTCCTGTCACATCTACAGGAATTCTAGCAAGAAAGAATCTTTCGGCTAGTGAAACAGGGGGATAGTTGTGATCAGGCCTCTGGTGATTACTTATCAATAAAGACTTCAATATATATAAATAGTGTCGTTTCGTACATTTTTATTTGAACACACTAATACATTAAACAGGCAATGTCCATTCGCTACATTTCCTACCCCCTTCTATGTTAATTTTGCTACCTCTGTGAAATGCTGACTTAAGAAAAAATTATAGCTTTACTGTCTTCGCGTAACGTTATGATACATAACCATAGCATTAATAATGTATGCTGAGTAGCACAGTTCATCTCTGAGAGCTGTTTCCATTTCCTGGGTATAAAGTCTTTAATTATTTCTTAAATTATAGCAGTGCATTGCCTACCAGGAAAAGGAGAGATTTTTAAAACGCTTTGCTCCTTAATAAATTTAATTTAAATTTTCTTAATAAATTTGTAATTGACATAATATTTACAATGAATCTCATTGATAATTGTTATGAACATTTAAAGCAGTAAGTAGAGTAAATAATGAGAATGGTTCTAAAACTACGTTTCGCCGCATTTTTATTAGATACTTTATTCAATTTAAATTGATTACCAGATTATGTTATCTGCAATCTTGTCATGAATTGTTACCAAAAGGCGTAATTTTTTTTCTCAAAGGAGAAAAACTTTCATCTCAATAGTAACAGAATTCGTTAAAAAAGAGTAAGTAGAAAAAAAAAAAAAAAAAAAAAAAACTGCAACCTGAAAACTTTAGATTTTAGTTCAACACCTCAGAGAATTAAAACAAAAAATTGAAAAAAAAATTCAATCTATTCTTGGTATCTTGTTAGATTCAAATTTAATCTTTAAACTATTTTAAACAAAGCATAACCAGTCCCTAGGAAATGAAAATCCAGAATACAAAATCTTACAAGGAAAGTTTAAAGTGGCAAAGCCAAATTGGTTGTAATATTATTTCACTGTAAACTAACAATACCAGAGAGTTGTCCATTGTTTAATAATAATTAAAAAAATAAATTTATTAAGATGTTCTGCGCATTATTTTCATTGTGTTCCTTTCGCTTAAGTACTTGTAATATTTCCCTTAAACTGCAGTGCTTCCTGTTTTGCCAGGGCGTTAATGAGGAAGCTGAAAACAACCACCACCTTGAAAGAATAAATAAATAAAATAAAACTTTTGAAATGTTATATTTGCCCAAATGTCATATAGGTTCATGAAATAAAAGTAAAACATTTATTATGATGGTCAAAAAAGTTTGGACTGCAGTCTTTTCGTGTACTAAAGTGTTATGAAAATGCTCTACAGAAAATAACTGTAATTAAGGCTTAGACAAAACGTTCTCCACACTTTACAGAATAAAGTCTTAATAAATCAAGTACCAACTGTAAGCAATTATGGATTATTTAGAAAATAATTTATTTTCAGAAACATAATTCATTACATACTGTTGCATGAACACAGGTTCGTAATGGATTGAATACACACAGAACCGTTGATAGCTTAATAGCATTTATTTTACCAAAAGAAACACTTTACAGTACTGGAACTTTCCACAAAAAAACTCGTACAGCTCTTCTTAGTATCGCAGAGGACAATCAGCAGTTACACTTCAAACTACTAGAAACGTTAAACACAACGCAAAGCAAAGCGCATCTTAAACGGCGAAGCTCCTACAGAGATCCCTCAATACTCCGAAATCAGCTTTTAACTAACAATTGAGAAACTGATGCGCTCTTCGGTCTTATATAATTTTTCCCCGGACGCTGAGAAATCTCTAGTACCTTCCACTTCTCCAAATTACTGGAAGGCATAGCTGGATGCTACACTTACATATCTAGATTAATTACGTTCATTCAATCACAATACCAATTGCAGTCATACATGGACCGGATCCAAGTGTCACCAAAATGGACGCCAAGCTTGGGGACTTTTAGCGATGTGTCGCCAAATTTGGCGAATCCCCCTCTGGAAATTACTCGAAGGCATATACGGTTAAAGTTACATATAAGGTTACAGCTACCTGTAGGGATCAATTACAGCTATTCAATTACAGTAACAATTACAGATATACAAGACTAGACCAGAATGATTTGTTTTGTCTGGCGATTTTTAGAGATTTCTCGCCAAATTTGGCGACAGAAGTTAGTCGCCCGAAACTATCACCAGCTTGGCGATATCTCGCCAATTTAGCGAGACAGCTTTTTATTCAATGTTAAATAGACTTTCCTTTGTAATATTTTTTTCTGGCAGAACTTTGTCTCTTTCAATCATTTTATGTTACATTATACCAAAAAAAAAAAAAAAAAAAAAAAAAAAAAAAACAGTTTTGCATATAATTTCTTTAAAATTATTTACATTATATAAAATTTGTTACACTATTAAAAAAATCTGTTAAACTTCTTTTTTGTCTTACTTAATTTTTGAAATGTGTGTCTTGAATATGTGCTGTCTTTTTTAATCAAAACTGTGAAAATATAAAGAGAGTTATTGAAGCATACGAGTTTCTCCATTTTTTAAAAATATTAATGCACTTTTTAAGGGATAAAATTTTCTTCCCTTTGATAGGAAGATGCCACAATTAATGAGAGTTCTTCGAAAATATTTTCCCAGAAAATTATTTTTCTAACAATTTTCAAAACAAAGGGGGAAAAAAGTGAGTGAATGCACAAGTTTCTGAAAAAGATTTCTTGGTTTTGCTTGAAAATCAATAGTTAAATCCTATTTACTCTCAAGACATTAAAAGAGAGAAAGTTGTTTCCTCTTTGCGGTTTTGTATGGAAAATGCTGGCGCGGGATTTTGTATCTCTTCGCGATCTGAAGTGTAGATTTTTTAATCTAAATGCTCTAGACTTCCATTTTCGCTGTTTTTTTATAACCAAAACAGAATATAATAAATAGAAAACATATTTATAAAAGAACAAAAAACATATTTATTGCGTTATAAAAACAGAAAATTTTTTATAACGAAACATGAAATACATCACAAAGTTTTTAATACATTTCCTTTTTATATTTTAGAGATTTATAAGCTTGTTTTCTAATGCCATTATTCAACGTACTGAGTGAAAATAATCACAGAATCCTCTGTAAGATGACCATCCGGATTTAAAATGATTCCGGTCTTGTCAGAGAGGTAATATTCAATACAGAAGTTTTTTTTATGTTATTACAAATACAGGCTTCTTAGAGAGGTGATCGTCTGCTGGAAGTAATCACAATGAGAAAGTTCACAGCGTGTTTTTAATATATTGACTACCATGGAAATTATCTATAATCTTCATTAAAGTTCAACTAGTGAAGATGCTATATATATAAATATCATTTGGTATAAGTATAGCTTACGATAAAGTTTAAGTTATGCAGTATAGTTTACTGACATGCATAGTTACAGAATAGTTTATCGTTATGCGTCTAAAAATTGTGACTATCAAAGTTTACATGCTTGTAGGTTTCCTTCACTTTATGAAAAACGAAGGTCTTGTGAATTTTTTGTTTGTTTATGTGATTACGGCAAAGGATTGTGGGCTATCTGCCTAAGGGTAGGGATACCTTGGTGGAAGACTTTCCAAAGGAAACTGGCTTATATACACGTTGCACATGGGTAAAACCACGAAAACGCCCTATGCAGACAGCACATTCGTGGGATTCAAACCTCAGACCGAACTACCGATGTTCAGTAACTTTACTCCTCGTTCGCTGGTGAATCCAAAGGTCTTGTGAAACTTTAAAGTAATCCAAAATGGCACAAAGTAAATGAGCAGTTATTCTTCACTTAGGAAATAAAAAGTGTTTAAGCTCAAACAATTAATGTATCAAATGTTACCAATACTCATAGGACGTAAAATAATGCATAAATTATTAAAATGAAATAAAAATGGAAAAAAATCTGAAAAGTTCCAGATTTTAAATTACGTCCAAAGGGACGTTTTTTAAGCGTTTTGTATGTTACCTTTATTTATTAAATATCATGTTCTGCGTACTCAAACCATAAAATTCAGTTCAACAGCAACATCGCAAAATAATTTTAAAATGAGCATATCTTTAGAACTTCCGATACACAGTCTCGCGCGCTGGAAATTTTTTCCCCCCGTACAGTGTTGTCATAGCTCGCTTTGAAATCGCTTAGTTTTTTTTAATCGAAAATTCGTTGAAGTGTTACAAAATATGAAATCGATAACAAAACAAATTTTAAATTCAAGTTAGGACTACCACATGCCCATATTATATGGAAGATTCCGTTATGCAAGTTTTGATGGCTCTAGGTACTGTTGTTTTATCACAGTGCCAGAAACATACATACATTCATGCAGATTCTTCATTATTTAATTTCTTTAAATGAAATACAGGGCGGTAATATTTGGTGGCAACAATATGAAAAGCGAAACAACGCTTATCGTGAACCGACGCAAAGTGCCAAAACGAAATTAATAGTCCTTCTGGGCAAATTTCCCCTTTGGACTAAAAAAATCTGAAAGTTTCCAAATTTTATATTACGCCCAAATTTTCTTTTTATAACGTTTCGTGTGTTGCCTTTATTTATTAAATATCATGTTCTTCGCACTTAAACCACATAAAATTCAATTCAACAGCAATATTCCAAAATAGTTAAAAAAAGCGTGTCTTTAAATTTCCGATAGACTGTTTCGCGCGCTGAAGATAAAAATGTTTTATTTTCCTTCCCGTATACTGTGTTGCCGTTGTTCTGTTTGAAATCATTGAGTTTGTTAATCAAAAATTCGCTAAAGCTTTACAAAATATGATTGTGTGGGAGTTTTCATTTTCCTTTACGTGTAAAGTAAACACACGTCAATTACCCTTAAAAGATCGTCCCTGAAGGCATCGAATGTTAAGGAAACAGGGATTGAAAGATTTCGAAACATTTCGTTCACTATATCTGTATCTTATTACTAGATTTCTCCTACATGCATCTCCCCGAATAGGTTTCAAAGATATGAAATAAACGATCATTTACAGAACCGAGACTTTATTGTATTCCTAATCGTGAGTACGGCTGCGAAAATCCATGATAGTTAAACCACATTTCCGTTCATTTTTAGAAATTTCTTGCTTTATGAAATGTAACTGAATCCACATCATTAGGATATTTTAAGACTTGTAAAGCCATTGCGTATTTTAAACATGTAGTTTTTTAAACTCTAAGATAGATAGGCAGCGTTTGAAACGCCAGATGTTTAGAAAATATTCTATTTTTACCTCGAAACTCCGTCCGTCGCTAACAGAAGATTTACAGACTAAAAAGAGACGACGAAAAACGCCTTTTCAAAAGAGATGCGAAATATAATGACATCCGTGACAGATAAAAATAAACAAAATAAAAATCTCTTCAATATTTTGTGCTCAATATTTGTTTCCGGTTCGTATAAATAAAGCGCGATTCTTTCGATATTTGTACAAGACTTATTTCTTGGGAGGAAAAAAAAGTTGCCTACTACGAGTTTTTCAAAGCAATTGTTTCATTTTTTCCCACTTTCAAATGGATGATTCAAGCTTTTATAATTTCACTTTCCAAGCCTAACATCTCTGGACACTTTTTTGACAGCATTAATACTTATGATTTGATATGGACTTCATGTTTCCTCTAAAAAGGATAGTTATTGGAACAGATATTTATTTAACTATAACCGGTAACTTAATTACAATATTCTTTGACACTTTGGATGGTTATTTATTTTACTGTATAAGTTAATTGATATGTTTTTTTTATTCGAATATTTTTAACCTATGTTCATACGGCTGTCTTAAAAGGTTCCAGTATTAGCCCTGTAGAATAACAATATATGGTAGTAGAAGGTTACGCTAGATAACAATAGATACAACCTTTCAGTCTTACTAAAGCAATGGCCTAAGATACATCGCTGTATGAATACCGGGAATTATTTCAGTGGGTCTTTTTGTCATCATGTGTGTGTGTATGGTAGTCTGCGATTATATCATGATATAAGAAAAGAATCAACGTTCATATAAGAAAAGAATCAACGTTCATATAAGAAAAGAATCAACGTTCATATAAGAAAAGAATCAACGTTCATATAAGAAAAGAATCAACGTTCATATAAGAAAAGAATCAACGTTCATATAAGAAAAGAATCAACGTTCATATAAGAAAAGAATCAACGTTCATATAAAGAATCACCGTTCATATAAGAAAAGAATCAACGTGAAATTCTGCATTGAATTGAGCAAATCAGGCATGAAGATATTGAATATGCATCGGCAATGGATCGTACGCAAAGTTTTAAGTAGTTGAACAGCAGCTTCAAAGGCGGAAAACATCCCTTGAAAACAAGAAGCGATGAAGACCTTTCACTTAAATCGCCTCCGAAAATGTGGAACGAATTCGGAAACTACTGCATGTGGGCCTTCAGCAATCGGCGACATTGCAGACGTTTTTGTGTCTTACGGGACAAACCAAACGTCTTTAAAATGCTCACTGGATTCTTCGCCACGACAGTGGATCCTATCAGCAAGCAATCCTCATTCGTGAGTTTTTTGCTAATCACAACATGTTATCGCTATTTTTTGCTAAACAAAACATGTTACCGCAACTCTTCAGATTTAGCTACTACACATCTCTTACCTTTTTTGAAGGCGAAGATGCTGTTGAAATGTTTCCACTTTCCCATCACCGTTCCCAAGATCCAACGAGAGTCAAAAAAGGCTACGGATTTGCTTAAGCAAAATTGAATGTGCAATAAATAAATTTAAAATAGCTATGCAAAATGAACTAATTAAATACATAAATAACATATGCAAATACATAAGGGTATAATAATACATAAAAATCAATTCACAAGTAAAATAAGTGTTTACAAGCGTATAGGCGGCAATACAAAAAATACAATTTACAAGCGTCTGGATGTCACACGCTTCCCGCCCAGACGGTATAATGGTTAGGGAAGCCTGACTGCGATACCAAAGAGCCTATGTTTGAATCCTGAAAAAGACATGGATGTAAAATTATCTCTCCCTTCATAGGAGGTAATGGTGGCCGCGTATTAGGTATCTCCACAATAAAATGGCCACCACTTCTGGCCTTAGTAGCGGCCAATGCCGTTATAGGCAAGTGCCCGCCATTGGGAAAAATTTACAAGCAAATAAATCCAAATATATAGATAATCCATGTCTTCTTCGGGATTCGAACATAGGCCCTTTGGTATCGCAGTCAGGCTCCCCTATCCACTATATCGTCTGGGCGGGCCAAATACATAGAAAAATGTGCAACAGTATTGATACAGTTTTATTTCATGTGTTCTAAAACGGCATACATATGACAACAGCATATTCAATTGCTCCCAGTTCTAATCTAGTTTAACGAAGAATACTTAAGTTTTAAAACTTTGGAAGCTGGTTAGATTGTTAATCATGAATTAAGAGGTGAGAAATCGGCGCTTCTACTTCAGATGCAACAACATTGATTGCCATTCGACGCCAGAGCAATTTTAATCTTTTTAATCGCAAGCGGAAAAAAATTAAATATTTTCATTTTTACTCGATATGTGGAATAAACACATATTGAAACTACTTTTAAAAAAAAAAAAATCTGAAATGTTTCAGATTTTAAATTACGTCCAAAGGGGCGTTTTTTGACATTTTGTGTGTTACCTTTCTTTATTAAATATCATGTTCCTCGCACTTAAACCATAAGATTCAGTGCAACAGCAATATCGCAAAATAGTTTTAAAACGAGCATATCTTTAGAATTTCCGATACAGAGACTCACGCGCTGGAGATAAAAATGTTTTTTCTGCACAACGTTGCCATTGCTCGCTTTGAAATCCTTGAGTTTGTTAATCAAAAATTCGTCAAAGTTTTAAAAAATAGGAAATCGATCATAAAACAAATTTCAAATTTCAAATTTGGTCTTCCACATGCTCATATTCGTTGGAGGATTACGTTATTCAAAATTCGATGACTCTATGTACAGTTATTTTATGACAATGTGAGAAATATACATACATTTACGCAGATTTTCATTATTTAATTTCTTCAAATATAATGCAGGACTCTAACATTTTGTGGCAACAGTTTGAAAAGTGAACCGACATTTATCCGTCCGACGCAAAATGCCAAAACGAAACTAATAGTCCTTCGGGATTCAAATCCCTTTGGACTAATAAAATTTTTCATCGCGTAGGTGTCACATGCTGTTTGATAAAGCAATCTTAACCCTACAACATCTAAACCTAATGAATCTACAAGATAGGTTGGCAGCAAATTTATTCCACGCATTGGAATTAAGTTTGCGAAAAAACAGTAGATATTATTTATTATACAACATATATTAAAGTTCTTAAAGGATATACTATAGCAAACAAAATCGTTATTTTAAAATTATTTTGCAGGAAGTTTTGGGGGGATTTAGAAATTGGGATAAATTTGCAAGGAGAAATGGGCTAAAAACGTTTAGGATTCAAAATCTGCGCTTTTATTTTTCATAACTATAATATTTCTTCAATTGCTCTGCTGTTGTTCGTATCTATCGTATTTCTTCGATTCTAAGATTCAACTGGTTCTAAGACATATCTGAAATTTCAGTATCACTAATAGAATAAAAAGGCTTTGATTCTAAGAAAATAAAATATATAAAATAAAGTTCTGAAATATATGTAGCAAATATTTTTATTAGAATAGACTTCAGTTTATTAGCAACAGTAAAGTATCTATTTAAATTAGTAACTTTTAAATATTAATTACGTATTATTAGAAATTTGAATTATTATTAGTAATAATAGGAATTATTAGTCATTTGTGAAAATTTGTGATCCTAAGATAACATCAGTTCTAAGACTTATCCCGTTCTCATTTATAAGGAGAAAAAATTAGCTTTAAAAATGAAAGAAATTCGTTTATATTAAGTGGTATGATCAATGAACCTTTTCTTCCACCTAGTAGAAATGGTTGTAATTAAAATATATAGACATTTTAAATTTTTTTTTACCGAAAAGGCCGAAGAACTAAACGGATTTTCCAAGTGTGCATGCATTGTCGATTTCAAGACTTATAAAATGTTAAAATTTATTACCGAATTTATGAAACAAGACTGTAAAATTTTAAAATTTATTACCGAATACTCTGAAAAAGAATTTTTTGAATTCGACACAACTCAGATCTTATTTCCTTTCACCGTTCTTGTCTCCAAAGTAATAGGAGATTCTTCTCAGAAAATCCATTCTGTGTAGTATTATTAGTCTTACTCTTTCCCCGACCGCCTTCGGATTTTCATGAAATTGTGTTACCTGTCGAGAAAAATGAAACTTCAGCTACAGGATTAACTTTGAAATACAAGGAACTGATGAACCAAATTCTAGGAACAGATAAAACATGGCATTTTTTTTTATAGAAGTTCATTTTTCTGAGCAATGTGAATGGTCCGATTAGAAGAAAAAATATGATGGGGTAAAATGAATTGGATGCCGAACATTCCATTTTTCTCAACAGTTCCATTGTCGACATTTTTATCCATTATTATGCTTTAAAAATAAGGTAATTTAGAAACAGTCATAGTGTTCTTCATACAGTTGAGTTGAGTTGAGAGCAGAATCTGGACACCCGTGCGGCTTACTAAGACTATTCGGGTCTAGTCCAGGTTCCGCAACTATCCGGGCCAACACCGTATGGGGCCTATAAGGGCATACATTGGTCCTGTATACATGCTTACATAGTTCATAACATATGCTTATAGTTACATAGTTCATAATATATGCTTACATAGTTACATAGTTCATAGTACATGCTTATATACAAGTAGTTCATAATACACAGATCTTTCATAATACTGGCTTACATAGTTCATACATATACATGCTTACATAGTACATAGTGGCTTGCATAGTTCATACTTGCTTACATAGTTCATAATATATTGAGCCTGTTACATAATACATACATAGTTCATAATAATTTTCATTGGCCATAGTACATACATGTTTCATAATATATTGAGCCTGTTGCATAATATATAGTGGCTTACATAGTTCATACTTGCTTACATAGTTCATAATATATTGAGCCTGTTACATAATACATACATAGTTCATAATAATTTTCATTGGCCATAGTACATACATGTTTCATAATATATTGAGCCTGTTACATAATCCATACATAGTTCATAATAATTTTCATTGGCCATAGTACATACATGTTTCATAATATATACAGTGGGCCGTAATACATACATGTTTCATAATATATACAATAAAAATAAAAAAATAAAAATAGTAAAAAAATATTAAAAAAAGATAGAAAAGAGAGAGAGAACAGAGATTGACAGGGAACTATTCCACACTGCACAAATCTCTTCCCAATTCCTCCAGTTTCTGCATTATCTTGCATATTTTGATGCGAAATGCTGGCTGTTGGATCAGATACCGCTTATGAGAAGTTGCCTGTTCCGGAAGCTGCACATGCCACTGTGCGGTTAGAGGGCATTGGGTCAAGTAATGGTCTGGTTTACCAATGCCTCCACAGGCACAACTTTCGGTATTTGCAATTCCTCTCTCATAGTAATAGAAGGGAAAAAACTGAGTGTTATCCATCAGCAACATTTTGTAGTATTTGCTATACAATAGCTAGTATTTGGTAGTGGCGTAGCTTGGAAGGGCGGAGCATTTTGAGCTACATATTTTTTGAGAGTAGCATTTTTCATAGCATACTGTAGAGTTTATTCCCATGGATACATGGAGCAGAAAAAAGGATTAGCTTGTATTGTATTTTATCTGTCTAACAGGAAGGATGTTTTCGGGAAGGACTGAAGTTCTTCATGAAAAGCGTAAAAATTGAAAATTTGCTAATACTCAACGTTAAGAAAGGGCCACTGACTCATATCCAGGTCATGCATGCGTGAACAACATTACATATCCTACGCTGAACATAAGATTTTAAAATCATCAGATTGTTTAGTTTTTAGTCCAAAGGGATTTGAATCCCGAAGGACTATTAGTTTCGTTTTGGCATTTTGCGTCGGACTCATAAATGTCGGTTCACTTTTCAAACTGTTGCCACCGAATGTTAGAGTCCTGCATTATATTTGAAGAAATTAAATAACGAAAAATCTGCATAAATGTATGTATATTTCTCGTATTGTGATAAAACAACGGTACATAGAGTCATCGAATTTTGAATAACGTAATCCTCCAACGAATATGAGCATGTGGAAGACCAAATTTGAAATTTGAAATTTGTTTTATGATCGATTTCCTATTTTTTAAAACTTTGACGAATTTTTGATTAACAAACTCAAGGATTTCAAAGCGAGCAATGGCAACGTTGTGCAGAAAAAACATTTTTATCTCCAGCGCGTGAGTCTCTGTATCGGAAATTCTAAAGATATGCTCGTTTTAAAACTATTTTGCGATATTGCTGTTGCACTGGATCTTATGGTTTAAGTGCGAGGAACATGATATTTAATAAAGAAAGGTAACACACAAAATGTTAAAAAACGCCTCTTTGGACGTAATTTAAAATCTGAAACATTTCAGATTTTTTTTTTTTTTTTTTTTTTTTTTTTTGAAGGAGGAGAAGTGAAAATGGGCAGTGCTCTCGCCGGGACTTGGACCTGGACCTCTAGAATACGCGCCGAGTGTGTTACCGTTACGCCACGAAGGCATCATGGAAGTAGGGAGCAAAAACCTTACATACTCCCCTTTTTAAAGGACTACTGGGAATTCCAACAGTCTGCCAGCAAACCAATCGAGAAGACTTTCGGCTCTCGTGTATTTTCAGTGCGCCCGTCCCACTCATACACTATACATGTACGAACATCCGTATCTCCTACCAGATTCGAAACCGCATCCAATAATATGGCAGCTGGCAACGCTAACCACTATACCAAAAAAGGGTGGCTGAGTTAGATGTATTATTAAACATAAAGATGTAAATCATTACGGAATTTATTGCTTTTTTAAACGCCTGGATTAATAAGCAGTTACAGAGTGATGAAATTCTACAGATAAATTCAAAACACTTGCTTTGTCGAAAGACAACGTTTCGAGAATTGGCTATTTGCGAGATCACGTGGAAGAGAAATTAAAAGATTTTACCTCTCTCGCAGTGACGACGCTAATCACAGGGTATGAATGGTAGGTGCATGTTAGCACAACGTAACGTATTAAACAGTCCGTTAGCATGACGTCTCCGGTGTTAGCTTCACGTAACGTATGGTAAAGTAACGGTGGAAAATGTTTGGAAGTATTCCTTTTAAAGACCTTGCAGGGTTTCTCACTCTTTTTGGTTAATGTCGAGGAACCTAGGAATGTCGGTTAATGTCGAGGTTAATGTCGGTTAATGTTTGGTTAATGTCGAGGAACTTTTTGGTTAATGTTAAGCAACTTATCGCTGAGTTCAAATAATTTAAGTCGTAGGCTCAAGAAGAGTTAACTACCCTCTATTTCACTCAAAATAAGATAAACAGGTGGCCCCTTTCTCGGGCTTACAACAAAGCCTCCGCTCGGGCTTGAACTCAGAATAAGAAATGAGAACTAAATTAGAACTAACTAAGAGACTTAGCTAACACAATTATCTAGTGTAGTTGGCCCTTATTTTAAAGTAGCCGGCGAATATCAAAAGGCATGTAATATACGGCCGAGCGTAACAGCTTCAAGAGCGATTTAGCCCGAAGGCAAATACACGCTACTCAGGATTCCTAGCTTTTTCTTATGAAGTAAGTTTAACCTTCCTTAAATACTACTTCTCACTCATTTGCATTTTCGAGATTCTAAAAACTGATTCTGGTAGGGAGTTGTAAGTGGAAACAAAAATAGATAGGAAAGTACATAGAAATTAAAAATATACCTTACAACCTTTCTAACATCAAACCGATTATTGAACTCCCGTTATAAAAATATAAATATTATCGAATCTTAGCAAAAAGTTATGTAAATACTACTCTCTAACTTTCGCTCAAGCGAAAGACACGTCGGAGGTGAAGTTGTCACCTAACTTCTGCATAGATATAGAAATCTATAAAAGAAACAGAAAGTGACTATTTCACTATCACTCTTTATCATTCATGACTAACTGTCAGATATTATTTCCAACTTTTGAGTCCCAAATTGCTTCCCAGTGTAAAGACCGTGGAAAATGGCGTTTCTGTACGCTTGGTGATTTTCGATCCACTTTGGCGCCAACCTGTTGTATCGACCGAAGGCATCAGATGACAGTTCAGCATGGGGTTTTGTGGAAGCAGCGTAGGAGACATATTAATAATCGTCCTTGGATCCGATTCTGAAAGGGAAACTCAGGATAAAGTGGAGTATTTCCACCGACTCTTTTTTAAAGAATATTTTTGTCCAATTTTTTCTCCCTGATATTTTACTTTTCTGCACTATTGTATTTTCGCTAGGCTTTAACAGAATATATTCAAATGGTTTTCCTCTTCTTTTGTCGTCTTGGCGTTATTGTGACAGTCATCTCAAAATCTGTCATGAAATAATACACAAAGAGTGCCCACACACCTTTGTAATGATTTTCATGGAACAAAAGAGCTAATTATTATACAAATATTATTGCTTGCTTGTACGAAGTAAAGGAAGTATTGCAATCGCGAAAAATTTCCGTCATCATATTTCAATGGAGATACCAATTTCCCCATTTCCGAATCCATATGAAAAATTTTTTGCATGACGTTCGTCCTTAAGGACATAATAAA
This sequence comes from Stegodyphus dumicola, assembly GCF_044657685.1. Lineage (NCBI taxonomy): Eukaryota > Metazoa > Arthropoda > Arachnida > Araneae > Eresidae > Stegodyphus > Stegodyphus dumicola. The sequence continues at coordinate 84,582,758 of NC_140777.1, forward strand.
GGATTCTTTTTTCCAAAACGGAGTTTAAAATGGATTTAAAGTTTTTTCTTTTTGTGATATATATACAATGTCTCAAAAACTCAAAAACGATTTGTGGAAACGAACTATACACACATGCATATGTAAGGATAAGGAGGCTGTTATATATATATATATATGTGTGTGTGTGATGTACCAGCTTTAGTCGTAGCTTAAATTATAAGACGATAAGTTTAAAAAACAGGATCCATTTATTATTATTCAGGAGAAATAGCAGTTACAAAATCAGATATCCGGAGTAAATAAAAAGAATTACTAATAACTTTTTGTATGAAGTTTACTGCATCGTTGCATTTAAGAAAAAGCCCCGATATTCTTTTGCGAGTCCTTTTATAGCCTCTGGAAAGGCGGAGCTTCCAAGAAATGACGTCAGCCTCGTCAGCCAATCCAGTTCGCTTTAAAGATTTCCAGAACATTCTATAAGATTCCAGAACATTCTTTACGTGTAGAAAAAGCGGGAAAAACAACTTGACTACGGGGCTGTGGATTTAATTCCACGTACTTTCAAATAAGAGACCGTCGCCATTAAAAAATGAAAAGAACATACAGTTAGAATTTTAAGTGTATTCTTGACTATGGAATTTTATTATTACATATATATATATATATATATTGTTTCATAAAAATAAATAGTAAAGTTGGGTTAAATTTAATTAATTATCTTGCGCCATTGTTGCAAAGCATGAGATTTGAATTTAATATTAATTTTAATATTAAATGATTTGAATTTAATATTAAATGAATTACGGAGAAGGAAATGTAATATTCTTATATGTTCAACATTCGCCATTAGTACATGATGAATGTTGAACATATAAGAATATTATATTTCCTTCTCCGTAATTCATTCACGAAAAAACGCACTTGAGACTCAGAATAAGAACTTAAGAATATAAGAACTTAAAACAAACAGTACATTCAAAATGAGAAAGGAAAATAATAGAACTTAAAAACTTACTAAATTATGTGATTCAAATCTTATTTATTGCAACAACTTAAACTACTATGGCACTTTGAATTGCACAAGAGGCCCTTGCTTTTACAACTGCATTTATTTGTGGAACATTTCCTTTTGCAATGACAGCATGTACATATACTCCTCTCTTTTTGACGTACACCAGAGCATGTCTGTGATTGTCGACATACACCGGTGAGGGTTTATGTCGACATACACCGGTCCAAGAATATAAAGCAATATTCGATCTTTTACCGACGTATTTGGTGAATGCTGACATTCTCCGGTGAAAGTCGACATTCTCCAATTTCGGTCTTTCACGGTAACATATATATATAGACCCTCCTCCTTACCCGCCCTTTATTTTCCCAGTCGTTGATCGTACCCGCAACTTTTAGTTGCAAAAGAGTTTTTAACGACGAAAATATTTAAGTTTTGGCAATGTGAAATTAAAAGATAAAATTATTTTCCACAAATAGTAAAATCTAACTTTAAATAAGGTCTCTCAGTTCCTACTCTTATATTTGGGAAAGTTTTATACTCGTAATAAAAATATAAAATTATAAGGAGTTTGACTCCCATACGACAAAAATTGTTCGGGATGGCAATTTTTGATGTCATTTTCAACTTGCCTTTAGGGATCGATTACTTTAGAATAATTCGAGGAAACAAGTTTGAATGAAGTGCTGCAAAAATGTATATAATTTGCTACACCATACAAGGATATCATATGGTGTCCAGCTCAGATTTTTTTATTAAGTACTGAACGTAGTATTTATCTCTCTTTAATCATAGAACTTGATTTCTATATAAATAAGAAATTTCTTAATTTTGCTTTGAGAATTTTCCTCTACTCTTCTTATACTATTTTTCATAGTCTGTTGATTATTTTCGGTTGGCATGCAGAAAGTATCCTTTTAAATAATCTGAAAGCACAATAATCTCTACCTTTCCCATTTATAAAGACTTTTCTGAAATATTTGAAAAGGAATATATTGCATAGCATTCTTTCTTTCTACTTTTTCTTGAACTTTATTTGTAGAAGTTAACGTTTTACTCATGGCTTTGCACTGCTGAGGTCAACGCTTTAATTTCAACTATCATGTAGAACTTCAACTGTGGAGTCCTAGTTCTTTGTTAAAAGAAAGTTTTCACTCCCATATTTTTTTAAAAAAGTATCCTATTTCTTTATCTACAGTTGTGGATAAAGATAACAGGATACTCTTTATGTTAATATGGATTTTGTTTTTTTTAAATATGGGAATCAATATATTGATTTAGAAACATAATTCATAGGTTTAGTTCTTTTGGCTGTTTTTAATTTCAGTTTTCCTTTACATGAGGAATCATTTATAATCATAAACGTTCTGTTTGAACTTTCTTTAGACATGAGCCAAATTTTTAAGTTTATCTTCATTTTTACGATATTAAATTTATCACTTTCTTTTACAGTTATTTAAATGTTTCTATGATTTATATATAATCACAAAAAAAGTTCTTTTTATTACATGAAATAGATTTTTTTCAAGAGTAAAGTGCTCTAGATTTACTAGATTAAAGAACTTACGATTTACTAGAATAAAGAATTTTACTTCTGATCTTTTGCTTTGCCTCATGTCTCAGAAGACGATGGACATTGTATTTGTTGTTTTTTATGTTTAAATGTTTCTATAATTCATATATAATCACAAAAATGCTCTTTTTATTACATGAAAGAGATTTTTTTCAAGAGTAAAGAACTTGCTTTTGATTTACTAGAGTAAAGAATTTACGATTTACTAGAATAAAGAATTTTACTTCTGATCTTTTGCTTTGCCTCATGTCTCAGAAGACGATGGACATTGTATTTGTTGCTTTTTTATGTTTAAATGTTTCTATAATTTATATATAATCACAAAAAAAGTTCTTTTTATTACATGAAAGAGATTTCTTTCAAGAATAAAGAACTTGCTCTTGATTTACTAGAGTAAAGAACTTACGATTTACTAGAATAAAGAATTTTACTTCTGATCTTTTGCTTTGCCTCATGTCTCAGAAGACGATGGACATTGTATTTGTTGCTTTTTTATGTTTAAATGTTTCTATAATTTATATATAATCACAAAAAAAGTTCTTTTTATTACATGAAAGAGATTTCTTTCAAGAATAAAGAACTTGCTCTTGATTTACTAGAGTAAAGAATTTACGATTTACTAGAATAAAGAATTTTACTTCTGATCTTTTGCTTTGTCTCATGTCTCAGAAGACGATGGACATTGTATTTGTTGCTTTTTTATGTTTAAATGTTTCTATAATTTATATATAATCACAAAAAAAGTTCTTTTTATTACACGAAAGAGATTTTTTTCAAGAGTAAAGAACTTGCTCTAGATTTACTAAAGAATTTACGATTTACTAGAGAAAAGAATTTTACTTCTGATCTTTTGCTTTGTCTCATGTATCAGAAGACGATGGACATTGTATTTGTTGTGTTTTTATGTTTAAATTGTTGCTTATTACTTTATTTAAATTAGGGAAAGAATTTTGAAAGCTAATGTTATTGCTTGTTGAGTAGATAATTCCTTTTTTATAAACATAAGTTTGCTTTTTTTAAATGGACTTTGAAATACGAACTTCTAGTAAATAAATACTTGATGAATTATTTCTTGTAGAAAAGAGTGATTGTAGAACTTTTTAATTCGCTGTAAATGATATGATTTATTGTGTCCTGAAGTATCCTGAATTAAAAATTATTTCAGAATTTTTGACTGAAAAATATAATCATGCGCGTATATTTTTCTTCAGATATTGCAATATAGTCTTTTATCCAGAGTTTATCTCCATGAACTGTTTTGAACTTAAAAACTGTTGATTGCAATAGCATTCTTGCTGTTGCAATCAAAAGTAGCAGAAAAAAATATATATGTTTTTTTAAGTGTAGTCACTAGCTTAATCAAAAGAGCTCTTATTATATAATTACAAATGTTTAGTCATTATTACTTTATATTGCATTGTTTCTTGTTTCATACATGGCTTCTGTAGGTGTTGATAATTTCTTCAGATTTTGCCTAAAGCTGAATTTTTAAATATTTGCAGATTTAGATATTTATAGGCGTAATTCGTAAATAAAGTGGAAAGTTACAAAGAATGAGTATATTTCAAATAATATCTCATGTGAGTAGTATTATCATAAAGCTTCTTAAATGCAGTCTTAAATCACTTTTGTATCAAAATTACGATTGATTTAAAAAATTCAGCAGTATCAAAAGGAAAAAAAATTGCAATCTGAAAACTTCAGATTAAGTCTGATACCTCAAAGATGATTTTATAATTAAAAATTTTTAAAAGTATTAAAAAGTGTCAAACATAAAAAAGGTTCTGTATCTTTGTATTGTAAAATTCTTGTACTGTTTAATTTAAAAATTAGTTTATAAAGTTACAGTTGGATGTGAAGGATCTTAAGAACTGATAAGCGAATAATCGCTTGAGTTCTTGGTACAGGTGACAGGTGACGGAGGACGGGGACGCCTGGCGTATAACATAGGTAAACAGGCATATGTCCCACGTCCTCCACTATCTCGAAGAAGCAACTCGCTGGAGCCCCGTGAGGCTGCACCGGGAGTTTACATGGCCATACAGGTGCTAGATGTCGGGTAGTTTTTACATAAGACGTTGTTAATAACACAAAGTAACTTAAAAAAGAATATAAAGGATAGCATTAAAACACTAAAACACTCATATAAGCTGAAACACATAGATATACAAAATTAAACGTAAAAGCATAAAAACACACTCGTAATTACGTAACGTAAAGACATAAAAACACACACGAGAATACATGTCATGACACATAGAATACATATGGAAACACGTAGAGCACATAAATGCAAATATTACACACAGAAGAAACATATGAGACATAGCAACGTGTGCGTAAAGCAGTAGCGCTGTGCGGAAATATGCTCAGTTCACATAATACATAATGTACATACTTTCATTAGGGGCTTCTGTTGCATGAATTACATATTTCGTTGCATACACTACATTCGTGCATTGTACGGATATTATATATTTCGATTTACGATAACACATCATACCATTGGGTGCCCAGTGCTTTATACTGATAAACATGTCAGTAACATTATTTCTGCAAGTTGGTGGCTATTGAAAGCAGATGTTAACACGAGGCTCGAAATTGAAAGTTCTTGGTACAGGAAACAACAAGTAAGCAGGGGAAAATAACCCTTTATCATTCTAATAAGTTATAACAGAACTCCGTCTTGGAGTTGTACAATAAAGCCGACACTCGGGCTTGAACTTAAGAGACTAAGAACGAAACTAAACTAATCTCAACTAAAGAGATATAGCCGAAGCTATCAAATTTCTAACGGAGTTGGACCCTTAACACTAATTGACTGCGAAGCTATCAAGGGCCTAAAGCGTAATAATAGCTTAAGACAGAGTAGCCTAAAAAGGCGGACGCGTGCTAGCCAGAATCTCTGATTCTCTTTAAATAAGACAGTAGAACTTCACGGTTAAATACCGCTCTTCCTCATTTGCATTCAAACGTGATTCTAAAACTACGTTCTGGCCGGAAGTTGTAAGTTGAAATTCAGGAATGATAGGAAAGGAAGTTTAACTCAAAATTTAACTGTTAGATAAATTAATATAATCCTTACAATATGATGAGGGAAACATTTTATTATAATTATAGCAAAGGTGCAAATTTTCATGAAAATCATTCAATTCTATCTGTCATATATTTGTATTTATTAATTAAATATAGTATTAAGAATGGTAAAATGAAGACTTAAATTACTAAGTGCGTTTATTGCTTTTAAATCGTTCAGTTTAATTAGTAGCAGAATGATTAAATTTGAAATGTGAATTAAAGATCTTGTGCTTTTCCGAATGGAAACGCTCTAAGAACCGGTTACGCACGTGGAAGATGAGCTAAGATCTTAGATTTCGCGCGGTGGCACTTACCAAGAAGAGTGGATGATTAATGATGCTTCTGTACTTTTTTCGTTCTTGTGATGATGAGCTAAGATCTTCTGAAGTTGATTATTGCGTCAGGACGTAATTTTACTCTTTTTGGCAAGTTTGCGTACTTTTACGTTAACGTTAAATTGCACTTTTTTTACACGCAATTTTACATGTTCATGTGAATATAAAACACTTCTTCAAGTTGTAATCCCGGACTGGCTTTATGGACGCTGCTGTGGCTTTCCTTATGTATAGCATCATTGCGAGTCAGTTTTCCTTAGAAAGTTCTCCGCGAAGACATTCCATTTTTAACAGATAGCTGCCGTGTACGTTGCCTATGTTAAAATCAACCAATTCATCAGTTCATCCAGTTTTTGTCTGTCTCCCTGAAAATGGTTATTTGTATTAAAAATTGTTAATTGATAATATGTTAATATTAACTTTAAAAATAAATTCAAACTATAACAGAAATACACGGTTGAATAGCTGTATGTATCGCAGCATAGTGGTAGAAATTTCCAATTATTTTCAATTATAGTTTTCGCGTGATGCAGTAATAAAACCCGTAGTAATCCCAAACTACCCGGGAGATTTCTGAGAACATAAAAACAGAGTCTTGCGTCGTGCTGTGACCTTATGCGTTACAATCCGTAGTCACAGTTGGATACTATGCCGCGTGGTTGCTTCGCGTGGTTGTTTTATGAGTATTTGTTGTCAGCGGCTGTTCAAACGGAGGCAAGCTGCCAAAAGCGATTGGAAAGAATGAATGTGGAAAAGAATTCAGCTGCACGAAACAAGATTTTTTGACGATATTTTGTACTTAAAATGTCATTTTTCACATTTATTTTACAGCAGATTTATGCAATAGCTTGAGAACTGCTGAATTAATGAATATTTCAAAGTAACAGAATTTAACTTACATTATTTATTTTCACTGGAAATACAATAAACTCCGGTTTTCACATGCAACACACATCGATGTTGATTCATCTAACCGAGAACATGCAAGTAAGATAATTGCATATTAATATGTCATAATAACACATATATTTACATATTCTAATATGTAAGATAAAATAGATGAAACACAAGATTACTAACTTTAATTTAGCTATGTCCCCTTCCTGGAAAAAAAAAAAAAAAAAAAAAAAAACTAACCGTCACTTGTATCGCTATAAGATCTTTTCTAATCACCATTCAGAACTTAAGCAAAGGATTCTATTCTTGAATGTAGCCCTTTGCTTAGATTTCTCTTAAACTGATACACCTAATAATCAATGAAATTCAGTTGCAATTTAGAAAAAAAGAAACACAAGCCGAAAACAACAATAAACAATTTCAATGAGAGTTTACAACGTAAAATGTCACATTATTGCTTAATCTTCCAATTTCGCTTAACGCTTTAATTAAATTACTGACAGAAGACCTCTAGATAAAGACAATAGTTTTATTGAATTTTCATTTTCGAGAGTTTCAAAATTTTTAATACAACTTAAAGTATTCATAGAAATTGCATTAACCTGACAACCTATATCTATAAAGGAGGGAAGTTATTATTCCCTACCTTAATATTTAACTTTTGCCATTTTTACTTCCTTGTACGAAGTAAAGGAAGTGTTGTAATGGCGAAAAATTTCGGGTATCATATTTTAATGAAAACATCCATTCTGACAGCTCTCGAATCCATCTGAATGATGTTTTCTCGTGAAATGTGCGGACGGAATAAAGTTCTCTTTTTCACAAAACGGATTAAAAATGGATTTAAAAAGGATTCAGAAGATATTTTTTCGTGATATCTGTACGTACGTACTTACAAGTGTATGTATGTATGTATCTCACATAACTCGAAAATGAGTAGCCTCAGAACGTTGAAATTTCGTATATAGCACTACTATAACATGTAGTTGTGCATCTTTCTTTTTGGTTGCAATAGGCCGCACCAAATATATATATATATATATATATATGTATATATATTGTTTCAAAAGAATAAATTGAGTTTAATTAAAAAATTAAATTTAAATACATGTTTAATTAAATATTCTTTGCGCCATTGCTGCAAGGAATGAAATTTAAATTTAAACAAATTCAAATTCTAAACAAATACGTATAAAAGTAAAAAAGTAGAAAAGCAAATAAAATAATTTAAAAATATGCAAACATGTAAAAGATTTAATTCTCGAACTAATCTACAATATCATTTAAATTCAGAAGCATAAGCAAATCAAGTGTAAAATCTATCCATGGAAAAAAAAACTACTAATTTAATAAATTAAAATTAAATTAAACAATTTAAAAAAAAATGCATATGTGAATGATCGTAGAGTAGGCAGGAGACAGACTTATCAAGGGGAAGTTGCCTCCAAACCTAACTCTCTAATCATTGAATTCGTGTTTCGTCATTCATGCAGGCAAGGGTAAAAGTCAAAACCAAAAGTAATTCCAATAAAGTGGTACCCTTAGAAATTAACATTTAAGTATTAACATTTAGGAATTAAAGTTCAAAAAAGGAAAATACTAATTATATGTATATATTAATATATAATTAATATAATAATTTATATGTATATATATATATATATATATATATATATAATAGTAGTTGGTAGAAACAATGCAGCGATCTTGCTTGTTTTTGAGACCAAATAGGTCTTTCGTCTAATTACCAGTTAGCTTTACATTTTCTTTTTCAATTAATATATATATATATATATATGTGTGTGTGTGTGTGATGTACCAGCTTTTGTCAGGAATAAATAGATTGTTGAAGAATCATAAATGTTGTCGTAGCTTTAATGATCAGACGATAAGTTTAAAAAACAGGATCCATTTATTATTGGTCAGGAGAAATAGCAGTTACAAAATCAGATATCCGGAGTAAATAAAAAAGAACTACTAATAGCATTTTGTATGAAGTTTACTGCATCGTGACATTTAAGAAAAAGCCCCGATATTCTTTTGCGAGTCCTTTTATAGCCTCTGGAAAGGCGGAGCTTCCAAGAAATGACGTCGGCCAATCCAGTTCGCTTTAAATATTTCCAGAACATTCTATAACTGTACGTGTACAAAAGGCGGGAAAAACAACTTGACTACGGGGCTGTGGATTTAATTCCACGTACTTTCAAATAAGAGACCGTCGCCATTAAAAATAAAAAGAACATACAGTTAGAATTTTAAGTGTGTTCTTGACTATGGAATTTTATTATTCCAAATATATACTCTGTTATTCGGCTGGGTGAGGTCAGTATTTTTATTCTTATATGTTGGTACATTGTGCATTTTTTGCTTTAAAACTGATCGAATTTTGTTGTTCTTATGTTACGGTTAAGGGTTTTATGCCTTTAGTTAATTTGCATGCTTTGGCTGCAGAATTATCAACAATTTGAAAGTTGCTTAAATGCGACTAACCCTAACGGGGACAGCCGTTTATTTACATTTGCAACTTAGAAGAATAGTGAATCAAGTCAGTTTCTCCACCTTTTGTGTCTTTTTACCGAATGAGACCAAAAGTAAACTTTCAGTTTTGTGCACTGAGAAATCTGCCTTCTTGCTGCTGGCCGAATTGCCTTTTTTGGGAAAGTTTTTGTAGAAACTCTAATTTAATTGTAAAAATTGTTTTTTCTTTACGTATTTTAACTGGATTTGCTGTTTTGTGTTTTTCTATATTTGACAATTTTAATAGAGGTGTTTTGAGGTGTTATGTATTTTTGTCTTCCCGCGAGTAAAAACTGAATCAATTGAATGAGAAATGCATCTCTAATGGAATTCTAGGAAATAATTTTAAATGAAATGCAGTAAAAATGCGTGTAATTTAATAGGATGTACAAGGTAGTCATGTGTCGTCGACATCAGATTTTTAGGTAAAGTTCGATTTTGATTTTAATTTAATATCGAATTTAATTACGAATTTTAATATCTCAATGGTGGTGGCTGAACATTTTGAGGCAAATAAGATCCAGAGTTATATAACAAAACGACTTACCGCAAATATAAATGTTCTTTGTTAATCCCTTGTACGAAGTAAAGGAAGTATTATGTAACCGCGAAAAATTTAAGTACTGTATTTCAACGAAAATATCACTATCATTTTGACCGCTCTTATTCCATTTGAACGATGTTTTTGCCTGACATCTGTACGTACGCACCCAATAAAGAATTCTTTTCTCCCAAACGTATTGAAAAATGGATTTGAAATGGATTCAGAAAAGATTTTTTTCCTTGACATTTATACGTATGTATGTATCTCGCATAATTGAAAACAGAGTAGTCTGAGACTGTTGAAATTTTGTATATGGACTGCTATAACATGCATATGTGCACCTTCTTTTTTGGCTGCAAAATTATATAAATATATGTGCATACATACATACTCTGTGACCCGGCTGGGTGAGCTAAGTTTTTTATTCTTATGTTTTCGTAGATTGTGCATTTATTGCTTTAAATGTGATTGAATTATATTGTTCTTGTGTTCCGGTTAAGGTTTTTATGCCTTTAGTTTATATGCATGCAGTAGTTGTAGAATTATCAACAACTGAAAGTTGTTTAAGTTCCAGTAAATTTAACGGTTTTTAAATCTATTAGGTGTTTTAGGTTTTTCTGTATTTTACGACTGTATCTGTAGATTTTCTGTATTTTTAACTCTATTTGGTGTTTTAGGGTTTTCATTAAAAGATTATGTCGAGTTTTTATTTATTTTTTCCTTGCTGCGAATTGGGAACTTAATTGATTGAGTGAAAAATGTATCTCTAATGAAATTCGGGAAAATAAGTTTAAATGAAATACAGCGAAAGGCATAATTTAATAGGCCATACAAGGAAGTCACATGGTTTTTTTTTTTTTTTTTTTAATGTTTTAGCATTAAACTATTAAGGTATGAAAAGACACTTTAAAACGATTGAGCGATCTTCAAATTATCCGAATTTTCAATTACCCGAGACAGCATTAGCTCATTTTACCTCAGATAAATAAAGTTTCTATTGTATATTATTTGGTATATCTCAGTCTAACATGAAATACCGATATTTATTAATTCAGCTATGAGTGATATAGCTGGCTGTCATGAAAGTCATAAACTGTTTCAAAGGCTGAAATAAACTGAAGCCTGAAGTATATCTTCAGAAAGAAGTTTTTTATTTCAAACTCGTATATCATTTATCAATGGATCGAGAATACTTCGCAGAAAGTGAAATAAATCTCTGTCACCGGCAACAGTCTATTCGTATGGATTATCAAATTGCTGCTCAAGGAATTTTGTTGAAAACTCGAACAAATTTCAACTTTTTTTTCTAGTTCTCATTTGCGATAAAAATCGTTTTTGAAATTGCGTTAGCGTATCAAAATATACTTCAGATTTTGATTTCGATTATTAGTCAGTATTGCTTTCGAATTATCAATGCTTTTTTGTTATTCGATATGCTAATTTAAGATATTTTGATAAATTTTTTAAAACATGTTTTTCTTACAGACTGATTTTTCCCTGTAGTCATGCATTTCAAGACAAATTTTCTTTATACAGTACAAAGTCCGTAATCCGGACGTGCATCGTCCGGAATGATCTATAATCCGGACCTCAGAGCCACAAACTTACGCATGCGCGTAGCTGACGCACACGCATGGGCAAAGCCAGTAAAGCGTTTACACATGCGCGCATCCGATAGGGAAGAAAGTGACAGAGAATGAAAACGAAATGTTATTGAATGTTATTGTTATTGAAAACGAAAAAATTTTGATTGACAAGTTAGTCGGTATTCTCGACACAGCAATTACAGGATTTGAGCAGTGGAACTTTGTAACTGAACAAGAAATTATGTCTGTTTATAGAACAGAGAATTAAAGAGAAAGTATTAGCACAAAAAACGAAGCAACTTAAACAACTTACATTGAAAGAAATGTTTAATAAAGTAAACAAATAAATATTAAGCTTTTTTTTTGTAAATTTTGATACCCTTTAGATCATAATTGTTCTTTATTTCATAAATTACGGTTTCATAGTTTTACTTGTATAATTTCTGCATGCCATCTTACCAGATTTAAATTGATGACCTATAATCCGTGAAAACTCCTAATCCGGAATCGCCGAAGTCCCGACGAGTCCGGATTGTGGACTTTTGTACCGTACTCATGCATTTTACTATTTGCTAAATATTGACAATGAATCCTCCTATTTTATAATGCACCTTTTTTATACTTACAATATTTTATAAGTGAATAATTACAATGAATTTATTATCAAACATAGTTGGATAACAATTTCAGTCTTTGTATAATTTATCAATTATTCTGAGGACTGTGAGTAATATAGTGAATTGCTATGAATGCTTAACTGTAAAAGCCTGATGTATGTTTAATTAATTAATTATGGCAAAACCTTAGATGACTAAAAAAGAAGGAATGTCTTATATTTATCTTTGAAGGAAGACCCTAGCATCAAGCTTGTTCAATTGACGAACTTCCAGTAAATCTGGATTCGAATCTAAGAGGAGGAATAGAACTTTGCATCTTTTGTTACGCTTGCCATATTACCTGATTTAATTACATTGGCTTATTCACTTAAAGCAAAATATATAAGACATTTTCTTCCTCCTTCCTTCCAGCATGCTTTTGTAACGGCAGCACACTCGGCGCGTATTCGAGGGTCCAGGGTTCCAGTCCCGGCGAAGGCACTCCACATTTTCACGTTTCCTGCTTCAAAATAGCCTAATGACTCTACAAGCATATGAGCATTATCAGCCTTATTCCAAATTCAAGTTTGATAGAAAGCACCAGAGGGGAAGGGAATCCAACGGGTCTGTTCTCTTCTTTTCTTATTCTTCCACGTTTCTTGAAAAGGCCTTCGTGTCCACAGATTTTAAGCGGCGTCGTTTTTCTTAAACATCTTGCAGTTACAGCCAAAGATGTCTTATCTGGAATTCGAAACTATAACCGTGCAGCCGTCTTCATCTAACTAGCAATCAATCAATGTAGCCCACGAAACATAAAAGTAAGATTGATAATTCATAAAAAATATCTATATCCATATTGCATAAAAATGCGCTCCTCTTAATGTATGACGTATGTAGATACGTCTGCGATCACGGTCGGCTCAAGTCTCGAATCCTATCTATCGCGTAGGTTAATCGTTTACTGAATAAGCCAGTGTCGGATTAAATGGAAGTAGTGGCACATAAAATTCGTCGATCCCAAAATCATCTCATGTGGTCGATGTCAGAGTGAAAAGGACTTACATTCTTGCAAAATTTGATATATTCAGTGCTATACATGATGACAAACGGTACGCATCAAGTATGCATTCTCTAGTTTCACTTAATCAGACTTGTAATGCACCCGCTCAGCGTTGTGAACGTAAAATTCCATATGGAAGCGTAGCCTCTTTCGTATTGATTATAAATAAAATTTCTTCCAGCTTTTGTTGTATCCGATTTCGGGTTGGATGTGCACTGAAAGAAAAGAAATCAAGGTGAAGTGAGAGGGTCTCTTTTTTTTTTAATTATGATCAAGAAAATACCATTTATTCACGACATTTTGAGGAACTTTGAAATTTCAGGTATCAGAAACCCCTATACCGACAATGTTAAATTGGCCATTTTCGATGTATCTTTCCTCAAAATCTGCTGTAGATACAAGCTTGAAATTTTTTCTGTAATTAAAGTATACCTATCTGATTATACTGAAATGAGCTTTTGAAGCATTTTGAGTTTTAGAGTAAATTGCAGAATATTTTGTTAGGCATAGTAAAATTTAGCACTTTTCTCACACAAAAAAATTTTTAAAATATTTTTTTTTCTAATTGTATTACAAAAAGCTCATTTCCGTAAATATTAGAGAACCTAATAAATAACCCATAAAAAGTTTAGATACCTGTGAGTAGTAGTTCCTGTGAAAAGGTACATGGAGTATTATTATCACGTTCGCAGAAAAACGCGTTTTTATGTAAAAATTCTCATTGAACAAAGCAGTAGGTGACAAATTAAAACTAGATTTTTTTACATTTCTAATTTCATAGAGATTAAAGAATGGTATTTTTAGAAAGATAAAAGTGTAGAGAATTTGAAAATGCAAAAATCCGAAATCACAATTTTTTTGAAGATTTTGGGTTTCCAACACCCCTTAACGAGCCCATGAGCGACTGAGCGGTAAAGTCTCTGAACACAGGTAGTTCGGTCCGAGTTTTGAAATACAAGCCAGTTTCCCTTAGAGCCCACCAGCGGCCGAGCGGTAAAGACGCTGAACACTGGTAGTTCGGTCTGAGGTTCGAATCCCGCGAACGGGCTGGCTGCATGGGCGTTTTCGTGGTTTTCCCCATGTGTAACGTGTATACAGTTTAACGTGTATACAGTATAACGTGAGCCAGTTTCCCTTAGAAAGTCCTCCACGAAAGGCATCCCTCCCTTTAGGCAGTTAGCCCTCGTGTGCTTTGCCATAACTGAATAATCCAAATCCAAAATCCAAATCCAGTTTCCCTTAGAAAGTCCTATACCAAGACATCCCTCCTTGTGTGCAGTGCCTTAGGGCGGAGCACGTAAATAATAATAAAGACTTAACGCTCGGAGAGTTAATTCTCTGGCGTTATATAAAATTTTATTTTCCTTTTCCCAGTTTTTATATTTTTTTCTTTTTCAGAATTCAAACTGGAAACATTTTGATGATTTTTTGTGATTAAAAAATAACATTCTGAGAAAAATTTACTCTGCTTAAACATATTTTTTGGCATAAATATTTAACAGTGTTTTAGTACTTTTTAAAATTAAAACTTTGGATTTTATAAGATAAGGATGTGGGTTTTCTCTTCAGAAGTAAACTGTTCTTGAATGACCATCAGCTTATGCATTTTTAAATATAAGGAAGATCAATACCATCCGTTCAGAAAAATAAAGAAAGATAAAGAAGACGGAGAAATAAACCTGATGAGATAATATCTGCTCTTGAGAGAATCAAAAATGAAAGCACAATGGAGAAATCAATGATTGGCGATGGAAGATTTCATTAATTTCTCCTTTTCCGATGTAAGATTCGTGTCTCCTAGCGAAATTGCAAAGCTATCTTAGTTTGACTTGTGTTAAATCATCCTGACAAGGACTTCTGTAAGCGTTGAAGAGTAACGGAGAAGGTAAACCTTGCTGATGAGTTACGACAGAAAATCTGGTGGCTAAATATTTGACATACGGGTATTGAAGGAGTTTGGGAATTTAGAGCGCTGAGAAACGGAATGCCAGCTTTGTGAACATTTGGAAGCATTGGTTATTTGTGTAGGCAATGCTCAAATTTAAACATTAATAACTTTGGACTTACTCACGAGTGGAATGCTCTGTAAACTGTACATAAAGACTTTATTGAAGGGCTTTTAAAATGTAGCGTTTTAGTTTTTAAAATTTAGTTTCTTTAAATATAAAATCTTAATTTTTTTATGTGGTACCCATAAAGCGGAAATTTTAATTAGTAAAATATATCATTCATAAAAATCCTTATTTTCGCATTCGTTGGTCGCAACCAATGATCATGTTTTCAATTATAAAAATGTTTTAAATAAGAATTAATATTCATGTTTGACATTTCTAAATTTAAAAAAAAAAGTTAAAATTGCTAAATTTGAAATTTTGTGTGTTTCGGATTCCCAAACTGATTCAAAATGGATTCAGAAGAGCTTTTTTTCGTGACATCTGTACGTACATAGAGACGTACGTACATACAGACGTATATACGTATGTATGTATGTATGTATAAGTATGTATGTCTGTACGTACATACGTATGTATGTATGTATCTCGCATAACTCACAAACGAGTAGCCTCAGAACGTTGAAATATAGTACTGCTATAAAATGTAGTTGTGCACTTTTTGATGGCACTCAGTCGTACCAAAAATATGTATACGTATGTATATATATAGAGACAGATAGTAGACAAAGCTTTTTTAAAGAATTTCTAAAACAAAGTTTAAAAGCTAATAGACGATGTGTACAATTGCTGCAGGCTCAAAAATAATATCATTTTTTAATAGAAAAGGAAATAGTTGAAGCTTAAATGCAGGTTTACAATTTCTTTCTTATGAAGGTCCTAACCATTTTGTATCTCGAATAAAGTCGTACCCAAAGGTAGTACAAGTAAAAATTACAAGTATTGAAACAATATTGAAAACGTGACATAATAAAATAAGAAACAAAAAACAAAATCTGAAATGTTTCAGATTTTAAATTACGTCCAAAGAGGCGTTTTTTAACATTTTGTGTGTTACCTTTCTTTATTAAATATCATGTTCCTCGCACTTAAACCATAAGATCCAGTGCAACAGCAATATCGCAAAATAGTTTTAAAACGAGCATATCTTTAGAATTTCCGA
Organism: Stegodyphus dumicola; assembly: GCF_044657685.1. Taxonomy (NCBI): domain Eukaryota; kingdom Metazoa; phylum Arthropoda; class Arachnida; order Araneae; family Eresidae; genus Stegodyphus; species Stegodyphus dumicola. The sequence continues at coordinate 84,599,052 of NC_140777.1, forward strand.
TACAGAGACTCACGCGCTGGAGATAAAAATGTTTTTTCTGCACAACGTTGCCATTGCTCGCTTTGAAATCCTTGAGTTTGTTAATCAAAAATTCGTCAAAGTTTTAAAAAATAGGAAATCGATCATAAAACAAATTTCAAATTTCAAATTTGGTCTTCCACATGCTCATATTCGTTGGAGGATTACGTTATTCAAAATTCGATGACTCTATGTACCGTTGTTTTATCACAATACGAGAAATATACATAAATTTATGCAGATTTTTCATTATTTAATTTCTTCAAATATAATGCAGGACTCTAACATTTTGTGGCAACAGTTTGAAAAGTGAACCGACATTTATGAGTCCGACGCAAAATGCCAAAACGAAACTAATAGTCCTTCGGGATTCAAATCCCTTTGGACTAATAAAATCTGAAATATTGATTTCCTCAGTTCAACGCTTCAAACAGAACTTATCAAGACAAAAGTGTTTTGAAGCCCAAAACCAATTGATCAATGAGTTCCAAATGCAAGCTTCGTTCCTCTGAGACATTGAAGATTCAGGACCGTAATTTTCAAAATAAATTTTCAATTTAAAATAACTTTCAGTGGCTCACAAATACTCAGACCGTTTCCCTACTTGCATTCGCAGCACTTTAGACAGCAAAATTACAATACTTATTTACTTATTCGGACATTTAGATACAGTCTCGGTCCGGTAATAAAAATATTTTATTCCGCACAGTGTATTGCCACCGCTTGCATTGAAACCATAAAAATTCTTAATAAAAAATTCGTTAAAGTTTAAAAAATATGAAATAGATAATAAAACAAATTCGAAATTCAAGATTCGTGTTTCCGGGTTCCGATGTTTGAGTGGAAGACTACGTTATTCAAAATTTGACGCTTTTAGGTGTCATTGTTTTTTCGCAGTGCGAGAAGCATACATACATTTATGGAGATTCTTCAGTATTTAATCTCTTTAAACGTAATACAGCAGGATAATATTTGGTGGCAACAATTTGAAGAGTGATAAGCCGTTTATAGAGATTCGACGCAAACTGCCATTTCGAGACTAATAGCTCTTTTGGGCCTACGCCCTGTAGGGCTAATGACTAAAGTTGTTTTACGTAATTTCGAAATCTTACATTTCAAAACTACGATTTAATTTCTCTCTAAACCTGGTATACAACTGACATTTTTGCAAATAAGAGGCACTAAAATGTGATTTAGTCAGTACATTCGTTCCTGAATATCTCTTTGTTTTGCGCATAAAGACATGGAAAGTTTTTTTTAATTCTTTGTAGCATAATGAGCATTTTAAAAGTTGAGGTTTTACAAAATGATGTAAAAAGATAAATTGTATTGTTGCAAAGATGTTCTATTCGTATCGTTATTGAAAGAGTTTTCATAAAATTTGTTACTTTCTTTTAAGAAATTTTTGAAATTGTTTGAACAGGCAAGGAACATTTAAGGAAATTAAATTTGCGCCGCCTTTTTTAAATAATATGTATTTAAGAAATGAACTGTGATGTTTGAAGACGATGTGTTAGATGAGGTGATGAAATCGAAGAATAGGAACGATGAGGACGAGGTTATTTTGATCAAGGAAAGACAACGGCTATCCGACACAAAAGCTTTCGACGAGTTTAAATAATAGTGCTTGATGAACAGCTTCCTGCATTCCTTTTTTGTGCCATGATGTGACGTCATAACCTCTGTTAATCATAACGCGAAACGCTGAGTCTCTTCTTGAAAATTCTTAATATTTTAACTCATTTTTTGTTCTCTTTCGTAGTCATTTTCTGGAATGCAACGATGATTTTAATTGAAAATGAATTCAGAATCTGTGTGCGTGTGCATTCGTTATTCTTTTACAATAAATTAAAAAAATCTTAATATGCATTCCTGTATTTTCAACTTTCGTATCTGAATATTTGTATAGGATTGTAGAGACATTAGGGTTTTGTTGAAACAGGCAAGAGTAAAAATGCGCAATCACCTTCCCCAGGAATCAAACCACGGACCTCTGGAATACCGACCCAGCGTGCAGAACCACTACACCACGAAGGCACGCTAGGAAAGCGTGAGAAGTACCTTATAGGATGATCGACAGAGATGGCTACAGAGACTGGTTTTTTTAATAACCAAGCCTAGGCTTATATGTTTCTTCTTAAATGAACTCCACGAGTGGCCGAGTGGTTAAGACCGCTGAATACTGGTAGTTCGAGTTGGTTTGGCTTTCATCCCAGGCGAACGGGCTATCTGTATGGCTGGTTATCCCCACGCGTGAGGTGAATACGAATCATCTTTCCTCAGAAAGTCCTCCAGAAAGACTTGCTCCCTCTTATGCCGATAGCCATCGTAACTTTGTCATATCCTCCCCTCCCAGAAAAAAACCCGGTGAATCTTTATGGTAACTTGGCGATTTTTTGGCGAAAATGTGGCGACCAATCCTGCTACAGCAACTTGCTGGTTTTGTTTTGGACGCCATTTTGTTTTCACGAAGTAAAGGCATGATTTTTTTTTTTTTTTACTCAACATTTTTTCCAACAATCTGCTAGCCGAATTACGCTTATACTAGAACTTTTATGGAACAAAAATGCTTAATCATGACGAAGATTACGTGCGAAATTGGGAGAAAGTGCAGAATTGCAAACGGCTTGCAGCGTTTTTAAGAATTGCACATACATGGTAGCCATGTACACGTCGACCTATTTTCACTTAAAAAAACAACCCAGAATTGCACAAAAATGGCATTGAGCACACTCTTGACTTTATCTATGTGCACATCGACCTATTTTCACTTAAAAAGTAAAAAAAAAAAAAAAAAAAAAAAAAAAAAATTGACAAAAATCCAATTCTTCTTACTCTTAAAAGCGCCAAACAAATAAGTGGGCGATTCTGCACTTTAGCAGCGAATTTGTTTCTAAGTGTTTATTAGCTAAAATCCCGATCCGAATTTTCCGGAAAATGTCACATTACATGTCTCATGATCTCTCATTTCTCTGAGACAAAATAATCTGTGATTCGAACTGTGTACTTCTCAGATTAGTGCTAAAGTCCTAGCTAGTAACCTTTATCGCCTTACCAAAATGTCGCCAAACTACCTGTTACCATATTCGAAAGATTAGCCAAACACCCTTCTTAAAAATGTTTATAAAATATAGTGGAGAAATTGTTTTATGACAACAGCTGGTGGTGGAAGGAAAAATGTTCATATAAAATCAAACGTCTGCAAAGCAGTAAGTCCAGTTTGTATAAAAACAACGTAACTTACCATTGGCTTAGTAAATAGGATCGCTGAACACTGCTTCTGCATTTGATTCGGATTCATATCTTGCCAAACGGGCTTACAGCGAGAGCATGGTCTTATGTGTAATCAAATTACGGTCCACTTTCCCTCATAAAATCTTCCAATTCCAAGGCATTCCTTTCCTTAAACAGAAAACTCTAGCATATTTCCCTGCAATAAAACCAACCCAGTTCCAGTAAAATAATCATTTAACGTTACCAAGTTAACCTTTTGATGATCATCAACGAGCTCAGCTCGTATTTCCGTAACGCTCCATTAGTGGGCGCAAACGATCACAGCTCGTATTGCAAATTCATGACTGAATAATATCACGTGTACGTGGGAAGAAAGGCCTGCTTAATCACACAAGCGAAGGTTAAATACAAAATGATACTGACATTTTTATGTGCGAAATTCGCTGATATATTCGAAACCGAATTTATTGACTTATATCATTTTTTCCATGTCACTTATCGATCAAAATTTAAGATCTTGTAGTTTTTCCCTACTGAAGTGAAACTGCGAAGCTGAACTTTAGCGATTAATTATTGCACAAGGCTATAGGAATATCTATCAGAACAATATCTCGGAGATCTACGTTTTCATGCGATAAATTATAAATTGCCGCATAAAAGCAATTTTTTTTACACAAGCACCGCCATTTCGTATTTACATAATTAAAAAAATTGATGTGGACACCACATTGAATTCCTTGTACGGCCTATTAAATTATACATATTTTTTGCTGCATTTGATTTAAACGTACTTTCTCGAATTTCATTAGAGATATATTTCTCATTCAATTAATTCAGTTACGTTTCGCGACAAAGCAAACATAAATAAAAACTCGAAACATCTTCATTAAAAATTGGAAAATACAGAAAAACATAAAACTTCAAATACAGTGTAAACAGTTTAAAAAACAAGGTTTACAATTTCTACACGAAAGCAAGCAATTCGGCAGATTTTTCGATGCACAAAATTGAAAGTTTACTTTTGTCCCAGTCGCCAAAAAGTCGCAGAAACTGAATTAATTAACTATTCTATTGAGTTTCAAATGTAAACAAATGGCCGTTCGTTAGGCTTAACAAGCCAATTTTAAATTGTTGAAAATTCTACAGCAGTTGCCTGCAGATTAACTAAGGGCGCAAAAGCCTTAACTGGAACATAAAAACCGCATAATTCAATCACTTTTAAAGCAAAAAAATGTACAATTTACCGACATACAAGAATAAAAAAACTAAGCTTCTTGAGCTGCCAGGTAACAGAGTGGGAATATATATATATATATACGATTGGTGCAGCCAATTGCAACAATAAAGGGTTGCAACACAACTACATGTTATAAGCAGTCCCATATACAAAAGTTCAACGTTCTACGGCTACTAGTTCTTGAGTTATGCCTGATACATACATACACACGTACGCATATACGGATGTCATGAAAAATATCACTTCTGAATGCATTTCAAATCCATTTTGCAATCGATTTTGGCATGAACAGTCCTTTGTTCTGTCCGTACGTGCAGATGTCTTGCAAAAACATCCTTCAAATGGTTTCGAGAGCAGTTCAAATGGATATTTTCGTTGCAATACGATACCCGAAATTTTTCGAAATTCCAATACTTCCTTTACTTCGTACAAGGAAATAATAATACTTATTTTACTATCTGAAATTTTTTCTCTATCTGGGGGTCGTATAAAAGGTTAAGATTTTATGCCTGCAAAACACATATAAAATATTTTCTACTTCCTTTCTTCATGCCTTCGTGGTGTAACGTTAGCACACTCAGCACACTATTCGAAAGGTCCAGATTCGAGTTCAGATGACTCTACAGTGGCGCCCGAACTAGAGGGGATGATGATGATTCTTCACCACCAGAATTTGGCGACGATTGGGTCCCCTAATCCCCAGTCGCCTTTTAAAAGGAGGAGTGTTGAACGTTCTTATACTAGTGTGAAGTGTAACTACTGATTGTGATACTGTGAACACCTGTACGAGTATTTCTGTGGAAAATTTCAAAACTTTGAAGTGTTTCTTTCGATAAATTTTATTAAACTATTATCGGACCTGTGTGCATTCAATCTATTAATCCATTCAACTAATTTATATTTAAGATAATGAAGTGTTTGCATTGAATTATAGAAAACGCTATAATGCTATATATGATTCCGTACTGTTTTCCCCATTAATCTGAAATTAAGCTCTAATGCAGTTTCTACCATTAAAAAAATATTAAAGTTCGGAATGATTTAATTTTATCGAAACAAACGTTTAAACTTGAGGTATCCGAACACGTTGAAAAGGCCAATTTTGGCAAAAAATGGCAATTTTCTTTTATTCGTTCATTGGATAGATTGTTTATTTAGCTTACCAAAACTGGTCTGCTTTTGTTGCTACGTTAATTAGAAACCGAGATATTAGGGATTTCATAAAGACGCTAAATCCGGAAATGGGCATTTAAATCATTCAAAGAGTTGAAAAGAGCTAGAAATGGACATAAATAATTTATCTTGTAAATGTAACGTAAAGACTTTTAAATGTAAAGACTTTTAAAGAGAGGGAATTAATAGAATCTTATCTGCAATCTGTAAAGGAAAATGAAATTATTTCCAATAAAATGAAATATTTTTATTAATTACCTGTTGAAAGCGTTATGTCCTCGCTGGCATATGAGTTTGACTTGATTTGACACATTGCATACTGCAGTTAGATTTATCTTAGTCTTTGATTATTTTTAATAACATTCGAGTTAAAAGTATAATAAGGGCTGATAAAAAAATCGAAGTCGTGTTTGTAAACGGAAATGCGTAAGAAACGTGTTGCGAAGGAAATAGAGAATAATATTAATAAAGCAATTCCCATCGAGCGAACTAAAATTAAAATGCTTCTCATCGGCAGGAGATGTTTTTGAAAGTGATTTGTTACGTAAAAGATATTTATATTTAAGTAGTGTCACAATATGAACGCGTAAGTCATATTCAGAAGTCCCGTTCCAGAGTTAGAAAATTGAAGAGAAAACAAAAGTATCTTGATGGAGGGGTCAATTTCGCTCACTAATGATGTCTTTATTGACAAATTTCGAAATTGAGTTAGAATCAGGAACAATGAATGGAAAGTGCTGTAATTGCTCCATTTTATTCACACTTTCTCTAGTGCAAATCTACCTATACATGGTCAGTGCCCAGATGGACCAGACATTTTTTGCAAATATCAGTTACCTGTATCAGTTAGAATAGTGTATACAAACAAGTTCAAAGGACTGCCCAAAGAATGTAATTAATATTCTTCAGAACGTATATAAAACTATGTGAGCAGCAGTTCTTTTAAAAATGCTTATAAACAAAAAAGACACAAAATGCAAACAAAATTTTAATGACATTTTTTGGAAATTTACACCGATGGTTGCCATTGTGGAATTAGAAACTCTTAAACTGGAGGCATATATAGCTGTTATACACTTTAACGGAGGGCTTTTAGGCTTACTAGATATTTAAAATTATATAGGTATGCAACATAGTGCAGTCGAAAGATTTAGTAAGCTCGACATGGAGCGAATGAGTGAATCAAAATGTCACTCACTACCCAGAGTAAAAATTGCCACAAAAAAAGAAAACAAATAGGCTGAATATAAACAGAAAAACAGATAAAGTTGAACAAAAGGAAGGTATAACCTATAGATATAGGGAGGTTTAGGTATCTGGGTCAAGATTTAATAATAAAAATAAAGCATTTTAAATTTTAAATGTATTTTTCACAAAATCTATTTTTTTTCTAAAAATCGGCTCATTTGGTGCAAGATAAATCAAATTATTATTACTTTATTTTTATGAAACGTTGTATGCGTAATGTATATGTAATTCTCTAGGGAATGACATACCAGAATATTTATATGCTGAATATTTTTGAAATTGTGGCTTGTTATTTGAATAATGACATCGTGAATTTATCGAAAATGTCATAAAAAAATTTCAAAATTCTGAAATTTTTTTACTATTTGAGATATTTTTAAAACCCTATGTCATTCCCTAGGTAAAAGCATGTAATTTATTATTCTATGACTTTTTTAATATAACTTTAATATTTTTTCGTATAGAATGGCCCACCAGCGGCCGAGCGGTAAAGTCGCTGAACACTGGTAGTTCGGTCCGAGGTTCGAATCCCGCGAACGGGCTGGCTGTATGGGCGTTTTCGTGGTTTTCCCCATGTGTAACGTGTATACGAGCCAGTTTCCCTTAGAAAGTCCTCCACGAAAGGCATCCCTTCCCTTAGGCAGATAGCCCTCGTGTGCTTTGCCATAATTAAATACACCAACACGTATAGAATGCTTCAAATTGTTTTAAAATTTGCTTAAAATTTCACGTAAATTTAATATTTTTTGCAGGATAATAACAGAATATATTACATTTTGATATTGCATAATTAATCTCTGTAGATAATAAATGAGAAAATTTGTTTATAGTATACTTATACTGCTTTTTAAAAAGAAAATGCTCCGAACGTAGTCGGATACCTTTTGGAAGAAACGGCGGTTGTCTAGAGTGTGTTTTAGCGCAAAAGTCTCTTGGAATTACATCGAAAGTTTACAAAAATCATGTCCAAAAATTCTATATTCTGTATTAGATGGCATCTCTATTTAATATCAAAGTTTATATTGTTCCATTTCTTGAAACGAATTGTGTTATTGTGTTCTAGAAACGGGAAAAATCAGCTATGCATCACCGAGAATGGAATCTCGGATTTTCCTATGACAAACCGGAAGTGCGACGATTAACACCGCGAGAGAGAATGCATGAGGGAACGTAATAATTCCTTATGAAAAAGCTTCGACAAACTGAAAATAATTATATATTATAAATTATTCAAAACCTTTCCTTGATCAAGAAAATATTTCACACGTAGTTATTTTCCATATAGAACATGAAACAAGAGATCAAGTAAATTTTAAAAAGAAAAAAAAAATTATTCTCTGTTTTGCTTCGTTAGAAACAAAACAATTAAATTGGGGGGGGAAACCTTAAAAATTAACTAATTATTATTAAATATTAATTAAATTAAAATTCTATATTTTTTGAATTATCATCTACATTATTTCGGTATTATTTGCTGTTTATCAAAAAAAAAAAAGTGTTTTCAGAGTTTTCATTTAAATATTTAAATCATTTATCGTCACATATATATTTAATTCCTGAATATCTAAAACAGGGATTCTTAAACTGTGGGTCGCGAACCTCAAGGGGGTCGCCAAAAATTTTAGCAGTTTTGATATTTATTTAACTTATTATAATAATTTTACAATTACCAAATATTTTTACGCAGTGAATCTGAAAATAGGTAAAGCTTTGACAATACAGACAAAGGAAAAAACGAAAACGTTTCGACGCATTCGTTTTATAATACAAACATTCATTTTCATCACTTTGCACGGTTACAGCCGAAAACATCGCGGAGGAAACAACGCAAGGCAAAATCATCGTGCTACAAAACATCTTGGGAGAAAACATCGCAACGAGAAAACATCGCAGTTCAAAACATCGTCGTCGAAAATAAAGCGCTTCAAAAACTTCGCAGTTTAAAAACATCGTCGTCGAAAATATCGCGGTAAAAAGCGAAAATATCGCGGTAAAAGTGTCTACAAATCATCGCATGACGATAACATTGCAGACATGCTTTTTTCAGGTTTTAATAATTGTAAATGATTTGTGATCGTAATGATTTGTGAGCGCAAGATGTGAAGGATAATTTTTACTTTCACAGTTTTTTATAAACTAATAAATTTTTGCTGAGAAAATAAGAAAACTTAAGCATAGAAAATTAATGCAACTTATAGCACTTAATAGAATTTTAAACCGACATAGTTAACTAAAAAAGACCATTAATAAATCATTTCTATAAAGTTTTTACTGGTAATTTTTCATGAAAAGTGTAATCTATAAGTTGCATTTAATTTTCTATGCTTAAGTTTCCTTCTTACTTTTTTAAGCAAAAATTTATTAATTAACGAAAAAATGTGAAAGTAAGAATTATCCTTCTTCACATGTTGCGCTCACAAATCATTATGGGAATATCCATTTACAATTAATAAAACCTGCAAAAAGCATGTCTGCGATGTTATCGTCATGCGATGATTTGTAGACACTTTATTTTTTACCGCGATATTTTCGACGACGATGTTTTTAAACTGCGAAGTTTTTGAACCGCTTTATTTTCGACGACGATGTTTTGTACCACGATGTTTTCTCTTTGCGATGTTTTCTCCCACGATGTTTTGTAGCACGACGTTTTTGCCTTGCCTTGTTTTCTCCGCGATGTTTTCGTCCGCGATGTTTTTGCCGCGATGTTATCGGCGGACACCCTTTGCACGTGACGCTGTCATTTCGTCTGTTACTTATTTAAACTTTTCACATTGTTCTATGTCTTAAAATTAGAAATTAATGTTAATGACCTAAAACTGCAATAATATATTACAGTACAAGCGAAAAATTGACAGTTTCACACACGCGTGTGTCGGATTTGCGCAATACCTATGGTGTCCCACAATTTTTTTGTAAATATTATGGGGTTCTGGGGGTCGCGATTGAAAAACCTTTAAGAAACCCTGATCTAAAAACTACGATTAAAAATGTTACAAGAGCTATATTATTATGATTTACGATATTTTTATATGCGTCTATTACAAGTACAGGTACAAATGGGCGGGACCCCAGAATTTCACCATAGGGTTGTACAAGTATAGTCCTACTGTACTAGCTGTGCAGTTCCGCCCCAGTTCTGTTGGAGAACCCCCCCCTCCCCCAGAAGGCGGATCTAGGGTCTCCCACATCTTGTTCTCCTACCATCAACCTCTGGAGAGGAATTTTGGTTCGCCGCGTATTTTATTGATATCCGATTTCCTTGCTGCACAGACGCACTTACAAACATCCATGCCCGGATTCGAGCCCGGTTCCATCAGTACGGCAGACAGCATCACTAGCTAACTATACCAGCTGGGGGTTGTAATGTTGAAAGCAGAAGGGAACAAATATAGTTAATTATATTGTACTAATAGATTCACGCATTCATCTCTTTGCATCTGGTGAAAATGTATCTACTGCTCTGGTTTAACCTTATTTTAGCAGTAATAAGTTTAATGTAGGCTAAAGCAATCTGCATTTGCACAAACCTCATTTTGATGGAAGCGAAGGAGATGCAGGTAGTTTCCGATGCAAGGCTTGAAGAGAGATGAAGTTTTCATCCGTTTAAACGAATGAGATAAATATGACGGAATGTAATTACGCAAACCATGTTATCAGTCCGCATCACTAATTAATTTCCAAATTCGATTCTCTTGACTGCTGGGATTTCATTGACACGCCTCTGCTTAATCCAAGAGAGGAATATTCTCAACAGCAATAAATTCCTGCGACGTGGATTGCTAATTTTAAATAACTGCAGAACTGAGTATTTTAAAGCAGGCCTGAATTTCCTAATCTGCTTTTCAGAGGCGGGGAGGGATTTACGCACTCTGTTCCTCTTTTATGGATATTTACAAAGAGGAAGAATGGATTTGAAAAGATAAATACGATTCATATCACGTGAACATTGTTTGTTACAGCGAACAACGAGATAAAACTTTCGGAATTCATGAACTTGACGAATGCTTCAACAGAAACGACGGTAGTAAAAATTTTCCCGCTTAATTAACAGTATTCACTTACACGCTATTCGATAATCTGAATTCCATGTAATTTTCGTTGAATATTGTTCATTCTTTTTAGCTTTTGTGGAATTGTGTTTTCACTCAGATTAAAAAACAAGACTTTCACTCTAGTATAGTGAATTATAATAAAAATTTGAATTCTTAGGTCAATATAATGATGTCTGAGAATGGGAGCCTTCTGCTATACTAATTTGCTATACTATTTTGATATTGCTTCTGTGCAAATAAACAGCGTAGCAATTACAAAAAAAAACTGGGTTTATGGTGGCAAATTGGTGGCACGAGAGGAATTCAAGAACATCCTTTATCATCGCATTTACGCAATCACGCCCTCTTGTTGGAGTTCGTGTAGCTATTTAAAAACCTAATATTTATGATATTCTTTATTAGCGACCATTTTAATAATATTTTAAGAAGTTGCTTTATCAGGACTTGTATTCCTCTTTACTTGCTTTGGAAACATGAACTGTCCTGACTCGGAACAGGGAGCTTACTCAAGCTATGTTCAATAATTTGTGAAGTGGACAATACACACAAGAAGGGTATACAAAACCCTTTATTTTTCTATCTTTACAGCGATTTCCGGAACTTCGGAATACAGAGACCAACCACTTGTGGTCTGAACGTAAGAATATAAAAATATTAACTGAAACTCTAACTAAACTAACTTTGGATTAATATACAAGTGCCTAACTTTAAGATTGGCCGTTATTTAACAAAAAATCCGTATAAAGTACAGAGAGCGGCTAAAACTACGATACGTTTGAGATTATCAAGAGGACTAAACCTCTGGCCTTGAAGGCAACCAGCAAACGAGTAAAACTACTATGGCCAGCGGCCTGCTTCTAATAACTCCTTCCTCTCTCTTGCTTGGCAAAAAGCCACAACTTAAGTACTTGGCGTTAGCAAGACAAATTTGCATAAATAAGTTAAAGCTTTTAATTCTGGCCGGCAGTAGAAAATAAGAAGTGATAGTAAAGATTTAAAATAAAATAAACGTTAGTAAAACTTAGGATCCTTACAGTTTATATAACACCTTTATCATAGAATTATATTCTTTTTAGCAGTGGCTCTCTCTCTGAGAAAAGTTAAGACTAATTTGGCTTAGTGATTATTGCAAAGCACACTAAGGCTATCTGCCTAAGGGGAGGGATGTCTTCGTGGAGGACCTTTTTAAGGGAAGCTGACTCGTATACAGGCTACACATGGAGAAAACCACGAAAACGCCCATGAAGCCAAGCCCATTTGCCTGGAATCAAATCAGGTCGGATCTACTAAAATCGGTGTTCACCAATTTTAACGCTCGACCGCTGTTAAGCAACTAAAAGTAGTACAAATAATAGTGTATCAAATAAAAAAAATTTAAAGTAATTTCTAATGAAATATGTTGCTTTAACACTTAACATGTGTAAAATGCTCAACATTTTACTTATTGATATTGCCAGTTTATCGAATGTATCTACCTTAGTTATGATCTATGCCGAGAGACTTTTATTGAAGACACATCCTGATAATTGTTAGAAAATAATTATTGTTTTATCCTCTTCACCGTTTGCCTCGAGACAGACTCTTCTATTTGAAAAGTGCTGTCAATAACTTCGAACGAATTTAATAATTCAAGTAATATCAAAAAGCCAATGACCATCTTAAATACCCAAGTAATTATATCAGGGTTCAAAGAGCTAATGATGACACTTTTCAAATCGACGAGTCTCTCTTGTTGCTTGTCATGGATAGAAATTTTTTTATTATATTGATTGAACCGTATATTTTCACGAACGTAAATTTCCTTTTTTTAAACGTTACAAAAATGTTTTCAGTGTCAAGTGCGAAATAAAATTTGTGCATTTGACTTTGCTTTATGATCTAAATTTTCTATAAATATATGTGCCTGATTTTTTAGCTAAACCTTCGTAATAAAATTAAATATTATATTATAAGGTTGAACGTAATTAGTTATTTGTTTGCCTCTATTTAATCGTTTTTGTCCTCTGACGATTTATTATCTTTCAACCAAACAGAATTAAATTCTTATAACAATAACTAAATTCGCATAATACCTTAGCGAAAGGTTTTATGCGAATTAATAGGTAAACCTTAGCCAAAGGTTTTGATAGATGGCCATCTTGCAGTGAGTCTAGAAATTACTTAAATACTACCTATGTGCGGGGTTTTAAGAACTTGAATATTTAAAACAGTTAAACATATCTATCTATCTGTCTGTGTCAGATTCCTCGACAAATTCTGTCAAAGAAGTATGTTTCCAATTCCTTGACAAAGACAGAAAGATAATTATGTTAGTTGAGATTTAAATTCCTGCTGATTCCTACAGTAAGTGCAAATGAATCATCAAAGAAAACTAACCTTCTTGATATTCTGTTTTTGCTGAACACATCTTTGTAACGCGTTTCACAAAAGACAATAGTAAACTCTTTTAAGGATGTCAAACTTTTAATAAATGACAAAGTTGACAAAAAATTAGCAACGTCTCCAACTAATATAAACTGTGAAAAATTAAATTGTCTGTTGCAATGGATTGCAGTGGATTATAGTACAGGGCGATAATATTTGGTGGCAACGATCTGAAAAGTGATACATCCGTTTATAGTGATTCGACGCTAAATGTCGTTTCGAGACTGATAGCCCATCTGAACCCCAATCTTATCCATCCAGCGCTTCGCTTCAGCAAAATAATATTCCCCACGTCTGAAGAAAATTCATGTTCATCTCCAATTGCTTATACTGATGGATCAAAAATTGAAGGAAAAGTTGGTTCCGCAGTCTTTTTTCAAATTACCCCCTCAAATATCAACAAATGGAAAGGCCATCTCCATAATAATAATAGTATTTTCCAAGCGGAATTGTCAGCTATAAAAGCAGCGATTGAAATAGCCATTCTCAAAAATCTCAACGAATTTAGCATAAAATCTGACTCCCAAGCAGCTATTCTAGCTATTAAAAATCCCTTACCTTCCTCTCCATTGATATCCGACATAAATTCTCTTCGTGGAAAAAATCCCAAACTACAAAATTCAAATTTCATGGATCAAAGGACATAGTGGCCATTTTGGTAATGATCAGGCAGATGAACTAGCCAAAGAAGCAGCTATTAATCAAGATGGTACTGAAATCATCATTCCGTGGCCTCGCTCAAATTTCAAGTACCAACTAAAACAACTTGCTTCAAAATCTTGGCAAGATTTGTGGAACAATGCTCCACAGGGAAGACGCACATATAACTTGATTCCCAATGTAAGCTTAGCATCTCTGAACTCGAATCCTTCCCTAAATTACTTTATAACAGGACATGAACCCTTCCCCACATATTTCTACGCAAGAAATTTGGCAAAATCTGACATCTGCATATGTGGGAAACAGGGAACCCCTGATCACTACGTTTTCTCATGCCCCTTAACTGAGGATATTCACATAAAATCCCCAAGAACTGACCTCCTGGCATTCCAAAGATTTTTAATTGAAGATAAACATCAATATCCAAAGTTTCAGAAAATTATGCAACGACTCTCTTCCTACGGCGTAGATCTCTGTCAAGTGTAAGTCCACATACAGTTTAAACTTAGTGAACTTTTACATGCTGTGATTATGGACAAAATGGATCCGCTCGTGAACTTTATAAACTGCAATAAACCAATATATCTGAAATAACCCATGGACACCTACCTCTTTAGCATTATTATAACAATTCATTTAACATCGTGTTGCCAGTACTAATTATAATTATCTCGTTATGTTTATTTGTTTATTAATTATGTTTATCTCCTATTTTTCTTGCACCCAATCAGATGTTCAATTTATCTTGTGAATCTCAAATTGTGTTCCTACTATTTTGTAATCTACTTATGCCCTACACCATTATTTTTAATAAATACTGGATGCGGGGCGTACTGTGGAATTGCACGATGTACCATAATAGGCAAACCTTAGACCTTTTGAAAAGCTTCAGTCTATGCAAATTCTTATAAAACTTGCAATTACCCCCCTTTTTTGTTTCTTTCAAAGAGTTAGTATGGGAAGGCATTACCAGTTGACCTATGGTACATCGCTGGTGTCCCCCATACTTTTACCTTTACCATCTGGGTGGACGCCCGTTTGAGCAATATATATATATATATTACCAAAGTTAATTTTAATCTGGGAGTCGTTGTTAGATTGGTATCTCCCAGATCGCAATTTTTTTACATCCTTGTACGAAGTAAAAAGGAAGTATCGCAATCGCGAAAAGTTTCAGGCAGCATATTTCAACG
Organism: Stegodyphus dumicola; assembly: GCF_044657685.1. Taxonomy (NCBI): domain Eukaryota; kingdom Metazoa; phylum Arthropoda; class Arachnida; order Araneae; family Eresidae; genus Stegodyphus; species Stegodyphus dumicola. The sequence goes on from NC_140777.1 coordinate 84,614,294, forward strand.
AAAATATCCATTTTGACCGATATCGAATGCAATTTAACGACGGATTTGCGTGATATCTGTACGTAAGGACAGAATAAAAGACTCTTTTCCTCCAAAAAACTGCTTTAAAATGAATTCTGAAGAGAATTTTTCGTGGCGTCTGTACGAACGAATATACATACGTATCTCGCATAACTCAAGAACGAGTAGCCTCAGAACGTTGAAATTTGTATATAGGACTGCTATAACATGTAGATGTTTGGTTGCAATCGGCCGCACCAAACGTATATAAATATATTTATATGTATATCCACTCTGTTACCCGGCTCAGTGATCTCAGTTTCTTTACTCTTATATGTTTGTAAATTGTACGTTTTTACTTCCTTGTACGAAATAAAAAGAAAGTATTGTAATCGCGAAAAGTTGCAGGCAGCATATTTCAACGAAAATATCCATTTTGACAGCTTTCGAATGCAATTTAACGATGTTTTTGCGTGATATCTGTACGTAAGAACAGAATAAAAGACTCTTTTCCTCCAAAAAAATTATAAAACTGCTTTAAAAGGAATTCTGAAGAGAATTTTTCGTGGCGTCTATACGAAAGTATGTACGTACGTTGTATCACGCATAACTCAAAAACGAGTAGCCTCAGAACGTTGAAATTTTGTATATGGGACTGCTATAACATGTAGATGTGCACCTCGTATTTTGGTTGCAATCGGCCGCACCAAACGTATATAAATATATTTATATATGTATATCCACTCTGTTACCCGGCTCAGTGATCTCAGTTTCTTTACTCTTATAGGTTTGTAAATTGTGCATTTTTTGCTTTAAAAATGATTGACTTATGTTGTTCTTATCTTCCGGTTAAGGTTTTTTATGCCTTTAGTAAATCTCTATGCAATATTTTTAGAATTATCAACAATTTTTTGTTTACAAAAAACAAGTTGTTTAAGTTCCGCTAAGCCTAATAATTTTTTTGATGGCGGCCATTGCTTGTTTACATTTGAAACAGCAGGATAGTGGATTTGTTGCCAATCTAGAGAAACTTAGCTTCGCAACAACAAAGATAACGCCTTCATTTATTATTCCGAATTAAATCATGCTTAATCCTTTCTGGAATTTTTTCGAGGAAATAAGTGTTTAAGATTTACTTCGTAATTTTTAATACAGATATTGTGAGTTTTTATGTATTTTTGCCTTGTCGCGAAGTGAGAACTGAATTAATTGAATGAGAAATACTCAATCGTCTGTGGAAAAACTGTTTCTTTTCTGTTTTGTTTGCTTAATTTCTTTTATACATCGTTCTAGTTTATTATAGTATTTGAATAGAACATGTGGCAACAATTAGATAATTCTTTAAGTGATATAAATGTGTGCATTCTGAGTTATAATATGAACGAAATATAATACTGTTAAGTGAATCTAGCGCCAGAGTGTCGCTATTTTAAACAAATAGAGTGAATTTTAAAGAATACATTTATTCAATTGTGGTTTATGCGTTGCCGGCGAAGTAGATTTAATTCAATCCAATATGTTTAAAGGAAATGCAAGAAAAAGTGCGTATAATTTAATATTCCGTACAAGGAAGTCATGTGGTGTACACATCAGATTTTTTATTTCTAGTTTTAGCAAAATTCATTTTTTAATGTTAGAATCTAGTAATATATTTATAAGAATTGTATTAAAGACTGTTAGTTGTGGAACAGACAAACATTATAAATTAGAGACAATTTTTGCTTGAAATGTTATGTGAGCGTCGAATGGCCTACATTTAATTAAAAACGTAAGGCACAGTTGCGAAATTGGGAGTCACACTCTCTCAGATGTTATAATTTGTTTCATTATTATAATGCTTTGTTTAATTTCCGCTGTTGCATTAATGAATGTAGTTACTAACTAATTTTCTTCCGGAAATTTTCTCAAATACAACCACCATAATGAATTCCACTAAACGCCATTTTTTGCTTCCAAAGCACGCATATTTGGAAGCACCATTACTTTCTTATGCTTTGTGACTTCATCGCAGGAAAAAATAAAGAAGAAAAGATATCTGAAAGAACGCATAATATTTCTTGAGTTATACACAGTGGTAACTGGGTAAGATATAACCGGGTATTTCGTATTAAAAAAACAAAAAATTATACTCCGAGACGATTCTGAAACGGAGAATTCAAAAACGACGGTATCTCCATTGTCAACGAATAACAAAAGAATCGTCTATCTTGGTTATAAAAATGCCATTGCTGCCGAGTTGTTTGCTAGCTGGATCAGCTAGTAAATAACATCTTTAATTAATTCATATTGCATATTGTATTGTGTTCGGGGCCAAGCGCTCATTCGAAAGCATACTTGTCCATTTCTATCATATGCATTAGTTGTAGAAGGACGAATTTTAGTGTGTGTTGCACTCTTTGGTTTTGTACTTTGAACTATTTTGTGATTAATATGTGATAACTTTATGCATATTGGATTAAACATAGAGGATATTATACATTTGATCCTTCTTAAAGCCATGTAAGTATGCAAAAGATTTTAATATTGCGAAATTTATTTAAAGTTAATATCAGTTATTTCTTGCTTGAGAACGCCGAAACATAAAAATGCGTAATTGCTTTATAAATGTAAGAATTATCGTTGAGTACTATGAAGTGATTTCAAGTTGTTTAGCTAATGAAAAACTGTGATGCTGTCTCAAGTGATATTTGCGATAATTCTGTCGCAATGTTTTTGTTTCTTTTGGTTTCATATCTGAGTTCGGGGAAATGAATTTAAATTTATTCTCGATGTGAAGGTTCAGTATTCGTGCGCTTATGTAATACTGGGAAAAAATACTATTATTATCTGAAAAGAATTACCATATTGAAAACAATGAATTGCGAATTTTTCTCTGAAATTTCCTGATAGAAATATATTTTTTTCCTTGAACGGACACCTTGGCTCACTTTTTGTACATCGTACTGATAATTTCTTTGAAGTAAAACATCCATTTGGTGTCTGGACTGCTGTTTCGAAACATTAAATGAGATACACCATTTTAATTATATTCTCATTTACGTTTTTATTAAGAACACGGATTTTATTTTGACCCTCTAAATCTTACTATTTTGATACCTTAGAAACCACAAAACTTTATTTCTGTGAAGAAAATTGTGCATATCCCATTCCGAAGCGGTCTAAACAATAGAACCAGAATGAGAAATTAGCTGATTTTAACTGAATGCTCATAAGAATTTTGAAGTATTTATCAATGCCTTTACTTTTAGTTTGAAACTGGTCACCTACAGAGAGAGTCTTTCTGATAATGGTCGTTTTGTTTGTAGATCTATGTACATGCAATAAAATAACAATTTAAAATTATATAAGAATTCAAAAAAATAACTTAATGGATTGTCATCGCAGTATTCAGTAACTTCTATGGCTAGTAGGTGACATATCGAGATATAGGCAACCACGCTTAACCTTTGTAATCGATTATTCCTGCCGGGTTATCAAAACGTGTAAGGTATCTCTTGATGGTATTCCTAACACGTTTCAGTACCTCACGAGTGTAGTTCGTCGTATATGTTAGATGGCCAAGGAAAAGATTAACTTAGTTCAGCCACTCTAAGAGACCCGTCCAATATGTGATCCTGAATTATCTTTTTGAAAAGGGGGGTTTGTAAATTCTGTTTACTTATTGTAGAGTTACTTATTGTAGAGTATTTTTTTTTTTTTTTTTTTTTTTTTTTTTTTTTTTTTTTTGAAGCAGGAGACGTGAAAAATGTGCTGTGCCCTTACATACTCCCCCTTTTAAAGGGCGACTGAGTATGAGGGGACACAATTGCCATATCGTGGTGGTGACAAATTATCGTGTACCACCTTTTGATTTTGGATACCACTGTAGAGTCATTAGCTTTTTTTCGAAGCAGAAGACGTGGCAAATGTGCGATACTCTCGCCAAGACTCGAACACAGTACCTCTCGAATATGCGTCAAGTATGCTTCTAATTATACCACGAAGGCATGCGGAAACGAGAGAGAAAACATCTTATGAATATACCTAATTGGAATCAAACAATTATAAATATCGATTTGGTGGTGATGGACTTTCGTAATTAAAGATTTTCCAAGATATGATGTAACAAATATTTCACCATGTATTTCTTTGCAGTTTTGTTTTTTTATGCAACTCACTTATGCGGGTAAAGGTTTTCAGCTCTTTATTTCAGTAATCTCAGTTGGGACTATGCCAGGATCATAATGCAAATTTCAATTGCTGAATTTGCCATCTTAGAAGAGTTAGGTTGAATCGCTATAGTTTTTCTTTTGTTCTAGAATCTGGCGGTAATTTTGAAAAACTGCATAGTCAAATTTCAAGAACACTAGAATAAAAAGTACATTTAATTGTTATATAAAAAAAAGTAGTCACGGATGTTCTGAATTATAAGTCATTTAGTGGGGTAGGTTTTTTTTTTTTTTTTTTTTAATAGATTTAAAAAAACAGCAAAAGTACGTGCTTTTTGATTGCAATCGCCCGTATCAGACTTATATATATATATATATATATACAGTATAACAGTATATATATACACACACACGTACACATATGTATATATATATGTAATATCTTAAAACCATTTAGTGCGAAAACAAGTTATTACCACTTGCTCAATTGCTGCAAAGTAAGTTAATAATAATTTATTTCCTAAACAGTATTGATTAATTGATTATATTATCTCCTAAGTTTAATTAAAGTAGAATTATTTTTAAAATGTGAATCCATACTGGTAAGTTATATTTTGAAAGATGTTTTGAAGTAATTTGAAAGCAAAATGTTAATAATGTTTTAACGGGGACTGGAGTTAAATCATCATGAAGAATAAAATTTCAATTGTAAAAGGAAAAATTAAAAACATGTAATCATTGTCATTGATCGGAAATTAGTTGACTTTTCAAGGGGAACAAACCAACTCCCGTTCAATGAACAATAATTGATAAAAATACGTAAATACGAAAGTGTTTCGTCTTTACTCGAGTTATAAGTTAAAGCCAAACCGGCAATTCTAGTCAGGCCAAATATTTCCGCGAATAGAAGGAATTAAGAACCAATGCTGATACTCAAAGAATTTATTCTTATGAAGCATTTTAGTCAATTCAATTTGGAGTAAAAATCAATTACTGTAGAGAAATCCTAATTAACTCGAGTAACCGTCCCCCGTTAAAACATTATTAACATTTTGCTTTCAAATTACTTCAAAACATCTTTCAAAATATAACTTACCAGTATGGATTCACACTTTTAAAATAATTCTACTTTAATTAAACTTAGGAGATAATATAATCAATTAATCAATACTGTTTAGGAAATAAATTATATATATATATATATGTAAGATATAACAAAATATGATAGCTGTTTCAAAAAAATAATTGACGACCTCAAAATTAACATTCTAAATTTGGTAATCTGCCCCTAAATTCATCTCTTCTCACAGGTTCCAGACTTTTCTATCTTACGTAACGTTTTAATGCAGATACCTCTTGTCCAATAAAATTAATTCTAAACCAAAACTGTGAACTGAAACTTTCCCACTCCCAGCCTTCTTCCTATGAAAGTACTATAACCTTCCCCTTTTCCGCGTTAGCTCTCCTGCTGGTAAGGCGCTTTTCATCCATGCTGCTGCCGCTTACTCGCTTAAGATGATACTTCAAAATGGGAGTTATTCTATTCAAATATTATTAAGAAATATCTTGTCTGAAAAAGGATTATTTGATATTCATGGAAAAAATAAAGATTCTGATTTTTCAAGATATGCTTTCCACTCTGCCACCTTCAAGCTACTACGGTCTTCTCGGTCATCTACGCAGTATCGTAAGCTGTTGGGAGGTCCACTGCTTTCATCTACGCTTTTAAAATCATTACACACACATATATATATAATTACAAAACAATTCTTTTGAAAACAAAACACAAACATGCCTAGTCATTTTCGCGCATTAAGCTGCAGAAAAATTATCATTAAAGACATAAAGTAAGAAATTTAGAACTAAAATTTTACAAAGACCAGAAATAAAATTCGTGATTAATAAATTTCAAATAAATATATAAATTCAACAATTAATTTTAAAAACGTTGAAACCAAAACATTTCAAACAAGCTAAACCCCTTTTAAAAAACCATGAAATTTGTAAAGTAAATTAAACAAATTCAAAAAATAGTTAAAAAATTTCAAAAAACATTTCAAACAATAACAAATTAAACAATTTTAAAGTAAATTAAACAATTTCTGGTCTTTGTGAAACTTTAGTTTTAAATTGCTTACTTTATATACATATATATATATACACACACACACACACTCAGTTACCCGGCTTGGTGAACGCATTAAGTGATTAAACTACTTTGTTCTTATGTTCCTGTTAAGCGTTTTGTGCCTTTAGTTAATCTGCATGGAATAGTTCTAGAATTACCAACAATTTTAAAGTTCAAAATCGTAAAAAACAACCTTATATTTAGCGTAGGTATAATGAAACACTCAATCGATTTCGAGGGCAGCTAAAGGTCCCTCCTCATCAGGAGAAAGAAATACATAGAAAGAAGAAAATAGGAATCACAGAAACACGTGGTGCTTATCAGCACTGCACGTGGTTATAACTAGATTTTTAATCAGAGTTGCACTGGCCGCCTACTTTTAATGAGCCAGGCTGTCTGATCAAGCATAAAGAAATATAGCGAAGTTAAAATAGAGAGCGAGGGGCAAATGCACATTACGCTCAAAATCTGAACTTCAAATAATGGAAAGCAACCACTGAACGGATTTTTATACCCTCTGGTAGTACCAAGTGCGAGGAGGTAACGCCGTCTATCGGCAAAAATAATTGAATTAAGACAGTAGAATTTTAAAGGCATTAGGAAGGACTGGATTGGACGTCAAATCATTAACTAAACTTTCTAAATCTTTGTGAATGTGAAAAGCCTCAAGAAAATCCAATTCGCCTATGGAAGAAGCCTTTTGGATGATTTTTGCAGACCCAAAATCAAAATTATGGTTAAAAGTCCAGCTATGATACGCTATTGAAGACTTGTTAATTTCCCCTTTTTTGACATAAGATTCATGTTCCTTGATACGAAACTTCAACGCTCTATTTGTTTGGCCAATATATCTTAAACCACACTGACATGATATACTATAAATTCCCCAAGAATTCAAGACAGAAACGCAATCTTTTAGAATCGAAGGGTGAATTTTATTAATAGGGGAGAAACCGACTTGAAAATTGAATTTCTGGAGAATCCGTGCAATTTTATAGCTAACAGAAGGATAAAATGGAAGCACGACAAGGTCATTGATATTATTTCTAACAGTGGAATGTCTTCTTTGATGGGAATCTGAAAATTTTTTGACGGCTTTATCAATAATCACGGGAGAAAATCCACGGTCAATCGCAACTGCTCTCAAATAATTAAGTTCATTGGTAAGCAAAGATTCAGAGGAACAAACTTTTAGCGCGCGGAAAACATAATAGTAAAAAGAAGCCATTTTTTGCTTAACAGGGTGGCATGACTTGTCATGGGGTGGTAAACAAACTGCAAAGGGTTTACGGTACACAAAGGGTTACAGTTTTTTTCTTTCTCCTGATGAGGAGGGACCTTTAGCTGCCCTCGAAATCGATTGAGTGTTTCATTATACCTACGCTAAATATAAGGTTGTTTTTTACGATTTTGATTGTCACATTAGCGTGTTTCTCTTCTAGTCTAATTTTAAAGTTGTTGACGTACCACTAAGCCTAACGAGTCCGCCATCTGTTTACGTTTGAAACTTTTAGTAGAACATGGATTTAAGTCAGTTTGTGCACCAAATTCAGTGTCTTTTTGCCGAGTGGGACCAAAAGTAAATTTTCTGTTTTATGCATCGCTTCTTGCCTGCTGACCGAATTGCTCGTTTTTGCGTAGAAACTCGAATTGTAAAAATTGTACTTTTTTTTAAAACTGTCTTTAACTGTATTTGGTCTTTTATCAATAAGAATTTTAACTCGTATTTCTAGTACATGTATAGATATATACAAGATCGCGAAAATATTTAATGCTGTTAAAGGGGCACCGGGTGGAAAAGTTTGAGAATGTCTGTCCTAGATGACGAGACGAGGAGAGCATAATAGATATCCAAGGAGACGTTCAACCAATTCTTCCAAAAATTGAAGGAGATATGAAGCATATGTAAGTGTTCTTATGGATGTTACTTCAAAGATGACTAGATAATGTTTTGCGTTTCAATAGAATTACTCTAGAAGCATTTTACATATAGTGTTTAAACAAATTAGTGTTTATATACGTATATATGAATTACAATATCAAATTTAATCAAAATTTCCCATAACTTAAAAGACAAACCGACAATAGCTAATTATTTATTTTCTTGGAAATAATATTCAGTGAGCTTCATTGAGGAATATGTTATATATTAATGTTTCATATGATTTTATTGTATGATATCCAGATTTGTTTATTTTGTTCAATTTTTATATAAACGTCGTGAAACCTGGTTGAGTATGTTTCAGAACATTTCGTAAGAGGGGAAATTTGAAAGCTAGAAAAGCTTAAATTTGTGAGTATGCGACAATGAACTTTATTGTGAAGCTTTCTAGCTGGACAGTAATGAGTGAACTTTCCCATACATAAACGTTTAAATCCGAGGGAAAAAATCAATAACTATCATATAATTAATTTTACCTCTTCCATTTAATTCATTCTTATCTAGGATCAGGCCTCGAATAAGGGACATATTTTACTAGCTTACTAGTTATAACAAATGAGTTAGCGTGACTTAGTTTTCGCAGAAGAAAGCTGTTCTTACTAAAGATAGCGGTCCAAAGATAGCGGAAACATATTTCATTTTTCCAACTAATAAATATTTTAGATATCTCTTTGTTCTATCAAGATAACTAAAATTAATTTTGCTCTGTCGTGGTCAGACTGAAAAAGGTGAAGTAATAACTTGCATTATCGGACTAATTGATTTCACTGAGATTCTGATCTATATGAGGATTTAAAGTGTATATAAAACATTTTATGTTTACACCACGTGACTTTCTTATGCAGCCTGTTAAGTTATACGCGTTTTTTGGTACACTTTATTCAAACTTATTTCTTAGAATTATTCTTCCAGCTTGAATAACCGTTTTCTCAAGGCAAGTTGAAAATGACATAAAAAATTGCGAATTTTGAAATTCGATATCACGCTCAATTTTTGTCGTACGAGAGTCAAACTTCTTATAATTTTATTTTTTTATAGCGAGTGTAAAACTTTCTTAAATATAAGTATAGGGGCGGTGAGACCGCATTAAAAATCAGATTTCCTTATTTGCCGAAAATATATCTTTTTTTACTTCCTTGTACGAAGTAAAAGGAAGTATTGTAATCGCGAAAAGTTTCAAGCAGCATATTTCAACGAAAATATCCATTTTGACCGCTATCGAATGCAATTTAACGATGTTTTTGCGTGATATCTGTACGTAAGGACAGAATAAAAGACTCTTTTCCTTCAAAAAAATTATAAACTGCTTAAAAATCAATTCTGAAGAGAATTTTTCGTGCCGTCTGTACGAACGTATGTACGTACGTATCTCGCATAACTCAAAAACGAGTAGCCTCAGAACGTTGAAATTTTGTATATAGGACTTCTATAACATGTAGATGTGCACCTCGTATTTTGGTTGCAATCGGCCGCCCCAAACGTATACAAATATATTTATATATATATCCACTCTGTTACCCGGCTCAGTGATCTCACTTTCTTTACTCTTATATGTTTGTAAATTGTACATTTTTTGCTTTAAAAATGATTGTATTATGTTGTTTTTATCTTCCGGTTAAGGATTTTATGCCCTTAGTAAATCTGTGTGCAATATTTTTAGAATTATCAGCAATTTTCAACAAGCAATTTCAAGTCAACGACAAAGATAACGCATTCATTTATTATTGCCAATTAAATCATGCTTAATTCTTTCTGGAATATTTTCGAGGAAATAAGTGTTTGAGATTTACTTCGTAATTTTTAATATAGATATTTTGAGTTTTTATGTATTTTTGCCTTCTCGCGACGTGAGAACTGAATTAATTAAATGAGAAATACTCAATCGTCTGTGAAAAACTGTTTCTTTTTTATTTTGTTTGCTTAATTTCTTTTATACATCATTCTAGATTTATTATAGTATTTGAATAGAACATGTGGCAACGATTAGATAATTCTATTCTTTAAATGATATAAATTTTGTGCATTATGAGTTATAATATGAACGAAATATATAAGTTAACTGTTATATAATTATTGGATTATATAACAGTTAACTTAGTTTCCGTTATATAATTATTATATAAGTCAACTGTTATATAATTATTATATAAGTCAACTGTTATATAATTATTATATAAGTCAACTGTTATATAATTATTAATACCGTTAAGTGAATGTAGCGCCAGAGTGTCGCTATGGTAAACAAATACTAGAGTGAATTTTAAAGAATGCATTTATTCTATTGTGGTTTATGCGCTGTTGGCGAAGTAGATTTAATTCAATCCAATAAGTTTAAATGAAATGCAAGAAAAAATGCGTATAATTTAATATTCCAATTTAATATTCTAATACAAGGAAGTCATGTGGTGTACACATCAGATTTTTTTAATTTCACATTGCCAAAACATTAATATTTTCATCATTTAAAACACTTCTGTAACTGGAAGCGTATGACTACGATTGCGAGAATACCATTAACGTCATTTTCAAATGTTTCAGGATAATGGTTAATAATGATTTGTATTTGGAACTTAATATACTTCATTTTCACAAATGTCCTTTCACATCAGTAACTTCTCCCAAATATAGATACTGTTGCATGCGTACGCTTTCGCAACAGGTTGAATGCACACGGGTCCGATGATAGGTAGATAAAATTTATTTTATCAAAAGAAACACTTCTGAGTTCTGGAACTTTCCACAGAAATAATCGTGTAGGTATTCAACAGCATCATAGAATACCATTAATAGGTACACTTCAAACTACTAAGAACATTAAACACCATGCAATGCAAAGTGAATCAATCGTAACTAACAACTCAGAGCAGATGCTTTCTCCGGTCACCCGGCCGCCGAGATATTTCTAGTACTTTCTGCTTCTCAAAATTACTGGAAGACATATGAGTGTCGAAGTACGGTTACAGCTACACAGAACATCAATTACAGTATTCAGTCACTATGGCTGTTATGTTGTTGATACAGGGACCGGACCAAAATGTCGCCAAATGGTCAGAGTTCAAGAACTTTCCACACAAATACTGATGCAGTTCTTCACAGTATCACAGAGCACAATCAGTAGTCACACATCAAATTATTAAGAACGTTACACACAATGCAATGCAAAGCGCATCTAAAAGGCGAAGCTAACCTGGAGACATTTCAGTACTCCGACTCACTCCGAGGGCGGATGCTCTCTCCGGCATTATATAGATTTGACCCAGCCACTGAGATATTTCTAATACTTTCTGCTTCTCAAAATTACTGGAAAGTATATGAGGGCCAGATACGGTTACAGCTAGTTTATCAATGAAGTTTATCAAGGAAAATAGGGCGCAGATAGGAATCTTCTGTTAAAATTTAATTTTGTATTTATATGAGTTTTAGATATCTGTGGTGTTCTATGTTGTGAATTTGTGTTTATGGATTTTTTTTTGTTTGTTTGTTGGTCTGTAGTTTTGTGTTAGATGTGCTTACTTATTTTTAGTTTATGATTTTTGTTTCTTGTTTGGGGGTGGCTGGATTACTGGCGGCCTTCGTTTGTGGAGATACGGGGCCCCTTCTTTTGAGCTATGGGAACACTCGTGTCCAGGTGGGCTGAGTTGAGCCTCCAATTCTTACAATTCTTACGGTTACAGCTAATATAGTGACCAATTACATTTATTCAATTACAACACCTATTACGGAGATATAGGGACCGGACCAAAATGTCGACAATTGGTTGCCAAGTTTGGTGACGTTTGGCGATTTCTAGTCAAATTTGCGACAAAAATCAGTTACCAAAACTGTTGCCAGCTTGGCGAGATATCGCTAAATTAGCGGGACAGTTAAATAGACTTGCCCCTGTATTCTTATTTTTCCGGCAAGCTTCGTTCCTTTAGGTTTTCATGTTACATTATGCAAAAGAAATACAACATTGAACTAAAATCTATGTACAAAACTCCTAACAATGTAAAAATCCTCGTGCATGTAATTTTAATTGATGGTAGTTATCTTCCAAAAGATATTATTAGAAATGTGTTAGCTCTCTTTCTTTAAACATCGTTTTTAGCATATCATCATTCTGCATTTATGCTAACCTCTTTGACGGTCACAGTAGGCAACAAAATGAGAAAATACGATGCTAGTCATTGCCATCATTATTAAGAGTTTGTCTAATCGACTATCGATATGATATGAGGGATGCACCCCGACCTTCCTTGCAGAGCTTTACGTCACCCTATGGCCTTTTGCGGGCTGCGCCAGAGCAAGCCAGAAACAGCACCTTCAACAGACATAAAGAAATAAAGATAGATGCACTTTCAACAGACATAAAGATAATCGACTATCGGTAGTTGATTAGTTGATCTATCGACTATTGCGTTTAATTTGATTTATTTAAAATATCTTCATATAAAAAAATCAGTATTAAGCCACGGGCCGGACTAAAACAGGCGGCGGGCCGTGATTTGCCAGCCGCAGAATAAATGTGCTGCGAAGCGTAATACGGTGAATTTATATTCTCGTAGACATAACGCATTTGAAAGAAATAAAAGCGTAGTTTGAGCATGAATAATGAGCGAAGTTTTTAAGAAAGCAAGAATTCTTGTATTAGTAACGGTAGAGCATGTAAAAATATTTATTTCTTGATTTCCAGACATCATGAACTGTTTCGATCGAAAACAGGATTTACCATTTATGCGGAATACATGTAATTAATGTTTTTATCAAATATGTGAATTTTTAATTATCAAAGTTCGAAATAAATTGAAAGGATCATAACACTATTATAGCTTTCTAATTAGGTAAAATGTATTTAATTTTTTTTTCATTTTAATGTAATGTATTAAAATTTTTTTTCTTTTAAATCTCTAAATTAAGCAATCAAAAGAAGAAATATGTTAGCTATATTAGTTTTATTTTTGGAGTGCTATTAAATTAAGAATTTGTCAACATTACTAAATAAATGATACGGCTGTAGTATGAAGGAAAATGCTTGGAAAAACCAACTGGAAAAAGAAGAAGCATATCCTGTATGTACGTTGGCATTATGTTGATTCAGTATGTTGAAGGCAGTCGTAAAAGCTTATATCAACTAATTTTTCAGCTGTTAACATTTATGTTCCTAGTTTTTCCTCTTCCGTCTGTTAATTCGTTTAGATTGGTTGGTTGCTTAAAATATGTCAAAGTACTCAAAGGCTATCTGCCCTTGAGTGCTTTGACATAATTTCAGAACATCAGGGATGCATTCATGGATAAATTTTAAGGAAAACCTTTTCACGTAAAAGATGAAAACCGTGAAAAATTCCATGTAGTCAGCCTTTTCGTAGGGATTTGAGTCTGAGTCACCAGCGGCCGAGCGGTAAAGTAGCTGAACACTGGTAGTTCGGTCCGAGGTTCGAATCCCGCGAACGGGCTGGCATGGACGTTTCGTGGTTTTCCCCATGTGTAGCGTGTATACGAGCCAGTTTTCCTTAGAAAGTCCTCCACGAAGGCATCCCTCCCTTAGGCAGATAGCCCTAGTGTGCTTTGCCATAATTTCAGAACATCAGGGATGCATTCATGGATAAATTTTAAGGAAAACCTTTTCACGTAAAAGATGAAAACCGTGAAAAATTCCATGTAGTCAGCCTTTTCGTAGGGATTTGAGTCTGAGTCACCAGCGGCCGAGCGGTAAAGTAGCTGAACACTGGTAGTTCGGTCCGAGGTTCGAATCCCGCGAACGGGCTGGCATGGACGTTTCGTGGTTTTCCCCATGTGTAGCGTGTATACGAGCCAGTTTTCCTTAGAAAGTCCTCCACGAAGGCATCCCTCCCTTAGGCAGATAGCCCTAGTGTGCTTTGCCATAATTAAATAAACCAAACCAAACTGAGTCGAAATACCAGTATTCAGCGGACGTATCGTTCGGTCGCTGGTGAGCATTAATTCGTTTTGTCCACATGTGTAATCTTTTGCCATCGTGTGGAATTTATGTCATCGTGGTGTAATTTATGTTATCGTGAAGCTTAAATAAGCTAAAATCGGATTTAAAAAATGCAACTTATTAGCAGATAATTTTATTTTCTTCCTCAAGGAAATGGCGGCCCACCAGCGGCCGAGCGGTAAAGTCGCTGAACCCTGGTAGTTCGGTCCGAGGTTCGAATCCCGCGAACGGGCTGGCTGCATGGGCGTTTTCGTGGTTTTTCCCATGTGTAACGTGTATACGAGCCAGTTTCCCTTAGAAAGTCCTCCACGAAGGCATCCCTCCTCTTAGGCAGATAGCCCTCGAGGCTTTGCCATATTCGCACACACACACCTCAAGGAAATGTTCTTCGCTTTGATATCTCTTGGAATTCATAGTCGGTTCTGTATTTAGAACCGAATTTGTTTCCTGGTGTTTAATGAATTAAATGCAGCTATTACGCCTCGCAGACGGTATAGTGGTTAGGGCAGCCTGATTACGATACGGAAGGGCCTGAGTTCGAATCCCGGAGGAGGCATGGATGTGAAAATTGTCTTTCCCTTAATAGAAGGCAAAGGTGGCCCACCTGTTAGGTGCCTCCATAATAAAGAGACCATCACATCTGGCCTTAGCAGTGGCCGATACCGACATAGGCAAATGTCCCACATTGGAACAAAAAAAAAAAAAAAAAATGTAGCTATTGCTGTTTTAGACAAATTGTTTATGACTATACACAAGCTAGGTACTTTTATTGTAAGTCCCTTTTCTCTTGGTTGTAATAAACTCGTCTTGACAATAAATATTGCCTAGGCAGGCCATTCAGTTTGAGTCAAACTGAAAAGTCAGAGCGACCAGATTTGTCGTTGCCTCTTCTTCTTGTAGTCAACATTATAAGATGCCGAAAATAAATCTGATCATTTTAGTTGTGTCATAAACTCTGGAATGAAAGAAAAAAGGGAAAGAAACTTTTTTTGCGCAAAAATTAAACACTTCCGCATATTGTACATCCCGCAAAGAAGCGCGCAACATATATCTTTCTAAATTGGTGAAAAGAAAAATGTGAAATCTCAGCGAAGTGAATGTGTTTTTTTCTTTCGCTGAAAACCAATACATGGCAGCAGATTCTGCCAAAAGAATTGTGGCTTGTTGTTGCTAAAATAATTAGACGCTTTTAGCGAAAGATGCGAGACAAAACAGAAAGGTGCTTTTTTTTTTTGGCTAGAGCCCAAATATATGTAACAAATTAGGTCTGACGGGAAAAAACTAATTGTATGTATTTAACAAGCAAAAGTACATTGTGCCATACCATTTTGTTTATAACATTAGTTTAGTTTTCAGTTTCATTAAACGATATTTTAAAACCATTTTTAGCGTTATATATAATATCCAATTAATCACAGTATATATGTATATTACCGTGAAAGACCGAAATTGGAGAATGTTTACTTTCACCGGAGAATGTCAACATTCACCAAATACGTCGGTGAAAGATCGAATATTTCTTTACATTCTTGTACATTCGGACCCTCACCGGTGTATGTCGACAATAACAGATATGCTCTGGTGTAGGTCGAAAAGAGAGGAGTATATGTACACGCTGCCATTCCAAAAGGAAGTGTTCCACAAATAAATGCAGTTGTAAAAGCAAGGGCCTCTTGTGCAATTCAAAGTGTCATAACAGTTTAAGTTGTTGCAATAAATAAGATTTGAATCATATAATTTGGTAAGTTTATAACTTCTATTATTTTCCTTTCTCATTTTGAATGCACTGTGTGTTTTAAGTTCTTATATTCTTAAGTTCTTATTCTAAATTTCAAGTGCTTTTTTTCGCGAATGTATTACGGAAAAGGAAATATAATATTCTTATATGTTCAACATTCACTATTAGTACATGGTGAATGTCGACATTCACCGGTGTAAGTCAGAAATAAAAGTATTTGGAAAATATTTCGGACATACACCAAGCGACTATGTGAATGTTGACATTCACCGATGAAAGTCGACATTCTCCAGATTTCGGTGTTTCACCGTAACATGTACACAGCACAGAACACACAGCAAAAACATCCAGCTGTAAAGTTTTCAGTTGTTAGTTCTTCAGTTCGTTGCTTTACGTGGGCAAATATCTTCTAACTCTAAATGCATTTTCATATGACTAAGAAGATGAAACCACAAGGGGATAAGATTCGAAATGTTTTTTGCGTCCAAGGAGTAGATCCATCTCGCCCAGTCTACCACCATTTAAAACGAATATTTATCACCAATAGATGTTTTTTAGCCAAGCGTAGTGTGTTACTATTCGATATTTATTCATTTGAAAAATAAATAAATAATCTCTGTATTCAAGGTATCCAGGAAAGAAGTACGAACAACTCATACAGGGTGATTATAAAAAACCTTTGCCGATGTATGAACCCTTAGCGTGAACCCTTAGCGGGCTATCCATACAACCAATCGAAATGAAATTCCAGATATTGTTATTTGAAGGTATGCGCTGGAGATTGCGATGATTTAAAACAATACATCTCTGACGGTCATGGTTACAGTGAAAAGCTTTCAAAATTTTCGAGTGGCAGCACCTATATTTTACCTTCGCTAATTGATCAGCTGATTGAAAAAATAATAAATAGCTTTAGAATGATATATGTATGACGAAAATTCGCGGCGTAAAACGCTTGCAACGATGACCATTGTAAAGAACCAATGATAGCGTAGAGAGGAGAGGGAAAACATTTCTTGAAATTATAAGTTTTTAACTTGATATCTTCGCTCATAATAATGCATGCACGAGATTGTTTACATCAATGATGAATATAACATCGCAGAAGAAATCGCGTTTTATGACATCTTTCAATTTTGACAAATCTCGTGGATTTGATGTCTACACTTTAGATTTCAGATAACCTCAGAAGCAGAGAGAAAAAACCAGAGAGAAAATGTTCGGGGATCGCTGTGGTCACAAAACATTAAGGGATGTGACTCTATCTTGAACTGTTGTACGCGTTGAAAACTTGTAATTCCAATAAAAGTTTTTTTTCTTTCTCCTCTGTTGTGTTGTCACTGGTGCTTTGTTATGCCGGAAATATATCACGCCGCTAGTTTTCGTCATGTTTTGTTCCAATACCACTTATGGTTTTTTTAATGCGCTGATTAATTTGCGCAGAAAAAAAGTGAGTGTTGTCATTTGAAAATTTCCCTCTAGCTGTAACCGTGAGAGCTATATTGTTTTAAATTATCGCAATCCTAAGTTCATACTTTCAAACAACAATATCTGAAATTTCATTTCGGTTGCTCGACCGAATAGGCCGGTAAGTGTTCATACACCGGGGAAGATTTTTATTATCACCCTGTATATCCGAAATCAATGTGAAAAGAATATTTTGGCAGCGCACAAGGAAAGTAATTTTATTTCGTGAACTTCTCATCTGTTGACAGGGGCTGTTCAACGAATGAGTCCTTTTTTTTTTTATCTCAAAGGGCGTTAGCCCAG
Organism: Stegodyphus dumicola; assembly: GCF_044657685.1. Classification (NCBI taxonomy): domain Eukaryota; kingdom Metazoa; phylum Arthropoda; class Arachnida; order Araneae; family Eresidae; genus Stegodyphus; species Stegodyphus dumicola. The sequence continues at coordinate 84,631,958 of NC_140777.1, forward strand.
AAGAGCTATTAATTTCGTTTTGGCATTTTGCGTTGGTTTCCTATAAATACCGGTTCACTTTTCAAATTGTTGCCACCAAATATTATCCCCCTATGTTATATTTAAATAAATTAAAAAATGAAGAATCTGCATAAATGTATACATGTTTCTCGCATTGTGGTAAAACAAAGGTACCTAGAACCATCTAGTTTCGAACAACGTAATCTTCCACCGAATATGGGCATCTGCAAGTTCTAATTTGGGATTTTGAATTTTTTTTATTATCTATTTCATATTTTGTAAAACTTTAAAGAATTTTTGGTTAACAAACTTAAGAATTTCAAATCGAGCAATGGCGACGTTGTACGGGGGTAAAAAAAGCATATTTTTTAACCCCAGCGACTGTGTGTATCGGAAATTCTAAAGGTATGCTCATTTTAAAATTATTTTGCGATGTTGCTGTTGCATTGAATTTTATGGTTTAAGTGCGAAATACATGATGTTTAATAAATAAAGGTAACACACTAAACGCTAAAAAACGCCCCTTTGGACGTAATTTAAAATCTGAAACTTTTCAAATTTTAAAAATTTTTTTATTATAATTAATATTTCGTCTGATTAAAGTCGTACGAAAATGGGAATAGTCGAAAAGTTTTCCCAAGAATTTTTATATTTTAATTTTAATTAATTTTAATCCAAAGGGGCTTTGTTCCTGAAATCCCTAAGGCACTGCAAAGGAGACAATTTATAAATTTTTTATTGTACTTACAAGCAGGGCTGAATTTCTTAAAAGTAGAAGTGTCGGAGCCTATGGAAGATCGTCAGGAAAGAAGAACAATGACAAATAAATAAATAAAATAACTATTAAATTCATTAATAATTTAAAAATTACAAAGTTAATGATAATCAAATTAATCAATAGTTACTTAATTGATATTAATAATTAATATTTATTAACTATTCAATAGATAATTATTGTTTAATTCATTAATAATTAATTTATTATTACTTATTTAAATAATTAAAGTAATTAAATAATTAAACTTAAATAAAATGCAAAGAGATAAATTAAAATTTAAAAAGCGATTTTTAATATAATTTTATTGCTAAAAATAAAATTTTCGAGATCAAATTTCAATTGAAATTGTTGTTCAGTTACATAAACAAAGTGCCGGAGCCTTCTTATTAGAGCTCCGGCTAGAATTAGAATTTATCCTAAAAACTAAGAAGTACCAGACCCGGGCTTCGGTGGGCTCTGGCGCAATTTAAGCTCTGCTTATAAAACACTATTGTTGTTTTTACTTCTGCTGCTGAACCTATAAAGCCAGATCCGAAGTACGAATTTTATCATGGCCAACAGACAAGATTCGCAAGTGTCGTTGATACATAGGTCTTAGGTATTCTAAATGCGAATTTGTCCAGCTCCCTTCCAGGATTTACGGAGAATCGCATGGGGATCGGTTGGAGGGTCTCTTACCCTCTATACCTATAACCGTAACCTTTAATTGAGAAGACGATATGTCGTCTAAGCAGAGGAAATTTAAACGAGTAGTAGTTTTAAAACTCAGTTAGCTCTGACGTAGCACTGTCGGCAAAAACGTTAGCTCCCAAAAATTGAAAATTCCGATATTTATCACAGCAGTGGAAATTTATTGTGGAGGTTTTACATTGGTGTGTTTATTTCATATCTGATATGTTTACTTAACCTACATTTTAAAGATACGATGACTAGTTATCTGTTTAAAACCGCCTTCACAAAAAAATTTCAAAAATATTTCATGAATGACGGTCATGTGTTTTACCTTTTGCGCATGAGCATTTGTTTTGGTGATTGTTTAAAGTGATATCAGATAATCATCAGTGTTTGAAACATTTGGAAAAGCGAGGGATAAGTTCAAGTGTGAAAAGTAAAGCAATGGTAGACCTTTTTTTTTTCCAAACAGCGGGCACTATTTTTTTGACATTGGCCCCTCCTAATTATGGAGGTGGTAGCCATTTTATTATGGAGGTGGTAGCCATTTTACCTGGAGATGGAGCCATTTTATTATGGAGGCACCTAATAGGCGGCCACCGTTGCCTCCTTTGAAGGGGACGTACAGTTACAACCACGCCTTCTCCGGGATTCGACCCTTCGGTATCGTAATCGGCTTCCCTAACCACTATACCATCTCGGTGGCACAATGGTAGAACTAAAATGGTTTTGATGGGATGACTTAAGATTAAATGGAAAATAATTCAAAAATTTCCTATACACCATATAAATTATGACAGAATGATAAATTTGTTATTTTATAAATATGATAATATCATTTTCAGTAATCATAATATGGCTAATCTTTAGAATATGGTAACAGGTAGTTTGGCGACATTTTGGTAAGGCGATAAAGGTTACTATCTAGGACTTTAGCAATAATTTGAGAAGTACACAGTTCGAATCATAGATTATTTTGTCTCAGAGAAATGAGAGATCATGAGACATGTCATGTGACATTTTCCGGAAAATTCCGATCTTGATTTTAGCTAATAAGCACTTAGAAACAATTTTACTGCTAAAGCGCAGAATCGCCCACTTATTTGTTTGGCGCTTTTTACAAGAGTAAGAAGGATTGGATTTTTGTCAATTTTCTTTGACTTTTTAAGTGAAAATAGGTCGATGTGTACATGGATAAAGTCAAGAGTGTGCGCAATGAAAATTTTTGTGCAATTCCGGGATGTTTTTTTAAGTGAAAATAGGTCGACGTGTACATGGATACCGTGTATGCGCAATTCTTAAAAACGCGGCAAGCAGTTTGCAATTCTGCACTTTCTCCCAATTTCCCACCTAATCTTCGTCATTATTAAGCACTTTTGTTCCATAAAAGTTCTAGCATAAGTGTAATTCGGTTAGCAGATTGTTGGAAAAAAATGTTGAGTTAAAAAAAAAAAAAAAAAAAAAAAAGCCTGTACTTCGTGGAAACAAAATGGCGTCAAAAAAAGGATTACTGTAGCAGGGTTGGTCGCCAAAGTTTCGCCAAAAAATCGCCAAGTTGTCATAATGTAAAGATTCACCCATAATATCATATTTATTATTTCTTACAGTGGGAAACAAAAAGTATAGACGGTTTTATTTATTTATATTTATGAAGAGCGTGATTAGAAGTTAGTAGTTTGTTGCTTAATTTTATGGATGAATAGGTGTTCAAAACAACATCGTTTAGAGATAATTTAGATTGCGTGGTTAATTATCTTTCTTTACAGTATTATTTAATCATTTCCGTACGTACTGATTCATAATGGACTGAACGCACACAGATCCGATGATAGCTTGATAAAATTTATTTTCCGTAAAGAAACACTGTATAGTTTTGGAACTTGCAACAAAAGTACTTGTACAGTTCTTCTCAGTATGACAGAGTACGGTCAGTAGTTACCACTTCAAACTACTAAGAACATTAAACATAACGCGCTACAAAGCGTAACCAAAGAGCGAAGCTCGCACGGAGATTTCTCAATACTCCTAATTAAACTCTGAACTAAAAACTGATAACTGATGCCTTTCCCCCCCCTTCCGACCGCCGAGGAATCTTGAGTACTTCCATTTCTCGGTTATTTTGTAGAGTTTCTCACTTTGTAATTCTAAGTTAATGCTGGAAGTGAAGGATCTAAGAACTGATAAGCGAATAATCTTTTAAGTTAGGTGACAAGAAACAACAAGATAGAAGGGTAACTAACCCTTTATTATTTCAATAAGATTTAACAAAACTCCGCCTGGGAGTGTATACAAACAAAGCCTGCACTTGGACTTGAACTTAAAAGACTAAGAGTTAAACTAAAACTAAAATTATCTAAAGAAGTATAGCCGAAGCTATCAAGGTTCAAATCGAGTTGGCCCCTTAAATTATTTGACTACGAAGCTTAGCAAGGGCCTGAGTACGGCCGAGCGTAATAACAGCTTTGAGAGAGAGAGAGTGGCCAAAAAGGCAGACGTGCGTAAATCAGAAACTGATTCTCTCTGACTCAGTAAGTAACTTCGCGGTTTAAATACCGTTCCTCTTCATTAAATATTCAGCAAGATTCCAAAACTGCGTTCTGGCCGGAAGTAGTAAGTTGAAGTTAAGAATTTGACAGGAAAGGAACTTAAAATTTAACTGTTAATAAAATTAACATAATCCTTACATATTAATATTAGTGTACTAATTCTTCTAAATAATTTACTGCAAGAGAACGTTTTGGAAAATTTGCAAAGAGTTTTTGTAGGATGCTTCACCTTATCAGTAGCATCACGGTACAATACCTGTATCACCATACGGTAAAGTCCTGGTGTTTATTCCTGTCCTGTAGTATACTACAGGGCAGGACCAAACTCCATATAGGAAATGAAAAGACTAAAAAAAAAACTGCATATTACCCATATAAATCAGCCATAGGAGGACATTTTTGCTTTCTAATGATTCATCTTTCTCAAGCATTACTTTGTAATAAATTATCGCATTTTCTCGAACTTTCATTCGTAGTATAATTGGTCAACTCATCCAGCTAACAAATGGAGGATCCGAAATTCGAAATCCAGGCGACAGCACGATATGTTTCTCACATTTCTCGTTCCAAAAAATTCTAAATCAGTTATTAAAGAATAGCACTAAATTCAACTTCAGACTACGTTTAATAAAGTACATATGAAACATTAATTGAATTTTGTGTCAAGACTTAAGACCCATACCCAAGGTACATTGTTTCGTCAATGCAAAAATGCTGAAATCTAGAAAACTCATAATATTTACGGTTTACAAATATTTTGGATAAGGAATATAAACCTCATTGATGCATTTTTGAAGTGCCTTCCACAACAAACCCGAAACTTTTCCGTAATATATAATGTATATATAACACAGGCCATTTAATTTTCTCTCGGTATATATATATTACAAATTACTGTTGTATAATAATTCCTGCGATTTTTCTCCTTCTCTGGTCGTAAGTGGTTTGAAAGAGCATTTTTTAAAGATACGGCTTCCGAACCGATTTGAGTTTTTGCAGTCACGCAAATGCTGCGTCAGAATGAATCTGCTAAAAGTTTCTCAAACACAAAGTTGTTTGAGAAGAAAATATTATTGGAAAAGTTGTTCGTGCGTCATATTATAGGAAAAACACATTGATAGAGGCTTAGGATTGTTCGTGCATATATGTACTTAGCTCGATAGTAAATACATTGACATGACAACTTAATTGAGAATCTAACAGAGCACAAAAAAGAAACGTGTGAATAGAATGGTAAAACTGCATTCTCTCTTCCATCTTTTTTCCCGGTTTCGAGGGGGAGATTTGTTTTGCTTGGGTACTCCCAGGGTATACCCAGGTATTTGGACAACATTGTATCATTTTTAAGAGTATGATTTTCCCAGCTGTTTGGATGATGTTTTGCTTAAATCCATTTGGACTATTTTCCCAGGGTATTCCCAGAAAAGAATTTTCCAAGGTATACTCAAGACGATTTCGGGAAAAAGAGTCCAAATGGATTTAAGAATAAATAAATAAATAAATAAAAAATAATCGTCCAAATACTTGGGAAAATATACGCTTAAAATGGACATAGATCCTCCGGCACTTCCACATAAGAAATATGTCTTCCTCAAACTGTGTTTGCGGCGAAAGAAGATCCCTAGAACACAATCTCTTCTCGTGCTAATTAACACATGCACATCGAAACCTTAGACTAATTACAAAAGAACTCGAGTTACGAAGATGTATAATAAATAATCCAAAATTTCGTCACAAAATCAACAATACTATGAAATACATTCCGGAACAAGGCTAAGATATTTGTGAGCAATAACTGTAACGGAAAATTATTTGTAGAGTTCCTCACTTCGGAATTCTAAGTTAATGTTGGAAGTGAAGAATCTAAGAACTGATAAGCGAATAATCGCTTGAGTTCAGTGACAAGAAACAACAAGATAGAAGGGTAACTAACCCTTTATTATTTCAATAAGATTTAACAAAACTCCGCCTGGGAGTGTATTCAAACAAAGCCTGCACTTGGGCTTGAACTTAAAAGACTAAGAATTAAACTAAAATTAAGATTAACTAAAGAAATATAGCCGAAGCTATCAAAGTTCAAATCGAGTTGGTCCCTTAACTTATTTGACTACGAAGCTTAGCAAGGGCCTACGGCCGAGCGTAATAACAGCTTTGAGAGAGAGAGTGGCCAAAAAGGCAGACGCGCGTAAATCAGAAACTCTGATTCTCTCTCACTCTGTAAGTAACTTCGTTGTTTAAATACCGCTCCTCCTCATTAAATATTCAGCAAGATTCCAAAACTACGTTCTGGCTGGAAGTAGTAAGTTGAAGTTAAGAATTTGACAGGAAAGGAACTTTAACTTAAAATTTAACTGTTAATAAAATTAACATAATTCTTACAACTTGAAGGCATAATATACGGTTGAATTTACGTACAGGGTCCGGATACAGTTACGGTTACATATAGAAACCAATTACAATTATATAGGAACCGGACCAAGATGTCGTCAAGTTTGGCAACTTTTGGCGATTTATCGTCAAATTTGGCGACAAAAGTTAGTAACCGAAACAATCGTTAGCTTGAGGATATCTCGCTAAATTAGTGAGATAATCATTTACGTCAATGTTAAATAGACTTGCCCCTCTAACCTCATTTTTTTTTTGGAACAGCTATAAGGTATTTTCTTCCTTCTTTCTGCGTGCCTTCATGTTGTAACGATGACACACTCGGCGCGTATTCGAGAGGTTCACATTCGAATCCCGGCGAGGGCATTGATCGTTTTTCACATCTCCCGCATCAAGAAAAACCAAAATGTCTCAATACAATGACGTCCGAACTAAAAGGAACACTTCTAAAAAAACTTTATAAAAAAAACCTAGGTGTCGGATGATGAGGCTTCACCTCCCAGGATTTGGCGATTGGGTCCCCTAATCCCCGGTAGCCCCTTAAAAGGAGGGATTTTCTCTCTCTTTTCTGCATGCCTTCGTGGTGTAAAGGTGGCACACTCGGCGCGTATTCGAGAGGTCCAGGTTCGAGTCCTAACGAGGGCATTGCGCATTTTTCACGTTTCCCGCATCAAGCAAAGTCTGTCTTTACACAGCTTCACTCTCTTCAGACCTTTCATGTTACATTATTCAAAATTCGTAGCAATAGACTTCAAAACATTACTAACGGCAATACCGATGCGTTTCTTAAAGGCGGGAGAAATGAAAACACTAATTTAATTGTAACACTCATGACCAAGATGTTTCTGTCTACAGAAGTCTCGAGAGCCAAGATGGTCCAAGTTGTATTTTATTCATATTATCTACTGCAACATGTTTTTAGCTTTATTTCAGAATCATAATTGAGTTCCTTGACAGATTTTCTTTCAAAGCAAGTCGTAGCATTTATATTTTAATCTTGTATTTTAATCTTGAGAGTTTAAAGCTTTCCCTGGTGTTTCTCGGGAATAATTTCTGTAATTAAAATTGTTTTAATTAACATTGTAGACACTCATGAGAGGATTTTTGAAGCTAGCAAATGTAATAAATCAACTACGCTGCCACCGAGATTAGAACCGCAAATATGATTAGTTGAACAGGTTAACCATTTACACCACAAGAGCACGGTTACAGGCGAAAACATCGCGGAAGATAGCGTCGCAAGACGAAATCATCGTTGTAGAAAATATTGTGAGAGAAAAGAAAGCAAAGAGAAAATATCGTGGTATTAAACATCATTGACGGAAATAAAGCGGTTCAACAACATCGCAGTTTTAAAACATCGTAATAGAAAATTTTAAGGTAAAGAATAAAGCACATGCAAATCATCATGTGATGCTAACATCGAAAACTGTTTTTCAGGCTTTCAAAATTGTAAATGCATATTCGCGTAACGTAGCTTTTAAACTTGTGTAATTAACATATAGACTTAATTTTTTTACTTATAAAGTTAACTTTTAAAGGCATGTATTTACTTAATCTCTTTTATAAAGCTGTATTGGAGTTTTGAATGAAAAATATAATCTAAAAAAAGAAAATCAGATAAAAAGTGAAAGACAATAATTTTACTGTTTGATGATAATTTAAACAGTTTTAAGATAGGTAACCTCAAGCAGTAGTTACTCGTCCTCCCTTTTCTAACTTTTTCAGATTACATTTTTTTTTTAGAAATCTACCAATACAGCTTTAAGAGAGTTTAATTGAATAATGACCTTTACTATTTAACTTCATAAGTTTAAAACTGATTTATCTGTCAAGCGTAACATTAATTTTATACTCATCGTCATTTTTTGAAAGCTTAGGTTTCCGTCTTGCTTTTTTAGCAAAAATTTATTAGTTTTTCAAAAATATAAAAAATATATAGGTAAAAATAATCCTCATTCCTCCTAAAAAATCTCTATGCAAATGTACATTTACAGCTTCTAGACCTCGAAAACACACATCTGCGAAGTTATCATCGTTTATTTTTTACCACGATATTTTCTACGATGATGTTTTAAAACTGTGATGTTTTTGAACGGCTTTATTTTTGACGACGATATTCTATACCAAGATATTTTAGAGCTGCGATGTTTTCCCTTTGCTTTCTTATTTTCTACGATGTTTTGTACGACGGTGGTTTTTCTCCCTGCGTTCTTTTCTCCCCGACGTTTTTGTCCCAAGAGCAAGCGTTTGTACCCAAGAGCAAGCGTGGGAGAGTGTAATAATTCCTCACATTCTCTCCTCATTTTAAGGTTGATTTCAGAGTGGCATGAGACCAAGTCGATCATATTCAGATGGTGACTAATCATAATCCACTATATTTTAGCTCAGGCGATGCTGTGCAGACTTATTATGGTTTGAAGCTGAAAACGTGATAAATCAATTTTGTCCTCGCCAGATTCGAATAGTGGATTATCTGTTGGATGGACATGTTATCCTTTTACACCATCAGCTGACACTCTGCGTAGTATGACAGTTCTTTCCAAGGTAATAATCCAAGGTAATAATGCAATAAATCCTTGTTAAAAATCTAAATATCATTAGATTTTTAATATCATATCGTAAAATATTAACGTAGTAAATATATATTAAATTTACTACGTTAATATTAAATATCAATTAAATATTAACGTAGTAAATTTAATATAAAGCTTAAAAATTCAAATAGTTCAAAGCGTCTTATTTCCGTTTAGTTATTTTGTTCAACAATATTTATGTGCTAAGAGTATTTACAAAATTCCAACTGCTAGAAATCATACAATGAGAGAAATATACTTTTCACTGGTGTTTGTAGTAGGCCCCGGTTAGGTTAAATTTAGAACAGTTACTTAGCAGTTACTATCGATCGTGTGCGCAGTTTACTTTCAGCTATATTTATGTACTTTTCCCTGGTAAATGCAATTTTTTTGACGCCCACATATTTATTACATTCCAGACTCAAGCCGCCATTTTTAATTCCAAACATTATGCGAGCGGTATTTCATAAAGAACTCTAAGAAAGCCGTACTAAATGCATTAAATATAATTCCGCTTTTTTTGTGTTGATGTTAGCAGAATAATAGTTTTATTGAAGACTTAATTGCTACGCTTTTTGTATTAAGATGACGGCAGGTGTACAATCAACCGCTGAAGTGGAGATAAAATTGAGTACTTTTAAAAAAGATCTAGGAATCAGAAAAAAAAAAAAATCTGAAAGCTTTCAGATTTTACATTACGCTCAAAGAGTAGTTTTTTAACGTTTTGTATGTTACCTTTATTTATTAAATAACACGTTCTTCGCGCTTAAACCATAAAATTCAACTTAACAGCAATATCGAAAATAATTTTAAAATCAGTATATCCTTGGAATTTCTGATATATAGTCTCTCGAGCTGGAGATATTTTTCTTTTCGTACTTAAAAACCAAGATTTTTAGACCAAATATCGTGAGTTACTGATTTGAGCTAAAATTGGTTTCTCTTGGGATGTACCACAGTTTGTTGTTTGCAGAAGTACTCAAAATAAAATAAAAGTTTTCCTGCAGGATACGGATGTAGTGCTTCTGTGAAAACTTTTATAAACCGAAATGGTGTAAAGAAAAGAAGCAGATACTATTTATTTGCACGAGAAGAGTATTCGTGAGTTTTCATTTCTCCAAATTAGTCTTTCAAAGCATAGCTAATAGTGTATATATTTGAAAAAAAAAAAAAAAATGTAAAATCTCACCCCATGACTTCCCAGTATAGCCTATTAAATTATGCAATTTTTTTGCACTTCATTTAAACTTATTTCCTCGAATTATTCTAAATTAACCGATCCCTCAAAGCAAATTGAAAATGACATCAAAAATTGCAAATTTCGAAATTAAATATCCCACCAATTTTTGTCTTAAGGGTGTCAAACTTCTTATAATTGTATTTTTTTCATAACGAATCTAACACTTTCCCAAATCCCAGATCGCATTAAATATTTTCATTATTTTAACCACTTCTGTAGTTGGAAGTATATGTCTACGATCAAAAATTGCGAAAATAAAGGCCGGGTAAGGTCTTTTGAGTTTGGTAAGGGCAGTGAGTCTCTCTCTCTCTCTCTCTATATATATATACTTTTGATACTACCAGTTAAAATAAAAAAGGGAGGTGCACAAGTAGATATTACAGGAGTCCCTTATATAAAATTTTAACGTTTTCTACGGCTAATCTTTTTTGAGTTTTGCCCAATACATACGTACGTACGTACGTACAGCCGTCACGAATAAATTCATTTTGCAGTATGATTTGGAATAAAAAGTTCTTTTATTCTGCCCGTCTAATAGACGTCATGCAAAAAAAATAACCAAAATGGATACAGGAACGAATAAAATGTATATCTCTTGAAATCTGATAACCGAAATCTTTCGCTTTACAATACCTCCTTTACTACTTCGTATAAGGTAGTAAAAAGCATTGATATATAATAAAAGTAGAGCCGGTTATATGAATGTTGGTGTCCCTCATGGTTCGAATCTTTCACCTTTTCTCTTTAATATGTATATAAACGATCGTCCTAGCCACAAAGATGCCATTATCGCCTGTTATGCAGACGACACTTCCATTCTGAGCAAATTCATCAACTTTCAAAGAGCTGTTCAAAAGGTATGTACAGTCTGTATAAAGAAGTTTGTTATATGGTGAACGTTTAGGGTTGGATAGATATGCGAACATACGGGCTGACATAGCGGTAACTGTAGCAATGATTGTATTGCAGTTGGCATAGCATATGTTAGACTGAATTGTCAAGTATGCAAAAGCCAAACTCTATTCTTACAGCGTATCAAAACTATGCTCAGTTAGCATTTGCAACAAAATCGTAAAAATAACAGCAAAATTTATAACTATGACTTGGATTGTGCTGATCCAAACAATATACTGCAAAATTTACGGTTACACGCATAACAAGGTACATTGCCCAATTATAGTGCACCAAGTAAATAAATAAATAAAACATAAGATTAAGCAAAGCCACACCTTTGTGTTTGTCACACGCAAGACTTTATTTAATTTTATGTTTTATTTTGGCGTGTGCCTCTTCTCCCTTGAAATAAATAAAAATCAGTTTTATATACCAACAAATATTTCAAGCAAACAGTGTAGTAGGTAATCAGTAACTGTGGACATGTTATTCCCCGTGAAAAATCAAAATAATTCATCCAATAATAAAGACACGTATCTAGTATTCTACAGAGTGGCCAAATGAGACAAAACTGGCAATGCATTACACATTAATTACGAATCCAATGGTATTCCATCTGGCGTAGCAGTTCTTGGAGAATCTTCAGGTTCTTATGAACTTCTTATGAAGCATGTGCACACTGACGAGTTTATGTAGATCTTAAAGCCATGTATCAATATTTTGTATATTCTCGTACAGTGGTCTCAAACTCGAAATGCCCACAGCCTATGCGCATGACCTAACGTGGGAGAATTTCCTTTTAACAAAATTAATAACTATAAAAATAAAAAATAGAGAATCTGAAAGTTCTCTCATTTACACCTAGATACACTTTTTGAGAACAAGAACATTTGGGCTAACGCACCTTTGTGCTAAAATATTTAAAAACAGCATATCTTTAGAGTTTCTGATAGACTATCTCGCGCGCTGGAGATAAAAATATTCCGTACAGTGTGTTGTCACTACTCGCTGCGAAATCGTTGAATTTCTTAATCAAAATTCGGTAAAGTTTAAAAATTATGAAGTATATAATAAAACAAATTCGAAATTCAAGATTCGGGCTTCCAAATGCTCATATTTGGGTGGAGGACTACGTTATTCAAAATTTGATGGCTCTATAGGTACCATTGTTTTATCATAATGCGAGAAACAAGAATAAAATGTCCTTTTAATAAAAAAGAATAAAAACTTTAATAAGTATAAAACATTCCCCACTTTTGCGTATAAACTTCGAAGAGATATTAGTAAATAATAGTTTAATATGATTAGCTATAAAATTAACGATGTGTGTTGTTTTACCATTGACTGGTAAAATGGGGAACTTTCTCTTATAAACAAACGAGTAGCGATAATTTAATTGTAAATTTAATTGTAAATTATAGCTACAGGTAGAAATGTGCACTTTTTTACAAAGTAAATATTTAATTCTGAATCGCATCCGCATGAAGCTTGAAACAAATATTTGCCTTAAATGACAATAGTTTCTGTTTTGCCAAGATGAAAAATCCAAATTCAAAACATTCCTTCGAGGTGATTAATAATAATTAAAAACAACTATCTGCAAACTTAATATTATAAACATGATATTTATGTTTCCTTCAACTAAGTTTTTAAACGCGTTACAGGCATTTGGAGCACTTTTTAGAAACATAATTTGTGATGTTGCGTGGCACCAACTTGTTCGCAACAGTAGTAGTGACTGCTATGAACTGGAAGTTACACAAACTCGTAAGAAAGGTTTAATCCCTTTTTATTTCACTTTAGAAATTACAGTTGCGTTCACTTGTCGCTCATAAACTACGCCGACCTGGCGGTTAAACAAAAATAGAAAAGTACAACTAAAAATGAATGACAGGATGAATAACTAACGAAGTCACTATCTACGAGGCTCTATAATTGTAACTATCTTAACCGCGTTCTAAGATACAGCTGAGATTCAGCAAACTTTCTGATTAACAATTTGAAAGATTCAACGAACTGTCGAAATAGGCGCACAGGCCGAAACGCGCGGTTCTTAAACTTTCTACCAAGCAACCTTCACGCTCGTGATTCAAGAAGCACACTTACAAATCTTGTTTCCCTTCTATTTAACTCAAATTACTTCTGCTAAAAATTTGAATACTCTGCGCGTTCTACTAAAATTTACATAATCTGCCATTGGCAATTCCAGGGGAAAGTAATGGCTTGACAGGAAAGATAGCTTAAAATAAATGTTAGTTAAAATAAATATAAACCCTACAAATTAATAGGAACAAAGTAAAATAATGTAACTATATTATTCATAACCTAGCCAACAATCGTAATTTGCGCACGTTTTGAAAAAATATTTGAAGTCGTTAGACATTTTTGCATTTTGTCTGGCTCTTGCATTTTGTGTGTCTATTCTTGCATTCATCTTTTGTGTTTGACAGACATTTATCATTTTGAAATTACTTCGAACTGTTTACTAATAATTTTCATTATAGATTTTTCAATAGGTTCCTACCTTTCCTATCAATTTATTTTACTAGTTTTCTAGTGCTTCCTTTTAGGTTTAAAAAAAATGGAAATACTTGCATATATTCAAGAAGAAAGAATTTAATATTTTCTCGTCATGTACCACTATTACATAGCGTCCTGTCTTGTTGACTAAGCTCTCTGTATCTGTACAAGAAGAAAGAATCTAATGGAAGATACACAGACGATAAGTTTGAGACTCCCGGGATCTTTCCTCTCTTCCGTTGATTCCTTTCCATTCGCCAGGGGGATTTCAATTAAGTAAAGTGGCCGCTGAGGGTTCTATTTCTGCTTCCGAGTCTCAGAAAGAAATATTCTTACAAAGCGAGATACGTATATACACTTATACATACAGAGAGATTTGGAAATGGAATATGAAAGCGAACCCGAAATTTCGAACTATTACAGCTTTTAGAAGCTAATAGGTTTCGATCATTATCCGGGAGGAGGAAATAACTTGGTAGATCTCCCTTGAGGCAAGAAGACTATTCAGATTTCTCTTAGAAAGTGGTTTGTTAATTCTCTGAAACTTTTCATTTCAGGTAATCGATTTTTAGAGAGAAAGATGGTTATTTTTAAAACTTAACGCCTTAAGAGATTTGAGCATATAAAGAAGAATCTGCTTTTGTCTACGTTAAATTTTTCAGCTAAAAGAAAATACTGATAGTCTGAAAACTGAAATTACTGAAAGTCTGACGTGACCGCTGCATAAGGATATCCCATTGTTAATTCTCTGGTAGCCACTATTCACCAAGCCTTATACTGGGTATTTTCTCTCTATATATATACTATATATGTATATACTATTTGAATAGTGTTGTAGAGACATTAGGCATTTTTTGGAAGCAGAAGAGATGAAAAAATTAGAAACGCCTTCGCCGGGAATCGAACCACGGACATCTGAAATACCGGTTCAGTGTGCTGACTACTAGATCACGAAGGCTCGCTAAGAAGGTGGGAGAAATACCTTATAGTGTATATACACTATTCAAATGCTATATATGTTATTCCAATAGTAAATATATATATATTATATATATATATATATATATATATATATAATGTAAGAAAAGCTTATGAACTAAACAAAAAGCACCTGTGAGATCAAGAATTTTGCGCATGGCGCTGAAAAATTTGAAAATAAATTTAAAAAGTAATTCTTCAAGCTATAGCCTACCTGTAAAGTGATACTTCGTTCCTATGCAAATAAGTATAAACACATAGTAAATATCCAATTGCAATATAAGATGTAAAAACATAGAATGTATGAAAAACTAAGAAAGAAAAATCTAAAGATGAATGCTTAACTTAATTGGAATTTAAAAGTTAAAATGTAAGTAAAATAAAGTATAAGCTCTCTCATTACATATTAGAAAAAATATAACAAAATAGCATATTAAAAATAATAAGAACCACAAGCAGCGGTAAATGGAATAATTAGCCTAATTCGAACATCATCATGGACCTTTCAAGGGAAATGCATATTGATATTCGAACTCTGCTAAATTCCAGAACGCGTTTTGTCGAACAGGCATTGAAACTAATAGCCAACAAATTATTAATTATAAAAAGTCCCAATATAAATTTAAAACAGTTCTCAATCCCTGTTCCATTTTCCGACACGTCCGCTGTGAACTAGTATAAGAGAAAGAGTCAATTAATGCAGTAAAAGTAAAAAGGCCGCCTGGCAAGGTAACTTTACAGTAATAAAATAAATAGCGAAACTGCTATTACACAAAAAATACACGAACTTTATGGGTGAACCTTCTAGTGTGAAAAGATATAACTTAAAAAAAAAAGAAGTAATAGTAAAAAGGTCTTAGCAAGAGAAAAAAAGATTAAAAATGGGCCAGTATGTGACCAAAATTTAAAACTGCGAAACGTTGAAATAAAACAGACCTGAATGAAAGATTTCTTTCTGCTAGAAGCTGTTACATACACACACTATTCGAATAGTGTATATA
Source organism: Stegodyphus dumicola (assembly GCF_044657685.1). Taxonomy (NCBI): domain Eukaryota; kingdom Metazoa; phylum Arthropoda; class Arachnida; order Araneae; family Eresidae; genus Stegodyphus; species Stegodyphus dumicola. The sequence goes on from NC_140777.1 coordinate 84,647,548, forward strand.
TATTATATATATATATATATATATATATATATATATATATATATATATATATATATATATACTATTTGACCCTTATACTGAGGCACCTCCAAAAGGTACCACAGTATAAGGGGGATTAAGAGTAAAGAAACCTTCGTAAAAGTGCGCGCGTCTTTGTGCCAGGTACTATTATGCAAATAGGATTTTGATTAATTTTTCCAAGTTAAACTGATCTTCATAAAGTTCCAGCATTTTCATACAATGAAAGTTTATGAAATGATGAAACTGGCTGGCCTGCATTAGGACTCCTGCATTTTATGACCAGGTTTCTCGATGAAGGCGTCTTGTTATAATTTTGTGGCCTGCTCAAAGTAAACATTCAGAATAACATTTAACAAATTGATATATGTTAATGTTGTAGAATCAGTAGAAATTTAAGTGTTTGATAGGAATTTTAAGGATTTAATTTAAAGATTTCAATTTTTAAATCAGGAAACTTAAGAAATCCGGAGGGCCCTTGGATTCCTCTCCGGGATTCAAACTCCGGACCTGCCAAATACGCGTTAAGCGTGCCTTCAGTTAGACTACGAAAGCATGCTGAAAGGGGGAAGAAAATACCTTATACACTTCCGCTTTTAAAAGGCTACCGGGGATCAGATGACTCAGTCGCCAAATCCAGATAGTGACGAATTATCGTCTACCATCTTTTTAGCTTAGGCGCCTCTTGTAGAGTCGTTTAGAATTTTCCAATGTCAGGAAACTGAAGAAATCCGCGGTGCCCTCGCCGGGATTCGAACTCCGGACCTCCCGAATACACATCGAGCGTGCTTCCAGTTACACCACGAAGGCATGCGGAAAGGAGGGAGAAAATACTGTATAATCTGTCGACGAGTTAAAAACTGTGTAGTCAACGCAAAATGCAAGTCAGGATAAAATCCAAATAAATGTTATTAAGCCCTTCCTGGTAGCTTACAACTGAAGTTACGACATAAACTGAAACGATGAATGGTCATACAACACTATTACAAAGATGAGTTGCTTGTCTCGAAACTGAAGTTTGAATCTCTAGAAAAGAAGGTTCTAATTTAGAGCAAACACTTAATCTGCCTATGCTACAACTAGACCTTGAAATCACTATCTAGCAGAAGAGCTATTTATCTATCGATTGTTTTCCATCCGATGGTGTAGGAACTAATGCTCAGCAAGAACCCGACGATGCAGCGGACACTCTAGTATTTCGCAGTTAAAGTCTTACTTTTAAGTCAGTCGCTGAAAACTGGTAGTTCTGTCCGAGGTTCGAATCCCTCGAACGGGCTGGCTGCATGGGAGTTTTCGTGTTTTTCCCCATGTGTAACGTGTATGCGAGCCAGTTTCCCTTAGAAAGTCCTCCACGAAGGCATTCCTCCCCTTAGGCAGATAGCCTTCGAGGCTTTGTCACACACACACACACACACTGAAACCAGAGCAAGTCCATGAAATCCATCGTGGCAAGTAGTCAAGACTGCGCGTGTCATTGCAAGAGCCTAGAGAACCATATAGGTGACAGTACGACTTTGCTCAGTCTCCCCTCCCCCAGTTTTGAAGGAAAGTACCCGAGGGTACAGAGTCTCTCTCCTCTCTTTCCTGAGAGATGACTTTCGGCTCGCCGCATATTTTGAGTGCCCTCATGCCGTACAGACACTATACATTTACAAACATACATGCCTTCTCGGGGATTCTAACCCGGGTCCTACGGGCAAGAAAAATAGGACAGGATTTAACTCTCGAAGTCTAAATATTAGTAAACACCATCATCATTACATCGTTATCGCTTCGAATTTCGTTCAATTTCGGCACTTAAGTTTCAATAAGCGGAAATTTGATTTCGAATGGCTGAAAATTCAAATTAAATTCAATCCGTATTTCGCCATCCATGTAGGCAAGGGTAAAAGGAAAATTCAAAACCAAAAGTAAAACCAAATGTTGTGAATTACTAAAAAGAAATTTAAACAAGTGAAATTTAGAGAAATTAGCAAATAAAGACTAGAGTAATTAAAGTCAAATAAGAGTAAAAAACCAAATTTTTTAGAAAACCGAAGTAATTTAGAAACTCTTGCCTACAAAAAACTCCCCCGACACGAATAATTCAAATAAATCAGAAAGAAACTAGATACTATTATAAAAAATACATAAATAATACTAAAAATGCAAGTAAAAAATAAGTTTTAATTTAACTATTTGTATTTGGAGAACGGAGCAGCATGCCAAACACTGTGATGTTAAGTAGTGTGTTTCTTTTAACTTTACTAATAGAGGGCAATAATATAAGGTAAAGTTAAGCTGCTATTTTTGCATTAGTACATTTTTTTAGATTATAAGCTTTTTCAGCATATCATTTAAAAATTTCTGATTTATGACGGTAGCGTAAAATATATGCGGAGATAAAAGTACAATTAAAACGAATGTTACTGAAATTATTAATCGTTGCTAACTATTTTGAAATACACTCATGTCCATAAATTAAGGATAATGCAAAATCAGGCAAAGGAAGAGTTACAAGCAAAACAAATTTGACTTATTTGTAAAGCTTATTTATTAAACAAAAGATAAAGAACAATAAAAGATGCTTTATGTTTGATATTATTAAAAAAGTTAGCGATTTTTTCTCCCTGGAGCAAATTACAAAAAAAAAAAAAAAAAAAAACCCACTATTTATAAAAAACCAATATTACATGCTTGGTTTGATTGTTAATACATTGTATGTCTCCCAGACGATGCAATACAGTCCGTGCAACGCCTAGGCATGCTGAGCATCAAATTATCGATCTAATCTTGGGAGATGTTACACCACACAAAAAGCAATGCTCTCCGAAGTTCCGGTAGACATGTAGGAGGAGGTTGATGGGCTCCAACTCGTCGGCCAAGCATATCCCACACGTGCTCTACTAGATTCAAGTCCAGTGAGAATGCTGGCCAATCAATACGGGTGATATCCTCCGACTGAAAGCATTCGCTTACGATGTTTGCACGGTGAGGACGGGCATTGTCACCCATAAACACAATTGAGGACGGGTGTTGTCATCCATAAACACAAAGTGTGCGCTCATGGCGCCCCGAAACAAACGTACATGTTGTTCCAGAATGACGTCCCGATAGATTTGGCTTGTCATGGTTCGAATTTGAACATGTAGGTCAGTTCTGGAACCCAGAATAATTCCACTCCAAACGAGCACTCTTGCACCACCGTAACGGTGTCGTTCAATGATGTTTTCTTCGTGGTAACGGGTACCTGGAGCTCTCCATATGAAAGTCCGGCGAGAATCAGACTGCAAGCTAAACCTGGACTCGTCGGAAAACATCACACAAGCCCACTGTTGCGGTGTCCACAATGCGTGCTCTCTACTCCAGGCTAACCGCAGGCGACAGTGAGTTGCAGTAAGTGGAACACATCTGACAGGTCTACGAGCATATAGACCAATCTGCCCTAAGCGTCTGTACACGGTCTGCCTTGAAATTGTAGTACCAGTGGCTGAAGAGAGCTGATGAGACAGGTCTGAGGCTGTGCTTCGCCTGTTTCTTTTGGCAGTAACTGCCAAATACCGGTCCTCATTCAGCGTTGTAACTCTGGGGCGACCTGAGCTGTAACGTCTACTCACATTACCATCATCTTGGAATCGTTGCCAAAGCCTGGAGGTGACCCTCTGGGCAATTCCAAGTTCGTCTGATACTTCCAGTTGGGTACGCTCGCATTCCAGACGGCCGATAATTCTACCACGTAAAAAATCATCCAAATGCGTCCTTTGTGTCATAACTATTCAGTTATTGCACTGAAATGCTTATAAAGCGCCTGCGAACAATTTTACTTCTTTGCCTGTATACCTTATATATCACTCTCTTATACTCTCGTCATTGTGACGTACCATCGGTGTCATCTAGTTACTTGAAGATCTACTTACTACTTACTACATCTGAAATTTGCATATGATTCTTGAAGATGTGTGTAGTGATTTTGCAGGTGATATATTTAGTTTAGGGTTCGATTTCCGCGTGACTCCGAATTATCCTTAATTTATGGACATGAATGTATATAATACAATCATATTAGTATGTCTATTTATATATGGTTGAAATATTCTCTTTTCTTCATTTAGCCGTTCGCTTCAGATGCAATTTGTTTTTTCTTCGATGACAGGCTCTAGCCGTTTATAGGCGTTGGCCACGACTAAGGCCGGAGGCAATGGTCGCTTTATTATGAAGGCTAATAATGGCCTCCTATATAGGGGCGGGCAAATTAGATCTATGCCTTCTCCGGGATTCAAATACTGGCTCTTCAGTACAGTAGTCAGTCACTAACCACTTTCCCATCTGTGCGGCTCAAAAGCAATATACACCGTCTATTTTCCCTCTGAATTTATTCAAATAAAACTAGTTAAAGTTGCTCAGACGATGAAGTGGCTAGGGATATAATACTTAATTCTACCTTTTTTGCATAAATTATTCTTAGAAGAAACAATATTTCATTAATTTGAAATTTAAAAAAAATTAAAATCTTGAATGTCGAATGACTCGGAACCGCTCTTAATTGAGATGAGATGTTGCAATATCTATGTATTCTACTTAACTATAGTTCCCTACTTGAGTTTTAAAAAATCCGATGTGGACCACCACATGACTTCCTTGTAGTTTAATTTCCTTTTAATATTAGCCACAGCAGAAGAGTTGTGAATAAACATACGGGCGTCGCAAACCGAAAGTATTCAGGGACTACTGATTTATCGCATTAAAATGTTTTATAATGCCTGTTTTCATCTATCATATAGCTACTTTTTGTGCATTTAAAACAAGAATGTCGATAATATATGACTCAATAGAATAATATCAGTATACAGAGTCAGTACATGACTTGAGAGATATGTTAAATGCCTTTCTGAAGAAGTATACTGGTGTTTTAGAATAATAGAAAGATATAAATAAAAACATCGCATTGGTTAAATTTTAAGCACATTCAAAAACGAACAAAGGTGAGCCAAAAGACTAGGATCTTTTACAGTTAAAGGAATATGCGATAAATTTTTATCCAGAAAATTCGTCAAACGGCTTTCAAGGGAATGCTCCAAATAATAGATTATGGAAAATTTACTCGCATGTTATTAATATCTCAGTTAACTGCCAAGAACTTGACTTTAAAATATCTTTCAGGCATTGCGTCTTCCATCTCTGAAGAATAAAAGATTTTGCTAAACGCCTTTATTAGATACATTTTTAGGAGAAAATGGAAAAATGTCCACAATATGATGGATAGATTTATTTATCAAATTGTCACAGAGAAGAAACTATTTTTCCCACACTGAACGAAAATAAAAAAATTTCACGTGTTGTTCTGACAAGTGGAGAACAGTTTCCCAAGAGAATTTTTGGCGATTTCAGGTTACTGATATAAAAATACGCTTAGAAAAGTGCATTCCGAAATAAAAATTATTTCTGTGCGTTGTCAGCTGTCTTCTGGGTGTTTTAAAGACAACATTTCGATGCCCTTAAATTGTGTGGCTGTAGTTGAAAAAGATCTGATTGCGTCACGATTGTCCCTTCAGCCACATTGTAGTAAGTTTTCAAGTTTTCAGTTTTTTAGAATAAATAGAAGAAAACAAGACTTTTATTCTATGTAACAGAATTCTTATTGAGTGTTTGGCGTCTTTATGGATTGTGTGTTTCTTAGAAAGAGCAGCCTAAAAGATAACATTTGTGAAAACGAAAGTTGGACGGAATTATTTAAGCTTTGCCTTGACGATGTAAATATCACTAAACCTTTTAAGTTGCCAAAGTTAAACTAAGATACCAGTTCTCTTGTCAGCTAGTCCTTTTCGTATGCTTCTCACTTTTTCAGGTATTTTTTACCCCCCTGTTGTTATTTACCTCTCATATTTGTTAACTCGTCGACAGATTATACAGTATTACCCCCTCCTTTCTGCATGTCTTTGTGGTGTAAGTGGAAGCACACTTGACGCGTATTCTAGAGGTCGAGTGTTCGATTTGCGGCAAAGGTGTTGCCTATTTTTCACGTCTCCTGCTTCAAAAATAAATAAATAAAAAAATCTAATTACTATACATTTTCTTTAACTGCTCAAATTATGAAATTAAATAAATTTTTTAAAACACTTTTCGTTGTTAACTATTCCGAATATAATTAACACGAAAATTCTTTTTCGGTATGTGATTTTGAGAAATCTGACATATCATAAAATTTAGGATGGTTTCGTAATAATGTATTTATTTTGACTTTTAGTATTCTATAATTAAGAAAACTTTTATCTCTCTTGGAATATATTTGCGAAGAAGGAAAATTAAGAATCAAAGCAAAGCATATTGCACATTATTACTTAGGTAGGCCTTAGTAGCCTTGGCCACTACTTAAGCCGGAAGTGATGGCCATTTTATTGTGGAAGCACCTAAAAGGTGGCCACCGTTACCTCCTGTCCAAAATGTCGTTACGTTCTACATTATACTATGTTCTGTAAAATGTTGTCTGAAGTACCATAAATGCCAGTCTCGTCTATTGCCCTGGTCTTTGGCTGTGGCGAACAGATGGTAGATTCTCTTTAACGCGGGATGGCATTTTTACTTCCTTGTACGAAGTAAAAAGGAAGTATCGTAATCGCGAAAAGTTTCAGGCAGCATATTTCAACGAAAATATCTATTTTGATCGCTATCGAATGCAATTTAACGATGTTTTTGTGTCATATCTGTACGTAAGGACAGAATAAAATACTCTTTTCCTTCAAATAAATTATAAAACTGTTTAAAATGAATTCTGAAGATAATTTCTCGTGGCGTCTGTACGAACGTATGTACGTACGTGCGTACATACGTATCTCGCATAACTCAAAAACGAGTAGTCTCAGAACATTGAAATTTTGTATATAGGACTGCTATAACATGTAGATGTGCACCTCGTATTTTGGTTGCAATCGGCAGCACCAAACGTATATAAATATATTTATATATATATCCACTCTGTTACCCTGCTCAGTGATCTCAGTTTCTTTACTCTAATATGTTTGTAAATTGTACATTTTTTGCTTTAAAAATGATTGAATTATGTTGTTTTTACCTTACGGTTAAGGATTTTATGCCTTTAGTAAATCTGCGTGCAATATTTTAGAATTATCAGCAATTTTAAAGTTGTTTAATTGCCGCTAAGCCTGCTTTTAATGGCGGCCATTGATGTTTACTTTTGAAACAGGAGACTAGTGGATTTGTTGCCAATCTAGAGAAACTTAGCTTCGCAACAACAAAGATAACGCATTCATTTATTATTGCCAATTAAATCATGCTTAATTCTTTCTGGAATTTTTTCGAGGAAATAAGCGTTTGAGATTTACTTCGTAATTTTTAATATAGATATTTTGAGTTTTTATGTATTTTTGCCTTCTCGCGAAGTGAGAACTGAATTAATTAAATGAGAAATTCTCAACCGTCTGTGAAAAACTGTTTCTGTTTTGTTTTGTTTGCTTAATTTCTTTTATACATAGTTCTAGCTTGTATTATAGTATTTGAATAGAACATGTGGCAACGATTAGATAATTCTTTAAATGATATATATTTTGTGCATTCTGAATTATAATATGAATGAAATATAATACTGTTAAGTAAACCTAGCGCCAGAGTGTCGCTATGGTAAACAAAGTGAATTTTAAAGAATGCATTTATTCTATTGTGGTTTATGCGCTGTCGGCGAAGTAGGTTTAATTCAATGTAATAAGTTTAAATCTAATAAGTTTAATCTAATAAGTTTTGAATAAAATGAAAGAAAAAAATGCGTATAATTTAATATTCCGTGCAAGGAAGTCATGTGGTGTACACAGCAGATTTTTTTTTTTGTTGTTGTTCACTATTTGGACATCTTAGGTCAGAAGCCATCCTTTCGACTAGCGTTGTCAAGGCACGGACGATTACAGACATGCCTTCTCCGAGATTCGAACCCTAGCCCTTCGGTATCGCAGTAGGCTCTCCTAACCATTCCACCGCATGGGCGCTATGATTTTACAGATTATAAATATGTTTTTTAATAAAAAATAATTTTTACTTCCCAGATCGTTATTATAAAGAGCTAACAGCGTCCTGCATTTACAAATTATATATTTACAAATTATATAGGTTATGATATGTCTATCAAAAAGGGCCTGGAAATGTTTTCTTTGCAAAATGAATAAGATCCCTCAGCAAATACAGGCAACCAGTAGCCGAATGGCGACGGAACACTGTTCATGTAACCGGTTAGTCTGTTCGATTCCCAGGGAATGTCTTGGCTACATAGGATTTTCGTACTTTTGCCCGTGTAAAATGTAAACAGGACTCATCAGGTTTCCTCTAGAAAGTCCTCCTCGAATGCGTACCGCCTTTAAGCAGATAACTCTCGCGGACTTTGCAGCGATCAGTTAAGCAAAAAAATGAAATAAATAATTAAAGACTTAATAAATGAACACATTCTCTGCCAAACTAAAAATTGAAAAGGTCGTAATTTTGCCGTTTTTATAGATGCGTAAAATTCTTCAGTGATAAACAGGACTTCCATTGCAAAAGATTTCTCCATATTGATAACCAAGGTAAGAAATGTTGCGACTGCTACAAATATTTATTTATCTCCATTTTGAGTTGTCTGTACATATTTATCAACTCCGCCGCCATTTGTTTTATTATCATTTCTGTTTTATCTAGCACGTGGCTTTTAAATGAAAGCTATGTAATCAGGGCAGTGATATAAATCATAATAAACAACCCGTGAGCTTTTGAATTTTATGTTGGGTAATCACTCAAATAAAATTCCAAATTATAATATTTTTTTATCTTTAATTATAGTATACTTTTTTATAATTCTGCATGATGCATCTGACTTATTATATAGTACAGTTTTAATAAATAAAATTAAATGTGTCCAGTTTTACAGTGTTCATAGCCTTCGTTTCTGAGTTTATCTCTTGATAAGAAGCATATTATTATCAGCAATATCCATTTAGTAGTTACATCGATTAAATATTTCTTGACTTCTAGTACTGTTTCTTGTTCAGCAACATTTTCTGAATTCCAATGCGATTTCATTACGCATTCAAAAGCTTTTATTTGAAATATTATGTTACAAACAATACCTCAATAAACTTATACTATGTTTTCAATGAACAATACCTTATCGCTTCGAAATAGATTATATTAATATATATGTAATTATCCTACAACGCATTTTGTGTACTTTTTGATATTAGCTGAATTTTTGGTGTCCCCAAATAATAAGCTGGAATTTTACAGGCCACAAATTTTTCTAAATTATTTAGTTTAAAATAATTTAGAAATTTGAATTTTTCTAAATGAATATATTCATTGAATTTCGTCATTATGCCTTGTTATAATTAAATGCTGATTACCAAAGAATTAACTATAGTTCATATTTACTGCATGTTATCAAGCATGGGTATCCACAAGAAATTTTATAGAGGTAGGGCAAAGGTTGAAGGCAAATAATTGCATCAATAAATTTCTATTAAATTATTTAATTTAAGGGATCCATAAGCAGATTTTACAATACATCACTACATTAGCACGAAATCGCGTCATATACTGTATGTAAGGTAAAGAATATGTGAAATATAATCCTAACTTAAATTGTAATAACCCCTATAAGTTTCCTATTTAATTTGTTTATTTTCAAATTCTATCCAAAAAATTAACAACAGGCGTATAATAAATCACTCTAAACTCCGTCAAAGTGAATACTTGTCATATGATTCTTGCATAACTCTTATGATGTGTATATTTGCATAACACTTTAACCAACAGTAATATTAATATTTGCAAACCAAAACTTAATTAATTAATTAATTAATGGTGTTGCGGTGATTAATTTGTGGTGTTGCGTGGCCCCAACTTGCCCGCAACAGTAATAGTGACTGCTATGAATTGGAAATTACACAAACTCTTAAGAAGGGTTTAACTCCCTTTTTATTCCACTTTAGAAGTTACAGATGCGTTCACTTGACGCTCACAAACTACGCCGACCCGGCGGTTAAACAAAAATAGAAAGGTACAACTAAAAATGAATGACAGGATGAATAACTAACGAAGTCACTATCTACGAGAATTGTAACTATCTTAACCGAGTTCTAAGATACAGCTGAGATTCAGCAAACTTTCTGATTAAGAATTTGAAAGATTCAACGAACTGTCGAAATAGGCGCACAGGCCGAAACGCGCGGTTCTTAAACTTTCTACCAAGCAACCTTCACGCTCGTGATTCAAGAAGCACACATACAAATCTCGTTTCCCTTCTATTTAACTCAAATTACTTCTGCTAAAAATTTGAATACTCTGCGCGTTCTACTAAAATTTACATACTCTGGCATTGGCAATTCCAGGGGAAAGTAAAGGCTTGACAGGAAGGATAGCTTAAACGTAAAATAAATGTTAGTTAAAATAAATATAAACCCTACAAATTAATAGGAACAAAGTAAAATAATGTAACTATATTATTCATAACCTAGCCAACAATCGTAATTTGCGCACGTTTTGAAAAAATATTTGAAGTCGTTACACATTTTTGCATTTTGTCTGGCTCTTGCATTTTGTGTGTCTATTCTTGCATTCATCTTTTGTGTTTGACAGACATTTATCATTTTGTAAAATATTCTAAAAATGAAGCAATGGATTTCAAACAAAACTTCATTGTTTCTACAATAAAAGGCAGATTTACAGAAAGCGTGGGCTCTTCCTATCGCTCCATTTATTCCTCCTATATGGCTCATTGGTTCTGCAGAAACTATGACCCAGAGAACATATCCTACTTTCTTTAAAATAAGTCATTAATAGTATTAATAGAATACACTAAAACCTACATTTGAAACTAATCCTCCCGTCGATTGTGAAGTAGAAAATGAAATTATGTTTCTGTGTACGCGAAAAGGTAGTCTAAGAATTAAAACAGATTTCTGTTTATTGGAATCAACTGAAATGTATTTTTTATTATTAGTAACATACGTAACCTAATTAACATCGAATACATAGCTATAGTAAGGAAGTATTCCACATGTGAATATCAACAGATTACTATATCTCCGTTCTTTTTCTCTTTATTCTCTTTATCTTGCATTGTTTTCAGCCGAACTTCCCTTACAGTGTATCAACATATTGCTATCTTTCTGTTCTTTTTCTGAGCGCGGCAGAGCGGTAACGTCGCTGAACACTGGTAGTTCGATCCGAGGTTCGAATCCCGTGAACGGGCTGACTGCATGAGTGTTTTCGTGGTTTACCCCATGTGTAACGTGTATACGAGCTAGTTTCCCTTAGAAAGTCCTCCACGAAGGCATCCCTCCCTTAAGGCAGATAGCCTTCGAGTGCTTTGCCGTAATCTAATAAACCAAAAACTAAACCAAACCGTTCTTTTTCTCTTTATCTTGCATTGTTTTCAGCCGAACTTTCCTTACAGTAACATACGTAAACTAATTAACATCGAATGCTTAGCTATAGTAAGAAAGTATTCCACATGTGAATAGCGACATATTACTATCTCTCCATTCTTTTTCTCTTTATCTTGCATTGTTTTCAGCCGAACTTCCCTTACAGTATATGTTTGTGTGCGCAGATGGTTAATACATTGCAAACTTAGAAGTACCTGGAAGTAACAGTTCCTGTATTGCTTTCTTTTGTACCCATTACCCTTTTTATTACATTTTTCTAACTATTTTAAAGCCTTCGATTTCATTTGATGAGCAACTTGCGTACATTTCCCGATCATTTTGTTACAGATGTTACTGGAATTACACTGAATTGCATTTTGATAAACATCATAAGCTATAAATTTCCTAAGCCAAAGATGCTTCTAACAAATCTAATCTTCCGTAGATACTCTACTGGAAGGATTTGAATTATCAGGCCAAATGGACGTTAGCCCAGAAGGGCTATTATTCTCCAAAAGGCATTTTACATCGAATCACCATAAACGGCTCTATCACTTTTCAAATTGTTGCCACCAGATATTATCGCCCTGTACCATATTTAAAGAAACTAAATAATGAGGAATCTACATGAATGTATATATGTTTCTCGCATTGTGAAAAAAAAAGTCCCTTGAATAATCAAATTCTTAATACCATAGTCCTCCATCCGAAGATGGGCACCCTGGAAACCCAATTTTGGTATTTATTTTATTGTCTGTTTCATATTTTGTAAAACCTTAAATAATTTTTGATTAAAAAACTCAACCATTTCAAAGCGAGCATTGGCAACACTGTGAGGAATAAAATTTTTTATGCGCAGCTTCGTGCGAGAATGTTTATTGAAAAAGATATTCCATTTTTAAATATTTTTAGCCTAATATGGCGTTAGCCCAAATGTTCTGGAAACGACTATGTGTCTGTAATTTAAAAAGTCAGTTTGGGCGTAATATAAAATCTGAAAGCTTTCTTATTTTGCTCTCTACAGTTGAATCATTTGACGCGAAGATTATTTCGTAATCAGAGTTTGGCTGTATCAGGTAATTTGTTGAATCTTGCACTGAACTGTAAGGTACTTATCGTTGTGTGTAAGGTACTTATCTGTAGTCAGAAATACTACAGAAGGGTGTAAAATATCCGCTATTTCAAAACTACAGTGGAACCTCGAGATACGAGCACCTCTATATACGAGAAACTCGAGATACGTGGAAAGTATGAGCGAAATCTTCGTCTCTAAATACGAGCATTGACTCGAATAACGAGCAATGAGCCAGGCTGTTGGTATGCGTTGGTGTAAAATATCCGTTATTTCAAAACTACAGTGGAACCTCGAGATACAAGCGTCTATATATACGAAAAACTCGAGCTACGAGGAAATTATGAGCGAAACCTTCGTCCCTAAATACGAGCATTGACTCGAGTAACGAGCAATGAGCCAGGCTGTTGGTATGCGTTGGTGTAAAATATCCGTTATTTCAAAACTACAGTGGAACCTCGAGATACGAGCACCTCTATATACGAGAAACTCGAGATACGAGGAAAGTATGAGCGAAACCTTCGTCTCTAAATGCGAGCATTGACTCGAATAACAAGCAATGAGCCAGGCTGTTGGTATGCGTTGGTGTAAAATATCCGTTATTTCAAAACTGCAGTGGAACCTCGAGATACGAGCGTCTATATATACGAAAAACTCGAGATACGAGGAAAGTATGAGCGAAACCTTCGTCTCTAAATACGAGCATTGACTTAAATAACGAGCAATGAGCCAGGCTGTTGGTATGCGTTGGTGTAAAATATCCGTTATTTCAAAACTACAGTGGAACGTCGAGATACGAGCACCTCTATATACGAGAAACTCGAGATACGAGGAAAGTATGAGCGAAACCTTCGTCTCTAAATACGAGCATTGACTCGAGTAACGAGCAATGAGCCAGGTTGTTGGTATGCGTTGGTGTAAAATATCCGTTATTTCAAAACTACAGTGGAACCTCGAGATACGAACGCCTCTATATACGAGAAACTCGAGATACGAGGAAAGTATGAGCGAAACCTTCGTCTTTAAATACGAGCATTGACTCGAGTAACGAGCAATGAGCCAGGCTGTTGGTATGCGTTGGTGTAAAATATCCGTTATTTCAAAACTACAGTGGAACCTCGAGTTAGGAGTGCGAGAAACTCGAGATACGAGGAAAGTATGAGCGAAACCTTCGTCTCTAAATACGAGCATTGACTCGAGTAACGAGCAATGAGCCAGGCTGTTGGTATGCGTTGGTGTAAAATATCCGTTATTTCAAAACTACAGTGGAACCTCGAGATACGAGCACCTCTATATACGAGAAACTCGAGATACGAGGAAAGTATGAGCGAAACCTTCGTCTCTAAATACAAGCATTGACTCGAGTAACGAGCAATAAGCCAGGCTGTTGGTATGCGTAGCGCTATTTCCCGATCCGGCTCGACTCCGTGAATCCGGCTCGACTCGGGGACTTGGGGAATGTGTGTGAAATAAACGTATTTCAGATATTCGTTTACTCCCTTTTCATCACTTCTTTCTCGAACATTCTATTTCATTTATGTGTACTTCGTAGTTTTCTTTCTTTATCCTTCCACCTACTGTTATAAGTATTTCTCCCGCCTTCTTAGCGAGCCTTCGTGGTGTAGTGGCCTGTACGCTCAGTGCGTAATTGAGAGGTCCGTGGTTCAATTCCCGGTGAAGGCGTTGCATATTTTTCATCACTTCTGCTTTAAAATAATAACCTAATGACTCTACAGTGGCGCCCGAACTAAAAGGTGTTGGATGATGCTTCTCCTCACCCAGGATTTGGCGATTGGGTTCCCTAAAAAACCCCAATCGCCCTTTAAAAGGGGAAGTATATAAGGTATTTCTCCCTCCTTCTTAGCGAGCCTTCGTGGTGCAGTGGTCTGCACACTCAGCGTGTAATTGAGAGGTCAGTGGTTCGATTCCCGGCGAAGGCGTTGCATATTTTTCATCACTTCTACTTTAAAAAAATAACATAATGACTTTACACTGTTATCAAGAATCCTTTTGTTATCTCTTAGTTTTATAATTTCTTTATAGTATATGCTATTCACTTTTCAATACCATAGTTACTTCATTCTTAGAAACTAATAAATACTTTAACTCTTTCGCATCGAGAGACGACCAAATCTGTTTTCAACAAACATCGAAAACGCCCGTGTTTACGAATTTGTCTTGGAATAGTTTTCCTTTCCCCCTTTTGCGGTTTCATCCATTCATCCATTGTGCGCAGTTTCACCTTAGGGCCGGATTGCACCTGCGAACGTCAATAGCTTTCCGTATTTCTCCTTTATTTGCTTCAAAAGAATGATTGACATGTCTTTTAACAACTCGCGAAACCAATGAGCCATACACTAACGTGGAGGGGGAAAGAACTAGGTAGAAAATAAACGAGGCGTTCGGGCGGTTTGCCGTTGCCTGAATGAACGGGCGCTACGGGCGATTTCGATGCGAAAGAGTTAATAGAAGTTTAGTTTGTTGCAATCATTAGCTAATGAAATGCACTGAAAGACCTCCATGTCATAGGCTTCTTTTGCACTACAAGTATCTAAATATCGTCAGTTAGGTATCTTATTCTACTTATTTACAGAGAGCTTGCTGTTGTCGTAACAGATCTCAAGTATAATACGAGATGTCAGGGGTTACTTCAATATACGAGAATTCAAAATTGTTAGATAAGTGGACATATACCTCTTCTTCACTGAACGTTTTACATTTTTAGTTCACCCACCAGCGGCCGAGCTGTAAAGTCACTGAACACTTGTAGTTCGGTCTGAAGTTCGAATCCCGTCGAACGGGCTGGCTGCGTGGGCGTTTTCGTGGTTTTCCCCATGTGTAACAAGCCAGTTTCCCTTAGAAAGTCCTACACGAAGGCATCCTTCCCATTAAGCAGATGGCCCTCAAGTGCTTTAGCATGATCAAATGAACAAACCAAACCAAACCATATTTTTAGTTTACAATTGTGTGGTGCTCTTTTAAGGTAACTTGTACAAGATTTGAGACTTCATAGTCGTTGAATTAAATATGCATTAACTTTATCGCATAATTAAAGTATTTTCTTCCTCGTTTATTTTATAGTTGTAAACGGTATCGGTTGACTTGATCTACCATAGTAATATATTATTGTCACTAATTATGTAAAACTGTATTTCATTCGACTATTCTGCGAAAGAACTACAGATTTTGAATAGGCGAAGGATTCGAATTTACAATACTGACCATGGTTAAGAAAGAAAATATGCGAATGAATGTTGCAGAATTCTATCATAAATAATATCAACTCGTCGACACGCTCCAGAGCTTTGTTTCGAAAAGACTTCGAATCTAGCGTTTGTTCTTCTGGCTTATTTATGAAATATAATATTATTGAACAATAGCAATTGTAAGTTCGAGCTCATATGACCTTCAGTAAATGGAATGAAATCAGTTCCTTCTTCGAAATTCCCAGCATCCATTTTTTTAATATTTAGTAATTTTTGTTTTTGTTATGCCGTTAGTGGAAACCAAGCTTCTTGTGCGCTTTTTTAATGATTTTGATACACTTTCTTTCCATGGCAATTACCTTCATGGGCTCAAATACACATATGCTATCCAAATCGATCTATTTCCTACATAAAGCTGGTGGATATGTTTCTTTCAAAAAAGAATCTTTTTAACGATTTTATTTCTCCTTACTCATCGTAACTTAATAACAGAAAATAGAAGTAACGGGAAAATTTTTGGAATTTTATTTATTTATTAGTCCAAAGGGGCTTTGTCCCTGAAGGACTATTGCTTTCGTTTTGCAATTGTGCGTCGATTCACTACAAACGGCAAATCACTCTTCAAACTGTTGCCACAAATTATTATCGCCCTGTGTTATATTTAAAAAAATTAAATAATGAAAAATCTGCATAAATGTATGTATATTTCTCGCATTGTGATAAAACAACGGTACATAGAACCATCGAATTTTGAATGACGCAATCCTACTACGAATATGGGCATGTGGAAGCCCAAATTTGAAATTTGGAATTTGTTTTATGATCGATTTCATATTTTGTAAAACTTCAATGAATTTTCGATTAACAAACCAAGGATTTCAAAGCGAACGATGGCAACGCTGTACAGAAAAAACATTTTATCTCCAGCGCGCGAGACTGCGTATCGGAAATTCTAAAAGATATGCTCATTTTAAAACTATTTTGAGATATTGCTGTTAAACTGAATTTTATGGTTTAAGTGCGAAGAACGTGATATTTAATAAATAAAGGTAACACACAAAATGTTAAAAAAACGCCCCTTTTAGACGTAATTTAAAATCTGAAACATTTCAGATTTTTTTAACCTTCCAGTACGCGCGTATGCGCAAAATTTACGACAAATTCAGTTTATAATATTTAAATTTAGTTTCGCATATCGAATCTGAGACAGGAAGTCATTTGACTTTTTTTTAACTGGGCTTTTGTGCTACGTGGCAGCTTTTCCATAAAAGTTTCGACACGCGCGTGGTCGTGTTTTAAAATTCGGAAAATATTTTTTTCTCAAATATTTTGTAATTTTGTGTTATTAATTGCCGTGTATTATTTTATTATTTAATTTGAATACATTTGGTTCTGTAAATTTTATATCAGTTTTGATGGCAAAAAAAATATGTGCAACCAGCAGATTTTGCTCGGATTCTTCAAGAATTATCTGATGAAGAATAGGAAGACAAGGAAACCTTTGGATGGGAGAACAATAGCGATTTCTATTCCTTATTTTCTTTTATTTATATTTTTTAGAAATAAATATAAGCATTAAAGTCAGTTTAAAGTGCATTTTTTGTAACCAGTAAGAAGTAAATTTCCTTGCAGGAGTAAGTAATGCTAAGCTTACTTTTATTACTACCAAGGTGTTTTCCTTTTTTATTGTCTACACTTGTCTTTGATGAATATTGAAATTAGCTTCGATTTTAAAATATAATTATTAAATAATATATTTACAATTTTCTATAATGAAATACATCATTGCATTTCCATCTCACTAACATAAGAACTTAAAAACAATTTACTTATATTTGAATGTGATATTATTTGTATTTTGCAATAATAAGATTATTATTTTATTTCCTAACAAATTCAATATTCAATCATTTCTGTCGTTTTTCATTCCAAAAACGGTAAAATAACGGATGTCGTAAAAAATACGACGTGCGCGTGCTCATGTAAAATTGCCAAGCGCGCGTGCTGGAAGGTTAATATTTTTTTAATTTTTAATTTTTTTTTTAAATGATGAAAGCAAAAAAGGACAATACCCCGTATATTCTCGCTAAATCAAAGAAAGTCAAAATGTTCTTAAAGCTCCTCAAATTTCCAATCCGCCCACCAAGTGACCTAGTGGTTAAGATTAAATACTGGTTCTTCGACCCGGGTTTAAGCATTAACGAACGTACTGGCCTGTATGGTTATTTTCCGCGATTTTTTCCATATGTAATGTGAAAATGTTTGCCTTAAAAATTCTCCTCAAAGGCATAAATTAAGAATTTCGCCTAGTGAATTATTCTTGGCGCAAACTGGGAAACGTGCTCTAAGGCAAATTTTAAGATTTTTCGATTAAGATTTAAATTTTAAGTTTCTCATCAAATTTTATGAAAGTGAATACTTAGGCATAATTTGAATCGTAGAATAGAAATATGGAAAAAAATAGTTATGTTATTTTCGGAAAAAGTCGGATTTTTTGTCCAAATACCGATGTTAAAGTAATTGCTATAAATAAATCTAATATATATCCTAAGTCGCACATTCGAGATATAAAAACGCAAGTTAAATTTCGTCAATTCGGCCCAGTAGAACGGGAGATACAGAACTGTCACTCTTTTTTTTCGGGGGGGGGTGTGCAAGATGTATATTCCTGCAGATTGCATTAGCTCCTGAAAACTGAAAGCTGTCAGATTACTTTAGGTTAAGGGGTGATACGAATATGGAATTCTACGAATGACGCAATATAAAAGCATGTTAATATATGCTTAAATACTGAAAAAGAAATATAGATCAGCTTATTTATTTTTTTCAGATCTTCCCAAGTATGGTTATATTAATTTTGGCATGTTATTCCATTTTCCAGTGCTATAATGTTGGCTTAAATACTCGATTGTTTAAATGTTTTTCCTTTCTCCTTTTTACTTCCTTGTACGAAGTAAAAAGGAAGTGTTGTAATCGCGAAAAGATTCAGGCAGCATATTTCAACGAAAATATCCATTTTGACCGCTATCGAATGCTATTTAACGATGTTTCTGCGTCATATCTGTACGTAAGGACAGAATAAAGTACTCTTTTCCTTCAAAAAAATTATAAAACTGCTTTAAAATTAATTCTGAAAAGAATTTTTTGTGGTGTCTTACGAACGTATGTACGTAGGTATCTCGCATAACTCAAAAACGAGTAGCCTCAGAACGTTGAAATTTTGTATATAGGACTGCTATAACTTGTAGATGTGCACCTCGTATTTTGGTTGCAATCGGCCGCACCAAACGTATATAAATATATTTATATATATATCCACTCTATTACCCGGCTCAGTGATCTCAGTTTCTTTACTCTTATATGTTTGTAAATTGTACATTTTTTGCTTTAAAAATCATTGAATTATGTTGCTTTTATCTTCCGGTTAAGGGTTTTATGCCTTTAGTAAATCTGTATGCAATAGTTTTAGAATTATCAACAATTTTAAAATTGTTTAAGTGCCGCTAAGCCTAATTTGATGGCGGCCATTGATGTTTACATTTGAAACAGGAGACTAGTGGAAATGTTGCCAATCTAGAGAAACTTAGCTTCGCAACAACAAAGGTAACGCATTCATTTATTATTGCCAATTAAATCATGCTTAATTCTTTCTTTAATTTTTTCGAGGAAATAAGCGTTTGAGATTTACTTCGTAATTTTTAATATAGATATTTTGAGTTTTTATGTATTTTTGCCTTCTCGCGAAGTGAGAACTGAATTAATTAAATGAGAAGTACTCAATCGTCTGTGAAAAACTGTTTCTGTTTTATTTTGTTTGCTTAATTTCTTTTATACATAGTTCTAGCTTTATTATAGTATTTGAATAGAACATGTGGCAACGATTAGATAATTCTTTAAATGATATACATTTTGTGCATTCCGAGTTATAATATGAATGAAATATAATACTGTTAAGTAAACCTAGCGCCAGAGTGTCGCTATGGTAAACAAAGTGAATTTTAAAGAATGCATTTATTCTATTGTGGTTTATGCGCTGTCGGCGAAGTAGGTTTAATTCAATCTAATAAGTTTAAATAAAATGAAGAAAAAATGCGTATAATTTAATATTCCGTACAAGGAAGTCATGTGGTGTACACATCAGATTTTTTTTTATTGAAAACTTCGATGAAAGAGGACGCAACAATAATTTTGTAGCAATCATCATATTCATTATTTCCGGAAAAATTCCTCTTTTCTCTCTTTCTCAGGAGCGAAATCTAGCAAATCTTTCTCGACAAACACTGCAAAATATTAATAAAACTTCTAGTTTGCAATATCATAAGATTTAGAACAGAGTGGACGGACTAAACATAACATTCTCATTAGCACGGGTCCAGCTAGTACTACTAGTAAAATAATAATTACTAACCGTCGTTGCTTGTAGGGTTTCAAGAATTCATATATTTAAAGCAACAAACCACAAATTTAAACTTTCAGCTATCAACTCGGTTTCGACATAGGGATTCTCACGTCACACGCTAACAGCTATGAAATTCATTCACCAAATCCACAGATCGACTTAATGGATGGTTCCTCAGGTACTTTGCCAACCACCCTATACAAAACGGGGTGGTTCGCAGAGTACTTTCTCTTAAAACTACCAATTCGCGTGCTATTTATACTCAGCCTAATTTGTATTCTGCTGAGGGTAAACGGAAGAAATGAAAATTACAGGAAAGAACCAACATAAAAATAGCAATACAGTTTGAAATCCCTAATGAACAGGCGGTCAGGTGAAGAAGCTGATGAAATGAAAAAATGGTATAAGACTTTCGAACACCATTTCGCTTAAATAACCAGTTGCAGTTGTATATACAAATGAAACAAATAATAAAGAACATTATTATTTATGCTGTAATAGCTATTTTTTATTCTGGATGTGCAATGGTGAAATTGGCGTTGCTTTAAGGCATGCAGGGTTGATAGATGTTAAAAAACAGGAAAATGTTAATCTTTTAACACATTTTTAAAGCAAACCTTTGTTAGTAAGCCTGCTATTTTTATTTCTCATGAAATACATTTTATATTTATAATAATATATAATTTTAAATTTATAATAATGTATAATTTTAAATAGTTTTTTTCTTAAAAGAAAAATCATTGCAAATAATTGCTTAGTTAAAAAATTAGCAACCTTATTTGTAATAAAATTTTAAAACAATTTACAAAAATATAAACAAATTAGGTCTTTCTTTTCGTTGCACAATGATTTATCATCTAAACAAAAACCATACTTTGAAGCACTGGCACACCAAAATTAGTAACTCTAAGAAAAAGGCAAAAGGCAGAAGTACTTAATATCCCGAAATGAATAAAATATGAATAAGAAATTATATTTCATTTCTGTATGCTATCTGTTGCTATTTCTATAGCTATCTGTTGATTTATTGTAATACTGTGAGTTAATAATTGCAGCTAAACTGCAAACAATTTTATGTAGTTATTGCTTATTAATTTTTATCTGAATTTACCTTCTCAAGTGCCTAAACATTTGACATTTAAGCAAGCACCGCATGGTAGCAACTTTGTAGTCTTTGAATCGATAATTTCTCCAGGGCTTCTATTATAAGTTCTGTAGCGACGGCAGGACTAATTAAGTGGAGCTTAGGAAGGAGCTATTGCTTTATGCATTCAACTATTTAATTATACTGTGAGTATTGAACTATCATTTAGAAATGCTTTCAGAACCTTGAACAGATTCTTTCTGTATGAATCAGGAGCATTAATTCTCTGCGCAGAGAATATGTTTTGTTTTAACGCAGTAGGTGTCGTAAAATATCACATGTACAATCAACCACAATGTACAAATATTAGGTTTTTAGTATTTAGGTATCGTTATTTTATATCTACTTATTACAAATGCATAATACATTTACCGACATAAAACTGTGAAGCGTAAAATAATTGAGTTTTATTTTCAAAGAAAAATATCTAATCTGAAGTGTACATTTTTTCTGTAATCCTCTGTTGCAAAAAAATATATGCACCCAGAAAGAATTGAGCCACAACTACGAAATTCGGCAATGGTATTACTGTTCGAGTAGATCAAAAATTAACAAAAACTGGGACAAAGCAAGAGTTTTATTTACGAGTAAGCAATACAAATAATGTGAAAATCAAATAGGTGGTAAAGCCCCCCCCCCTCCTGGAAGCTATACAAGCCGATACTCAGTTAGGCACGGAATGTATTAAGCTGCCAATGTCCCTCTGCGGTAGGTTGTGCCATAAATGGAGCAACTGGTCAACGAGTTGGGACGTATTTGTACTCAGCTGAATTTGTTTGCCCAACATGTCCCAAACATGTTCGATAGGTGACAGGTCTGGAGGCCTGGCACGCCTGTCGAGGACATTAACCCACTGATGACATTGTTAGGTCGTATATGGCGTTGCGTCCAGCGTTGTCCTGCTGGAAAACAGAACCTACACGACCTGCACAACACGATTGGCTGCAAAATGTCGTCAACATTCCTGCGAGCAGTTAGAGTACATCGCAGCACGATTAATGGTGAATGGATATTCCAGCCGATCGCATCCCAGACTGTCACACTATGTGTTCTGGCTGTGTGTCGCTCGATAACAAATGGTGCATTGGACCGCTCACCCTTCGGTCTCCAGCATTGGTAATCATCATTGAGAGAAAAGCGAGTTTCATCTCTGAAGGTCACATTTCTCCAATCCAACACTGTCCTATAGAGCGAGAGCGGCACCATGCAAGACGATACTGCTTACGGTGTAGTGCCAATGGCAAGCATCTTAATGGATGTCAAGATCTGAACCCAGCTTCACCGAATCTTCTACGAATCGTATCCCTAAATTTCGCGGGATCCTTGCAAATTGGCAAATGGCTTTTATTGGATGGTAACGTAAATGTTGGTGCGGATGTGGCAGCTCTTTGATTATGCCTTTGCTGTGCGACTGGTTCCAACAACAGGCAACTATCATATCGCATTGACCACAACAGTATACCGGCTGACCTTTCTGTTCGACCAACCGGCCTCTTTTAGCTTTATTAACAATCTCTCTGTCTTACAACTGTTCATAACGCTGTCGAGTTCATCTTAAAGACATTTTTCGTTACAATGACGTGTATCCAAGCCGTCAGCGCGGTTGTTAATACTCGTCACGCGGTGCACTACCCTTTCACATTCTACCAGCTGTGCATTTCAGACGCTATGAGTGGTATCGCTTCACAATGTTGATTGGTACTGTAAGTCAAATTATTTATACAGCACGCCAAACCACATTTGCTTGACGCGTTTCATAGTTATGGCTGGGTGTATATGTATATTTGTTTTTGCAAGAGTGTATTTCGGTTATAGTGCAGGAACAGTTTTATTCTGGAAATGAATTACTTTTTGTTTTCTTGCATTACTAAATACCTTTCAAAATTTGCTATTTAAAAAAAATTCTTTCAGAGTTGGAATCAGAAACATGATTTATTTTGGATACTTTTAGCTGCTCTTTGATTTTGATCAAAAGCATATTTACGCCCATTTTTCACAATTGTCTATCTCCCCTCTTTATCTGAAAGTTTTGTATAAATTTCGCTTTATTACTCTTACTATGCTCTCCATGAAGTAAAGAATTGTTTTTAAAATTCCTTTTGTAATAATAGCTTTACATATTTCAGTTACAGTGTACGGTTACGGAAAGTATAGTGCCTGTGAAGTTATGTGCACATACGGAAATGTATGTTTAAGGTTTGCTTTCTTAGCATGCCTTCGTAGTGTAGTAGTCAGCACACTCGACGCGTATTCGAGAGGCCCGTGGTTCCAGTCCCGGCGAGGGCACTGCCCATTTTTCATCTGTCCTGCTTCCAAAAACTACCTAATATCTCTACAGCGGCGCTCGAACTATTTCTTCCGCCTTCTTAGCACGCTTTCGTAGTGTAGTGGTCAGCACACTCGACGCATATTCTAGAGGCCTGTGGTTCGAATCCCGAATAGGGCATTGCTCATTTTTCATCTGTTCTGCTTCCTAAAAAATACCTTATATATCTACTAAATGAAGCTGAAAGATTTTACGCGGGCCAAATTATCGGCCATTAAAGGTCCAAGCCTTCCGCAGACTTTGGATACTAGTAAAGCCAAAATCGGTGGTTGCCTTTATTATAGAGGCACCAAATAGTTGGGTCACCGTTGCTCCTATGAAGGGACGGACATATACATCTACGCCTTCTCCGGGATTGAAACCTGGGCTCTTCAGTACGGCAGTCAGAGTCGCTAACTACTTTACCTTCTGGGAGGCACAGGCATTGGCCACTACTAAGGGTAGAAGCGGTGGTCACTTTATTATGTAGGCACCTATTAGGTGGTTCACCGTTGTCTCCTATGAAAGGACGGACATATACATCCATGCCGTCTCCGGGATTCAGACCCGGGACTTGGGTACGGCAGTCAGAGTCGCTAACCACTTTACCTTCTGGGCCGCAAAGGCGTTGGCCACTACTAAGGTCAGAAGTGGTGGTCACTTTATTATGGAGGCACCTAATAGGTGGTTCACCGTTGTCTCCTATGAAGGGACGGACATATACATCCATGCCTTCTCCGAGATTTGAGCCTGGGCCCTTCGGTCCGGCAGTCAGAGTCACTAACCACTTTCTCGTCTGGATCTTATTTCATAAATTTACATATTTTAAATATTTATTTATTTTGTAGTTGTATAGCTATACGTTATTCTTCGATGCCTTGTCAGCTTTCAAAAGTTTCAGTGCAACTAAAGAAATATATTTCATGGAAATGAATTCTATGTCTGGGATTTGTTTCTTCGTAAAAATGAATTTTGCACTGTGTTCTGCTTTTCGTTCTTCGTATGTATTGGTTCTGAAATGATGTAAAGTCTTAATTACACTAGTATCTAAAATCTAAAGACCAACGCAATTTGTAAAGATTGCAATTGCATATTCGGAGGAAATAGCTTCTGATAATTCCCATAATTATTAATGCATAAGTAGAAAGTTGGTGCACAATTTAGAATCATGAAAGCAAATGTAATACAGTTTGTTCCTAATAACTGAGGATAAAAAGGCCATAGGTGAATTGATATGGTGGAATGAAGTAGAATTTAACACTGTTTAGATGATAAAATGCTTAAAATATTTATTGGAAATGTGGAAATACTGTCAATGCGATAGATATTGCCAAACAGTTTGAAATAGATTGCTATGCATTATTTAGAATTTAAGTAAACATTTGAAATTAATGAAATCTGTTTTAGCTGCGTGCTAGGACACCTTCCTAGTGCTATAAGGATGGGTCAAGACATACGTTTAGTTAAAATGCCCTGAAAACGCAATCGATGTCCCATAGCTGCTCAGCTTATGTCTTCCTTCCATTTCAGATCATGAGTGAGGACATCCCAAAAAGTAACGACAATTTTTCATGATTATGTGCTACTCCGTACTCGAGTGCTCGTCTATGCCAGACTATGACTATGCTAAAACTCAGATCTTGTTCTTATCAGCCTCACGCGCCGAAAATTCAGTAATAATTAAATGTAGGCCAAAGGTGTATTATTAACTGACTAGTTCAATTCAGTTAAATCTTGGGTTCGAGACTAAAAATGCACCAGTATGAACATACTATTGGGATAAGGTGTAGGATAGAAGCAGCTTTTATCGTAAGGGATTTCGATGTGGAAGAACTTCATAAATTTTCGCATAAAACTGCAGGAGTTAAAATGAGATTCTTAATTGGTAATGATTTTGTAATAAAGTTCTTCGTGGTCTGTTATTCCAATAAGGGGTCTTACAACCACCAGCCGCATCTACTACCTATTCAGGTAAGATCTATTATTCTTTATTCGGATTCAAATAATATGATTCAAAATTGCGTACCTTTTTTTTTTGTTGTTGTTTGTTTGTTTTTTTGGCTGCTATGTCCGATGGACATTTCCTCTGGTTCAGCTGTCTTCTTGAAAGAAGAATAGCTAGGCTTAGTTATCATGAATAAGTAAATTCGACTGTACTGATATCTTCTATTTATTCATTTACACTAAATTTCAGATTAACACGAAGTTACACTATTTGAATACATATTTCCATATGTACAAACGTACCTGTTTGCTTATGGCACAACGTGCAATTTCATTCTTTATTGTTTTCAAAATGAAATAATGTAGTCTTGTCTAGTCTGAATCGGCATTCACAAATCGGCATCAGAGCATCTCACCAGCCTTTAAGTTCTGCCTAGTCCAGAGATGACGAACCTATGACACGTGTGCCATAAGTGATATGCGAACCCATTTTGGGTGACACGCATCACGCATTTCGAGAGATGTTGACGAAGACAAAAGTTGCCTAATACAAAAAGTATTTGTCTTTTGAAACGGCTTTATGGTTGTCAACATACGCTGCGCTAATCTAGGGTACTTTCAAGTGCGTCCTTGGGAAATATAGCAGATATATGGCAGACGCGGCAGACGGATGATTCTATATGTTACACTGCCCTCGAGTTAGAATTTTCGGAATTTTGACATGCTCAAAGGATTTGCCTTCACTGGTCTACACTAAGTTTCAGTTCTTATTCGCCACAAGGGTGTCCCAGTTCATAGAATCCCACAGTTCATGGATGCATTTCATTTCATGGATGGCAGTTCATATCAACATTTCGCATAAAAGTAGTTCTGGTATTTCTTAAGACATTGGAATATTAACCGCATTAACTACTCAAAAGCTTCCTAGATTTTAACCCCTTAACTGCCGCGGGCGTATATATACGCCTTGCTCAGCCGATGCGTTAACTGCCCCTGATGCGCCCAGATGCGCAGCCGATACGTTAACTTTGCGAATAATTTTAGGTGTAGCAGCGCAAAGCAAATGATAGCAGTTTGGAAGGACGTATATATACGCCAGGGGCAGTTAACGCATCGGCTGAGCAAGGCGTATATATACGCCCGCGGCAGTTAAGGGGTTAAACCTCATTGAAGCGCATGGAGAGCATTAGGGTAAAACATTAGTGCTCGAAACTCGCTCCAAGAAGCTTCTGTCTTAGTCTAAAGCAGAGATGATCTAATTTATTTCCAGAACATATGGACTACTTGTTGTTAAATATGCCATGTTATTTTTTATGAGTGCTGCATCATTATTTAAAGTGGACGTATTACATATCACAATATGGCTCTTCACGTGATTCTTTTGCGGACATGATGTATTCATTCTCCAATTATAGCGCATGAAAATTCGTATCTTGGCTAAAATGCTTATTAAAATCAAATTTGTTCGTAATTTATACGGATTTTTCATTTAATATAATTGTGTTAGTACCTTTTCTGTACACTTAAACAATTTAACTGCAATTTTAAGTATACAGAAAGGATACTATATTTTTGTCTTTAAATTTGTCTGCAAACATAAAAGTATTTATTTTTCTATACAATAGAAAGTCTTTATATTAGACTTTTAGTTTGATTGTACAGTTGATTTATCATATCGGTAGAGTTTGAAAATTATTAGCACAGTTGGTTTGATTTATCATACTGATAAAGCTTGAAAACTCCCTTCTGTATGACAATATCATATCGAATTCTCAACAGTCCTCTATTGGCATCAAAGAATAATCAGAATGTGAAAGAGCTATCATTAACACTGTACATTCAAAAGTTGGTTATAATATCGCGTATCTTCTATCTGACATTTTAGAGAGATTTCCGTGTTTTCTTATTGTTCCCGGAAGGGAATTGAAAGCAGATTTTACGTACCTGAATTATTTAGTAAATTTTAGATTATGTGCAAAGCTATTTTCATGTTACTTGAATGCGTTAAGTAATGTGAATATCTCGAATTCAGTTCTTTCAGACGAAATGTTCAGAAAAACTAAAATTATTATTGGTAGTTTGAATTTCATCAGGGAATTTTTTCAAATTCTTTTAATATGTTTCAAATTTCTTGGAATCGATATTTTTCTTACGCTTAAATATATTTTTACTTTCTTGTACGAAGTAAAAAGGAAGTATTGTAATCGCGAAAAGATTCAGGCAGCATATTTCAACGAAAATATCCACTTTGACCGCTTTCGAATGCACTTTAACGATGTTTTTGCTTGCTATCTGTACGTAAGGACAGAATAAAAGACTCTTTTCCTCCAAAAAAAAAAAAAAAAAAACTAAAAAACTGCTTTAAAATGAATTCTGAAGAGAATTTTTCGTGGCGTCTGTACGTACGTACGTATCTCGCATAACTCAAAAACGAGTAGCCTCAGAACTTTGAAATTTTGTATATAGGACTACTATAACATGTAGATGTGCACCTCGTATTTTGGTTTCAATCGGCCGCGCCAAACGTATATAAATATATCCACTCTGTTACCCGGCTCAGTGATTTCAGTTTCTTTACTCTTATATATTTGTAAATTTTATATTTTTTTCTTTAAAAATGATTGAATTATGTTGTTTTTATCTTCCGGTTAAGGGTTTTATGCCTTTAGTAAATCTGTATGCAATATTTTTAGAATTATCAACAATTTAAAAGTTGTTTAAGTGCCGCTAAGCCTATTTTGATGTCGGCCATTGCTTGTTTACATTTGAAACAGCTGAGAAGTGAATTTGTTGCCAATCTAGAGAAACATAGCTTCGCAACAACAAAGATATATATACGCCTTCATTTATTATTGCGATTTAAATCATGCTTAATCCTTTCTGGAATTTTTTCGAGGAAATAAGCGTTTAAGATTTACTTAATTTTTAATAATTTAATTTTTAATAATTAGTAATTTTTACTAGAGATATTTTGAGTTTTTATGTATTTTTGCCTTCTCGCGAAGTGAGAATTGAATTAATTGAATGAGAAATACTCAATCGTCTGTAAAAAACTGTTTCTTTTTTGTTTTGTTTGCTTAATTTCTTTTATACATCGTTCTAGCTTTATTATAGTACTTGAATAGAACATGTGGCAACGATTAGATAATTCTTTAAATGATACAAATTTTGAGCATTCTGAGTTATAATATGAACGAAATATAATACTGTTCAGTGAACCTAGCGCCAGAGTGTCGCTATGGTAAACAAATAGTGTGAATTTTAAAGAATGCACTTATTCTATTGTGGTTTATGCGCTGTCGGCGAAGTAGATATAATTAAATCCAATAAGTTTAAACAAAATGTAAGAAAAAATGCGTATAATTTAATATTCCGTACAAGGAAGTCATGTGGTGTACACATCAAATTTTTTAATGTAAAATCGTCCATTTCCGTATTTATTATTCAAAAAATAGATCCGAAAGTATATGTTTTTATGTGATTATGTGTCTAAATGCGAAAGTATGTATGTTTGATTATGAATTTTAAAAATTTAACAGATTAAATATTCAAATATTGATTGTAGTAACGTTATCTTCTCTTTTGAGTTCCGTTTTCAATGAATTTGATAGCTATTGGCTGTCTTAATCACACAAATAAGTTCAGAAAATGCAAAAGATAAGCGAAATTCTTGCACTTTCGACTGACAAGTTAAGAAATTCAAAGCTCTCAAATGGCTACACGGCGAGAACGATATCACAGTTTCACTTGCGAGTATTCTGCTGAATATGTTAAAGATTTACTATATAAGTGGTGATAAATAACTCAATGAAGAATATTTTTAAAGTAAATAGCCAGGAATAATAACGTCTGTTCTTTATCGATTCTTTTAGTTTTAACAGACATTCAGTCTTTTAAATTTGTATTTTTTTTTTAAATTTTCTCTTATAGTTTATTTGGCGGGAGGTTTGTTTTCTGTTGTATCTTTCATATCATCTGCTCATTTGGTGATTATGCAGATGAATAATCAATGCTAATACTGGTAAACAAAGAAGTGAAATTCTGTTTCTGTTGATTAAACGGGTTACGTGATTCGCTTAGATGAAAGTATTTGCTAGCCTTCTTCTGTTAGTTTTCTGACGCTCTTTGACTTGGATAGAAGCCTTTGCTATATTCCTGGGTGAATTGAACTTTCAAATGGGTAAGTGGCTTTAAATTAATTCAGTTTACTTCAAGCTATAAATAGGCTTTCCTTCTAGGAGAATTTTATGTTGTAGAAAGCCATTCACTGCGCTGTAAAAAACGGTAATTCTTCAAAGAGACACTGGAGTGTGGTTGAGCTGTTTCAACCAAATTTTATGCAAAGACTGTTTTTACTTTATGATTACTTTAATCCTAGTGATGATGAAAAAAATTTAGAATTTAAATAATATAATGGACACACCGTACTGCTTTCATTTCATTAAAATTTTTAGATGCGCCAAAATTATGAAAACAGTAAATTTAAATGTTTTTTTCTTTCAATAAATTAAAAGAATTAAAATAATTGCATTCTTAATGATCAACAAAAATTGCTAACAAGAATCAGATAGTTATTCTGATTACAGAATTCTATGAAATTTAAGTTTGTGAAAATATTTTTTGTTAAAGTTTTGCTGAATTTATATTGAAATTTATCTTAATCTTATTATTTGGTGCAAAACAGTTTTCTATCATGTTGAACTGAATAATGAAGAAATCAGTTAAAACGATTTCAGTAAAATTCGTAAAAGTATTTATATTTATAAATAAAAACAAAATCTGAAAGTTTTGAGATTTTATTTTACGCCCAAAGAGGCTTTTTTTAACGTTTTGTGAGCTACTTTTATTTATTAAATATCATGTTTTTCGCACTTAAACCATAAAATTCAATTCAACAGCAGTATCTCAAAATAATTTAAAAAGAGCATATCTTTAGAATTTCCGATACCGTCTCTTGCGTTGGAAATAAAAAAATAAAAATTCGTACAATGTTGCCATTGCTCTCTTTGAAATCGTTGAGTTTCTAAATCAAAAATTCGTAAAAGTTTTACAAAATATGAAATAGATATTAAAAAGAATTCCAAATTCCAAATTTGGCCTTCCAGATGCCCATATTCGGGTGCAGGATTACGTTATTAAAAATTTGATGTCTCTAGGTACCGTTGTTTTATCACAATGCGAGAAACATACATACAATCATGCAGATACTTTATTACTTAATTTCTTTAAATATAATACAGGGCGATAAAATATGGTGGCAACAGTGTGAAACGTGATTGAAAGTATTTACGTTTTCAACGCAAAATGCCAAAACAAAATTAATAGCCCTTCTGGGTAAAATTGCCCCTTTGGGCTGATAAATTACTAAAATATTTTAATACGTATAAGTATTATAGTATAAGTAAAATACTTATACGATTAGTATAAGTAAAATAAATACCTGTAAATACTTACACGAATATAATATTGATATGCAAATACTTAGACTTCTCCACAAATACTTAGACATTTATACGATTAGTGTAAGTAAAATAAATACCTATAAATACTTATACGAATATATTATTGATATACAAATACTTAGACACTTATACGACTAGTATAAGTAAAATAAATACCAGTAAATACTTATACGAATATTGATATACAAATACTTATCGACAAATACTTAGACACTTATACGATTAGTGTAAGTACAACAAATACCTATAAATACTTATACGAATATAATATTGATATACAAATACTTAGACTTATCGACAAATACTTAGACACTTATACGACTAGCATAAGCAAAATAAACACCGGTAAATATTTATACGATTATGATATTGATAAACAAATACTTAGACTTATCGTCAAATATTTAAACGATTGGTATAAGTAAAATAAATACCTGTAAATACTTACACGAATATAATATTGATATGCAAATACTTAGACTTCTCCACAAATACTTAGACACTTATACAATTAGTGTAAGTAAAATAAATACCTATAAATACTTATAGGAATATAATATTGATATACAAAGACACTTATACGACTAGTATAAGTAAAATAAATACCAGTAAATACTTATACGAATATAATATTGATATACAAATACTTATTGACAAATACTTAGACACTTATATGATTAGTGTAAGTAAAATAAATACCTATAAATACTTATACGAATATAATATTGATATACAAATACTTAGACTTATCGACAAATACTTAGATACTTATACGACTAGCATAAGCAAAATAAACACCGGTAAATACTTATACGATTATGATATTGATAAACAAATACTTAGACTTATCGTCAAATACTTAAACGATTAGTATAAGTAAAATAAATACCTGTAAATACTTATACGAATATAATATTGATATACAAATACTTAGACTTATCGACAAATACTTAGACACTTATACGACTAGTATAAGTAAAATAAATACCGGTAAATACTTATACGATTATAATATTGATATACAAATACTTAGACACTTATACGATTAGTATAAGTAAAATAAATACATGTAAATACTTATACGAATATAATACTGATATACAAATGCTTATCGTAAATACTTATATTATAAGTATTTATATTTCAATAACTTCATATAAACTTCATCTTAAGTAACTAAATACTTTATATAAATAGCCGATAGTGTATTTGTATTTACAGAAGAATTAAAAAACAGTTTTTCACGTAATACAAACTCTTACTCAAAGACCTTGTACTGCGTTTAATTTTTGTGAATAAAATCGCATATAGTTCTCTTTATGTTATGTTATACTTGTTAATT
The DNA here is from genome assembly GCF_044657685.1 of Stegodyphus dumicola. Taxonomy (NCBI): domain Eukaryota; kingdom Metazoa; phylum Arthropoda; class Arachnida; order Araneae; family Eresidae; genus Stegodyphus; species Stegodyphus dumicola. Next base: position 84,679,821 of record NC_140777.1, read on the forward strand.
TAAAAAGTAAAGTTTTATGCTCACCGAAAAATTTCAGAATTTTAAATTTTGTCTTACTTATGGCCATATAATCAGATACTTATTGCGATCCTAAAATTTAGCAGTAACATTTTTTAATTTAGTTCGGGCTTTATTTTCTGCTTCATTCATGGCAAACTAAAAATTTTCATCTAACGTTAATTTTTTAAATTGATGCTCTTTTTATTTCTGGTTTCATGAAAATATCTTCCTGTAAATGACTTTTGATCAAAAGAAAAATTCCAAAAGCTTGTGAAAGAATATTAAATTTTTTGGGTCTGCACAAAACTTAGAGCTGTCGAAAGCGTCGTGAAGAAAACAACGACTTCGTAGAAGATATAGTGGTAAAAATGAAGCTCATACCAATCCAACTTTATGCAAGAGATTAATTAAATAATGACCTTTGATATTTAAATTAGTTTAAAATTCAGTTAACTTTATACGTAGCATTAATTTTTTACTCATTTTCAGATTTTGAATGCTTAAGTTGCCTTCCTTCTTGCTTTTTCAATAAAAATTCTTTAATTGATATAAAAATATCAAACACAGAGAATTCAAACAAAAAAATATCCTTCGTTCCTTCTTGCATTCACAAATCGTTTGGGCACATGCATTTAAAGTTTTAAAATCTGAAAACACATTTCCGATGCTGTCATTACAAGATGATTTGTAAGTGCTTTTATTCAAACACAATATTTTTATGACGATGTTTTAAAGCTGCGAAGTTTTTGAATCGCTTTATTTTCTACGACGATGCTTTCTTTTCTCCCACGATTCTACTATTATGTTCCCCTTTTGTGTTGTTTTCTCCTCGATGTTTTAACCCCCCCCCCTTTAAAAAAAAAATCAAAATGTTTTGTGAGACTCAGCTTTGTGTGAAACAGCAAAAGAAGTTTTCCTAAGCTATTAAAGTTTTGCCCTACGACGTATTTGCTGCCAGGTTGAAGCTAATTCGTAATAGCGAATGTTGAACTTCTGTTCTACTGTATCTCTCGCAATTGGGAAATGGAGACTTTGTACAGATGCACTGCTGATAAAGAAGCATACGTGATGTTTTAAGGTATCCATTCATGATTCAATTTAGCCCACCAGCGGCCGAGCGGTAAAGACACTGAACACTGGTAGTTCGGTCTGAAGTTCGAATCCCGCGAACGGGCTGGCTGCATGGGCGTTTTCGTGGTTTTCCCCATGTGTAACGTGTATACGAGCTAGTTTCCCTTAGAAAGTCCTCCACGAAAGGCATCCCTCCCTTTAGGCAGATAGCCCTCGTGTGCTTTGCCATAATTAAATACACCACCAACACACCACCATGATTCAATTTAAATACGTAAAGAAAGATTTTTTTATTCTTAGAATTTTCTTGAATTTTTTCAGATTGGTCAGAGGATAGAATCACTCCAGTCTGACAAAGACTGTTCTCATTAGGCAAAATAAAAGTTTTCAGATTTCTTTAACAGAACGAAGTATAGTGTTAAAAAGTGTTAAGAATTTCGTAATCAATAAAATTCGTAATTACGTTTTGATCAATTAAGTATTAAATTTAGATCATCAAAATTTCTTTACGTTTAATTTAAACCGCGCTTATAACTGCAATAAGCAAATGTAATAAAAGTCAGATAAACCGGCATCCAGTGGTGCGGCACGCCTCATAATCCGGCACTTTTTTAACCGATCCACTGGTTGTATTATTTTTATTTTATTTAGTTTCTTTATTACTAATTTTTATGTTGCAGGGCCTCTTGCTTGGCTTCCCAATCTGAGATTTTAATTTCTTTATTAAATTATTATATTAATTTATAAAATATTTATTATTTATGCTGGATCTTGTTAACTATATTCTATAAACTTATAAGGTATTTCTTCCTGCCTTCATGGCATGCCTTCGTGGTGTGGTGGTCTGCATGATGGGCGCGTATTCCAGAGGTCCGCAGTTCGATTCCCGGCGAAGGCGTTGCTAATTTTTCATCTTGCCAGCTTCCAAATAACCTAATGCTTCTACAAGCTGTTAAAACGCATTTTAAACACTTATCTTCCCCAGCAAGTCTAATCCTCGCAACTTTAAGCGTTTGAACAATTGTATAGCATATCTTGTGAACTTTGAACTCGTATTGAGAAACATTACTGTATCACGTCTTCTACCAAAGTAGGCACTTCAGTCCGAACTTTGGATCAAAGATTTATCCAAAACTTTAGAAGTAAACATAGGATTTGGTTTGGGTATAATTCATTAAATGCAATTCAATAACAGGAAAAAAATTCTTTTTGCGGCATTGAAAAGTATTAGCCCAATAATTCGGCTTTGCCAAAATCCCAGACCTCCTGATTATCCGATGTTTTTCTATAAATATGATACGCAATAAAAAAATGTAATTTTAGCGAACTGCTTAAGGTGCTGCGAAATATATAACTTTTAACGTCGTTTTCAGCTACCAGAATGACAAAAAAAAAAAAAAAAAAAAGCTAAAAGCCTTAAAGCTTGTTGTTACAGTTATGCAATGTAAGTACCATTTATCACCATTTAAGAAATTAAGAGTCTTTCAGCCCCGTCTACAGTTTATGGAAGAACAATTTTCTTCTGGTTATAATCATTTCTGTTATTTATTTATATCATTCTAATCAAAGAAAAGATCAGCGGTCCATTCAGAAAACTAATTTTCTTTGGAATAACTGATTTGTTTGTGATCGCAATTTCGTTCGCTGTCAGATTTGTATTTACGCTTCGGCACAAATATCAGAAAGTTCCTTTTTTACAAGTCGAATTTTTCCGTTTGATTTACTGGAGCCTTAATGTCTTTCAGGAAACTGACTCCTAAATCTTTTTTCTCTTTCGTAATCTTAATCTTTTCACCTTTTTCCGAAACAGTAAACAATTTCAGAAGCATTCCCATTAAGCAGGCATCTAAATAACACAATCTAATCAAAACTAACACATCTCAATAACACAATTTGAAACGGAGAAGATTTTTAACATTTCTTTTCTGGCCCTTCGTAATGTAAGCATTTCAAATAATATTGGTAATTGTTTTATACCTGGTAAGTATTTCAAGAAAAAGTTTGATTACGAAAGAATACAAAATGTAAGAAATCGGGAAATGCGTTCAAAAAATAATAGAATGACATGAAACAAATTCTATTATAAAAAAGAGTCTTTAACCCGCGGGAAAGCGCGTGGGGTGTATCATACCCCAACCCTACATAAAAGTGGAATATTCCTAACTTGTGAAACTGAAATTCTGTGCTGCTTTCAGTAGCTGAGTTTCTAGTTGTGGTTGACTTTCAGAACAGCTTTTTCTTTGCCTGTGTGTTTCAGAAAAATATTTATAGGTATTTTGTTGGAACTAATGACACATCCCACGCGCCTGTTCGCGTAAGTGTTTTTCTGACTGAATATTTAGTTCAGAAATTTATTTCTAGAGCTTAACAGTAAATATTTATACTCGCAAGTGATTTTAAAGTACTTGACATTAAATTCTTAAAAATTTCTAACTGTATTATGGTAAAAAGAATGAGTCCCTATGAACTGGAGATGCAACACATGTGAGATTTATTAGAAATATTTGAAAGCGATGAAGATTGCATTTCGGAAACTGAAGATGAAGCTAAGAATATTTTCTACAACGTTTTGGTTTCGAAAAAGATAAAACATTAATCCCTGATGTTCCTAAAAAAGGAAAAACTGTTCTTATCCTTTCAGCATTATTTAACGATCATACTATACATGATACTATTGGAGAAATAAAACGTCAGGAATTATATGTTTTGATAATATGACTAAAGGAGCAGTGGATGTGGGGGATGAAATGTCAGCCAATTATTCAATTGCCAGAATAACAAGGAGGTGGCCAATGGTAATTTTCTTTCCTGCACTGAATGTTGCTTTAATAAATGCTTGAATTATATTACATTCAACTGCTAATCCACCAACCAGAAACAGAAGTCTGTTTTTGAAGGACTTAGCATTGCAATTAATGAAAAAAAGTACTGAATAAAGATCAGAGATTAATACTTTTCCAAGAAATTGACGTACTGCATGCAAAACAAAAGTAGAAGTTTCGACGAAGAATTAAAAAGAATACATGAAATTCGAAGCAACTAAGTATGAAAGATGTGATAAATTTTTGCCCTCGCGCCAAGGACAGAGGAACGTGAATGCAATGTTTAAAATGTGAAAACATTCTGTGCCAAGAACACATGAATGTATTTCGTTCAAAGTGTGAAGAAATAAAAAAAAGCATGCTGTATTAGAGATGCAATGAATCTTAGAGGCATGATGTTTATTATTTTCATTTATCTTAATTTTAACTCTAAGATTGTTTCGGAAATTAATTTTTTGAAACCCAATTATTATTCATGTATTTATAATACACGAGAACAAAAAAAAACAGTTTTAAAACTAAATAATACTATTTTTATCGTATTTTAAATATTGGGGTATGTGATACCCCACTCGCCCACTCTAGTAACTTTTCTTGGTGCGACTTCCGCCGGGTTAAGAACTGTGATCTGTGGGATTCCATTAAACGCGTGAAATGTGCAAAAGCTTTATATACTTGCAGAATGTTGCAAGATCATAAAAATTTCACATTCTTTTATGATGAAAACGATTTGAAATGCAGACTAAAGCTCCCCGGTGACTGAGCGGTTAAAATCACTGAAGGCTAGTAGTTTGACTCCATTTTGAATGATTTGACCTGATAAATGGGCAGCTGCACGAATATTTTTACGGTTTTTTCTTATGTGCAACGTAAATATGAGAGTTAGTTTTTCTTAGGAAGACTTTCTTGAAGGTATGGCTTCTGCTGTCTTGTTCTTGGGAGTTTGGGCATATTCAAACAACAAAAAAATTAGATTTGTAACACTTGGATTTGCAAAGATTCCAAGTGTTACAAATCTAATTTTGTTGAAGTAAACAAGCAGGAAATCCCTTATTTGTACTTCACCTAAATATTTCGCTGAAAGAAACATCTCTTTTCTTTTAATCTAATAAACCAAAGATCGTTACCGACTGAATAAATTTTAAAAACAAAAGTAGCATATAGACGTGTGTAAGCTTCTAGAGTCTATTTCAAGCTATTTCAAGCAGGAGATGAGAAAAATATGTAGTATCCCTCGCCGGGACTCGAACCTGGACCTCTCAAATACGCGCCGAGTGTGCTACCGTTACACCACGAAGGCATGCAGAAAGGAGGGAGATAATACCTTATATACTCCCCCCTTTTGAAGGGCGACTGGGGACCCAACCTCCAAATCCTGGCAGGGAAGAATCATCATCCATCACCTTTTAGATCGGGCGTCACTCTAGATTTATTAGGTTAATTTAAACAGGAGACGTGACTCGAACCTGGACTCGAACCTGGACCACTCGAATCTAGCCGTCGAGTGTGCTAACGTTGCACCAGGAAGGCATGTAGAGAGTAGGGAGAAAATATCTTATAACCTACATATGTGAATACCGATTTTTATACTTGTTATTAGACAAAAATGCAAACGTACAAAAGTTAAAAAGGTATTTTGTAGCTTCGTTTAACAGTTTTAATATTGGTATAAATATTTGCAAAATTATTGCAATTTAAAAATATCCAAATAAAGGCATGTACACAGTTTTTAAAGGATTTATTTTATCACATTAATAAGCAGTACATTATTATCATTTAGATACAAAAGGAGAGATTTTATGTCTTCTGATTTGACAATAGTTCTTATTTTAGCAGGATGGAACTTTTCTTTCAAACTGAAACTGAAAAACGTTTTCAGTTATCAGTAAGAATGTTACAGATATATAAGTATTGCGAAAAGAATCACATGTTTTGAAACTTCTACGATTAAAATTACTAAATCTATTATAGACACTTTTAAATAATTATATGCCGCGCGGATGGTATAGTGGTTAGGGGAGTAAACTGCTGACTTGGCTTCCGACCCAGGTATAGATATATCCATGCAGAATTGGTTACCAACTCAGCGGAAGTCAATCACTAGCTGCCAGGCCGAAGTCCTGGGCAGCCCCGGCTGAGCAAACGATATTTATAAAATGCAAAAAAGAAATATATATGTGCATACAAGGCACTTGAAGAAGAGTACAATCAAAATATATGTATATACATATAAATACCAACTCAGATACAGATATATACACACTTACATACATATATATTTCGAAACAAAAGTATACATACTCCCATTCATTTTTATCTATACATCTATAGATATACGTTATCCTGGTAGTTTTGTGTTCTCCTGCCCAAACACAGCACTTAATAGCTTCAAGCAACCGGGAGCCAGATTCTGACCAAATTGGTTCCAGAATCTACAAAGTAACAGAGTTGCCCAGCGGAAAGTGAAAACAATAATTGAAGTGAAAACAATAATTGAAGTGAAAACAATACATGAAGCATGCCATTGAGGTACGCGTGATCCTTAGTATAAATTAGGTACCATAAATAGAAGATATAAACATGTACAGATACAGTACAGCATTCAGATACAGTACGAACTTTGTGTAGGAAAACCTGGCGCAGCATAAATACAAAATTACGTATTGAACATACATATCACATACTCTGTTGCTGACATATTGAACTAGCTTATATAGACTTTATGGCTACTATCTTCCAGCGTCAGAAGAGTAATTGCTAGTACAGTAGTCAATTATTGTTTCCAGTTTCCGCTGGACAACTCTGTTACTTTGTAGATTCTGGAACCAGTTTTGCCAGAATCTGGCTCCCGGTTGGTTGAGACTGTTAAGTGCTGTGTTTGGGCAGGAGAACACAAAATGGTCGGTGGTTAGGGGAGCTGATTACGATACCGAACGGCTCGGGTTGGAATCCCGGAGAAGACATGTTTGTAATTGTCCATTCTTTCATATATATATTCCTTCACAAATAAAATGACCACCACTTCCACGCCTAGTCATCTTATTCGTGACCAGTATCGATAAAAGACAAAATAGTGCCCGCCGTTTTGGGGGAAAATAATTACATAACAAAACTGGCTACACAGAAATAGTTACTTAAATGAGAAGCATTTCTAATAATTTATAAAACTAATAAAAATATTCTGATAATCATCTTATGAAAGTACAAGTGGAATGAATTAAAATGGTAAGTGAAGATATTAAAAGTATGTCTATAAATGAAATTAGAAGAGGTACAAACCACATGGTTTTGTTCTATTTGCATAATAAACGGCGTTCGAAACTTCCTTGATTCATTGCTATAATGTGTTTTGATATGTTTCATTTGTATCGTTTACAAATGCTGTTGAAAAATAAAAATTTAAATTGCGGAAACATAATAAAACAGAAAGTCAAGCATTTGTTGCTTTTCAGTTACAGGAAGACACAGGTTTAGGGTCATTGGGCGTTATTTTTATTTATTTATTTATTTTTATTTGTTTATTTGAAGCAGGAGAGGGGGAAAAGGACCAAAGCCCTCGCCGGGTCTCGAACTTGGATATCTCGAATATGTGCCGAGTGTGCTAACAGTTAAACCACGAAGGCATGCTGGAATAAGAGAGAAAATAACTTATATACTCTCGCCTTTTAAACTTAGGGAACCCTGTCGCCAAATTGTGGTGGTAAAGAATCATTGAATCATTATCCACCACATTTTTAGTTCGGTCTCCAACTTATAATTTTTTAATAAAAGGAAACTGAAGAAATGAATAGTGCCCTTCCCGGGACTCCAACCTGGACCTTTCGATACGCGCCGAGTGTGCTAACCTTTACACCACGAAGGCACGCTGGAAGAAGGAATAAACGAATGACAGCACTTACATAATTCTTTATGCCAGAGTCTAGTAAAAAGAAGGTATTTTATATTCAGAAGTCAAACAGCAAAAATCGGCGTTATATTTTCAAATTTTCGCAGGACTAGTTTCGATGGATTTACCGAACCACCATCCTCAGCTGCAAAATGCGCAAATGAACGAGATAGGATATAATGATCAGATTGTGAGGATCCTAAGTTTTACTAACGTTTATTTTATTTTAAAACTGTACTATCACTTCTTATTTTCTACTTCCGGCCAGAATTAAATGCTTTAACTTGCTTATGCAAATTGTCTTGCTAACGCCCAAGTATTTAAGTTGTGGCTTTTTGCCAAGAGAGAGAAAGAGGAGAATTAGGAAGCAGACCGCTTGCCATTGCAGTTTTACGAATTTTCACTCGGTTGCTGGTTGCCTTTAAGGCCAGAGGTTTAGCCCTCTTGATATTTGAGAACGTATTGTAGTAGTTCCAGCAGCTTGACGTACTACATACGTACCCTTTTAAATAAAGGCCAGTCTTATTGCTAGGCATTTGTATACTAAGTTAAAGTTAGCTTTTAGTTAGAGTTTTAGTTAGTAGTTTTATATTCTTACGTTCAGACCACAAGTGGTTGGTCTCTGTATTCCGAAGTTCGGAAGTACCTGTAAAGTATTGAAAATAAAGGGTTTCGTGTACCCTTCCTGCTTGTGTTGTCTACTTCACACATTGTTGAACATAACTTGAGTAAGCTTCCTGTTCCTATTCAGGACCATCATGTTTCCAAAGCAAATCAAGAGAAACACAAGTCCTGACAAGATAAGATAAGAAAGCCTGTACAGAAAATAAGCTAGGGTCGGCATCTGTTGATGAAACCAGAACTAAACCTATCCCTTGATGAAGAACTAAATTATTTAAAAGCAATAGCTATTGACAGGGGCTTTTCCCCCAACATTATTAATCAAGCAGCTAAAAAATTCTCATCTCAACACACTAAAAGGCACACTCTTGTTTTAGGAGATTATAAAAATTCTGTTGTCATTCCCTTCTTTCCATCAGTTAGCTATAAAGTTGCACATATTTTTCAGAAATTTAACTTTCCGGTCTTTTATTCTCCCATCAATAAAATTCCGAGTTCCATACTCAAGGACCTCATTCCGGATATGAATTCCTGGAGTATTTATAGTATTCCTTGCCAGTGTGGTGGTTTAATTTACATTGGCCAAACTAAGAGAGCCTTAAAATTTCGCGTCAAGGAACATGAAGCATATGTTAGAAAAAAGGAAACACAGAAGCCTTCTGTTGCCCAACATTGTTGGTCCGAAAATCCCACTTTCAATTTTTCTGCTGCCAAAATTATTCAAAAAACATCTTCCATTGGAGAACTGGTTTTTCTAGAGGCATTTCACATTTTAAAAAAAAATCTTTCTGTTCTAGTTAACGATCCTAATTCCAATCCATCTTTGCCTTCGGCCTTTAAAGAAATTATGTTTTAGTTCTGGTTTCACCAACAGATGGCGCCACTTGCTTATTATTGGTCCAGGCTTTCTTATCTTATCTGATCATTATATCCTATCTCGTTCATTTGCGCTTTTTGCAGTTGAGGAAATGTGGTTTGGTAAAACCATCGAAACTAGTCCTGTGAAAATTTGAAAATATAACGCAGATTTTTGCTGTTTGCCTTCTGAATTAGTATTTGTTCAGCGTGTTATTGTGTCTTAATTAAGGTATCTTATATTTTACGCAATAGTTTTGCCAAGATGAGTGGGGCTTTAACGTAACAGCGGAGAAATTTTAAACAGATTCCTCTACGAATATTTTTAACAACAAAATGCAGGATATTATACACGACAACTTACTTTCTAAGAATAATTCTAATTACTTCTCTAACATTTTTCTCATTTTTACTTATCTGAATCTTGATCATGCGTGGAGTACACACAAACAGTAGCTCATTAGGCTAATTAATGTGTACTTTGAAAGCAGTCTGGCTCAGTGGTTGCGCTCTAAAGAAGCTTGTTTCCTTTTTTAGTTTATAATGATAGTAATCTTTTTAATGAGAATTTCATTGTTTAAATTTTATACAAAATTTTACCTAAAGCTATGGATTCATTATAGAAATAATGAACTTGACTGTACTTGAATGAGTAATAATTTAAATCAAATGCAAAAGGTGTTTTTTTTTTTTTTTTTTTTTTTTTTTTTTTTCCCTATGCTTGTTATAAAGAATTGAAATGTTTATAAATACGTAAATAATTTTGATAAACGTATATATTTGACATTTGCCTATTAGCTGGTAAGTTTGTTTATTTGAATGCCGCAAGGTGATTAAGTACCATCTGGTTAAGGAAAGGGATGCCTTTCTGGAGAATACTAAAAGTAAAACTAGGTCATATTTACATTACGCATGAAGAAAACCGCAATATAATTAGCTCGCTCGGAGAGATTTTGAACCCGGGTCAATTACCCATGTTTAGTTGTCTTAATCATTCAATGATTAATGAGCTTTGTATTTTCTGAATATTACACCCTAAGTCACCAAGAAGCCAGCGAAGTACAGTTATTGCCAAAGTGTATTAAAAGTTCTATTTTAGTAAAAGTTTTTTATCTTGAGTATTTTTTAGTATACAGTGTAAGGTATTTCTTCGTGCCTTCATGGTGTAGTGGTCAGCACACTGAGCCGGTATTTCAAAGGTCCGTTGTTCGATTCCCGGCGAAGGCGATTGATAACTTTTCAATCTGTCTTGCTTCCAAAAAAATCCTAATGTCTCTACAGTGGCGCCCGAACTAAAAGAGTGTTGGATGATGGTTCTCCACACCCAAGATTTGGCGATTGGGTTCCCTAAAAACCCCAGTCACCCTTTAAAAGCGGGGAGTATGTAAGGTATTTCTCCCTCCTTCCTCGCGTGCCTTCGTGGTGTAGTGGTCAGCACACTGAGCCGGTATTTCAGAGGTCCGTGGTTCGATTCCCGGCGAAGGCGATTGATAACTTTTCAATCTGTCTTGCTTCCAAAAGAAATCCCAATGTCTCTGCAACAGTACTAGACGACTTAGATCTCAAATAGAGCGTAAAATGCCTTACTGTAATGAACGTTCATTAGGGCAATTACCATTTTCGAGTATTTGAAGGCAACTAAGACGTTACATAAAGCCTCAAAAGCGAAAAGCATTTCTATATGGATCACTGATTCATGTCTTGGAAATGAGTCTGTAAGGTTTCTTTTATGTTAATTAACTAATTATTTTATATTTTGGATCTTCACTGTCACTTCTCCCTTCCGTTTTCCCGCCGGAATGCAAATTAGTTCATGTGTATTTAAGATGAGGTTTTTAAAATGTAATACAGAGAGTGTTGGGTCTCTCGAGACCACATTACTATGTTGCTAGATCAAATAAGATATGTAGTCTTCGGCTTTACGTTATAATTGACGATAGCTGAATATCCACGCTGATTACGTTCTGAGCCAAATATTTAAATATAAATTTCGCGTTAATTGATCTTCGCAGTCTTTGGCTGGTAGCTTATTTAACTTAAACTTTGCACTTGATTTACTGTTACTTTGTCTCGCCACAAGTGACTGGCTGAATTGTAAGTACCAAGTGTACTATCTGTTCTCATCTACTTTTAAAAGAAGTTTCTTTTACACGCTTCTCAAGTTTCAATTGTTCCTTAGGGATAATTCGCTGCTAGCCTGTATAAAGTTTGGTTTCACTTTATGATACCAAAGAAAATTGCTAAACTTTTTTTTTTAATTTTTTAAAATTTTTATTTTATTTTTTTTTATTATTATTATTATTTTTCAATTACGTTGGGTTATCTGTGCATGTTAGTGGCTTCAGGTACACCGGTTACAAAAAATCACGTGATGAGCTTTGAAACCCGAATGACGATTCATTCTGAAAGAAATCTATTATTTACGTCGAAAGACTTTGAATAAGAGTTATGTTATTTGAGAAGAAATGTGGAGTAGTGCTGAACTTGGAGCTTCATAAATTCAAACTCATTCCACTAAAATGCTAAAACAGTGTTTACATTCTTTCGTCGATGACGTTCATAATTTCAAACGCATAGCCATAGATCTCTTCAAAGAAGTATGGTTCTGGCTAAATAGCTTAGTGGTAAGGGAGGAAGGTTCGGAAACCCTTATACTTGTCCTCCGGAAGATTCTTCTTCAAAATTGGAACAGAAATGGGCAATAATATTTTAATATTAGCAGTTCTCAACGTCAACAGAGGGCACTAGAACCCCGAAATGATTCTATTTCAAGTGTGTTTTTTATTATGAAAAATGCAGGTAACTCTGGATCAAGGTGTTCTCAATGGTATACTGTGAGGTTCTATAGCTGTGCGGTGACAGAAACGAAGTTATGTAATGTCGTTATTGTATGAAAATAAAGGTCCTTCTGTCCCTATTAAATTGACCAATGGATTATGTCGTCGAAGTTATGTAATGTCGTTATTGTATAAAAATAAAGGTCCTTCTGACCCTATTAAATTGACAAGCGGATTATAGCTTCGTCTATTGAAATTTCAAATTCAAAGTAACGTAGTCGGCGATCACACTATTTAATCTGGCTGAAATATTAATGGCACGTTTTAATGTCGGGTATCAAAATGGCTAAGGCCGAGTACTGTACTGGATATGTACTGGGAAAGCTAGGAGTTATAACGTAAACTGGGGCTAAAAGCTCTCACTCTAAAACATTAAAAACCCTTGATTTAATACACAACTAATTAATTTACATTCTGGTAAGAACTACGGAAAAGGAAACGTTATAATAAAGATTAAAATCATAATAATTAGTTAATTAACATAAGAACTCTACAAGTAGCATGGGCAAATAAAGAAGAATGTAAATTACATGATGCGAATCGAAAGTGTGCCTAATATAATTTGCCACAAAAGTCGCAGACGTTGTTATTGATGGTCGAAACAGCTAAAGGAAATGTAAAAAACAGAATTTACTGCTACATCTGCCCTTAAATGTTGCAAAATTGTATAAATTTTTCCGAAGAAAGCGATAATTACACGAAATGAAAAGTGTTAAGTAATTCTAAAAACAAAATTCATTCATCAGCTACCTTGAAATAGTAGCTCTTGATGCTGTCTGCTGAATCTGATGTTACTTAAAATATGTATTAGAAGGCAGTACTGTCCGGATATAAGGCATTGTTCAAACATTTTTTAAAGACAATGAAGTAGCTTATGACTTTTTATATATTTCTAGAGGTCTTTTAGATGGCCATCAATGTCAAGTCTGGCGTCAAGTGGTAGAAATGTCATAAAAGAAGAATGCCTTTTGTAAAATGGAAGAATCATTTTTTTAACCGATAGTACTTTTTTAACAATTTTATGTGTTTTTTTCTGAAGAAATTTACGATTTTTTTCTTCTCTCGTGAACTTTTTTTTTGTTCATGTACCCTTACTTTATTATGCTTTCCGATAAGTTACGACTTATTGGAAATAATCTAAAACTAGTATTTTAGTAAAAATAAGTATCACACAAATGTCTATGATAAAGAACTGTTCCAAATTTATTCTTGAATGAATGAAATATATATTTTACCATCAACTACATCACATCAAAATTTTATTACACACGCACGCACACAAATATATATCTATTTTTTGTAATGTTATTTGCCATAAATTTGTAATGGTTTAAAAATTTTGAAGACAAAGCACATATCTTTATGATCGCAAAACGCAACGTTGATTTAAAAAAAAAAAAGGAAATTAACTTTTTTTTCGATAGAATTGATGTCAAATTTCTAAAGAAGTTTTAGCAGAAAGCGGAACTTCTTTGAAAGCGGGAACACTTAAAATATAATGTGGTATTTATAACAATAGAACCACCCATCACAAAAGTGAATGTCGTCAAGGCAACGAAACCATCCACCAAAGTAATCGATCTCCGACGAATACTAACAAACTAGAAATTCACTTAAGGTGCAAAGGAAGTTCATGGATTGAATAAATTTGTTTCAGATTTAGAAATGGAAATCGATATCAATGGGAAGTTTTCATTTAGATTCAGGAACCTGATGATCCATTTTTCTCGAGAATGGGAATTTAACCGGATGTCTTTAAAATAGACTGTACTTACGCTTTGCTAATGCCTTGATCTCAGGACCAGTTTTTCCCCGTTAAGATCCAGTGATGCTTTAATTTTCATTTGAATTCTCATAAAATAATTCAATGTGAAAATATTTATAAAAATGGGGGAAAATTAAATATCAAGTATATACCATATTATATTTATAATTGAAGATTGAAAGTTTACCTAGTGATCTGAAAATTTCAAGAAACGTTTCTGATATGCAACACTATAGAAATACATAAAATCTAATTACACGAAGAAAGAATAAACGAAGAAGTGTATCATTATTAATCGTAATAAGGCAGCGTGCCAAGAATCTTTGCTGTATTTACAGGGAGTTATCATAGTTGTGGTTTTGTGATCGCGTGTGTGTGGTATTTTGCAGTTACATCATGGACTTTGGCAAACACGTGAAAATGGTGACCCATCAGTTGAGGAAAAAGAAAGTCGACAGGAGCCAAATCTAGCGAGTAGGGCAAGTGTGGAAGCGATAACCTGGTATTGTTGGCGAGAAACTCGCGAAAGATGGGTGCTGGATGACAGGAACATTGTGATCGTGGAGAATCCAATCTGCATGCCGCATCTTCTGGACGTTAGGATTGATCCATACTATACAACAGTATTTGCTTATCTTGTAACTACATGATGTATCAGAGTGTCCCTCAGGGATCCATTCTGAGCCCAGTATCGTTTACTTTGTACATAACCGGAATTAAAAAGGTCATATCCGGAAGAAGTGAGGTTAGAATGCTTATTGAATCTATGGTGCATGCCGCATCTTCTAGACGTTAGGATTGATACATGCAATACAACAACAATATTTGCTTATCTTGTAACTACATGATGTATCAAAGTGTCACTCATGGATCTATTCTGAGCCCGGTATTGTTTACTTTGTACATAACCGAAATTGAGAAAGTCATATCCGGAAGATGTGAGGTTAGAATGCTTATTGAATCTGTGGTGCTCTGGCTCCGATGCCGATCTTATGGAATCAAATGTAAATCTTACCTAAATTGACATGTGGAAATTTTCAAATGACCACAAACTGGCTTTTAGTTCTACAAAATAATATGCCAGTTTTTCCGCCACTAACAAACACTTGTATTTATGTCATTCCAAAATTTAGTTTAGGAAACAGCGTCCTTCCTGCGTTAAACATATGAAGTGCTTGGATTTTACCATGTAGTTGGAGGAATGAGTAATTAATGCATTATGAATCCTGTTAAAAAGAGCCGTAAGAGTCTCAATATTCTTAAAATTATTTCTGATAAAGATTTGGGTGCTGATGCTAAAACACTCAGGATAACGTATCTCCGACTCAGACTTATTCTGATTTCCAGTACATTTAAGTTCTTCCTCAATCAACTTTCAAAGCCTTGAGTGAGTATACGCAAGTGCGACTCCTATCATTCCAGGTTTAAGAAGCAGCTGCCTATGAGGCAAATCTTCTACCACTATCCCACGGAAATAACTCGAACCTGGTGAAATATTTCAACAAATTTAAAAAGTACTGAAAATCAAAAACGAACATCTGAATATTTGTGGGAATGAAGAAATAATCAACGATTAAAAAATAGCCCGTAAGATATACATTTGTTAGTCAATTGAAAATCGAAAAAAAAATTAATCTCTCATTTAGTGCAGCCTACCTCACTGAAACCCTGTGTTTGTAGAGGTGCATTCCCAGATGCATTTTTCCATACGGAACATATGTCTTATACAATAAAAAATTCTCAGTACTGTAGACTACAATTGGCTCTGTAGGTTATAAGTAGTATTCCGAGAGATGCCATTAGGACAAGGATGGCAGAAAAATTGCTCTTATTCATACTGGAAGGGTTGTTTTTATTGAATCCGAACTTTATACTATTGAGCTTTCAAAACGTAATCCAGATGGTCGCTTGGTTTTCAGAAGCGAATGAATTATTCTAAATGAAGGTGTGGAAGCCAATTTCCAAGATTCCCGTCGCTGTAGTTTCTACCTTTTCAGACAGCAGTAACTGCATTTACCATTTATGAGGTTGGAATCGAGTTGGAGATCATGCGGGTATTCAAATACTCGGTTATCTGGGATACCTGACAAAGAATAGAATTAGTTTTCAGTGGATCCCCTCTCATATAAATGTATCTGATTATAAAGTCTCCGATAAAATGGCTGAAAGGGGCACTACCGCGACATTGATACCGATTATTCTATTAGCTTTCCAGAGATTTTTGCTCCGAGAGAAAACATCGAAAAGCATGATTGGTTTAACCTTTTGGCCCATTTTGGTACGGTCGAAAACGCCTTGAGGAATCCTTGGAATTGGTAAGTGAAACATCAGATCAAACGGTTGTTTCTAGGCTGATCAATAGTTAATTTAGAAAGTGTGTTTTTTTAATTTAGAATTTTAGTGTTTAATTTAATTTTTAATTTTAGTGTTTTAGTGAATTTAGAAAGTGTGTTTTTTAACGTAGTTGCAGGATCATTCCAGCCTGCAGTCAATGCAAAACGTATCTTTGCATCCGCCATACATATTTTTTAGTTGTTTGGGTTTTGCACTTGAGGATATCTACATGCATCCTATTTTAGTGCTTGACTATGCTACAATGCATGGGATTATGGACCAGATCTAGCTGGTTAGATCGTGAAGGCAACAGCAATATGTTAACAATGCCGATGTTCCGCATGAAGAAGTTCCAAATTCGCTCTACATTTTCGCAAATGATGCTCGTGGAAAGTGTGGGAGATCGCATCTCGTCCTCAAGAGGCGTTTTTCCGTTACTTAAGCACCTGTGCTACCGAAGATATTGTGCATGATTCATTGCTGAAGTGCTGATACGATTCGTTGATGAATATGTCACAGATACTAACTATGGCCTATCTGCCCAGTTTAACGTAGGAATTGCACTTATAATTCCATCATTCTGTCCATGTCGTTATCGTAGACTATCACTCACTCGTGATCGCAAAACGACAGCTGTAACCACAACATTGTTTCTTGGCACGATGTCTTATATCTTTCCTTCCCACTTAAGCTTGATTTTTCGCCCTAGGGGGGCAGAAATATTTAACGAGTGCAGAACAAGACATCTGTTTACTTTGTCTATCTGTCTAGAGACTAAAGGTCACTCCTTTAGTCTATCTGTCTAGAGACTAAAGGTCACTCCTTTAGTCTATCTGTCTAGAGACTAAAAGACTAGAGACTTTGTCGATCTGTCTAGAGACTAAAGGTCTCCTAGCGCAACCTTGTGTTGCCATTTTTTTACTTATCACAAAACTAATCCAGGAATCTTTTGATTCTGCCCTGCATAAGATCGAAAATATTGAAGTTATTTATATTCTTCAGATGATTTTAAACAATAGCTATACAAGGGCGTGAAGTTATTTTATAATATTACAATAGTGCTTTTATCTGTCGTGAAATTTTGAGCTTCATCAGTATTTTAAAATTTCTAGATTGTGAGCGAGCGTGAATGAGCGCCACCAAGGAAGACCACTGACCTGGCCTTAGCGTCCCAGTGTGTTATCTTCCTGGCAGAAACCATCTACTGTCTCCTCCACCCTGCTTCGGGAACGAAGCCTAATTGACGGCTAAGAGCCTCATGAAGTCTACATGTAAGCTTGGATATTGTTGTTCAGGGAAACAGTATCCTGTTAGGAACTACTTAAAATTAAGCAAAGCAGCAATCAAAAGACTGTTAAGAATCGCTGTTAAAATAGATCGAAACTGGTGTTAGATAGAGTTAGATAGATGGACAGATAGATAGACAGATAGATAGATAGATAGATAGATAGACAGATAGATAGATAGATAGATAGATAGATAGATAGACAGACAGACAGGCAGACAGATAGATAGATATACAGACAGATAGATAGAGTTAGATAGATAGATAGACATACAGATAGATAGGTAGATAGATAAAGTTAGATAGATAGACAGACATACAAATAGACAGACATACAGACAGACAGACAGACAGATAGATAGATAGAGAGAGAGAGTGAGAGAGCATGTATATAGATGTGTTTTTTGTGTTTGATTAAATTTCTATTGAAATATTTATTGATTTATTGCATGTGTGAAATCCTGAAAATCTCCTGTGATAGTAGCCTTACATTTGACATATGCGTTTCCCTCCTTCTAACATGTTATTAATGTGTTCATATAGATGTGTGCGTATTCAATTTAATTTCTATTTAAATATTTATTATCTTCAATTAGATAAAGATATTATCTTCAATTAGATAAAGTAAAGAAAGGAGGACTCTGCCTGAAAAATTAACTGCGGTGGATTTTCTGGACTTGCTAAATGTCTGCATGCGGATGCTAATCCTGACACAACTGTCATATATTTATTGGGCCTTTGTAAAATCGTTGGTCCTGCATGGAGGAAAGTTGTAACCTATTAAATTATTGCACATAGTAAACTTTAAAAAAATATTTAAAAATCTTAGCGCCCAAACGTAATTTAACGCAGATTACTTTCCATGTGCCTGACTCTTATGTAAAAACATTTAAAAGATTGTGTACCTGTTATCACTAAGGTAACAAATTCCTGCGTAATTTAGTTCTTAGAACTTTTCTTACTATTCAATGCTGATGGATTTTACTGGCTACAAAGAAACAAGTATTTTTAAATGACATGGAAGAGTTATGTCGCCTACTGATCATATGACGTTAGAAACTACTAACACTTTTGCTTTTCACGGCAAAACTTTTAAACTTTTCCATCCCCCTACTCCGATCAACAGAAAAAAATAATTTTCAAAGCCACTGGAATAGTTACTGCTCATCTTCATTCCGCAAGCGAATATGGGTCAACACCTTGCTCTTTAAAAAGAAATGGGTCATTTTGAAGTGGATGGCCTTTGTTAAATGATGGGCGTTCCCACACTTCGCTTTCTAATTACGGTACTTTTTTTGGACTTGGTCGATGGTGTTACGGTGTCTCTACGGTGACAGTGCTTCACTCTTTCGCTGTCTTTAACATCGATGACATTTGCAGCACTTGAGAACCGTTGTGATTAAAAGAGCGTACTATTGTAACGTTAATTAGAAAAATGTCTTAATGTGATAATGTCAGGAAAGGGTTTCTTCTTTGGAGTAAGTTTTATTGCCACTTCAGAACAATTATTTTTAATTGCCGTATTCGTTCAAATATAAGACAATTTTTCCTCTTAAGCTTTTTTGGATATCATAATACTCGAATATGCGCAGACTAAAAGTGTATTAAAATAATTTATAATTTATCTCTTAACGTATGCATTAAAAAAATACATGCACTTAATTTTAATCCAAAGCATTGTAATCACGAAAAATTTCGGGTTTTGTATGTTGACAGAAATATCCATTTGGACCGGTCCCAACGACTTTGGAGGATTTTTTCTGCCTGACAATAAAGGACTCTTTTTTTTTTTTTTTTTTTTTTTTTCTAAAACTGATTGTAAAATTATTTCAAAAGGGATTTTTTTCGTGAAGTCTATACGTATGTATGTATGTGCCTCGTATAACTCAAAAACTGTTAGTCGTAGAACGCTCAAATTTTATATGTGGAATTGCTATAACACCTAGTTGTGCACTTCCCTTTTTTATTGCAATCGGTGAGATGAAACATGTACCTATACATATATATATACAGTGGATGGACAAAAATATGGAAACACCTTGTGAAATGCATGTTTGAAAAGAAAGATTGATTTTAATGAAATATGTAGGTGGCACTGGCGTTTTTGACTACTGACGACACCTATACAACTTCGTAAATGTGCTAAACAGTTCAGTTGTTGTCGGAGTACTGTTATGTGAGGTTGTTATTGCATTATGTCATAGTTAACAGACTTTGAACGTGGGAAAATTGTTGGAGCACGTATGGTAGGTGCTTCCGTAAGCAAGGTAGCCGAGGTGTTTAGTGTTTCAAGAGGTACTGTATCGAAGATTTATTCCGCATATTTGAAAAGCGGAAAAAAACATCATCTTCTAAATCACAGCGCGGACGAAAGTGTGTGCTGAGTGATCTTGACAGACGATCATTAAGGGCAATTTTGACAAAAAATAAGAAGACCACAGCTGCAAAAGTTACTGCTGAAATGAATGTTGTGTTACCGAACCCTGTGAGTACCAAAACAATAGAAGGGAGCTTCATAAACAGGAAATTGCTGGCCTTGCTGCAATTGAGAAGCCACTCATCAGTGATGCTATTGCCCGTAACAGGAAAAGGTGGTGTTTAAGTCATAAAGCCTGGACTATAGAGCAGTGGAAGCGAGTAATATGGTCTGACGAGTCTTCTTTCACATTGTTTCCCACTTCTGGCCGAGTTTACGTCTGGAGAACGCCATCTCAAGCCTATAATACAGACTGCTTGTTGCCAAGAGTGAAACATGGCGGGGTTCTGTTATGGTTTGGGCAGCCATATCGTGGTTCTCTGCTAGCCCCATGATAACTGTGTCAGGGCACATGACTGCCAAGACTTATGTGAACATTTTGGCCGATCAAGTTCATCCCATGGTACAAACTTTGTTCCCCGATGGTGATGGTGTCTTCCAAGACGACAAAGCCCCTGTTCACACAGCTCACAGGACTGGTTTTCTGAGCACGAGGATGAGTTGTTCCATCTCCCCTGGCCACCACAGTCACCAGACCCGAATATTATCGAACCTTTGTGGTCTACATTGGAACAGAAAGTGCGTTCTCGTTATCCACCGCCAACATCGTTATCTGAACTTGCCACCGTTTTGCAGGAAGAATGGTATAATATTTCCTTGGCAAACATACAGGAACTGTATTTATCCATTCCGAAAAGATTGCAAGCTGTTTTGGATGCCAACGGGTTTCCTACACCATATTAAGCAAAGAAACATGTTTTTTTAAAGGTGTGGCCATATTTTTGTCCAACTCCTGTATCTCCCCATTACACGGCTTAAAGTTTCTTACCCACCGCTATTTTCGCTATTATTGGTTATAGTCATATACTTCCAGTTACAGAAATGTTTCAAATGACGAAATTGACTGGGATATTTAATTTCAAAATTTGCAACTTTTGATGTCATTTGCAGCTTGCCGTGAGGAATCGGTTAATTAAGTTAGATTAATTCGAGGGAACACGTTTAAACGAAGCGCAGCAAAAGTACAGAAGTGTTTAAATGACGAAAATGAGCACTGTCATACTTTAAAAAAAAATAAATTTTGGATAAATAACGAAATCTAACTTTTAATGCGGTCTCCTGTTTCCTATACTTATAACTGAGACATTTTTATACTCTTTATGAAAAAAAATAAAATTACAAGAAATTTGACTTTCATATGACAAAAACTCGTCGGATATTTAATTTCAAAATCCGCAATTTTTGATGTCATTTTCAAGTTGCCTTGAGGGGCAGTTAGTTGCCTTGAGGGGAAGTTAGAATAATTCCAGGAAACAAGTCTAAATGAAGTGAACCAAAATACAGAGGTGTTTTAAATCACGAAATTATTTATATTTTGGCAATGTCAAATTTAAAACCAAATTAATTTTGGGCAAATAATGAAATCTGACTTTTAATTTGTTCTCCTAGTGCCTATACTTATGTATGGGAAAGTTTTACATTCTTTACGAAACAAAAATAAAATCTAACATTTAATGCGGTCTCCTGTTTCCTATACTTATAACTGAGACATTTTATACTCTTTATGAAAAAAATAAAATTACAAGGAATTTGACTTTCATATGACAAAAACTCGTCGGATATTTAATTTCGAAAACCGCAATTTTTGATGTCATTTTCGAGTTGCCTTGAGGGGACGTTAGAATAATTCCAGGGAGCAAGTTTAAATGAAGTGAAGCAAAAATACAGAAGAGTTTTTGTTTTAAATCACGAAATTATTTATATTTTGGCAATGTCAAATTTAAAACCAAATTAATTTTGGACAAATAATGAAATCTGACTTTTAATTCGTTCTTCTAGTGCCTATACTCATGTATGGGAAGGTTTTACATTCTTTGTGAAAAAAAGAAAAAATAAAAATGCAAGAAATTTTACTCCCGTACGACAAAAATTGATCGGAGTCTTTAATTTCAATTTGTGCATTTTTTTTTATTTCATTTTCAGTTTAGCTTAGATCGGTTTATTAAGTTAAAATAATTCGTGAAAATGAGTTTAAAGGGCAGCAGAAAATTTGTATAATTTAATAGACCGTACAAAGAAGTCATGTGATGTCCACATCAGATTATTTTGTATACAATTTTACAATCTTGCTCTTGTAACACAGAAGTGTATTAATTCAATTACTGAAACCCTCTTATTTATGAGCGATTTGTTTTCTTCTTATCTTTATGTATATATGTATACTAGAAAGCCCGGCGGTCATACGAAATGACCGCTGTTCTAGATATTATAAATTGTAATTAAAGTTATTTGTGCAAAGGTGTCTGCTAATTCAAACTGAATTACCCAGAGCAGGGGGCGAGGACGCCCCTTTGCTTACTGCCCCACGGGGTTTCCCCCTTCTACTTGCTTAATTGCTTAAAGTAGAGTGCAATGAAGGAAACTACTGGCGGTACATTTCTTAAAAGGCCACTGCTAGCTCAATAAATAAAGGTAATTTAAACAATGAAATGCTAATTCACATATCAAAGATCTCTTTGTACACAACATTTCTTCATTCTACGTCTGAATTGAAACGGCAACCCTGTGCCGTGGTAACTTCACTCCATTGACTAGTACAGTTACGCAAGCAACCAATAAACTATCGGCTATAAACAGACACTTAAGCCGCATATTTATGCCGTATATTTACCGTATATATATGGGGTGAAGTAACATTATCTCCTAAACAGCTGGCTCCCGGGCTTAGCGAAGCACATTGTTGGTTTTCGCAGGTCTGTGGCAAGCCATTTGGCCAAGAAGACCATTCGCGTCTTCTTGGGACTTTAATTAGCCGGGATATTAATTATAAACTAAATTTTCCCTACGTTTTCCCTGCATTTTTCACTTTCTTTCTTGGGTTTTCCCTATTACAGGGATTTGGGTACGTGCCAAATTCTTTTTTTCTCGAATATCTACGGAACGGCGCCGAGTTGAAATTCGAGACGCGTATCTTCGGATTCCAAAACATTCTCCGAATCCATCGATACCGTTCGCACCTTCGTACGACTTTAATCGGCCGAGATATTAATTAAAAACTGCAGAACCGTTAATTTCCGCGCTCATTTTTCCGAATGGCAACAATAAATTATCGGCGACACATACTTTAGCCGCTTATATATATATAAAGATATATATATATATATATCTTTATATATATAAGTTAGTTTTGATAACGTTATATATATATATATATATATATATATATATATAACGTTATCAAAACTAAAGGATCGTATTATTTGTGAATACGTTACATTTGGGCGGATAAGATATCAAGTCTAATAAAAAAATAGTTTCATTGGTATTATTCCAAGCCTTTTTACCCGTCGAGTATAAATGCAAAGAAGCACCCACCTCGGCTTTTTGGATAGCGTTATGTACAAAATGATGTTATGATACTAGATATCTATTGTGTGATTATAAAATCCTTGCTCAAGTTTATATGTTAGTGACTGCAGCTTTAAACACAATAGAAGTATAATATAAATTGTAAATGATTTTTTTGCCTACAACGTTTACACATCTGTAATAGAAATCATAATCTTTCTATCAATCTAATAGAAATCATAATCTGCAGAGAAACATGGCGAAACTCCGAATTACTTAGTACCGACAAGGTGCCATCTGCTCATTGACAATAATGTAATCGATATTTTTTTAGCCCAGATGGGCTATTAATTTTAAAACGGCATTTTGCGTCTATTCACTTTTCAAACTGTTGCCACCAAATATGAATTTATTTAGACAATTATATCGCCACGTACTATATTTAAAGAAACTAAATAATGAAGAATCTGCATGAATGCATGAATGTTCCGTGCATTGTGAAGAAACAACGGTACCCAGAGCGGTAATCAATTTCTGAATAATGTAGTCCTCCAACCGAGCGTGGTTACTTGGAATTACGAATTTTTAATTTCCAATTTGTTTTATTATCGATTTCAAATTTTGAAAAGCTTTAACAAATTTTAGATTAACAAACTCAATGATTTAAAAGTGGGCAATGGCAACACTGTACGAAAAAAAAAAATTTATCTCCATCGTGCGAGACTGTGTATCCGAAATTCTAAAGATATGCTGTTTTTAAATGTTTTGCGATATTACTGTTGAATTGAATTTTATGTGTTTTAAGTGCAAAGAAAATGATATTTAATCAATAATTTCGTTAAAAAAAGCGTCATTTTGATCGTTATATGAAATCTGAAAGTTTTCATTTATTTTTCTTTTTTTACATTAATTTCTTATTTACAGATAAGCGTTTGCTTTTTCTAAAAAACACACGTAGAGAATGAAGGAAGCGAAGACGCCGACTAAAGCTGCAGCAACAATTTGTGATTCCGTAGATGTAATTTAAAATGGCCTGAAAAAAGAAGCGAACAAGAAAAAAAATCATATTTGGCAGAACTAATGGAATCCTGTTCCTCAAGGCAGAAGAATACCTGAACTAATCAACGTAATAAACAGGAAAAGATGTCTCAATAACCCCCCGTTTAAATAAATTCATATCTGGACATACACTGGTGTGCAAAAATTAAGGACGAAGTCGAAAAATTAGCAT
Organism: Stegodyphus dumicola; assembly: GCF_044657685.1. Lineage (NCBI taxonomy): Eukaryota > Metazoa > Arthropoda > Arachnida > Araneae > Eresidae > Stegodyphus > Stegodyphus dumicola. Next base: position 84,704,352 of record NC_140777.1, read on the forward strand.
ATCAGCTGAACGAAGAGGCAGAGCGGACAGAAAGACCAATCAGGAGATTAAGTAAGGTGATGTCCGATAGCACATGCGCAGATATGCAGGTAGACGTAATGGGGGAGCGTCTGAGTAGTATAAAGCATGTTGTCGGTGTAAGATCAGTATTTCTGGCAAAGAGATTGCACGCCGGATAGCAGTTAAAATCACACCGAGTTGCTGCCTCAGCGAGAAATGGCGAATAATCAATCTGTTAGACGACATCTGGATGCTTTTACCCGAGGTCGAATCATTGGGAAGTTGGAGGAAGGCCGCAGTGTGACAAGTGTGGCTGCAGAGTTCGGAATTGCTCACAGCATCGTTTCACGATTTTGGAGACAATTTCAAACTACAGGAACGGGGGATAAACAGGAAAAGATGTCTCAATACCCCCCCCCGTTTAAATAAATTCATATCTGGACATAGACCCTCCAGCACTTCCACATAAGAAATATGTCTTCCTCAAACTGTGTTTGCGGCGAAAGAAGATCCCCAGAACACAATCTCTTCTCGTACCAATTAACACATGCACATCGAAACCTTAAACCAACTACAAAAGAACTCGAGTTACGAAGATGTATAATAAATAATCCAAAATTTCGTCACAAACTCAAGAATACTATGAAATACATTCCGGAACAAGTGTAAGATATTTGTGAGCAATAACTGTAACGGAAAATTATTTGTAGAGTTCCTCACTTCGGAATTCTAAGTTAATGTTGGAAGTGAAGAATCTAAGAACTGATAAGCGAATAATCGCTTGAGTTCGGTGACAAGAAACAACAAGATAGAAGGGTAACTAACCCTTTATTATTTCAATAAGATTTAACAAAACTCCGCCTGGGAGTGTATACGAACAAAGCCTGCACTTGGGCTTGAACTTAAAAGAATAAGAATTAAACTAAAACTAAGATTATCTAAAGAAGTATAGCTGAAGCTATCAAGGTTCAAATCGAGTTGGCCCCTTAAATTATTTGACTACGAAGCTTAGCAAGGGCCTGAGTACGGCCGAGCGTAATAACAGCTTTGAGAGAGAGAGTGGCCAAAAAGGGAGACGCGCGTAAATCAGAAACTCTAATTCTTTCTGACTCAGTAAGTAACTTCGCGGTTTAAATACCGCTCCTCTTCATTAAATATTCAGCAAGATTCCAAAACTGCGTTCTGGCCGGAAGTAGTAAGTTGAAGTTAAGAATTTGATAGGAAAGGAACTTAAAATTTAACTGTTAATAAAATTACCATAATCCTTACATCTTAATATTAGTGTACTAATTCTTCTAAATAATTTACTGCATGAGAATGTTTTGGAAATTTTGCACGGAGTTTCTGTAGGATGCTTCACCTTATCAGTAGCATCACGGTACAATACCTGTATCACCATACGGTAAAATCCTCGTGTTTATTCCTGTCCTGTAGTATACTACAGGGCAGGACCAAACTCCATATAGGAAATGAAAAGAATAAAAAAAAAACTGCATATTACCCATATGAATCGGCCATAGGAGAACATTTTTGCTTTGTAACGATTCATCTTTCTCAAGCATTACTTTGTAATAAATTATCGCATTTTCTCAAACTTTCATTCGTAGTATAATTGGTCAACTCATCCAGCTAACAAATGGAGGATCCGAAATTCGAAATCCAGGCGACAGCACGATATGTTTCTCACATTTCTCGTTCCAAAAAATTCTAAATCAGTTATTAAAGAATAGCACTAAATTCAACTTCAGACTACGTTTAATAAAGTACATATGAAGCATTAATTATATTTTGTGTCAAGACTTAAGACTCATACCCAAGGTACATTGTTTGGTCAATGCAAAAATGCTGAAATCTAGAAAACTCACAATATTTACGGTTTACAAATATTTTGGATAAGGAATATAAACCTCATTGATGCTTTTTTGCAATGCCTTTCACAACAAACCCGAAACTTTTCCGTAATATATAATGTATATATAACACAGGCCATTTAATTTTCTCTCGGTATATGTATATTACAAATTACTGTTGTATAATAATTCCTGCGATTTTTTATCCTTCTCTGGTCGTAAGTGGTTTGAAAGAGCATTTTTTAAAGATACGGCTTCCCAACCGATTTGAGTTTTTGCAGTCACGCAAATACTGCCTCAGAATGAATCTGCTAAAAGTTTCTCAAACACAAAGTTGTTTGAGAAGAAAATATTGGAAAAGTTGTTCGTGCGTCATATTATAGGAAAAACACATTGATAGAGGCTTAGGATTGTTCGTGCATATATGTACTTAGCTCGATAGTAAATACATGAGAACATGATTACTTAATTGATACATGAGAACTTAATTGATACATGAGAACTTAATTGATACATGAGAACATAAGATACATGAGAACTTAATTGATACATGAGAACATAAGATACATGAGAACTTAATTGATACATGAGAACTTAATTGATACATGAGAACATAAGATACATGAGAACTTAATTGATACATGAGAACATGAGAACTTAATGGGATACATGAGATACATGAGAACATACATGAGAACTTAATTGGGAATACATGAGAACTTAATTGGGAATACATGAGAACTTAATTGGGAATACATGAGAACTTAATTGGGAATCTAACAGAGCACAAAAAAGAAACGTGTGAATAGAATGGTAAAACTGCATTCCCTCTTCCATCTTTTGTCCCGGTTTCGGGGGGTGGGGCATTTGTTTTGCTTGGGTACTCCCAGGGTATACCCAGGTATTTGGACAACATTGTATCATTTTTAAGAGTATGATTTTCCCAGTTGTTTGGATGATGTTTTGTTTAAATCCATTTGGACTATTTTCCCAGGGTATTCCCAGGAAAGAATTTTCCAAGGTATACTCAAGAAGGTTTTGAAAGAGTCCAAATGGATTTAAGAATAAATAAATAAATAAATAAAAAATAATTGTCCAAATACTTGGGAAAATATACCCTTAAAATGAAGAAATAATCGTCTGAATACCTATGAAAGGAAGCCTCAGTATACTCTGGGAATACATCCTGGTTAGGGTCTCAAGATGGGACTTTCCAGGGTATACCCAGGGCGATTTCCCAGGGTATACGGTGACTCCCTACACCTGGGTGATATACCAGGTACCCTGGTAATATCAATTTAATTGATAATAATTCCTCAGTATACCCTGGGAAAATATACTATACCTGGTGACACGCTATACCTGGTCATACACCAGGCACCCTGGTAATATCAGTTTAATTGATAATAATTCCTCAGTATACCCTGGGAAAATATACTCCTAAAATAAGATCAATTTTAAAATAATTTTTTTCATAATTATCCTTGTTTCAATTTAATATTGTTTTTATCCTTTCGTCTAATTTTGAGGTTTTCCCAATTACATTCATCAAACAATAAAATCATATTCCTTGCATGATTTAAACAGTTTTTAATCTTAACTTAATCATATGAAAGTTTTCAATTCCTTAGTGTTTTCAACAAATATACCTTGCAGTTTAATGACTGTTATTGTACGGAATGTAGGTTACTATCCTAGTTTAATGTGACCTTATTTCAAATGTCAAAGAAGTTATTTGTTTTTACACATATAAAGAAAACATTTCGTTTTCGATCAGTCTATGAATATAAGTACTTTTGGAAGAAAATGAATCTTTCTGACACGGATATATTTTTCTCCAATGTAAAATTCGGTTCCGTAAAATAGTTTAAAAATTGTTTGCAACTTATTTATTTCAGGAAGATAATTTCCAGTCAAACTATTTAATTCATATTTTGTTGAATTTATTATTATTCTTCAAAATTAGACAAAATATTTTAAAAACCTTTAATGAACAACAATTTTTCTAAATATATTATCAGGTTCAATGTTTCTTCTAACCTTCTTCGGAAACATACAATGACCTGACTAGAACAGAGAGCTTACTAAAGCTATGTTCACTAATTGTAGTAAGTAGACAGGATACAGACGAAGGGTATACAAAACCCTTTATTTTTTCTTTATATACAATGACTTCCGTACTTCGGAATACAATGACCCTCCACTCGGGGTCTAACTTAAAAGATATCAAAATAAAACTAAACTCTAATTTAACTTTAGAATAAGATTGGCCTTATAATAACAGGAAGCGTATGTAGCACAGAGACTGTGAACACTACAATACGTTTAATTTATCAAGAGGATTAAAACCTCTGGCCTGGAAGGCAAAGTAGCAACTGCGTAACTTCTAAGGTAAGCGGCCTGCTTCGAACTCACGGCTTCCTCTCTTCTGCTTGGCAAAAAGGCCACACTTAAATACTTGGCGTTCGCCAGACAACTTTGCATAAACTCCTTCACGCTTATAATTCTGGCCGGAAGTAGAAAATAAGAAGTGATAGTAAAGATTTAAAATAAAATAAACGTTAGTAAAACTTAAGATCCTTACATACTTCCCGCCAGAGTTAATTAGTTTGAAACTGAGGTCTAAAACGACCTTGTTGAAAACTTTTAGCTCTAGAAACTAACGCGAGGCCAACCTTTTACAATCATAACTTAGCTAGAAACTAGAAAATTTTAAAAGAAAGAAATTTGTTACAATAGCAGCTCCCGGAATATACAACAATCTTTTTTCTTTTTTCATCTGTACTGTATCTAAACAGGAGCTTTATTCAATTCTGGTTCCTTCCAGAGATCTGGAAGGAAAACTAGTTTAATGAAATGTTACAGAATGACATTGCAAATAACATATAGAATATACTTTTCTTAACATTCTTATTTCATTCATGACTATTTTAATTATCTCTCCCCGTGCTCTCTGACATGTGTTGTAAAAACACCAAACACGAATGTGTTTCTGTCTATGTGTTCAACACTTCCTCCTACAATCAAAACACTAACGTGTTAAAATTCAACATACGAGACCTCTTAACACACCCTAATTTCAACTCTAGACCCTGAGGTACTATTCTGAAAGTGGCTAACTCTAAAGTGTAGCGTCAGAGAGCCTAACTACATCATTCAACCTTTAACACATATTCACCATGATTTAATCTTTACAGTCACACGAATAACAAATTTTTAACATTACTTTCACTTTTACCATATCACGGTATTTCTAAACATTCAAAATAACAGTTCACATGTATACAAGAACATATCAAGATGCCGTTAATTTTACACATTTGAAAACATACATTAGTAGTACATTGTTAACTTCTATTCTTTTCAAAGCAAGTGCCAATTCTTTCTACATTGAAATAATACTACATTTCAAAAGGTCTTTCAGACTAAAACTTCTTTCTTGTTAGAATGTTTTAAATAAAATTTATACAATAACTTTTTACAATATTTAAGTCTTTATACAACGCTATTATACATCAACTTTAGTTTTACGCGCGAGTAATTGAAAAACATAATAAGAAAAATCGGTCACAACTCATTTCTCGCCCTTTTGGCGATAAAGGTAGACCTCGCATGAGGTAAAACTTCTTGAAATCTGCCACTTGCAGTAAGAATGAAAGATTAACTTAAGTTTGTAAAGTAACATAAAATTTTACTTATCTTTGTAATATTCAGACATCCTTTTCTGGGCCCAGTCTTTAAAGGTGCTGCAGACCGTAGCTTGGTTGATCCTCCTTCTTGTACGGGCTCGCCCTTCAGTGCTTTCCTCTGGAAGCTTCCGTTTTTCACCACTACGGCCACCCTTGAACATCTTCCTTTTGTGCTCTGCTTGTGGTCTTGGCCGTTTGAAGGCAGCTGGTCTTGGTGGAACCGGGAAACTTCTGTCGTGATCCTGCTTGGACCTCGTTGTTGGCCGTTCAAATTTTTCTTGTACTTTTTCCTCCGCCGCTGATGGCCCTTCCGCAGTTCGGCGACTTTTGCTGCGCAGAGTTCTGTCGGATGAGTCAATCTTCCGTTTCACAGCCGGGTTATAGTTGCCGTCCTTTCTCCCGGTCTTTTCCACATACGTCGTCCTTCTCCCTTCTTCATTCTGGGGGTGTTCGTGAACTCTGTTTTTTGGACGGTGGAACGGCTTCTTTTTGTTTTTACCTTCAGTTTTTCCGCGGGGCAATTTTCTTTTCACTTGCTTCTGTCTCTCATTGGCTTGCCCTTGTACCTGTCGTTTTCCCACCTCTGGAACTTGTACCTGCGGTGTCTGCCGTACCGGATCCTGGAAAAGATCTGAAAAGATTTGCATTTTATTACGATCGAAGTAGGGCTTGATTTGATCAATGTTTGCGGAACATGTTTCACCATTTCTTGCCTTTAACACTACAACAGCGTGAGTTATTTTTTCTATAACATATGGTCCTTCAAAGCGTGGAAAAAATTTGGCAGTTTTATCTTCTGGTGCTGAAGAAAGTGAATGCTTAATTTTTAGTACTTCATCCCCTACTTTATAAGTTACTCCCCGTCGTTTCAAGTCATAATACAATTTTTGTATTCTTTGTGCTACTTCCGTATTCTTTTTTGCTTCTTTTATTAGTTTTTCTATATCACCCATTTTAAATTCTGGGGCTCTTTGTTGCACATAAAATAGTTTATCTAACGGTGTTATAACCTTTCTGCCTAGAAATAACTCAGCAGGAGTTTTGCCCGTTGTATCATGTTTTGCGGTCCTAAGGGCGAAAGCAAATTCATTGACATAGTTATCCCAGCTTTTATGAAAATTTTTAACATAACTACGGATAATTTTCACTATATTTCTGTTGACCCGTTCCGCTATATTTGATTGCGGCCGATACGGGACCATTTTTAAATGACGTATGCCCAGTTTTTGGCACATGTCTTCAAATATATTACTTACAAATTGAGGACCATTACCCGATATAACTTTTAGGGGCGCCCCGTATTTTAAAATATATTTATTTAAAATAGAATCGGTAACTAATTTCGCGGAGGCTCGTTTTAAGGGAACAATTTCGGTCCATTTACTAAAATGATCAACTATAACAAGGAGATAGCGACTTTTGTTTAACTGACTTTTTGGGAAAGGGCCCAATAAATCGATGCCGATTATTTCATTTGGAAATTCGGATTTAATACTATTTAGAAACCCGGCCGGGCGGAAATTAATATAATTAACGGCTTGACATGTTGGGCAGGACTGGACATACGCCCTTGTTAACTTTTGCAGTTCAGGAAAGTAGACTGCCTCGCGTACGCGTTGAGTAGTTTTTCGAAAACCAGCATGAGAAGCTAAAGGGCTGTCATGGAGCTCTTGCAGGATATTTAATCTAAGACTAGCTGGGATAACAGGTCGAAATTCGTTGTTGGAATTCGTAGTTTTTGTATAAAATAATAGACCATCTATTAGTTCGTAATGGGCCGCCCTATTTCTTATCGCCACAATATCTTGGTGGCTAAAATTTTCAGGATCCTTCAAATACTCATAAATACTTCCAAACTCAGGATCCTTACCCAGTTCGGTTATTACAGTTTCTCGGGAATTTATTGTACACGCTGTCAGCATTGCAACTTTTACGGTATTACCCTGTTCGTCTAATTTAATTCGTGACAGGGCATCTGCTACGATATTTTCCTTTCCGGGGGTATGCTTGATTACCAGATTATATTCTTGCAGCTTGAGTGCCCATCTTATTAACCTTGGGGATAAATTTTTCCCAGAGTACAATCTAGTTACCGCCGCATGATCAGAATATACTGTTATCGGCGCCTTTCCAAAATAGACTCGGAACTTTTGCACTGCTAACAGAACTGCAAGTGCCTCTCTCTCGGTCGCGGAATAGTTTCTTTGTGTTTGATTTAAAGTTCGGCTAAAAAATGCCACTGGCTGCTGATTTTGCGAAAGTAGCGCTCCTACCGCATAATCCGAAGCATCCGCTGAAATTTCTAAATTTTCATCCTTTTCAGGAAATTTCAACACAGGGGCTTGCGTTAATGCTTGTTTTAATTTTTCGAAAGCACTATTGGCTTCGGCCGTCCACGAGAATCTTGCCTTTTTCCTTTTTAATTTTAACAATGGCTCAGCGATAGCCGCAAAATCTTTTATAAAGGACCTATAATATGAACAAAGTCCTAGAAAAGAAGAGAGCTTCTTTGCCGTGTTTGGAGTCGGATACTTTTGTACAGCGATTATTTTTGATTCATCTGTCTCGATCCCTTTTTGCGATATTTTGTAACCTAAATATTTCAATTCAGGGGCTGCAAATTTGCATTTTTCGACATTAACTTTTAGACCGGCCTCATTTAATAAAGAAAACACCTGTCTTAAATCCTGTACATGTTGGTCTAGATTATCACTAGTAATAATGATATCGTCTAAATAGATAAATGTGGACTTTCCGAGAACAGGTCTTAACACAATGTCCATGCATCGCTGAAATGTTGCTGGGGCGCCTGAAAGGCCAAACGGCATTCGCAAAAATGCATAAGTGCCAGACTTGGTTATAAAAGCAGTCTTAGGCACGTCCTCAGGCCTGATCCCTATTTGAAAATAACCATTCGTTAAGTCTAAAGTCGTCATAAATTTGGTTGATTTTATGTTCCTTAAAATTTCTTCTATAATCGGTAACGGATATACCGGATATTTCGTTATGGAATTTAATTTACGGTAATCAATAGCGAATCTCCACCTTTTTGGATGCTCCAAAGGATAATCATTATTTTTCTTACATAAAACCACCGGACTAGCATAACTACTTGAGATAGGCGTTATGATCTTTTTACGTAGCATATCGGTAATATGCCATTCTATAATTTTTTCCTTATTCTTATCATACCGGTATGGTTTTTGACGAACCGGCAATGCATCTCCGGTGTCAATACTATGGTTAGTAACCTGGGTAAATCCTGGAATATCACTAAATAAGGAAGCAAATTCACTTACCACTTGTCGGATTCTATCTTGCTCGTCATTAGGCAGGTGGTCGAGATTTAACCTTGGCGGTTCAACCTTTTCTACACGCACTGGTTTCATCGTCAGCTTAAGAGACGCTTCATTAAAATCCAGTGTAGCTTGTGCGTCTGAAAGAAAGTCTATTCCTAGGATTAAGTGTGCTTGCAAATTCTTTACTATAAAAAACATCACCTTTACTTGTTCGTCCTTGATACGGATGTACAAAGGTACTTTACCTACGCGCTTACATTGTTCTCCTTGCGCCGCTAATACTGTTGTATTATCCGCATTATATATGCGGTATTTGCGAAAATACTTTCTAAAAAAGACTTCTGCCACACAGGAACACTGCGCGCCGGTATCCAGGAGTGCGGTGGCCGGGATATTATTTACCAAGACTTCAATCTTCGGAAGAGTTAAATTTTTCACCATTACTGTATTTAACTTGTAGGAAGAGGGGTTTTCGTGGCCTTCGGATTTCCGCACCCTCTCGTCAGCAGTTTAGTTTAAATTATTTTTCCTTTCGGTGCTTTCCTTCTTTCTCCACTGGCCTTGAGACTTTTTTCCTGGGTTGCTATTGAACTGTCGACGTTCGCCGGCTGTTTTTGAATGCTCGGGTTTCCTTGCCCACTGATTCGCTTTTTCTCCGTAGCCATGTGCTTGAGTTTGCTGTAGTCTTGGCGTACCAAATTGGTTTCGCTGTTGATATTGGCGTCCTCTTTCGACGTCCGCCGTTCTTCTACTTTCAAACTGGATTGCTAGCTCAAATAATTTTTCCAGTGTAGTCGGATTTCTCAATTCAATAAAGTCTTGCACTTGGGGTAGTAACCTCGGCAAAATCACTTGAATTATTTCAGGATCCGGACGGTTTCCATACAAGAGCTTGAAAACGTGAATTTTTCTTAAAATAAAACTCGAGAGGTTTTCCATTCTTTGTTGATATATACTGAAAAGTTCTGTTTCTAATTTCGCACGATCCCTTACAACAGGGAAGGCTTTTAGTAGGGCAGTCTTGAAATTTTCGTAGGCATAGGTGGGACTTCCTGCTTGACCCAAGAGACTTCTGCCGATACATTTGAACCAGTTAAGCGCTTGGCCCCTCAAAGCGCTGGTAGCTAAGGTAACTTTTTGAAACTCGTGCACGGGGTAGAGCATGAAGTGGTCCTCCAATTTTTCCAAAAAACTGGTTACCTGTGAGTTTCCATTAAACGTTGCTTCTGGTTTCATCGAAGCGCGCATGGTCTGGACAATGTACCCAAATCCTTCCAGGGCGGCAGCTGGCATTTCTGGATTCTGAGCCGTTTCTGCAGGCAGCACAGGTTCTTCTTGAAACTCGGCCATGGTTATTCTTCGTCGGGCGCCACTATCAGGTTCAATGTTTCTTCTAACCTTCTTCGGAAACATACAATGACCTGACTAGAACAGAGAGCTTACTAAAGCTATGTTCACTAATTGTAGTAAGTAGACAGGATACAGACGAAGGGTATACAAAACCCTTTATTTTTTCTTTATATACAATGACTTCCGTACTTCGGAATACAATGACCCTCCACTCGGGGTCTAACTTAAAAGATATCAAAATAAAACTAAACTCTAATTTAACTTTAGAATAAGATTGGCCTTATAATAACAGGAAGCGCATATAGCACAGAGACTGTGAACACTACAATACGTTTAATTTATCAAGAGGATTAAAACCTCTGGCCTGGAAGGCAAAGTAGCAACTGCGTAACTTCTAAGGTAAGCGGCCTGCTTCGAACTCACGGCTTCCTCTCTTCTGCTTGGCAAAAAGGCCACACTTAAATACTTGGCGTTCGCCAGACAACTTTGCATAAACTCCTTCACGCTTATAATTCTGGCCGGAAGTAGAAAATAAGAAGTGATAGTAAAGATTTAAAATAAAATAAACGTTAGTAAAACTTAAGATCCTTACAATATGAGAAAGGATTAAATCTTTCTAATATAAATAATTTTCATTTATTTATTAAAACACTGCTTTCTACAGAAAAAAAAAAAAACAAAAGTGCTTGAAAGTTTCTTTTTATTAATTAAATTAGTGATGGAAAAATTCTTTTTATTAATTTAATTAGCTGGTGGGATGCATTTGGTTAGGGTATTTGATCCTTTCTCTTGCAGCGACCTCTTTTAAAGCAATGATTTTCTTCATCGAACCCTTTATATATTTTTTTCTACAATATACAGGACATAACACAGTTATAGTAGAAATAACTGCACATAAATAACTTAAAGATAAGAATTAGACTTCAAATATGAACAAAAGATTTATGCTAATTATTTATTAGATTTATGTAATTTATTTATTAGACCTATTTTCAATTTTATAAGTATAAACAAGTTTTCAAAAACCAAAATCGCAGTTTATTATTTCATAAAAGTTTGATTTTAATGAATGTGATGGCTACGCTTGATGTATTTATACAATTTTTTCGTATTTAGCATAAAATTGCTTAATTGTAATATTTTAATCATCTCGTTCAAAAATATTCAGCCTGTTTCTTGTTTTACTTTCTAGTTTTGCATTGCTTATCTTCTTTCATTGCGTTTCTTTTGTTTTCGAGGTTTGATTTTTATATTGCGCTATATTATTGCACTTGTTGCATAAAATTATATATTTTAAATTTCGTAGTATTTTGATTTAAAAAATATATTACATAATTTTAATGTATTTTTACCACCTTATACTTATTTTATATGATTTTTTCCTTATTATATGATACAGCTTTATATCAATAAACAATTGTTTATCAGTTTATAAGATATTTCTCCCGTCATCTTAGCGAGCCTTCGGGGTGTAGTTGTCAGCACAATCAGCGCGTAATTGAGAGATCCGTGGTTCGATTCCCGGCGAAAGCGTAGCATATTTTTCATATTGCCTGCTTTCAAAAAAGTACTTAATGACTTTACAAGTTTTATTATTTTTTTAAATAATTTATGGGATCTTGATCACGTCTATCAAACGCCAGCGCATATTCGGATATGCATCCTTTGATCATTATTGAGATCGTTTAAAATTTCATTGATTCTCAGGGGGACCAACACCGACCCCGTTGGGAACTCCTGTGTTAGATATATTTATTATTATCGTTATTTACGTCTTTCGGCCAAAGGGACTAAACGAAAGGGAGTGATGCCTTCGTGGAGGAATTTCTAAGGGGAACTGGCTCGTATTAACACGTTTAACATGAAGATTGGATTAGATTATTTAATTATGGCAAAGCACACGAGGGCTATCTACCTAAAGGGAGGGATGCCTTCGTGGAGGACTTTCTAAGGGAAACTGGCTCGTATACACGTTACACATGGGGAAACCACGAAAACGCCCATGCAGCCAGCCCGTTCGCGGGATTCGAACCTCAGACCGAACTACCAGTGTTCAGCGTCTTTACCGCTCGGCCGCTGGTGGGCCGTTTAACATGAAGAAAACCATGGAAACGCCCCTGCAGCCAGCCCGTTTGCGGGATTCGTATCTCGAACCAAAATACCAGCGTTCAGGGACGTTCCCACTCGCATGCTGGTGGGCCGTATGAGATATATTGACATCAAAAATGTTTAAAGAGGGTAGTTCCTATATTTTTTACCGTTTCATTATTCTATCATCATGCTATTTAATATTCATGCAAACTGGAAAGGATTGCTGTTATACAAGACAAAAGATCGTTGATTTTTCTCTCACGCATCCTGGCAAACAGCTTGTCGCTACTGTGTTGCTACTCGATGTGATGTAGGATCTTTAATTTATATTCACGATTATCATTGGTTAACAAATTTAGCAGTTCAAAAGCAATAAGCATCTTTATGAATAATTTAAACATTTGTTCTCTTTTAATAATATATTTAACTACAAATATACTTAATTTCACAATATAGTCAATTGATAATTTTATGAACATGTTCAAAATTATTGGAATTCATGATAGATTTCTAAAGTCATGTATTACATACCTCAGTTACTTCAAGAATCGTTTGATATTCCAAGGTACTTTTTGGTCTTTTATTAAAATAACATTTAATGCACTAAGTTACTGTTATTACTTTATATAACAAAAATTTAACATAGTATTATATACAAATAAAATTTCGTTAATAATAATAAATTCATTTTTCGCATTAGAAACAATTTAAAAAAATTTAGAAATTTGAATATGATTTTATTGTTTGATGAATGTAATTGGGAAAACCTCAAAATTAGACGAAAGGATAGAAACAATATTAAATTGAAACAAGGATAATTATGAAAATATCAAGCCACTTACAGGCATCATTTAATTTTTTCTTGTCTCCGATTGTTGCGTTACCACAACACTAATCATCAGTGCGCCCTGGTAAATTACTGCATCTCATCGTTTATGCGAATCTTGCGGTAGAAGATCTTATTAATAAAATTATTTATAATCTCTTTTAAGACAAAATTATGTGTAATCTATCTTTCTTGACAATTTGCCATTTATAAGGTTGTTGCTGTTTTGGGATAGATGTATTTAAATTTTCTTTTCAAAATTTGAGAGTCCATTACGTTGTATAAACATTAGGTTAATTAAGACACAATAACACGCCGAATAAATACTAATTCAGAAGTCAAACAACAAAAATCAGCGTTATATTTACCAAATTTTCACAGGACTAGTTTCGATGGTTTTACCGAACCACCATCTTCAGCTGCAAAACCGCAAATGAACCAGATAGGAAATAATGATTAGATAAGACAACATTAGGTTATTTTGAAGCAGGAGACATGGAAAAATATGCAATGCCCGCGCCGGAACTCGAACCTGGACCACTCAAATACGCGCCGAATATTGCGCTATCGTTACACCACGAAGGAGGGAAAAATACCTTACAACATGTAAAGTGAGAAAATGAACAATTTAAAAAACATAAAACTACTTCTTGAGAAATGTGATTGTAAAGCACTTTTAGTGAAATTTTGTTCAAAATTTTTTAACCGTTCTTAATTCGAAATTCTTAAATTACTTCACATTGTGCTACGTTTCATGTAATATCTGTAAAATGTCTTCACATGATCAAAATCGCAATGACAACCTTGTATTTAGCGTACATATATTAAAACACTGAATCGATTTCGAGGATAACTAAAGGTCCCTCCTCATAAGGAGAACGAAATTACTAGAAATTACTTGTTTTCACATGGTTTTGCAAGCCAGTTTTTAGTGTGTTGCCGATCGAAAAAGCATAACCTTTTAATTTGTTCTTCAATTTAAAATAATCTGTAAAATTTAATAAACAAATAAATAAATATAATATTTTAAATAAAAAATATATAAAAAATAATTGAGCATTGTAAATTGTGCATTTTCTGCTTTAGACGTGATTGAATTATGTTGTCTTATGTTCCCGCTAAGGATTCTATGCCTTTAGTTAATCTGCATGCAATAGCTGTAGAATTATCAGTGCATGCAATAGCTGTAGAATTATCAGAAATTTAAAAGTTGTTTAAGTGCCACTAAGCCTAACGACACCGCCATTTGTTTATTTTTGAAAACCCTTAATAGAATAGGGAATTAAGTCACTTTCTGCACTTTCAGTGTCTTTTTGCCGACTGGGATAAAAGGTAAACTTTTAGTTTTGTGCACCGAAAAATCAGTTTTCTTGTACCCTGGGCGAATTGTTTGTCTTTGCGTAGAAACTCTAATTTTAATTATAAAAGTTGTCTCTTAATTGTATCTGATGTTTTATGTGTTTCTGTATTTTACAATTTTTAATGAAAATGTTTTTAGTTTTATGTATTTTTAGCTTGCCGGAAAGTGAGAACTTAATTAATTGAACGAGAAATATGAATTTGATTCGTAATGAAATTCAGGGAAATAAGTTTTAGTGAAATGCAGCAAAATTATGTGTAATTTAATAGGCTGTACAAGGAAGTCATGTGGCGTACATTGAAGTCATGTCAGAATTTTCTTAAAATTAAATGGTTAATTAAACTTGAAATAACATCTTGCAAATTTATTGTGAAGAACTGATTAAAATGACTCACTTTCAGATATGTATTGGAAAAAATTTTCCATTTCAATACAAAAATAATAAAACATTAGGAAAGGGATATTAAGAAAGGGAATAAAAATATGACAAAATGGAAGTAATTCCACTACGCGAATTGAATTGAATTTTATTATCATTTTGTTTTTATTTTGCAACTATCACATCATAGATTTCTAACTCTTCTGTTAACGTTAATATTAATCATCATGTTTACAAATACAGCTCATCGATACCTTTTTGATGAAATATATTTTGGTCTATTTCGAAGATACTTTAAAAACAACTGCGTATGTGTATCATGAAATAAGGAGAAGTTTTTTTAAAAAGTTCTCCACTAAGGCATCCTAAGCAGATAACACTGCTTTGTCATAAAACAAATAATTCGTTCCAGTCGAAAATCTTTTATTCCCCTTACGACACGGAATTTGTTTTTCAAATATAAATCTGTATATGAATAATAATTGAAAAAATGGTCTCTTATATTATTATTATCCCATAGAGGCAATTTTCCCAGAACGGCTATTAATTTCGTTTTGGCATTTTGCATTGGTTCACTATAAACGAGTTCCACTTTTCAAATTGTTGCCACCAGATATTAGAGCTCTGCGTTATATTTAAAGAAATTAAATAAGGAAGGATCTGGGTGAATGTATACAAGTTTCTCTCATTGTGATAAAACAGCGGTGCTTAGATACATCAAATTTTTTAATAACGTAGTCCTCCACTCGAATATGAGCATCTGGAAGCCCAAATTTGAAATTTGGACTTTGCTTTATCATCTATTTCATATTTTGTAAAATTTTAACGAATATTTGATAAACAAGCGCAACGATTTCAAAGCGAATAATGGCAACACTGTACGAAAAAATAAACGCTTTATCTCCAGCGCACGACTGTGTATCGGAAATGCTAAAGATATGCTCTTTTTAAATATATTGAGATGTTGCTGTTGAGTTTTTTATAATTTAAGTGGGAAGAACGTGATATTTAATAAATAAAGATAACACACAAAACGTTACAAAAAGGCCCCTTTAGGTGTAATATAAATTCTGAAAGCTTTCATATTTTTTTTATTATTGTAGATTTTTGTTAATTGTCTTCCTGCAATATATTCCAATAAGTGTCTTTCTGGAATTCTTTATTCTGCCGCAATAATCGCTCACTTATGGAAGTGTGCTTTTCACCATCATTTGATTGTGTACTGGTCACGATACGTCAAGCTGTGATTTATTAGGAAGGAAATTTGAGTTTGTGCCAGAGTACAATTTTGGACAGTAATTGTGTTTAAGTCTGTAAAGTTTCTCCTAGGAAATGAGTTTCTCTGTTCAGGGGTGGTGGCTCGGAAGAAATTTGATTTATGAATCCGCTACCCTCATCTTCTCTTTCTTTTAATGTTTATTTTTTTCCATTCAAGTTGAATAATGCAAAAACACTATACTTTATAATGCAAGTGACTTGTATTATATAAATAAAAAAATGGTTTCGAAACTCATTTGCTGTCTTCTCTAGCATAAACTACTACAGTACAAAGTCCGTAATCCGGACGTCCATTAGCCGGAATGATCTATAATCCGGACTTCAAAGCCACAAACTTACGCATGCGCGTTTTATGCGCGCGTCCACTACGCATGCCCGTAAAGCCAGTATAGCGTTTACCCATGCGCGCTTCCAATACTGAAGAAAGTAACAGAGAACATTATTGGAAACAAAAAAAATTCGATTGGCAAGTTAGTCGGTATTCTCGACACAGCAATTACAGGACTTGAACAATGGAACTTTGTAACTGAACAAGAAATTATATATGTTTATAGAATTAAAGAGAAAGTATTAGCACAAAAATGAAGCAACTTAAACAACTTACATTGAAAGAAATCTTCACTAAAGTAAACAAATAAATATTAAGCTTTTTTTTTTCCTTGTAAATTTCGATACCCTTTAGATCAAAATTGCTCTTTATTTCATAAATTACGGTTTCATACTTTTAATTGTATAATTTCTGCATGCCATCTTACTAGATTTAAATTGATGATCTATAGTCCGGAAAAATCCCTAACCCGGAATCACCGAAGTCCCGACGAGTCCGGATTACGGACTTCGTACTGTATCACCAGACTTGGAACGAATTATCGCTGTGTTTTAAGAAGACGACAGAGACTCGAGAATGTTAAAATGATCTTGTTAAATCAGAACTTGAACATAAAATGCACATTTTGTGCTCACAGAGACAGCCAAACTAAGTTTAGTGATTAAGGCCTACACAACTGATTGAAACTCTGAGTTGGCCCAGAACGTGTCACCGGAGTAACAATTAAATGCCGCCAGCAGTAACGCAAACCCGAAGAATTACAATCTTATCAGAGCTTGTGAAGTCTAGTAACGTATACTGGAGAGGCAGAAACACGCTGCGTCCTACAATCCAAACCCCTCAACGTAAACGCTGTCTAACTCATTTATACTGTTGTTTTGAGGAAACGGAAAGAAGTTATAGTAAAGTTCTGATTCATAATAAATAGTTATCTAAAATAATAATAATAATCTTACAATCTTAAATTTCCAAGAATAAAATAAAAATTCGTCTCTTCCTTTTTTTATGTTTTATTTCATCGCAATGTAAACAAATAAAAAAAAATTTTTAAAAAATCTGAAATGTTTCAGATTTTAAATTACGTCCAAAGGGGCGTTTTTTAACATTTTTTGTGTTACCTTTCTTTATTAAATATCATGTTCCTCGCACTTAAACCATAAGATCCAGTGCAACAGCAATATCGCAAAATAGTTTTAAAACGAGCATATCTTTAGAATTTCCGATACAGAGACTCACGCGCTGGAGATAAAAATGTTTTTTCTGCACAACGTTGCCATTGCTCGCTTTGAAATCCTTGAGTTTGTTAATCAAAAATTCGTCAAAGTTTTAAAAAATAGGAAATCGATCATAAAACAAATTTCAAATTTCAAATTTGGTCTTCCACATGCTCATATTCGTTGGAGGATTACGTTATTCAAAATTCGATGACTCTATGTACCGTTGTTTTATCACAATACGAGAAATATACATACATTTATGCAGATTTTTCATTATTTAATTTCTTCAAATATAATGCAGGACTCTAACATTTTGTGGCAACAGTTTGAAAAGTGAACCGACATTTATGAGTCCGACGCAAAATGCCAAAACGAAACTAATAGTCCTTCGGGATTCAAATCCCTTTGGACTAATAATCAAATTACAATGTAGATATATGTAATGATTCCAAATGTGTAGATGAAAACAGTGGAACTTTTAACAGCTTACGACACTGCGTAGATGACCGAGAAAACCGTAGTGGCTTGAAGGCGGCAGAGTGGAAAGCATGATGATGCAATTTAGCACAACGTATCTTGGAAAATCACAATCTTTATTTGTTTACGGATATCAAATCATCCTTGTTTTCAGACAAGATGTTTCCTAATTATATTTGAATACAGAATTTGAATTTTGAAGTATGACGTCATCTTAAGCATGTAAGTGGCAGCTGCATGAATGAAAAGCGTCTTGCCAGTAGGAGAGCTTATGCGAAAAAGGGAAGAGTATCATAGAACTTCAGAGGAAAAAGGGTGGAAGTCGGAAAAGTTTCGGTTCAGAGTTTTGGTTTTCAATGAATTTGATTGGACAAGAGCTATCTGCATTAAAACGTTACCTAAGATAGAAAAATCTGGAACCTGGGAGAAGAGAGAATTTAGGGGCAGATCACCAAATTTAGAATGTTAATTTTGAGGTCGCCAATTTTTTTTTTTCAAACAGCTATCATATTTTGTTATGTCTTACATATATATGGCCCACCAGCGGCCGAGCGGTAAAGTCGCTGAACACTGGTAGTTCGGTCCGAGGTTCGAATCCCGGCGTTTTCGTGGTTTTCCCCATGTATAGCATGTATACGAGCCAGTTTCCCTTAGAAAGTCCTCCACGAAGGCATCCCTTCCCTTAGGCAGATAACCCTCGTGTGCTTTGCCGTAATTAAATAAACCAAACCAAACTTACATATATATGCATTTACAAAATTACGTTTTATACAGACTGCTAAAACCGAAGTTAATTTAGTTAGATTTCTTCGAAAATTTAAAAATCTGCCAATTACAGTTAATTACTTCATTTCCAGTCTTCCAAAAGGTTTTAAATGCCTTGTTCCATAATGGTAATCCCCCCTCCAGTATAGGGGGCTATTTCCTTTTTTTTTTTTTTTTTTTTTTTTTTACTTTCTTGTACGAAGTGAAGGAAGAAGTGTAATCGCGAAAAATCTCGGGTATCATATTTCAACGAAAATATCCATTTTTACGCTCTCGAAACCATTTAAACGATGTTTTTGAATGACATCTGTACGTACGGACAGACTCATTTTTTCCAAAACATATTGTACAGTGGAATTAAAATGGATTCAGAAGAGAATTTTTCGTGTCGCTTGTACGTGCGTAGGTACCCTATGTGCAAAATTTCAATGTTCTAACGTAAACAGTCTTCTCGTTTTTGAGTTATGCGAGTATGTACGCATGCACCTAACGAAATATATCACGGCAGCTCTTTTCCAGCTATTTGAACTCACTAATTGGAAAAGCAGTTATTGAATATAAGATTTTATGTACTGGATCTTCAATTCCTAGGGAGTTGATTCTCAAATTAATAATTCATTCGTAACTGTTTGGATTAAATTCTTTCAGTTTTAATCTAAAATCTGAATAACAAGGTCAGATGTTTATTTGGACTCATTAGGTTTTTGCAAAGCATGTTAGAGCTATCAGTTTAAGGGGAGGGATGACTTCGAAAATGACATTCGAAGGGAAACTGGGAATATTCTTATTACAAATTGGGAAAGCTACGGAAACATCCATGCAACCAGCACGTCCTCTGGAATATGAACTCGGTTCGAATTACCAGTATTCATTGGTCTTAGCTCCTCTACCGCTGGTTGGTCGTTATCAAGAGCAGATTGCACTATAAGGTATTTCTCCCGCCTTCTTGGTATGCCTTCGTGTTGTGGTGTCTGCTCGCTGGGCGCGTATTCCAGAGGTCCGCGGTTCGATTCCCGGCGAATGCGTCGCTAATTTTTCATCTTTCCTGCTTCCAAAATAATCCTAATATCTCTACATTCGCACATTCTTTTTAATCTTGTAATTTATATTTTTTTAATTAGTTAAACTTTAATGGTGTACTCTTCAAGGGGTTAAACAGCAATGTGAAATTTGATGTAATATTACTGCACCCTTTTTTATTTATTTATTTATTAATGCACTTTAGTTGCTCGTTTTTATTTAGTGTATTTAAATAATGTTTCTTCGGTAAAACATCACACAATGCTTTGACTCCTTGAAGAAAAAGAGGCCGAGTCTGATTTCGCTCGAAATTCATACATATCTTTTCTTTAAAGACTAACATTACATATTTGCTAATTTTTTTATCAAATTATTCAAAGTTATTAGTCCAGAAAGGCTTAGTCTTAAAACGGCATTTTGTCGAATCACTTTTCAAATTGTTGCCACCAAATATTATCACCCTGTATTATATTTAAAGAAAGTAAATAATGAAGAACCTACATGAATGTATGTATGTTTCTCGCATTGTGAAAAAACAACGGTACATAGAGTGATCAAATTTTGAATAACATAATCCTCCACCCAAATGTGGGCATATGGAAGCCCGAATTTAGAATTTTTTTTATTAATCTATTCCATATTTTCTAAAACTTAAACGAATTTTTGTTTAAAAAAACTGAAAAATTTCAAAGCAAGCAGTGGCAACGCTGTAGGGAAGAAAACAGTTTTATCTCCAGCGGGCGAGATTGTCTATCGGAAATTCTAAAGATATGCTGTTTTTAAATATTTTTAGCATAATGTGGTGTTATCCCAAATGCTCTCGAAACATGTATATGTCTGTAAATGAAAGAAACGCCCGTTTGGGCGGAATATCTTTATTCTTTTTTATTTTTATTTCTTTTTTTTTTTTTTTTTTTTTTCAAATTACATTATTGTTATTATATTTCTTCTCAAATTTATTATTTTTCAAATTATTTTTTCAAAGTTAATTTTTTTTCCAAAACTACGGATTAGCGCCTTGTTGTCTCATCTAACGTATTATATTAGGCGTTACAATGTTTTGTTTGACCGGCGTACTTGGACGGAACGTAAATATTTTCGAGTCGATCTGATATAAATAATTTTTTCGGTAGTAATTCAGAGTTTGTCTTATGTGTTCAGTGCTCTTTTTCAATTATTTTGGAAAAAAATAACTTTGTCTTTTGTAAAGGTATGTATTTATATTGTACGAACCCTTTGACGCGCGGTGGTCGCGCCCTGAAACCACCATTTTCCGAATTTTTTTCCTCCTCTTTTTTCCGAAATTTTTGAATGAAATGAATTGATTACTGATCTTCTACATCTAAATAACACAAAATGACTGTAGAATCATATATGTTTTAGGTATTAATACTTCAGATCGGATGCCTTTTAAAATTCATTTTCGATGAGACAAAATAACTTCCTTTTATTAACATAAACAACTTTAAATTTCAAAAGTTAGTCATCGCACATCATGATTTCTATCATAAGCAATAAAAAATTGCAGTAATTAAACTGTATATATATAGAAAAAAACCTCATTTGCTATGTGGTTTCAGGGCGCGACCACTGCGCCACTAGAGCATTGTGCCACAATGCTTACAATCCTCTAGAGGCTGGGTGGTCGCGCCTTGAAACCACTGGCGTTTGCTTCTCAATGGCGTTCGCTAGATTTTCAAATAGGAATGTTTATTTTTACTCGGATATAGATAAAGGGCTTTGAAACCACAGAGTTATTTTATTACTAAACAATACATGCACCTGCCCAGTAAAAAGGTCTTTCTTTTCCAAATACCTTTCTCTGACATTAACCATTAACACACTTGCTCCCCAAGCTAGTATTGTGATTTTATAAATTATTTCCTGTGGTTTAAATTTAATGTAAATATACTTTGCTATAGTTAAAAATAGAAATTGCGTAAAAGTTTTATTTAAATAAAAAATATTTTCTGAATATTTTGGGACGAAATACGAATAAAATAAGTATGAATGGGAAACGGACGATCCGTACAAAGCCAAAAAGACCAAGCCCCCCCCCATTAACATAAAAAACCACTAATTTCATGTGCCAGATGAAAAGAAACTAAATAACGCTGGACATATATCAGTGAAATTTAAATCCAGGCAGTGTACATTTTGTAGCACAGGGAAGAAACTTCATAGAACAAGATGTATGTGCGAAACGTGCAGTGGTGGGTCTAAGCATGTGCCAAAAAGACAAAACATGCTTTGAACAGTGTCACAAAAAAAATTTGTTCCTTGAAATTAAAAAAAAAAACACTGAGTTCTTTTTTATCCATTTATCCAAAAGTCCTTATTATGTAGGTACTTATATTTTCACTGCTATAAAAAAATTACATAAATGTTTATTTTTGAATTTTTTCTGACGATTTACTTTGTAAAATAATGTAAAAAAAATTATATATAATGCAATTCTTACATACATTTTTTTTAAATCAGTAAATTTCGTCATTTATTCGAAACGCGCGAGGAAAATGGTAATTTTTTTTTTCCCCTTCTACATCAGTAAGTTTCAAAGTCCTAGACGCGCGGTGGTTTCACAGTGCGACCCCCACCCACAGAACAGAACAATGGGCAAGAGTAGATTTTTTTTTAATTCATATATTATTTGTCTCTAGGATCATAATATTCAATTTCTAGAGTTTTTAGTTAAAAAAATTATAAAAATAATATCGCGCGCGTCAAAGGGTTAAAGCATGCTTAAACTCAAAAATTGTATGCATTAAAAAAAAAGTTTAAAGGAATTGTGAGATATATTCTGAGCAAGAAGAAATTTGCTAAAATTACTTTCCTTTTCACCTTTTCCTTTATTTCCTGTACATGTTTCGAAAACGGTGCAGACCTCAAATAATCTGGCAGTTCCAGGACATGAAACAAAATAAATTTGCCTGCAGTTTTATTTTCTTCTTCCCTCGTCTGGAACGCGACTCCGTTAAGGGGCGCGTTTGCATAATGATATCCATTAGGATAACAAATGCTGTGCTTCCCTGTATCAGTGGGTGATGTTATTTATGTGTCTTCTAAACATGAGCTCAGTATTTGATACCAAGATAATACTTTTAAATGGATTTTATGGTTCCACAAACTTTGGCGTAATATTGGAGAGCCAAATGAGGTAAAGGCCATTTCGACCTATCCAGGATAGCATCTGGAGAATTTATTCTAAATTAAACTTGTTCAGAAATCCAATTTCTATAGCAGCCTATAAGAAAAAATAGGTTACATTTTATGTGTTATGTAACAATGTATTTTATGTTATGTTCCTTTAGGGTTGTCTCGGAGAATAAATGGAAAATAAGTCGTCCCTTCTGATTTAAAAAATTGACATTTCTGGACGGTTACCATTAGTAATGCTATATATAATAGTACTATATATGGTACTAATTCAGAAGTTAAACAACAAAAATCAGCGTAATATTTTCAAAATTTTTTATAGGAGTAGTTACGATGGTTTTACCGAACCAGCATTCTCAGCTGCAAAACCGCAAATGAACAAGATAGGAAATAATGATTAGATAAGATAAGAAAGCCTGGACAATAATAAGCAGGTGGCGCCATCTGTTGGTGAAACCAGAACTAAAACATAATTTCTTTAAAGGCTGAAGGCAAAGATGGATTGGAATTAAGATCGTTAACTAGAACAGGAAGACTTTTTTGAATGTGAAATGCCTCTAGAAACTCCAGTTCTCCAATGGAAGATGTTTTTTGAATAATTTTGGCAGCAGAAAAATTGAAAGTGTGATTTTCGGATTAACAATGTTGAGCAACAGAAGACTTCTGTGTTTCCTTTTTTCTAACATATGACTCATGTTCCTTGACGCGAAATTTTAAGGCTCTCCTAGTTTGGCCAATGTAAATCAAACCACACTGGCAAGGAATCCTATAAATACCCCAAGAATTCATGTCCGGAATGGGGTCCTTGAGTATGGAACTCGGAATTTTATTGATGGGAGAATAAACAACCCGAAAGTTAAATTTCTGAAAAATATGTGCAACTTTATAGCTAATTGATGGAAAGAAGGGAATGACAACAGAAGTTTTATAATCTCCTAAAACAAGAGTGTGCCTTTTAGTGTGTTGAGATGCGATTTTTTTAACTGCTTGATTAATAATGTTGGGTGAAAACCCCCTGTCAATAGTTATTGCTTTTAAATAATTTAGTTCTTCTTCAAGGGCTAGTTTGGAGGAGCAAACTTGAAGAGCACGGAAAAAATAGGAATAAAATGAAGCTAACTTTTGTTTAGTCGGATGACATGATTTAAAGTTGTGGTGGAAGGCAAACCGATGAAGGTTTACAGTAAACAGTAGTACTGAAGTTGGATGTGTTACGTGTGACCAGAATGTCGAGAAACGGAAGAGAATCGCAAGTCTCAAGTTCAAAAGTGAACTGAATAGCAGGATCAATAGAACTCATTATTGAAAGAACTTTATTTAAATCATCTTTATTACCTTCAACCAGGGTAAAAGTATCGTCAACGTAGCGGAACCATGCCGGGAAGTTTAAAGTTTCAAACAATTTTGATTCGTAATAATGCATGTAGATATCAGCCAGGTTGGGACTGAGGGGGCTTCCCATGGCTAATCCCTCAGTTTGCTTCTAGTATTTATTTTGGAAAACAAAATGTGTTTGTTTCAAACAGAGTTGAGTGAGAGAAATCTAATCTTTATACCCTTATTTCTGTTTAACATCTAAAACAATTTCAGGGTAATAGATACATTTAACCTATTTAAGATAGGTAACACAAAATTATATAATGAGTTTTTAAAAGCAGCACTGTTAAAATTTCATTATTTAAGAAAATTCATACGTGATTGGAATCAGAAGCAGATTTATGACTTTTGGATATTTTGGGGGTTGCTTCCTGATGACGACTGCAAAAGCGTCATCAGGAATCAAAAGTCCATTTTACTTTCGTCTTTTCGCACTATTTGTTTGAAATATTCAGAGTTTTTATTTTGTTTCCAAATAAATATTTCTTTTTACTTGTCAGCAAAGTACAAAAACTTTGAATAAATTAGTGTAAAAACTTCTTTCGTTTGTTTTTCATGAACTACTGAATTTGATTTAATTTCATATATTTTGTCTAATTTGCTTTGCGTATATATTAAGTACACGTATACACGTGTGTACATATGTACACTGCGAAAAAAAAAAGACAGTTTTATAGCTCCCGCTCTACTGGACCGATTAACGAAATTCAACTTACGTTTTTCATGCCTCGAAAGCGCGACTTAGGATATGTATTACATTTATATATAGCAGGGGTGGCAAACCTGCGGCTCGCGAGCCACATGCAGCTCTTTGAAGAATTATTTGTGGTTCTCGATAAATGTACCCAGTTCCTATTTCATTTTTGTGTTATTATATTTTAAAAAATTATTATCCTTCCGTATGTGTTTCAAAATGTCTTTTAAATTATAGACAACAAATATGAAAGACTAAGTGCAACGTTGTAATAAATTTCATTTCTTGATTTTTTTCTGAATTCATTTGAAACTAACATAACTCAAGGTGAGTTTTCCATTTCCAATATAATTATGACCCAAAAAGCATCTGGAGAATTAGAATTAATAGAAATGCAAGAAGATCAAGCTCTACAATTAAAATATAAATCGGCGCCGATTACTGAATTTTGGAAATTGTTCCAGAATCGAAGTATCCCGAATTAAAAAATCTGATGTGTACACCACATGACTTCCTTGTACGGAATATTAAATTATACGCATTTTTTCTTGCATTTCATTTAAACTTATTGGATGGAATTAAATCTACTTCGCCGATAGCGCATAAACCACAATAGAATAAATGCATTTTTTAAAATTCACTTTGTTTACCATAACGACACTCTGGCGCTAGATTCACTTAACAGTATTATATTTCGTTCATATTATAACTCAGAATGCACAAAATTTATATCATTTAAAGAATAGAATTATCAAATCGTTGCCACATGTTCTATTCAAATACTATAATAAAGCTAGAATGGTGTATAAAAGAAATTAAGCAAACAAAACAAAAAAGAAATAGTTTTTCACAGACGATTGAGTATTTCTCATTCAATTAATTCAGTTCTCACTTCGCGAGAACGCAAAAATACATAAAAACTCAAAATATCTATATTAAAAATTACGAAGTAAATCTTAAACACTTATTTCCTCGAAAAAATTCCACAAAGAATTAAGCATGATTTAATTGGCAATAATAAATGAAGGCGTTATCTTCGTTGTTGCGAAGCTAAGTTTCTCTAGATTGGGAACAAATCCACTAGTCTGCTGTTTCAAATGTAAACAATCAATGGCCTCCATAAAAAAAAGGCTTAGCGGCACTTAAACAACTTTAAAATTGTTTATAATTCTAAAAATATTGCATACAGATTTACTAAAGGCATAAAAACCTTAACTGGAAGATAAAAACAACATAATTCAATCATTTTTAAAGCAAAAAATGTACAATTTACAAACTTATAAGAGTAAAGAAACTGGGATCACTGAGCCGGGTAATAGAGTGGATATATATATATATAAATATATGTATATATGTTTGGTGCGGCCGATTGCAACCAAAATACGAGGTGCACATCTACATGCCATAGCAGTCCTATATACAAAATTTCAACGTTCTGAGGCTACTCGTTTTTGAGTTATGTCAAATACGTACATACGTTCGTACAGACACCACGAAAAATTCTCTTCAGAATTCATTTTAAAGCAGTTTTATAATTTTTTGGAGGAAACGAGTCTTTTATTCTGTCCTTACGTACAGATATCACGCAAAAACATCGTTAAATTGCGTTCGATAGCGGTCAAAATGGATATTTTCGTTGAAATATGCTGCCTGAAACTTTTCGCGATTACAATACTTCCTTTTTACTTCGTACAAGGAAGTAATAATTCGACAAGCAGCCTTTTCACTTCGTACAAGGAAGTAAAAAGGCTGGTTGTCGAATTATTTCAATATTCGGAACAACGTACTTATGTGAATCATTTTATTCCACTTTAAAATTCGTAAAATTCAAACACCGATTATTATTACTAATCAGTGTCTCAAAGAATTACTGAGAAGTGCTGTCACCAATTATTCACCAAATTTTAAATAATTATGAAGAGAAGTAAAATAAATGTGTTTAATTTTTAATATTTAAATTCAATGCACGTGTTTTGTACTTTTATTTATATGTTTTCAATAAATATAATTTCTGTAAAAAATTTTTTATCAATACATTTTTGCATACCTTTTAAATACCTATTTAATTGCCGCTCGCGAAAATTTTTAAATTTTGAAAAATGGCTCGGACTATCAAGGAGCTTGGCCACCCCTGATATATATCATCGTTCTAATATAGGTATTTTGACACAAAATCGGACTTTTTTTTAGATGACATGCCAATCTTTTCCCATATTTCGATTCTATGTTTAATTATACTAAAATGTCAAGTTTCGTAAAAATCGCACGAGTTGTTTTTAAAAAATTAGCTCTCAAAATTTTAGCTCCTCAGTGTTAATTGAATTTGGTATATATTTATTAATCTCTCTTTTTTTATTAAACTAATTCGATTCTTCCTTTCATATTTCAAAATTTAGATTCATTCCAAATAAAATTCGCCAATTTTTTATGATTTATTTTTAAAATTTGTATTTTAAAATAATTTTTATAAAATTTTCGAAAACAAAATTTGAATCATAACCTATACAATTTTTGTCATTATCTTAAAATAGATGTATTTCTAAGCATACCTGCAAAACATTAGAGTTTTTTATTCAAAATTTCCTAAGGTATACGTGAATTTACATTTTGGGGCGTTTTGAAATTTGGCGTATTTATCATAAGCGATAATAACAAAAATGTGCTTTACGCACTCTGTTAAAATTATTTGAAATAATGAACGATAACGTTTTTCCCTTGCGTTGACAATAAATAAAAAGAAAGGAAAATAAGTTGCTATAAATTAAGAAGTTCGCCAACCGAATTTATTCTTGGCGCAAACTGAAAAAAATACACCAAGATAATTATTTTTAATTTCTCATCAAAAATTACAAAATTTAATATCTAGGCATAATTTGAGTCGTAGAATCGAAATATAGAAAAAAAAATGGTATGTTATTTAAGAAAAAGTCCGATTTCGGGTCTAAATATTTATGTTAGATTAATGCTGTATAAAAATCTAATATATATCCTAAGTGGCACTTTCGAGACATGAAAAACGCAATTTGAATTTCGTCAATCTTTCGACTTTTTTCTGAAATAACACACCAATTTTTTCCATATTTCGATTTTACAACTCAAATTATGCCTGGATATTAAATTTCGTATTATTTAGTGAGAAATTTACGGAAAAATTCAAAAATTTATCTTGGCGCGTTTTTTTTTCAGTTTGCGCCAAAAATAATTTATTTGGCGAACTTCTTAATATATGGCAACCTATTTTCCTTTGTCTTCCATTATGCCCGAGAGGGAAAAAAAGGGACCTCGTTCCTGCCTTTTTACATTATTTTTTGCATGAGCGGAAAAAAGTCACATCGTCCCTACTTTCAAATAATTTTAACAAAGTGTCTAAACCGCATTTGATGTTTTATCGCTTTCAACAAATGTGCCAAATTTCAAAACGCCCCAATATATAAATTCACATATTATCTTCGGAAATTTTGAATAAAAAATTTTTTGCAGGTATGCTTAGAAATTCGTCTGTTTCAAGTAGATGGTAAAAATTTTGTAGATTATAATTTGAAATGTTTTTCGAAAAATTATTAAAAATTATTTAAAAATACAAATTTTAAAAATAAATCATAAAAAATGGGTGAATTTTATTTGAAATGAACCGAATTTCGAAATGTGAAAGGAGGAATCAAATAAGTTTAATAAAAAAAAAAAGAGAGATTTACAAATATATACCAAACTAAATTAACGTTGAGGAGCTAAAATTTAGAGAGCTAATTTTTAAAAGACTACTCGTGCGATTTTTACAAAATTTGGTAGTCTGGCGTAACTTGAATCGTAGAATCGAAATATGGAAAAAAACTGGCATGCTATTTCAGAAAATGTCCGAATTTGCGTCAAAATACCTATATTAGAACAATGCTATATATAAATATAATACATATCCTAAGTCACGCTTTAGAGACATGAAAACCGCAAGTTGGATTTCGTCAATCGTCCCAGGAGAACGGGAGATATAGAACAGCCCCCTTTCCTTTTTTTTTTTTTTTTTTTTCCCTCAGTGTATTTTGTTGCCACGTGTAGTTGGACGAACTGCAAATGGCAACAAAGCAACAATCAGAACAGGGAAAAAAAAAAAAAAAACCACTTTTGCTTGGTTTGAAGAGCTTTCGAAGTGGAAAAAGAGGTCTTTGTTGATTCAAACGATAGAAACTTCAGTCCGAAACATGTGTCATCGAATCTTCTAAAAACTTTCTCTTTGGAGTGATGTCGTCTAATATTATGTTGATAATATAAGTTACATATTTGGCATGTCTTAATAATCATGGTCCGGTGCGCATTGTTGTAAATATTAATTATAGTCATATCAAAAATCTTCATTGAATCCAAATGAATAAGTTTTTATTGTTCTGATAAATTAAATGTTTGCTAATATTTTTATGGAAAAAAACTTATCTCGATCTAACGTCGTCTTAATTATCGTGCTCAGTCTACGAATAAAATACCACGTAACTCTGGGTTACTATCAATTTTATTCATCGCGTTTGTTACAAAATGTTGTAAAGAAGTTAACTAAAATGACTTTCTAAATGCGCCTGATAACGTATATTGCATGGAAGAAACATGAAAGTTTGTAAGTCTCGCCGATTAGCAGCAACATCTGTTATTTATTTATAGCGTGTAAAAATCGCAAATTGAAAATAAACACTTCTCTGAAATGTTAATAAATTTACCTTGTACGGAATTACATTACTTTCATATGAATTTCCTTGATCCTAACAAACAAAGCATGATATTTGTTATATTATTAATACTCAACTTCTGTTACTCTTAAGAAAACCGAACCAGCTACCATCTTTTCTTTTTATCCTGTGATACAATATATGTTTGGGAAACAGAACGATATGTTGTTGTTGAGGTTAGCTTAGCTTGGGTTAGATTAATTGGTTAAGACAAAGCAACTCAAGGTCTATCTGAAAGGAAGGGGTGGCTTCGTGGAGGACATTTAAGGGAAACTATTATAGAGTCTCGCTCTCATTGGTAGCATAAGCTAACAAGCTTCAATAAACTGCGTGAGGAATTATCCCCAAGTCTTAATGATAATAGGAAGTCAGAAAACGGGTGTAAAGAACCCTTTATTTAATCAAATATAGTTGCACAGATGATCCCACTTGGCTTACACAAAACAAAGCCACTTGTTTGAGCAAAGCCACTTGTTTGAGTTAAGCCAGAAGTAACTTTGAACATAAAGTGTATTAAATTTAAACTGCCCGCAGGATAATTTAACGCGCAAGAAGGCTCTGACTCGTAGAAGTCAGCGGAATAAGCTAAATGGCTACAAGCGCTCAACGCCATAGAATCAAATCGCTAGTAATTCAAAATGGTAACGTGGCCTTCAAGCAGGCATAACATGCTCTAAAATCACGTTCCAAAACCTTCTCTTAAATAGCATTTCTTTCTACCTCAATTAGAATACACGCGCTTTAGCTTATTAGCATACTGGCAGGAAAGCGTGGGTGAAAAAACGAGACTAAAAAGAAAGCTGCTGTAACTAAATAACTATTAGTAAAACTAATTAAATCCTCATACTGTCTCCTGTTCACTTTACACATGCGGAAAACCACAAGCAGCGTACCCCTTTCACTGGAATTTGAACGTCGGTCGCAGAATTCGAACATGGGTAAGTACCAGTGTTCTGCGATTTTAACATTCGGCACTAGTGGTCATTGTTGTGCTAAGAACGGTACTTGTTTTTTTATTTATTCCTGTTCACAGAGATGGCGCCACAAGCAACAATTTGGTGTTCGTACTACTCTACTAAGAATGAGGATAACACTTGGATTCCTTTGGTTTGGAGGCAGATCAGTTAGGCCCAAATCTAGTTCTGGATTCTAAATGCTAAGATAACAGTGTTATAAGTGGCGAACAGAATCGAGACACTGGTATAAATGAATGCCCCGAAAGATAGTTTAACTTCCCAGAATGATTTAGATTCTCGGTAGCGTTTATTTCTATGCTGAACGTTTTTGAAATTTGATTGTCACCACTGTTGATGCATTTCTGAAGGACATGGATTCCTTGTTGGCTCATTTATGACCAAGGTAGCTTTTCCAGTGGATTCATCTATTTAAACTGTGCATTATCCAAGCTCCACGACATCTTCTTGATAAGACATCAACTGATTTCTGGCCATTAAAACTGTGCATTATCCAAGCTCCACGACATCCTCTTTATAGGACATCAACTGATTTCTGGCCATTCCGGAAAAATCTAGACTTTTAGGCGTGGGAAATA
Source organism: Stegodyphus dumicola (assembly GCF_044657685.1). Lineage (NCBI taxonomy): Eukaryota > Metazoa > Arthropoda > Arachnida > Araneae > Eresidae > Stegodyphus > Stegodyphus dumicola. Next base: position 84,735,772 of record NC_140777.1, read on the forward strand.
TCTACAAAAACTGAAATGATGTTACGTTACGGTAACAGTACAGGAACAGTTGAAAAATAAAGCAAAGATGGTTGGGCAAACGTTAAGAACCGAAGATTTATTGTCTGAAGCAACACATCAAGATTTATCGTGATTGTACCATAGAGTCATTAGATTATTTTGAAGCAATGCTCTCGCCGGCACTCGAACCTGGACCTCTCAAAAACGCGCCGAGTGTGCTACCGTTACACCACGAAGGCATAGAAAATTCCCCCCGGAAGTCGACGTATAGAACTCTGCGAAGCTACTGGCTAGGATCTGTACCTAGGCAGTCTCGGCCACGGGGGATAAAATTTATGAACTTGGTGGTTCTGAAGCCCCCGGGAAAGGTCACTTATTGGCCGGCCTCGGGGACTGGCATGTCCTGAGCGGTGTGGAACCGTAGCCGGAGGGCTTGGTTCCCCTCGGTTTGCTGGGTAACGGCCCACTGCGACGGGCTCGCCCATGCGACTGGTAGGAGCATTAGACGACCGGTGCTGCCTGGTGAATTCCAGGTGGTGCGCTGCTCTCTTGGAGGGTAACAGTGGAGGTTGAACCTCCACGATGTGTGACGGTGACGAATTATCGTCCGCTACCTTTTAACTCGGCGCCACTGTAGATTCATTAGGTTTTTTTGAAGCGGGAGGACATGAAAAATGAGCAGTGCCGTCGCCGGGACTAGAATCTTTAACTCTCGAATACGCGCCGAGTGTGCTTACCGTTACACCACGAAGGCTTGCTGGAAGGAAGGAGACAATATCTTACCGTACTGAAACATATAACATGATTAAATTTCTGAAGGAAAAGAGTATCTCAGTATATGAATAATTTTTATGAAATTAAACGCAATTTTAAACTTTTTCATTTATTTTACTGCTGCTGAATTTAGTGACTTTCGACTGTAATTTAAAAAAGTTAAACATGAAATTTTATTATTGCTGTTACGATTTTTTTTTTTTTTTTTTTTGGAATCAATTAAATAATTTTATGGTTAAGTGCCATTAAACGAGGGTCCATTTTCTTTAATGAGATATTTGTCACCAAGTACATTCAGTATCCGTTGTAAAAAAGAATTTTCTTCAATTACCCAGACCTTTTTAAAAGGTTTTAATTATAATTAATTTTCCCTGCTGTCTGTTATCCTTCGCATCATCTGCTTTTTTAATTAATTTTCATTCCGTATTTCCTCTCCAGCTCTCAAGTCTGAATGTAAATCTTGCAATTGAATAAATTAGTCCTTTATGTATCGGAGAACTTGTAATTAATGTTTCTTCCTTGTTGTATTATTTAAAAGAATGGAAGAAGTGATGATGGCATTTCTTTCCCCCCAAAAAAATCGTTATTTGCTTCGAGAGTATTTCTGAAGTACGTATATAATTTCCCAGGAAAAGTGCATCATTACATTTTCTGTTTTCTTTCATCTCTTTTCTTTCGGATAAAGTAGTTTTTATACAGAGTATATAAAATTTCATAATGAATAATACGAATTTTTGACTTTTTTGCCTTTTAGGCTACTGTATAATTTGACTGTTTAACGGCAAGCAGAGAGAGCCTACAATGATTAATCACTTTTCTTGCAGAAATAATGTTAGAAATTTAAATTTAACATTTAAAAACTCTTATTTGAACTAACATTTAAATACTCTACTACGAATGTTTATTAACCACAGGGTCACTTTGTTGAGTCATTAGATTTATCGAATCAATGAAAAAACTAGCAAGGTTGCAAACAAAACTAGCAGGTTGCTGTACCAGGGTTGGTCGCCAAATGTTCGCCAAAAAATCGCCAAGTTACCATAATCCGAAGATTAACCAAAGAAGCTTTAAGAATCATTTAAAATTCTTGTAATGTAAGCAGAGAAAGTTAATTACAAACAAATATCATACATATATGCAGAAAGCAGAAATGAAAAGTTACGAATAATTCAAAACAATAGCATAAATGTTAGTTACGTGCTCAGACTTTCAGCCGAAGCGGCCGTATAATATTTACATAAGCATTTACATTCTTTTGATTACAAATAAAAATTAAGCCAAACGTACCTATTTTAAATGCAAAATACTGTGTGAGTTTTTATATTCAGTCGCTTCACTTCTAAGGCTGACGCTAGCGTACTTTGAAAATTGGGTGATTGCCCTTCAAACTAATTGCGCGCGAACTACTCACTAGCTCTTGCACACCCATTCGCGCTTTGATACCCTTCGTAAACCCTATACGCCACCCTTAGTAAATGAGTACCGCTATCGTCGGAATTCGAACTCCATACCTCCCCATATAAAACGTGGTTCTGATTACACTTCGAACACGCGCAGTGAAAAGGCAAAAAGTTCTTTACGGTTTCCCCCGCTTAAAGTGGCGAGTGGGGAGGGGGGACATAGTTGCCATATCTAGGTGGTGACAAATTTAGTTCAGTTGACTGGGACAAGTACATGTTTGTTTTCGATTAGAAATGACATTAATTTTCTGCTTCATATTTTATATAATTTAACCATGGTCCCGAAATCATTAGGGATTTTTGAAGCAGGTGACGTGAAAAATGTGCAATGCCCTCGTTGGGTTTAAGTTACATCTTCCCTTCAGTTTGAGCTAATTATGATCTAACTATATTTATATATGCAGGAAATGTTCATTAATTTAAATTTTTGATATAGTTATTACTGTCTTGATTTAAAATGTAAAAATATTAGCGCATTTCGATGCGCTATGCTGCACAATAATTTGCTCCGAAATATGAAATATATATGGTCGTGTCATTTTTCCTTTGAAATGTATTGAGACTTTATTTGAAATAAGGCTGAATTTAAAACAAAATATGAAAAGGTACTTTTGCCAGTTGACTGGGACAAGTACATGTTTGTTTTCTATTAGAAATGATATTAATTTTCTGCTTCATATTTTATATAATTTAACAGTGTTGTAGAGTCATAGGGTTTCTTGAAGAATCATTAGGGTTTTTTGAAGGAAAATGCGCAGTGCCCTCGCGGGACACGAACCCTGGATCTCTCAAATGCGTGTCGAGTATGCTTCCACTTACATCACGAAAAGAAGAAAGAAAGAAGGGAGTAAATATCTTATATACTGCCCCTTTCAACAGGCGACTGGGGGTTAGGGGACACAATCACCAAATCCTGTCGCCCTCCACCTTTAAGTTAGTGCGCCAGTTGTAGAGTCATTGGCGTTTTCTAAAACAGAAGACGTGAAAAGTGTCCGGTGCCCTAGCCAGGACTGGAACCCTGGACCTCTCGAACACGAGACGAGTATGCTTCTATTTATACCATGAAGTCATATGGAAAGAAAGAATAAAATACCTTACAGTATAAGTAAATTAGTGTGCGCATTTGCTTTCCTTTGAACGTAGATTAAATCTTTTTATAATGGAATTTTTATATATATCTGTTGTTCAATTTCATGTTTTATTAGTTAATCATGTTTCATGTTTTATTAATTATTCTGTTAATATAAAATCAGAGTAATTCAGCATGCCGTAAAATATTTCACATTCCTCTTTAAAACTAAGAATTTACTTAAAGGGCAATATCTAGTCTTTTTCGTGTGTTCAGACTGGCTAGACTTAATTATTATTGATGATTTATTATCCAAACAAAACTTAACTAATCAAAACTTGCCAAATAATAAAAATAAAGAACTAAATTTTCTATTAAAGAAGCGGCTAATCTTTGGATTATGGTAACAGGTAGATTGGCGACATTTTGGTAAGGCTAGCTAGGACTTTAGAAGTGTACATAGATAAAGTCAAGAGTGTGCGCAATGGCATTTTTGTGAAATTCTGGGATTTTTTTTTAAGTGAAAATAGGTCGACGTGTACATGGATACCGTGTATGTGCAATTCTTAAAAACGCGGCAAGCAGTTCGCGATTCTGCACTTTCTCCCAATTTCGCACCTAATCTTCGTCATGATTAAGCATTGTTGGAAAAAATGTTGAGTTAAAAAAAAAAAAAAAAAAAAACATGCCATTTCGTGAAAACAAAATGGCGTCCAAAACAAAACTAGCAGGTTGCTGTACCAGGGTTGGTCGCCAAATGTTCGCCAAAAAATCGCCAAGTTACCATAATCCGAAGATTAACCAAAGAAGCTTTAAGAAGCATTTAAAATTCTTGTAATGTAAGCAGAGAAAGTTAATTAAAAACAAATATCATACATATATGCAGAAAGCAGAAATGAAAAGTTACGAATAATTCAAAACAATAGCATAAATGTTAGTTACGTGCTCAGACTTTCAGCCGAAGCGGCCGTATAATATTTACATAAGCATTTACCATTCTTTTGATTACAAATAAAAATTAAGCCAAACGTACCTATTTCAGATGCACAATACTGTGTGAGTTTTTATATTCAGTCGCTTCACTTCTAAGGCTGAGGCTAGTGTACTTTGAAAATTGCGTGCATGCCCTTCAAACTAATTGCGCGCGAACTACTCACTAGCTGTTGCACACCCATTTCGTGAACCGCGCTTTGATACCCTTCGTGAACCCTATATGCCACCCTTATTTGCATCTTTTGAAGTAATCTGGACTAGAAAAGAAAATGAAAAATAGAGCAAAAGTAAAATTAAAAATGGTTTCTTCAACATAAGAAACTTTGCAAAACTATTGCTGTCCCTTTATTTAAATTGAATAACGTAGAAATATCTTTTATGCTTCTAGCTACTTAGTTATCAAGTTTTCTTCCTCACTTCCACATGCGTTCGTGGTGCAATTGGAAGCACAACTCGACGCGTTATTCGAGATGTCCGACGTTCGAATCCCAGCGAAGGCATTGCACATTATTCACGTCTCCTGCTTTATTAAAAAAAAAAAACCGCTAATGACTGTGCATAGTAAACTGGTAATACATATGATGAAATAATTATACTATTAAGGTTATAATACTATTAAGGGTTTTTAATCCGTGGGTATCTGAAGCGTATAAGATAATTCTTGGCTGCCCTGCCCAGTGATCTAAGCACATTACAGGTCCACTGCCCCTTTGGGAACTTCGTGGAGGTTCAACCTCCACTATTACCCTTCCACGAGAGCAGCGCACCACCTGGATACGATACCAAGCAGCACTGGTCGTCAATTGCTCCTGCCAGTCGCATGAGCAAGCCCGTCGCAGAGGGCCGTTACCCAGCAAACCGGGGGAATAACTTCCCGGCTACGGATCCAACCGCTCAGGACATGCCAGACTCCGAGGCCGGCCCATGAGTGACCTTTCATAGAGCCTTCAGAACCACCAAGTTCATAAATTTTATACCCCCGTGGCCGAGACTGCCTAGGTACAGCTCCTAGCCAGTAGCTTCGCAGAGTTCTCTACGTCGACCCCCGGGTGGTATCTGAGGCGTGTAAGCCAGGATTCTCAATCAGGGTGAGAATTTCATAATTTCCGGGGGGGGGAACTATAGTTGACCTAGGAAAACAGACATTGCCCGCGGGTATAAAAATAATTGCTTAACTATAACGTAGCAAGCTAAGGATAGATTTATCTTAGATGAGTAAGTGATTCCGTATATGTTGCCACCTCGGCTGTAGAAATCCAAGAAAATCTAGTTTGTCTTATTACCAGGAAAGTTTGGAAACGGCTAGACGGAACGGAATATTAGTGGAAGAATTATTCATTAAGTGACTTCATAAAGTGATGTTTCTTGGCTGTCATAGTTCCAGTAAACTTACATATATTTGTAGAAAGCCCAGAAGTTCTAGTGTGCATTATTTACAGTTTATTTGTATATAATTCAAAAAGACAAACACATACTCACAAATATCAGTTCTTGTTTTGTAAATTGGAAAGAAAAACTAAAATAACTAGACTAAAACTAATTGTAAGATTGTAATATTCAGGTCAACTGCAAATGACTTAGATTCGAATTCTAGGGAAAAGAAATTTTTAAACTGCAACTGCTGCAGTGTTTCCAGTGATTTTAAACAACTGAAGAATGTAAAGAAAGAAGACGGGCCTTTCTACAAAAGTCTGATTTCCATTTACAAGATTTTAAATAAACGATTGATGAAAATTCTTTTGTTTAACCGAATGTAGTTAGAATATTCCGGGAGTGTGAGGTAGAGTTTAAATATGAACCGAGTTCTAGTGTCTTGTAAATGCTGATAGATTTTAACGTAAACAGGTTTGAAGATGTTATACACGTATATACAGGCAGAATTGGTAATGCTACATGCAATGGCTAAAACAAAATTGTTTGAAATATAATGAAGCACCGTTTATACGGTCTCATTTATACTTCATTTCATCATTGATTAATTCCAATTCATGTTAATAGTAAACTATTTCATTTGTATGGCTTTTATTTCAGTTATAATTCATTTTTCTCCTGATTTATTCTTGGAATTTTCGAAACTCAAGACTTTCGTTTTCATTCAAAAGCAGCAAAAACAGGCGGAATTTACAAATGTTCAATATATAAGAGCATTTGAGCATTTTAACAAGCAGAGCTTCAAATTATTTGTTACCTCCTAATCATTAACTCCCATCTCAATGCATCGAACTATACCATACCTCTTAAAAAAAGTTTTAATTTCAATGTGTATGAATCGAGGTGCACGGGAAAAGATGTGAAAAAAATATAAAAAAAGAATTAAATAAGTGATGTTGTACAATTTAAAACCTTATAGTCTATAAACTATTATCTAAATAAGATATAAGCTTTTGAATAGTAAACCATGCTTTATCTTGCTAGAATATTTAAAGGTTCCTAATTTTATTGCAACTATCTAATAAATTTTTATTAATTTCATGTAGCGACTTTACAGCGTATTTTGTGCAACCTCATAAATGTTAGACACATTTAACTATTAATATGGTTGCTATTAATAGTCTGATTATTCGACTTTGGCTAAACTTTATACAGGTATTAACGATCTGAGTTAATACCTGCGTAAAATTCCAAGCGCCTTTTAATTTCCTCAAAGTGATGTACAAGGTACCTGAGCTCATAAATGTTTAGCCTTGAGTTACATCATGTAATTAATTTTCTGGATGGAAAAGCATCATGGGAAGCCATTCCTCTTCTTGAAATATTTATTGAGCTCCAAATTTTGTTCTTTACGAGTCTGGTGTCTAGCTAATATTAGATGCTTCTATATAAGGTTAACCCTGCAGACTGATTTTTGCTATCATTATAAATATGTTGTATTTGTATTTGTCTAAAACTTGGCAACGGACTTGATTGGTAAAGATTGGTTTCTTGGCCTGAATGGCTTGCAATATAACACAACAATAATATAATATATAATAAATTATTGTTGTGTTATATGGTTATATTCTTGGCTTGAATGGCATTTATTATATATTATATTATTGTTGTGTTACATTACAAGTTGAGGCCTTGTTGATTTAGATAATCGATGATCGATTTAAGTCTATATATCTTTCGATGCTGCGCCAGGAATCTTTTCAATTTGATATCATAATTATCTGGTTGTCTAATGTGAAATCTCTCAGTTAGAGGACAAACAAAGAGGTAGTGTTCAGGACTCCTCTTTCCCCTCATATACACAGATCAGTAGTTGATATCTTTCTATCATTGAAATATGTGGAAAAGGAGCCATGAATATAACCTAGTAATATTGTAAGGATCTTAAGTTTTACTAACGTTTATTTTATTTTAAATCTTTACTATCACTTCTTATTTTCTACTTCCGGCCAGAATTAAAAGCTTTAACTTATTTATGCAAATTTGTCTTGCGAACGCCAAGTACTTAAGTTGTGGCTTTTTGCCAAACGAGAGAGAGGAAGGAGTTAGTAGAAGCAGGCCGCTTGCCTTAGCAGTTTTACTCGGTTGCTGGTTGCCTTCAAGGCCAGATAATCCTCTTGATAATTTTAAACGTATTGTAGTGTTAACAGTTCTCTGTACTACATACGGCTTCCTGTTAATATACGGCCAATCTTCTCGGAGGCCCTTGTTTGTTACTCCAAAGTTAAGTTAGAGTTTAGTTAATATTTTTATATTCTTACGTTCAGACCACAAGTGGTTGGTCTCTGTATTCCGAAGTCCGGAAATCATTGTAAAGAGTGAAAAATAAAGGGTTTCGTATACCCTTCCTGTGTATCTTGTCTACTTCCCACATTTATTGAACATAGCTTTAGTAAGCTCCCTGTTCCGAGTCAGGTTTTTGAATGTTCCCCAAGTAAGGAGGAACACAGAACCTGATAATATAACACAACAATAATATAATAAATGAAATAAATGTAATTTATGTTGTAGATACACACGATATAAATAGTATTTTTATTTTATTAACGTAAGCTGTTTGTTTATTTTTTAAGTTGTGTACCTTTACAATGCAAGCTCATTACCTGTTGAAGGCTTTTTTTAAACAATTTCTTTTGTATTCCCAATACAGTTTCCTGAAATCGAATCATACTGATTTCTGCTTGAATATCACGGAAGAATACTTTTAATTCATTTATTGTTGATTTTATCATCACTGGGTGGATTATTGCATGGAGTTTTCTTGTCTTTGTCTTGACAGTAGCTGTGAATTCAGTGAAAGAGCATATATTCTCGCAAAACAAGCTGCACATGAATTATTAGGAGGCAAAATGAAACCCTATGGCTAAGATTCGTACTAAACAGGAATTAAACATATCATCGCATAAAAAATGGCAATACCAATGGGATCAAGAACCACAAAGCGCTGCAGAACATTTAAGTTTTTTTCCAGAGATCAGTGACGTCATTATAGAGCGTATTTTCGCGATAAATCGCCGTTCATGGCTCCTTTCCCACATATTTCAATGATAGGAAGATATCAACTACTTATCTGTGTATATGAGGGTAAAGGGGAGATCCTGAGCTCTACCTCTTTGTATGTCCTCTAATTGAGTGACTTCACATTAGACACACAAATAATCATGATATCAATTTGAAAAGATTCCTGGTGCAGCATCTAAAGATATATAGACTTAAATCGATCATCGATTATCTACACCAACAAGGCCTCAGCTTGTGTCATCCATAAACTCTACTGTCATAATGTGCAAACAGTGCCTCAATGACAAAGTTCTTGTAACCTTTTCATAAAACTTCATGTCACTTTTGTAACCTTATTGCACACTTTTTGTAACCCTTTTCTAAATTTCATGTAACCTTTCTGAAGTTAGAAATAAACTGCCATTTGGGGGCCCCTGAAGGAACCAGATGGTTAATCTGCCGGGGCTTTACCAACTTTGTCTATGATGATTTTTGGTGCCCCATGCACTTGTACCTGACATGACCTGTCTTACTGTTGAATAACGTGAGTCCTAGTCAGCTTTCTTAGAAATACTTCTGAAAAAAAAAACTTAATTGGCCAGTAAATTATAGCAGGGCAAATGAATGATGCTTTTCTAGGCATAGGTGTTTTCTACGCATAGTTTTTCTAAGCTCCAGAAACTTTCAGAAGGAAGCAGGCTCATATTTACTTTACAAATGGAAAAAAAAAAAAAAACACTGGAGTAACCCTGTCAGTTCACAAGAGGATCCGAAGAGTCCCAATATTTCGTCGTAACTTTAAAACTTAATATTATTTTATCCTTTTAAGAAGGCGAATTTTTGTGAGAATCTCTAAATGCTTTGCCATATGTATTAACTAGTCAATGCAGCACGGTTAAACTTAACAGTAAAAGCTATATTACAGTTCCGTACCACAATCAGCAAATAATGCTGGAACATTGTTTGATTGTCACATCTGCAAATTAACCTTTTAATGATAACGCATTAATTATCAAGTGACTTAACAATGAAAACTTGAAAACATTGTACGAAAATCTGAAAAGTCATTTCATGAAATAAAATACTGTTTGCAGAAGAATAAAGCAGCCCTTCTCTTAGAAACTCACATTTTGAAGGTTCACTTAAAGTATTTTTTGTCTGAAAATGTTTCAGAAATATAAACTGTGATTTGCGAAGATAGCTGTTAGAAAGACTGGCTGCTGAAATGTCAGAAACTAAAATGATACGAGGGCTTAGTTTCCCACTGTTTGTAGGCTTATAGTCTCTTCTTTTCCACATAAACTAGAATAGACCTTATAATGACCTGGCGAATTCTCGCACAGGCGTGAAATAAACTACTGACTCAGACGAAGGGTAATCAATCAATCAAACTTTTTACATCTTTCCTGCATCGCTGAAGACGCAACTGCATTACAAGCCCTACTGAGACTCCCCCATGTTAGGCAGGAGGTGAGTCACAGCAGGTGTGTCACTATTTGAACTCTCTCGATGAACCGAGGTTCTGGGTGCACAAATTCCAACTTTACCACGGTCCCTTTATGCGAATTCGACTTTGGAGCTTGAAGATATTCAATCGGTCTGGGGAACCGGAGCCTCACCCGCCGGAACCTATAGCCTCCGAATCGTGGCCTGTCCCGACGAATCTATGGCCTCAGACTATACTATTCCTCAAACCTCCGCTTATTCGGCCGAGCCCGAGGAGTCACCACTCCCTGTTCTCGGCTTTTCGACGGAGGCGTGACCTGAAGACCTGAAGGACTGACTGGTCGTTTAAATGCTCCCGCCAGTACTACACGGGCAGCGCGTCCCATCAGGACGTTACCTAGCAAACTCGGTGCAGTCCAACACCGTGGTGCCATCCCACACCAAGCTTCAGAACCATCTGGTATACGTCTTACGCCAATCCCCCGAGGTCCGGCCGTATATACGACCCAACCCTGGGTTCTGGAATCGCCAGGTTCGTGATTTTATACACCCGTGGCCGAGACTACCTAGGTTCAGATCCTAGCCAGTAGCTTCGCAGAGTTCTCTACGTCGACCCCCGGTGGGGAGACGAAGGGTAAGAATAACCCTTTATTAATTCGAAATAGTTAAAGAATATAGTTTAAGTGAAAATAAATAGTGCGAGATAGCACTAAAGTTACGCCTAAGAGGTGGACTCATAAGAAACCTAACCAGCGAGAGAATTACCCGTTTAAATAAGCAGCACTTCATTTAACTTTATTTATATTTTACACCCTGGCGAGAGAATGTGAGGGGAAGTTGAGAAGTGTAGTACAGGTATCAAACATAAAATAAATTTTTTTATGCAAAATAAGGAAAACCCTACAGGTTTTAGCCACGGTATCGGCATATAAGAACATTTTTTTCCTTATCGTCTCAAAAACTGTGCCCATATTTTTAACGCTTTCCGAGATAAGCACGTCTGTCTGGTATGTCGGAAGATCCTCCCATTATACGCTAACCATATCACGAAAACTGTTCAAAACGTAATTGCGCCAAAACACTCAAAGGCAATAGTAAATGCATGATGATTATTATCAAATTAAAAGCTGTAGGTAGGAAATTTAGAGTGAGAAATACGTGATACTCATGTCAGTTACTATCAAAGATCCCATGGATTAAATGCGTAATTTTGCAATTCTTGATTTTTAAAACACGGCTTTACAAGACAGGCTTCATATCACAAAGCATTTACTGTATCTATAGTGATAACTTTTCCAAACTAAGGCGAATACGATGACCTTATAATAATATAAAAACAAAAATTTATAGGCTATTTCTCTCCATCCCTCAATCACGATTTTTATTGTGTACCACTTTCTGATTTTACTTTCATCTGACGGTGATGTGCCACATGCTACAAATACAACGTAAAGAGATTTCAATACGTGTAGCAGCTGTGTGGCTTTGCCAAGAATAATGATCAATAAAAAGAGTCATCTTAAATTTAATCTCTCATTGCTCCGTTATCATTCCGTTCCTTAATATTACCTTTATGAGGTGCTTTCCCTTTCTGAACATGTATTAGAGGTTATTGTATGCTCACAATGATAATTTCTGATGATATAATTTATGTCAGAATAATTTCTGATGATATAATTTATGTCAGAATAATTTATGATGATATAATTTATGTCAGAATAATTTCTGATGATATAATTTATGTTAGAATAATTTATGATGATATAATTTATGTCAGAATAATTTATGATGATGCTCATTAGTACACCAGAAATTATGATTAGTTTTTAGTCCAAAGGGACTTGAGTCCCGAAGGACTATTACTTTCGTTTTGGCATTTTGCGTCGGGCGGATAAATGTCGGTTCACTTTTCAAACTGTTGCCATAAAATGTTAGAGTCCTGCATTATATTTGAAGAAATTAAATAATGAAAATCTACGTAAATGTATGTATATTTCTCACATTGTTATAAAATAACGGTACATAGAGTCATCGAATTTTGAATAACGTAATCCTCCAACGAATATGAGCATGTGGAAGACCAAATTTGAAATTTGAAATTTGTTTTATGATCGATTTCCTATTTTTTAAAACTTTGACGAATTTTTGATTAACAAACTCAAGGATTTCAAAGCGAGCAATGGCAACGTTGTGCAGAAAAAACATTTTTATCTCCAGCGCGTGAGTCTCTGTATCGGAAATTCTAAAGATATGCTCGTTTTAAAACTATTTTGCGATATTGCTGTTGCACTGGATCTTATGGTTTAAGTGCGAGGAACATGATATTTAATAAAGAAAGGTAACACACAAAATGTTAAAAAACGCCCCTTTGGACGTAAATTAAAATCTGAAACATTTCAGATTTTTTTTTTTTTTTTTTTTTTTTAACTAAAATGCGAAGATGCAATTGTTTTGGATTTGAGTTTTAAGGAAATCTTCAGTACCCAATATTTTTTCTCCCTAAAGCGTAAAACGTTATTGATTGCTTTTATACAGCAATACAACAAGTAGCCATCATAATATTTTTATATCGTTTTAAGATAATATGTCGGGCGCACCTCCAACAATGAAAATTTCGGTAGCTTCATCTTGTTTTGCAAATATTGGGCATTTTTCGTGAAACATATATTCCACGGCGCAATTTAATGATTTTATTACCTAATATAAGGCATTTTCTCTCTCTTTTTCGCATGCCCTCGTGGTGTAAATAGAAGCACGCTCGACGCATATTCGAGAGGTCCGGAATTTCGAATCACAACGAGAGCATTGCACATCTTTCACGTCTCCAGCATCAAAATACCTAAAAATGCTAAAATGGCGCCCGAACTAAAATGTGGCGGACGGTAATTCGTCACCACCAGGATTTGACGATTGAGCCCCTTCATACCCAGCCTTTCTTTTAAAGGGGGGGATATATAAGGTATTTTCTTCCTCTTTTCCGTATATCTACGTTGTGTAATTGGAAGCACATTCAGTGCGTATTCGGGAGGTCCGGGGTTCGAATCCTGGCGAGGGCATTGCTTAATTTTCACGTGTCCAGCATCAAAAACCCTAATGACCCTACAACTTCTTTTAAACATTACGAAAGTATTCTGACTCTTGTATTTGTTAGTTATTTTTTACCCTCAAATGTACCACAGAAGAAAGGAATTACCGACTTGGCTGTAGAATTTCTTTCTTCATATCTTATTTCATTCCAACTAAGTTATAACGAAGTTATTAGAAATAATTGATTTATTCCCCTGATCACTTCTGCTTCCAATTTTGACGGAGAGCACCTAGGGGTCTCCATTTCCTCTTTCTCTACCATCAACCTCTCGAAAGGAGTTTCGGCTCGCAACATATTTAGAGTGCCACCACACCGACCGGGTACTATATATTTACAAACATTTATGCCTTCTCCGGGATTCGAACCCGTGCCCTTCGGTACGGCAGTCACAGTTGCTAACCACTCTCCCGGTTGGGCGGCGAATCAACATGTAATGAGCAATGACATTGATCGAAGAAAAAGGGAGATTTTTTTTTTAAGATGCGTAAAATTATCCTTACTAATACGTAATTATAAGCCATAAAACTTAGATAACTATGCACGATTTGTTTACAAACCGTTAATATGTGCAATCCTAACAACTTTGTAAGTATCGAATAGAAGTAACAAAGGTAGAGAGATTTAATATATACTTTTACTACTCACGCTTAGGGAAAATATTTTCCATTTATCATCATTATAACATGTCCGTCGTAATAATATACTGTGATTCTAGAGGAGGCCATCGTTTCAAAGCCTGAAAAGCGTATTTTCTTATACAATCAGCTTCCGATTAACTAGAAGGGTATTAACCAGTCCCTGTCCCCAAATATGTTAAGCTTGTTTATTCTTGTTTATTGTGAAGCAGGGGAAAATCAGTACCTCAAACCTTTAGGTCATAAAACAATTGCAATGCAAAATACAAGAAGGAAAAGAAAAACGCATGGAATCCAAGCACTGATAGCGGTCAATGCCATAGCGTTTGGAACTTGTTTATATCCGTAGTAATACGTAGTATTAAAATAGAAAACATAGACATTGTGCAATAAAAAATAAAATATTTTAAATGACTATTTTATGCGATTTTTGAACTCAGTAACATTATTTAAGGGCTCTTAGAAATAACTTCTTTAACACTGTTAGTAACTCAATTTCTTCCATTTTCAATAACATTTATTCTTTTTGTACTTGCAATGTGATATTTTTTGTTTTAAATATTTAGTATAATTAACCGAAAGAATTTATTCTAAACGTTAAACTGCTTTAAAATACAGGTAAATTGTTTGTATGGTTCTACACTACTTTAAAATACCAGACTACTAAAATCATAAAGACAGTCAAATTTATCGTCCCGTCTGCTTCTAATTGCAATAACCACAAATTCAAAGGTTTAAAATACATCTATTCCTTAACACATCAAGTTAATGGCTGCATAAAACTTAAAAGTATAATAGAAAACAACTCCGTTTTCTTGTCCGAAATTCGGAATAAGATTTACAAGTCAAACTGAATATGAAATGAAAAGTAGCACGTCCTTAAGAAGACCACTTGACCTTGACCTTAGACGTCCTTAAGAAGACCACTTGTCACTTTACCATAAATATTCGCGAAGCAAATGCGGCTTACCAAAGCTAAAGTCGCTAAAGTTTACAGTCAGTCAGAAGGGAAGCAAAATGGAATAACAAATAGCGAAGGCTATCAAAAGCTCTGTTTGTCCAAACTCAAGAAATCTCCTGTTGTTTATATTTTAATTAATTTATAATCGGATGAGAGATGACGAAAGTAGAAAAGAATGTAAACACAAACAAATCAGATAACTGTGTTAATTAACATAAAAATTATTAATAACATAAATCTTATTCTTTAATACTATTTTTCGGTTAATTATAATATGAGTGTTCCTCTTTTGTATGATTTTCCGACTGTATTTCGAATTACCCGTGCACATGGTATTACGCCACTACAAGGGCAAGGGCCGGAAGTGGTGACCATTTAATTATGGAAGCTTCTAATGGGAAGCAACCGCTGCCTCTTATGAAGGAATGGAAGTTATAACCTTGCCTTCTCCGGGATTCGATCCGGGGCCCATCGCTAAGATACTCAGTGTCACTAGCACTATACTGGCTGGACGGACGAAGGTGATATCTTTAAAATGTGTTTAAAGAGCTTGAAAGGCTTATACCACTGAAAAATTCATGGATGCACTATCTTCGGAAACGGCAAGATAATTATGCATAACTTCAAGATGCATAATTCATAATTCCTCCTTCTGGAGTTCATACAATGCAAGAAATGCACTCTTACATTACAATTACAGTGCTCACATTCGTTTACGTTGTTATAATATCATAGCGTTCGCATTATTTGAAAACAGCCGTTGTTCATACGTGATCACTGTGAGTAAAGTGACAGCAGGAATTCTGCATTGACGAGGACAGATGGCTCACCATTTGCTTCTGTTTGTGCAATAAAATTGAAAAACAATTTTGTGTACCTCTTCATTAACTTTACATCGGGAAGGCTTACCTGGCAGATCCTGTTCTCAGAAGAGGAACGTAAGCTGGGGAAAGAACTCGTAAATGTTTAGAGCGTATGGAAAAAGTGTTGTTATAAACGACCTTCCCGCTAACGAAACTGAAATGGCCTCCGGTATGCTTTTCCAGTGTCTTTTAACATCTGTTTTATCATTATTTCATTCCATAATGTTTACCTTTACGATATTCATTTGCAAAAAGATGAATGAATGTTTTTACTTACTTGTACGAAGTAAAAAGGAAGTATTGCAATCGCGAAAAGTTTCAGGCAGCATATTTCAACGAAAATATCTATTTCGACCTCTATCGAATGCAATTTAACGATGTTTTTGCGTGATATCTGTACGTAAGGATAGAATAAAAAAACTCTTTTCCTCCAAAAATAATATAAGACTGCTTTAAAAATGAATTCTGAAGAAAATTTTTCGTGTGGTGTCTGTACGAGCGTATCTCGCATAACTCAAAAATGAGTAGCCTCAGAACGTTGAAATTTTGTATATAGGACTGCTATAACATGTAGATGTGCACCTCGTATTTTGGTTGCAATCGGCCGCACCAAACGCATATAAATATATTTATATATATATCCACTCTGTTACCCGGCTCAGTGATCTCAGTTTCTTTACTCTTATATGTTTGTAAATTGTACATTTTTTGCTTTAAAAATGATTGAATTATGTTGTTCTTATCTTCCGGTTGAGGTTTTTATGCCTTTAGTAAATCTGTATGCAATATTTTTAGAATTATGAACAATTTTAAAGTTGTTTAAGTGCCGCTAAGCCTAATTTTTTTTTTTTTTTTTTTTTTTTTTTTTTTTTTTTTTTTTTTATGGCGTCCAGTGTTTGTTTACATTTGAAACAGCAGAGTAGTGGATTTGTTACCAATCTAGAGAAACGTAGCTTCGCAACAACAAAGATAACGCCTTCATTTATTATTGCGAATTAAATCATGCTTAATCCTTTCTGGAATTTTTTCGAGGAAATAAGTGTTTAAGATTTATTTCGTAATTTTTAATACAGATATTTGGAGTTTTTATGTATTTTTGCCTTGTCGCGAAGTGAGAACTGAATTAATTGAATGAGAAATACTCAATCGTCTGTGAAAACTGTTTCTTTTTGTTTTGTTTGCTTAATTTCTTTTATACATCGTTCTAGCTTTATTATAGTATTTGAATAGAACATGTGGCAACGATTAGATAATTCTTTAAATGATATAAATTTTGTGCATCTGTTATAGTATGAACGAAATATAATACTGTTAAGTGAACCTAGCGCCAGAGTGTCGCTATGGTAAACAAATAAAGTGAATTTTAAGTAATGCATTATTCTATTGTGGTTTATGCGCTGTCGACGAAGTAGGTTTAATTCAATCCAATAAGTTTAAACGAAATGCAAGAAAAAATGCGTATAATTTAATATTCCGTACAAGGAAGTCGTGTGGTGTACGCGTCATATTTTTTTATTTTTGTGTTTAACATTTCAAACTTCATGAAAATGCTAAGCTAATTAGTCTTTTGATTTAATTTATTAAAAGTCAAAGGATTAGCTGGTCGCTTGACTTTAAGTCACGGTAGTAAATGTCTTATCTCCTAAGGAAGGAATGTCTTAATTTCTTAGTAGATAGCTCTCATGTAAATAAATGAAGAAAAAGATCACTTCGTAAAATACCAATACATAAAAAAGACCGCAAATAATTTAAAACTGATTTCTTTCAAATTACGACCCATTTAAGCTCTTGTAAACCAACATTTATTCTTAAGATATTAAAAGCGACAGATCGATATTTTTGAAGAATTCTTCCTTTCACTGGTTTGTTAATTAGTTGGAAATAAATTTCGGAATTAATTTCCCTGAGGAAATTATAAATATGTAAGAAAATTTTTAAAGTTTCGAGCAGCGAGATTATGTTTCCGCCAGAAATTTATGTGATAGTCTAGTATCTTGCAGCTGAGAAGGGATATTCTGGAAAATTCATATATAATTTATAATGTTTAACATAACGCCATTTCGTCTGTAAGCAAACAACTTTTCTGTTGCCATTCGCAGGAATTAGAACAAATGAAATAATGAAGGTTTTATCGATATAAATAATTTCCGGTTACTTCGTAAAATTAGGTATGTGTCTTCTTCGCTTGTTACAATCATAAAGATAATTTTAAATGTTTAAAATTTAAACTGTAATATATATAGTAGGATGCACTGAAATTTTCAGAGTTCGCCACTTCAAAAACTCTTCTTTTCTTCACAGTTAAATAATCATTATTATCTACAGATCAAAGGTGCGTGTGAAAAGAGAACAATTAAGAAATACAGTGTGCTCTCTGTTATCCGGGCTAATGCTGGGGCAGCTGCTCACGGATAATTTTAACCATCAATGCATATTGTATGTAATTATTTCTTTAAAAAATCTGATGTGTACACCACATGACTTCCTTGTACGGAATATTAAATTATACGCATTTTTTCTTGCATTTCATTTAAACTTATTAGATTGAATTAAACCTACTTCGCCGACAGCGCACAAACCACAATAGAATAAATGCATTCTTTAAAATTCACTTTGTTTACCATAACGACACTCTGGCGCTAGGTTCACTTAACAGTATTATATTTCGTTCATATTATAACTCAGAATGCACAAAATATATATAATTTAAAGAATTAGCTAATCGTTGCCACATGTTCTATTCAAATACTATAACAAAGCTAAAACGATGTATAAAAGAAGTTAAGCAAACAAAACAAAAAAGAAACAGTTTTTCACAGACGATTGAGTATTTCTCATTCAATTAATTCAGTTTTCACTTCGCGACAAGGCAAAAATACATAAACTCGAAATATCTGTATTAAAAATTACGAAGTAAATCTTAAATTATTTCCTCGAAAAAATTCCAGAAAGGATTAAGCATGATTTAATTCGCAATAATAAATGAAGGCGTTATTTTCGTGTTGCGAAGCTTAGTCTCTCTAGATAGGCAACAAATCTACAATTCTGCTGTTTCAAATGTAAACAAATATGTCCGCCATGTTATTTAAAACTTAACCGCACTTAAACAGCTTTTAAATTGTTGATAATTGTACTAATATTGGTTCCAGAACTACGAAAGGCATAAAAACTTTAACCGGAAAATAAAAACAACCTAATTCAATCATTTTTAAAGCAAAAAATGTACAAATTACAAACATATAAGAGTAAAGAAACTGAAATCACTGAGCCGGGTAACAAAGTGGATATATATATAAAATATATTTATATACGTTTGGTGCGGCCGATTGCAATCAAAATACGAGGTGCACATCTACATGTTATAGCAGTCCCATATACAAAATTTCAACGTTCTGAGGCTACTCTTTTTTGAGTTATGCGAGATACGTAGTAGTACGTACTACAGACGCCACGAAACATTCTTTTCAGAATTCATTTTAAAGCAATTTTATAATTTTTTTGGAGGAAAATAGTGTTTTATTCCGTCCTTACATACAGATATCACTTAAATACATCGTTAAATTGCATTTGAAAGGGGTCA
The DNA here is from genome assembly GCF_044657685.1 of Stegodyphus dumicola. Lineage (NCBI taxonomy): Eukaryota > Metazoa > Arthropoda > Arachnida > Araneae > Eresidae > Stegodyphus > Stegodyphus dumicola. Next base: position 84,755,072 of record NC_140777.1, read on the forward strand.
AAATGGGATATTTTCGTTGAAATATGCTGCCTGAAACTTTCCGTGATTACAATACTTCCTTTTTACTTCGTACAAGGAAGTAAAGATCAGCAGTTTTACTTTGTTTTTGAGAATGTTTAAATATTGATCGAATTTACTGCATGTTCAAATCCCTTTTGTTCGGCGAAAGCTCAGTAGGATTTCAGTACAATGCATTGCTCTCTCGGTACTAATGTAATTGTATGTATCTTCTTCGCTTGTATTTTCAGTATCACTCTCTGCCTCTTCTGCTGTTGTGACATTTGAAATGATATCCACATCATTCAAGCATTGAAAGCCCAGCTCATTCGAATCACCATTTTAATAACTTTTCCTCAATGTTTTCCCGTTCGACATTTTCGAAAATTTTAAATTTTCGTTTCTTTTTGAAAACGACTTCAGTTATTGTTCGACTTCTTCATAATTAGATAAACCCCCGATTTCTATGTTAGGAAGAACCTTTCTCTATAAAGGAACCAGCGTTATTGGTTTTTAGAGTATAGTCGAACTTACGTGTGTTTGGTTTTACATACAGGGTGTCTGTCATTTATTCACCGGATAAAAGTGTGTTTTTAATAATATGAAATAAGAGACAAGGAGAAAAATCGATTGAATTTTATTTAACCCTTCAAGGCATTTTATATTAATACACTTCAACATGAGCGCCTTTAATTATTTGTAGAATATCACGTCTGTTCTCAATTCTCCCCCCCCCAGATGTTATTAAGCATTTGTGGAATCATAGCAGCTGTTTCTGTGGTGATAGGACCTTTTTTTTTTTAATTCTTCGATGCTGTGAATCTTTGCAACATAAACTTTGTTCTTCAAGTATCCCCAGGAAACGAAGTCGGAGAGTGTGACTTTCGGCCATGAAATTGGTCCACTTCTACCACTCCATTGATCTGGGAATGTTTCACATAAGATATCATGTACATGCGTTTCCGAATAACAGGAGCACGATTTTCTAAAGAAATTGATCATAATTACGTATATGGTCAAAGAATATCTACAGAAAATTCCTTACGTCAATAAATCAAACCTAATGACGAACGATTCGATCATTATGTTTGATTTATTGACAAATTTTCAATTTATAAGCAGTCAGTTTCAGCCGTTCCTCAACAACTTTATGAATAGTCGACCTGGGAATTTCCGTTTGCAGGCTTTCACTGCGAATGGATTTATTGGCACTGCGCAAGAACGCATCTCAAACGGCGGAAACATTTTAATCAGTGACGCCTGGCCCACCTTGATCTCCTTTAAGCAAAGCAGGTCCGGTCTTTCGAAACTGTTTTAACCATCTTAATTTATTGTTCCTTGGTTAGCGGTTTATTAAATTCATACGTGAATTACCTGCGAGTTATTTTCGGAGATTTCGTTTCCCATAATTAGAGGCCCACCAGCTGCCGTGTGGTAAAGTCGCTGAACACTACTAGTTCGTTCCGAGGTTCGAATCCCGTGAACGGGCTGGCTGCATGGGGATTTTCGTGGTTTTTCCCATGTGTAACGTGGATACGAGCCAGTTTCCCTAAAAAAGACCTCCACAGGGCATCCCTCCCTTTCCGTGTAGTGCCTAAGGGCGGAGCACGTAATAAGGAAATAAAAAGCAGTTGTGCCTGAGGGGCAAAGAAAGTCATCAAAAGAAAGACAGGAGGATGATATCATTCCGCCCACCCGCCGAAAAATCTTGCACGCTTTAGACACTGCAGAGTGTGGCCCACCAGCGGCCGAGAGTTAAAGTTTGCTGAATACGGGGGTTCAAATGCGGCGAACGGGCTAGCTGCAAGGGCGTTTTCGTGGTTTTCCGAATGTGTAACATGTACACGAGCCAATCTCCCTTAAGGAGTCCTCCACGAAGACATCCCTCCCCTTAGGCAGATAGCCGTCGAATGCTTTCTCATAACTAAATAAATAAACCAAGGAGACTTTAGAACGTTCTGCTGCAAAATCCGAATAGACCACTAGTTTTACAGAAGCCATGAATGCCGTTGTCCGTAGAGTTCGTGATCAGTGAGAGTGTAAGGCAAGGATGTCAAACTCGCGGCCCGCGGGCCGCACAAATATTTTTGCGGCCCGGGCAATATATCGGCAAATAATAATATATAATAATAAAATAACATATCGACGAAGAAAAAAATGCAATGTTTACTGATAAGTAATTAACGATAATTTATTCAGTGTTGTTAGATTACTCACAGCGAGCTGGCATACACACTACTTAAATTACAAATGCGTGTGAGTAGCTTGCGTTCAGCTACCTTCGGCTTTTGGGGGACACGTGCACTCAGAACTTGTACGCATCCCCCGATAGCCGAATGTGGCCGAACTAATGGTCTCAGTTTTCCAATCATAGTTTTGTACGATATATTGGTGCATGCATGTGCATGCACTTTGCTTTATTATTAATTATTTCTTAATTCATATTGTTACGGATTTCATAGTTATTTGTTTAGTTAGTTTTTTTATTTAGAATTGTAATTAGATTTGCTAATTACACCAGCCATATGCAAATGGAGGTGATCGAGATTCAATGCAACTCAAATTTGAAAGCAAAATTCATTGAAGTGGGCGTGCCTGAATTTTACAAATATTTACCAGCCAGGTTTGAAAATACTCGAAAATTCGCATATGAAATTATTTTCATGTTTGGTAGCACTTATCGGTGCGAGTAGTTATTTTCAGTCATGAAATGTAATAAGTCTCCTATTAGAAACCGTATTAATGATGCTCACCTTGGGTCAGCGTTGAAAGTTATCACTGCAAACAAAATTTCTCCCGAAATAGAAAAGATAATAGCAGAGAAGAGATGTTAAGTATCAGGACGTAAACATTAAATTTTTCTTGTTCTTTTCTATATAAATATATCGTATTATTCGAAATAAATCTACGTTTCTTTGAATATTGATTTTTTTTTCCGGCCCGCCTAAAGTTAAACCTTGTTTGTTTGGCCCAAGTGTACCTATGAGTTTGACATCCCTGGTGTAAGGTATTTCTCCCGCTTTCCTAGCGTGCCTTCGTGGTGTAGTGGTTCTGCATGCTGGGCCGGTATTCCAGAGGTCTGTGGCTCGATTCCCGGCGAAGGCGGATGCTAATTTTTCATCTATTCGGCCTCAAAAATACCTAATGTCTTTACAACAGTATTTTTTCAAGTTACAGTACAGTAAATAACGTAGGGTTTTCTGTGACGACATGCGTAATGTATTGTGGTATTATGACATTATGTACTGTAAATGGTTAAAGTGTAGAGAATATTATTCCCAAAATAAAATCTGAGTTCCAATTTAACAGGATTTTGTTTCAACGGGAACTCTTGAATTTTCAGCCTCAGGGAATTCGTGTTAATGGGGGTTTACCGTGTGCGGTAAAATTGCTCTTTGGTATATAATTCTAACGGTGATGTTTATTATTGCGATATAAAATTATTGTTATACATTTATTTGTGTTGAATATTATATTGTATCAGTATTTTCAGTAAAAGAATATACCTGAATTTCAAGATTAATATAAAATTTGCAACCTCTAATCATAGTCATTCTGAAGAAATCAGGGAGACTCACACATATAACCTATTATAAGTAACGGACAAAAGGAGGTAGCATCTTGGAAAGCAACTTCACACCATTAATGGAACGGAAGCAATTATCACCTAGACACTGCAGCCATTAAATCCGAAGTCTTTTGTCGATCAATACCACCAGCGAGACATCGTCTTTCAAATGATCCATTATATCCTTTGCGCAACCAATGAATACAAGTTTAGCAATTAACACATTTTTCTATGCTTAGAAGTGGTGAAATTTCGTGACGATGGATTCTAAAGTTATTATTAAAAAGCTTCCAATTTCTTTTAATAAATAACCAAGGTAAGGAATAAAAATATATTCTTTTTTGTATCGCGTGATGGTATTGGAATGAAAGCAGGCATCAATAATAATGAGGAAGAAAGTACGGTGAAGGTAAAAAGGAAGTAGCCCCACTTTAGGGCCTATTGCTCCGGCAGAGATTCTTTGGACGGTAGCCAACATTAAGTAACGTAACCTTGACAACGAGCTAGGCAATAAGTCTTTTCTCGGTTGGTTTTTGTTTTGTTTTTTCCAACTTGCCATCAAGTGTTCTTTGTTAAAAAATGCTGCAGAAAATGTGTTTACTTCGCTACAACGTGAAGCTGCTTCAGTTTTAATTCATTCGTAGTATGTTCAGTGATTCGAACATGTAACTTGCTGAGTTTGAAGGGATATGTGGAAGTTTTCGATTTGTTTTATTTTAGTGGAAAAGAAGGATTTTTCTGCTGCTTCAACCATTTCATGTGAAGCGCAAAAAGAATATGTTACGAATCACCTGTGAGGATATAATCGACAAATACCGCAGTAAGGATAAACTAGCAATTCTGAATTTTTTTTTCCGCATAATGGACTACTGTGTGGTTTGTTTCTACTTACGTAACATGGAGAAAGGCAGTTTTGCTTAATTCTGTCATGAAAGCCGGAATGTTATACTTGCTTTGAGGAAGATCATCTTGTGAGTATCACATTTATCTATGAATATATAGCGACTTAAAATACGAAAATAGAGCTATTCGTTTTTAGTATTATAGTGTTTGACTGGTATTTCCTATATTCCTGCCGATAATTTTACACAGTTTCTTACAAAACAATATAATATTGAATGCTAATAATGGACTACTGTGTGGTTTGTTTCTACTTACGTAACATGGAGAAAGGCAGTTTTGCTTAATTCTGTCATGAAAGCCGGAATGTTATACTTGTTTGAGGAAGATCATCTTGTGAGTATCACATTTATCTATGAATATATAGCGACTTAAAATGCGAAAATAGAGCTATTCGTTTTTGGTATTACAGTGTTTGACTGATATTTCCCATATTCTGGCCGATAATTTTACACAGTTTCTTACAAAACAATATAATATTGAATGCTAATATTTTAAACTTCATTTTGTAAAAATATTTAACCTTAATTATTTACCTTTTTTCAGTTTTATCGCGTGAGTGACATTCTTCTCTTTGAAGGAATACGTTTGTGCATGAATACTGCACCCACGTAGTCAATAGCTGATCTTTTAACACTGTAATTTATTTGTCGAGTGTTACAAAAATTACTATTAGAATTACTTAACTAACCCGACGTACAAAATTTCCAGTTCTGTAAATCCCCGCTTGATCGAACTTCTTAACTGACACTGTAGAAATGAAGAAACATTGAATCCATGGCTTCAGAACCATGCAATTTTTTCAAATTAACATTTTACGTATTTTATAACGAAACGAAATGGTTCTAGTACATTATAGGAAAAAAACAGTGTTCTGTAAAAATTTCTTTTCGGGATATTATAATCTTCTACATTAAATGCTGTAATGTGATTAACCAGTTAACTGTGGCTCTTTCGTTTAAGAGTGCGCACCATTTTGTGTCGCCAGAATCGAGCCATGACGAGTATATTCGTCAATCACAGAATAAATTGCGCTGGTAAGATATTGGATGAGAAAGATGGGTTTATTTTATAAATTTAAAATTTTATTACAAATATTTACTTATTTGGTTAACATAAGCATGCATTACATACATATTAAACTAAAAACGCAATAAATTAAATATAGTACATATAAAAGTAAGAATTTAAATTCCTAAATTCCTGCTGTGGAGTGATATTCAGCGAAACAGGGTACTATACACAATGGGACTTTGCAAATCGAACACTAGTAACGTGATTTCTTCCTGATCTTACGTTTGTAGCAATGCGAACACCTTCGGGTAGGGTTGCTTTTTTCTCGATGTTTCGGGTATATAATCCGGAACATGATTCTTGCCTAATTGGCTTATATTACGTCTAAATGGCCGAGCTTGTGTCGATTTATTTCTTGCAGTTGGATACATCGCACAAGAGTTTTCAATAAATTTGAGCACAAAGTTGATACGCGATAATGTTCCATTATTTTTTTTATATAATATGAATGCACTCAGACACATAATGTCTAAGAAATGGAGAAATATCTTTTTGTAGTACTTTTTGAGTCGTTTTCCTGCTGTGTAGTACGCTATGATAATTCCATCGCTCATATCCACTCTACCCATTCTTTTATTATAATCAATCACTAGCTCCGGTTTCTTTGTTATTATTTTTCTTTTCTCTGTTTCTATTACGTTGTCATTATGTACAGTACTTACTAAATAAGCCTTCTTCTTATCTTTCCATTTCATTAGCATAATATACGCATGACGAGTATACTCGTTAATACACAAAATCGTGTCGCTTCTCCATAACGAGTATACTCGTCAATAAGCTGCCTGCGCTGGAGAAAAATCCATCTAAGATCGTTCATTATTTTAGGAAGTTTTCTTTATCTTGGCAAATCACTCGGACTATTTGCGTGAGAACGAATGCGTAAGCAGAGGATTTTTAAGCGAAACTCACGGAAGCTCTGCCTTGGGGGTTACCTTTTTTACTTAACTCCACCGACAGGGCAAACGGTCTGTTTGAAAAGTGCTTATCATCCTGTTTAAGCCTTAAAATTCTAAATCACTATGAATGCATTCCCACATCCAAGGGCATGATCCCTAGGAACTGTCTTTATAGGAAAGGGCAGTGGCGGTGAGGTCAGCCATGCAGCTAAAGCACTGTTCTGAATGATCAGCTGTGAAGCCATTTGAAATGTGGGTCCATTTGAAAATGGTGCTTATCAGCCTGTTTAAGCCCTAAAACTCTAATTGACTCTAAATGCATTCCTACATCCAGGGACATCATCTCTAGGAACTGTCTTTGTAGGACTATAAATCCATTCACACATCCAAGGACATGATCCCTAGGAACTATCTTAGAAGTGGAAAGAGCACTGCCGCTGTGGTCAGCCATGCACTTAAAGCGCTGCATTGCCAATGCTCAGCTGTCAAGCTGAAAGTGGCAAAAACGGGACAGAAATTTCCAAGGAAACCTGGCTTACGTTACTAGCAAAAACGCGGGTACTTTATGCAGCCAGCTTATTCAGTTATTGCAAAATAGGAATTTTGTCGTTATCCCCGTAGATACCGATAGAATTGCTTTATAAAACCCAAAACATTCTTAGGCTAATTTTGATTGATTTTAATTTCGATATTTACTGACATATTTTTCATATATATTGTAAGGTTTCTTTTATTTTTCATTAACCAGTTATTACATGTTTTGGATCTTTACTGTCTTTTCTTCCTTCTCTTTCCTCGCAGAATGCAAATTAGGTTGAGTATATAAAGTGAAATCGTTTAATTCTAAGACAAAGCATGTTTCTGCCTCTAGAGGCTACGTTACTAGATTAGGTAGCTCAATTACGATTTCATTCTTCAGCTTGCATTATAGTTGCTAATATTTAAATGGTTACGCCGGTGATAAGATTGAGGCAAGTTCGCGTTAAATCAGTTATGTAGCGTTTGGCTACTAGTCTTAGTTTTAGATTTGAATTTGTATTGTTACCTAAGTTTCATCGCCACACAATAGCGCTGTCAAACGTTTCTGTCAAACGAGCTGTCTGCATTGCAGGTTTACATAAGTAAGCATGAAATGCAGTAATTTTGAAAAGGTGCAGTCCAGTAAAGTCATAAATAATTTCTACTTTTAGAACAGAAAGGGGAGATATTCAAATTAAAATGAAGAATTATGGGACTATTTGCTACTTTAAATGATAATTTCTGTAATCATTTGAGTCTCTTGATTAATTTAGTCATGTCGTTTTTCACTTTTTAAAATCTTTTCATGGCGCGTCACTCCAAAATTAATCCTTGTTATATGATCCTTATGCGGCATCAACGACGAGCTTACTTATATAACGGAAGCTCTAGTTATTACCCAATAATATTGAAATGAAACTGTAGTCATTACCTAATAATATTAAAACTGAAGCTTTCGTTAGACCAATAGTATAAAGGCGTATCTCTCTATGGAGAGCCAGAATAACCTTCACCGTCTTTAATCTAACATCAGTAACATATCCGATCTATTTTTGTTTAGTTGCTATTTTTCTTTCTTCTGCGGCAAAATACAATGATGTTAAATATCTGAAATATATACTTGAAATTCTTGAACTATTGTAGTTGAACAGCGGGTGTACCATTTTCCTTGCTTGTACTGCTTCTTCATATTCATTATTTTACGAATTATGCGTAAATAAAGATGATCTCCACGATATCCACGATTGCCTATTGTTCAAGACACAAGAACTACCTAAGTTTATTATATACTATAAAGTTCTATACTAACTATAAAGTTCTACTAACTATAAAGTTCATGTACAGTTATAAGGTATTTCTCCCACTTCCATAGCGTGCCTTCGTGGTGTAACGGTAGCACTCTGGGTCGTTATTCCAGAGGTCCGTGGTTCGATTCCCGGGAAGGCGGTTGCATATTTTTCATCTTTTCTGCTTCTAATTAACCTACTGACTCTACAGGTGGCGCCCGAACTAAAAGTTTTGTGGATAATGATTCTCCGCACCCAGGATTTGGCGACTAGGTTCCCTAAAACCCTAGTCGCCCTTTAAAAAGGGGAATATATAAGGTATTTCTCCCACTTTCCTAGCGTGCCTTCGTGGTGTAACGGTAGCTCGCTGGGTCGGTATTCCAGAGGTTCGTGGTTCGATTCCTAGCGAAGGCGGTTGCATATTTTTCATCTTTTCTGCTTCCAGTTAACCTAATGACTCTATACAGTATACAATAAATGTATTATAATGATTATTTTTGCTCAACAGTGTTACGCATTTTTATTTATGCGTAACACAACAGTGTTATACATTTACACACACACTCACAACGGTGCTACACATTTTTATATTTTTGGGGTTTTAGAAACGAAAAGGTTAAAATATAAAATTAACACTACATTTGGGAATTAAGGATTAATTTTTCTTCCAAATTATGTAGCATTAGCATGCTTATGAATGTAGCCTTTGAGTAATCTGGGAATGATTTTCATAATAGTACTACTGAAAATATAATCTGTGGGTTATTTAAAAAAGGTGTTACTCGAAGTTACTGTATCCCTTTCAGACCTGATAAATTGTAAATATCAGATTTATCAAGGATTTCGATGGGGCGCAATGCGTCCGTTTATACGTGAAAATATCAGCAAGTTAGATTCCTTCGTCTTGTATTGGACGTCTTACACCTTCGGTTGAGCTAAGCTGATTCGTTTTAGACTCCTCAGATTGCAGCCATTTTTCGCTCCGAGAAGATTTAAAACCTGTCGACAAAAACCTCATGTTTCAAGAAAGAGTTAACGACTTTGTGATCGTATAATAAATTCCGATTTAACTAGAAGTTCTAAATGATAAAAATCAGATCGATGGTTTCAGAAGAAGGGGGGATGATTTAAGACAAAGGAATATATCGATTGCCTCTTTCTGCTCTTTCTCTCTCTCTCTCTCTCTCTTTTTTTTTTTTTTTTTTTTTCACTTTGGAAAATCGGTATTCTTTTCCTTTTTCATGTAACAAATTTGACTAAAAATGGTGTGTTTAAAGTGAAATTACTTTTAAGTTCCTTTAAAAACAAATACTTAAAACAAACGCTTTTATTTTAATGCTACAACTTAGCTGAAAGATATTTTCCCCAGCTTTTGCATTACTTAAAATTTTAAAAAAATCAAAATATAAATTATAAATGACAACAAAGAGATTTATTATTGCTATTCTCAAAAAACAATCAGAAATTGGTTTTAAAATAAGTTTCATGCAAAACTGAATTCTGTGTAATATTGGGTGTCCCCAAATATGTGTGCACACTTTGAATGATGATAAAGTTAGCGCATTAATATACAGTGGTGGCCAAAATTGTGGATACTTTTGGAAATTTGTATGTTTTTGAACTTTATATGCTTATAGAAAACGTTACGTTTCACAAAATGCAAACTTGTATATATCATTTTAAAGAGAATTTATTACTGAATTCAATACAAAACACAAAATTTAATTATTTGCAATACAAAAAAGTTAAACGATAATAGTTATCGATATGCATTAGATAGTGATGCAGTGAGTTATCAGTACTTAGTAGGGTACCCTTTATTTTTGATTACAGCTTCACATCGACGTTTCATTAAGCTGACAAGAGTTTTAAGCTCTTCTTTCGTTATTACATGATGCCAGGAAACAATTATAGCCTCAATTAGTTCCCTTTTATTTGATGGGCGCCTCATTCGGACAAGAGGTTTCAAACGGTGCCACAAATTTTCGATAGGATTGAGGTCAGGAATGTTTCCTGGCCATGACAACAATTTAATGCTCTTTGTACGAAACCACACTTTCGAATTTTTGGCCGTGTGGCAAGGAGCAGAATCCTGCTGAAAAATAAACGAAGCATTGTTGGGAAAGAGATCTCTGATGGAAGGTAGAAGTTTTGGTTCTAGAATAGTGTTAATGTATTTTCTGGCATTTAGTGTCCCATCGATGATATGAAGGCGACCAATACCATCTGCTGATGTGCATGACCAAATCATAACACTAAATGGGTTCTTCACAGTTGCTTGAATGCACTTCTCCTATTCTACGTCTTACATATTTTCGCCCATCACTACCGAATAACGATATCTTAGTTTCATCACTCCATATAACTTGTGACCACTGATTATCTGTCCAATTAATGTGTTCCTTTGCCCACTGTAGTCTTTTTTTTTTTTTTTTTTCGTTGCTGAAAATTAAGATAAGGCTTTTTTCGTGGAATTCTACCTCTCAGTCCAACATCTGTTAATCTTCTCCTGATTGTTCTTGAACTGACAGAAACACCAGCATCATTCAGATCACTTCTGATGGCCACTGATGACATTTATCTATCTTGGATACATAGTCTTTTTATTTTTCTGTCATCAATAGATGTGGTGCACCTTTTTCGGCCTTTTCCTTCTTTGTTTCTTATTGAATTTGTCTTCTGATATCGTAAAAAAAACTTTCGGATTCCAAATGTAGTCACTGAACCACCCACCTGTCTTGCAATTTCAGCATAGGAAAGACCACTTTCTCGTAACTCAATAATATTACATATCTTTCTCGGTGTCCAATCTACTCTTTTATTAGATGTCATTGCTTCTTGACTAAATATTAAAAATTTTTACAAACATTCCTACTTGTAATTGCAGTGTATAAGAAACAGGTCCTCCTTCTACAGAATAAATCAAAGTAATGAATTTTTTCAAGTGTAAACATGATTTCAGCTTCTACTGGCAGTTACTAACATTTGATTGCTTCTCAGAACAAGGACAGTGATTGGCCAGGAAAGCTAGACATCACAAACCACTTCATAACTGTGTTTTTTATTTATATTAAAGTACATATAACATTTTTTGTATTGCAAATAATTGAATTTTGTGTTTTGTATTGAATTCAGCAGATATATACAAGTTTGCATTTTGCGAAACGTAACATTTTCTATAAGCATACAAAGTTCAAAAGCATAAAAATTTCAAAAAGTGTCCACAATTTTGGCCACCACTGTAAGTTTTATTTTCAAAATTTAAAAGAATAAATGGAATAGGTATTGTTTGTTTGGTTCGTATTCTTAAGTGTACCTTCATCACTACAAGCATTCATTCTTAGAAACTGCAATCTAAGTACCACTTGCAAAACTAAAACTATTCTCTTGCTTGTCTGTTTTTACAGACAGCATTTATTATTCTTCAGATATTACTTTTATTTTAAATTCTTCCCGATTAACAGAGAGTTGATAAAAGGGGTTGCGGATTAACCGGCTTTGTCTGAAAAACATCAGTTTTGTTTGTTGAGAAAAAATTCTGAGGGAAAACTGAAAGGAGAAAAAATACTTGTCATGACAGAGATAACTATTATAGCAGATTAAATCATAGTGTTTATAATTTGTTAAATCTAAAACAATAGTAATTTAATTACACATAATCTGGAATATATTAATATTGTTAAATCATCCATAAAATTAAGTTAGTAAATTTAAAACATAAATTAAGTATACAAGTCTTTAATCTTCTGTTTCTCATTCATTGTTATTAAAATACAAGAGTAACATAAACCCCCAACAAAATCTGAAATCTTTCAGTATTTATATTACGCCCAAAAGGGCGTTCTTGTATCATCTTGTGTGCTACCTTTATTCATTAAATATCGTGTTCTTCGAACTACATAAAATTCAATTCAACAGCAATATCACAAAGTATTTAAAAACAACATATTTTTAGAATTTCGATAAATAGTCTCGCGCGCTGGAGATAATTTTTTTTTTTCGTACAGTGTTGCCAATGCTCGCTTTGAAATTGTGTTTGTTACCCAAAATTTTGTTTTAAAAAAATTGAAATAGATAATAAAACAAATTCGAAACTCAAAATTCGGGGTTCCAAGTGTCCATGTTTGGTTGGAGGACTACGTTATTCAAAATTTGATGGCTCTTGGTACCGTTGTTTTTTCACAATTTATGCATTCATGTAGATTCTTCATTATTTAGTTTCTTCAAATATAATGCATGGAAACCATATTTGGTGGCAACAATTTGAAAATTGAACCAACGCAGAAAGTGAAACGACGCAAAATGCCGTTTTGAGACTAATAGCCCTTTGGGTGTAATGCCCCTTTCGGCTAATAATAATATCCAGGAATTTTACCACATTCTTTACAATCGTGTGCTTTTTTTTTTCTTCTAGACATACTCTAATTTATTTTCAGATATATAATTATCTTGAAATTTGAAATCTTAGGGCTTGTTAATAAAAAAATTGGTTAAAGATTTACAAAATGTGAAACAGATAATAAAACAAATTCTAAATTTAGAGTTCGGCTTCCAAGTGCCCATGTTTGTTTGGAGGAATACGTTATTCAAAATTTGATATCTGTAGGTACCGTTGTTTTTTCACAGTTCGAATGAAAATGAAATGTTCGAACGTAAAAATGAAAAATGTGCATACATTCATGCAAATTTTTCATTTTTTAATTTCTTTAAACATAATGCAGGACGATAATATTTGGTGGCAACAATTTTGAAAGTGATTCAGCCTTTCACAGTAATTCAACGCAAGATCCCGTTTGGAGACTAAACGATGGCTTAAAAATACAGGTAAATAGTTAATAATATTTTATGTTAATTACAAAATGGCGTATTCTTCTTTCCTGTGTTTTTTAACTGTGTTGGATTAATTTTAGGTTAACCGTGGGCGTATTACCCCGGTTGATCAGAAGTATACTTTGTTTGAAAATTCGATGGATGCATGATTTAGGAATTCATTTTTCATGATGGGCTTAATTCTCAGATTTTCTTCAATTCTGGCCATGCGTCTCCACTAACTTTGTTTCCTTTGTGCTGATGTCCATTATCTTCCTCTGAACGTGCTGATTATCTACTTTAAATGTATCTACAATTGGAGTGGAGATATGTTGTGCAAATGTATCTGTCTCAAATTCTCTCATAAACTGTCTCTTAACCTTAATTGCATTTTTAAACTTCCATTTGCTCTTTAGGGTAAATTATTCATCAAATCTTCGTCTAAATTATTTCAAATCGTTTACTACTGAAAGGTGGATATATTAAGTGACATATCAAATGTTAAAGCTATCTTGGAAAAGAAAAGGCTAAAATATAAAAATAATAATATATTTGGCATTAAAGATAAATTTTTCTTCCAAATTATAGCCTCAGCTTGCTTATGAGAACAGTCTTTCTGTAATCTGGAAATGCTTTACCTAATAGCACTACTGAAAATATAAGCTGTGGGTTATAACTATAAGATTAGAGAAGATTTTTCAAGGATTTTGATGGGGCGAAATACGCCCGTCTGTACATGATAAAGATTTGGGTATTGCATTCTGACAGCGATCTGGATATATTTGCTGTCATCAGATATATCCATATCGATACCTGTTTCACTTTCTAAGGTGTAATTGTAGAGTCGTTAGGTTATTTTGGAACAGGAGACATGGAAAGTAAACATTGCCTTTTTCAGGACTTGAACTTTGACCTTTCAAACCGCGCCGAGTGTGCTACCGTTACACCACGAAGACAGGCTGGAAGGAGGGATAAAATACCTTATATACTCCCCCATTTAAGGGCGACTGGGAGTGAGAGGACCCAATCGCCAAATCCTGTTGATTATGAATTATTGTTAGCCACCTTTTGATTCGAGCGCCTATATAGAGTAATTAGGGTTTCTTGCAAGCAGGAGATGTGAAAGTGTGTAGTACCACAACTCGGACTCTGGACCTCAAGAATACGCGCCGAGTATGCTTCCAATTACACCACGAAAGCATGCGAAAAGGACGGAGAAAGTACCTTATATAATCCGGACACTTTCCAGCACCGTTATTAGTATCAATTTTCTTTTGCAGCATTAGGTTAAATTTTTTAAAACAGTTCTTACAATGCAGCTGTAACAAACAATAAGAATAGCGTAAAAACAATCACGCGTCCTATACGAAGTTCTAATTTTAGGCGCAGGAAAAGGATCACGTGTCACATACGTGGTTCTCACTTTTGGCCAGAACAAGACACCAAGTTTCCTACACATTATTCTACGGCAAAAGGTTAAGAAACGATTATGTCATTATTTTTAAGCTGGTTTGAAGAGAAAACAAATATATGTGAAACAGGTGCGGTAGATGTTAATAATATCAAGTATCTTAATAAAACTGTTAGCATTCTTCTCTAACTGGTGAATATTTTCATGTAATTTGATTCAAAATATTTTCTGTGGCTAATTGTTCTAGGTAAGTGCTTTGAGTAAAGAAATATACCTTGGTTAGTCTTAAGGGAATTTTTAACATATCAGCAACTATTTTCGTATCTTCCCGAACGAGATGCTATCGCTTTCAAGAGGGAGTGGGGAAAATTCTGCTGAAGTTCGCGATTTAAGAAGCGAGTATTTGTATTGATTATGTACATATCGCGACACGCTATAGTGAAGGCATATATTGTGTGTTCTTAGACCGTATTCTCTTTAATATTTTAATAAATAGAAATTCCATGATTATTCATTCTATAATATTTAGATAATGTTTTTTATTGTTAATCTTGATTGATTATTACATATGCAAATAGGAAACAAAGTAAAGGTGTTAAAATTAGTTCCTTTATTTCCTTTAACAAGATACTTTGCTAGAAAAACTAGGTATTATGGTATGTGAAGCGCAGTTTTAGTAAAGTTCCTGTTTTAGGTGTAATTTGCTTTTAAATGTGTTTTGCTCCAGGAAAGAATTACATTTTTCAAAGGATAAAAGAAAATATCAGGTTCTCAATATATTAATAAGCAATGCTGTTTTATTTAATGTTTCTAATGAATTAAAAGATAATTTTTGTATGTAAAATTCGATGAAATTGAAATGATTTTTTATTAATTTTATATTATGTAAACTGCTAGTTCTAAACTACTTTCCTGTTAAGAACCATTAAATACTTATGTTCTGTTTCTAGTCCCT
Organism: Stegodyphus dumicola; assembly: GCF_044657685.1. NCBI lineage: Eukaryota > Metazoa > Arthropoda > Arachnida > Araneae > Eresidae > Stegodyphus > Stegodyphus dumicola. Next base: position 84,770,487 of record NC_140777.1, read on the forward strand.
TTTTCGTGATTATAACTACTTCAAAACTGCGTTTTAGGGAACGTTATTGGAAATTACGTACGATAAAGTAACCTTTATAAGCAATTTTTGCAATAAAGTCGCGCGTTCAAAGTTCAGTCATCAAAGAATGCAAACTAATCTGCAAACGCACTACTCAGCGCAGACTGTAAATGTTAAATGACGGGACGTTTTGATACTGTTACGAAATGTACAGGCGCGGTGAGATACCTTCCCCGCAAAGCAAGTTTAGGGTTACCATAAAATGGCAAAGGAAGGCAGTGTTGCCACATTTGGCGAGAAATCACCCATTTAGCGACAAAATTGGGCGATATGCCATGGACGGATGGAGAATCTTCTGGAACGAATTCTTACCGGTTTAGCCCAGAATGTTCTCGAACACAAGCCGAAAGCTATGTAAACCCTGCTGTTCCGCAGTCAGATAGTATCGAGTTGGTATCTCGTCTAGTGAGTCAATCGCTGCGGAGTCCATCGAGTTGACAGCGAGGGGGTCGTCGATTGCACCGACAGAGTCTCGTAGTGTATCGCGGTTAGTCCATCGTCGAGAGAGCATGTTGAGCTCCGGGAACGACTGAACCGAAGAGTCGGGAGCTGTGCTCTGTGTGTCGTCGAGTGCAGCGCGAGTTGTAGCGTGGAGAGTCTCGAGAGTACGTGGAGTTCCGAGAACGATCAAGCAGAGTCGGGAGCTGTACTCTAGTGCTTTGTTGTGAAACTATCTCCACTGTGATAGCCTGATAACCTGGAGGCTGTGTCGCTGATCGTGTCAGCGTTTTTATAGTTGTTCATCGACGACTGTAAAAACGTATTTTGGAGCTGTCCTGACAATACTGGCCAATAAAGAGTGTTTCGATACTTCATCAAGTAGTATTGTCATTGTTCACTCCAAATCCTCACGAACCTCGTACGAACGTGAAGGAAGAAAATAACGTAACAACTGGTGTCAGAAAAGAAAAACGTAACAATACACTGGCTCGTATGATATATAGCAGCGGTTCTCAATCTTTTGACTAACTCGTACCATCTGAACAAAAAGTGAAAAACTTTAGTACCACCGCTATATTTTACAATATATTTATATTTCAGTTTTCAAATTATTAGTTTTCAGGTTTATATTTCAGTTTCTCAAATATCAAAAATATATATATTTTGTCATTCGCACAACTTGTTTGCTATTTGTATTAAATATACACACATAAAAATATTTCATTAAAATTAGTTACCATTTTAATGATCACAATTTAAGTTATAATACTTTAATTTTAAAATTTAATGCGAAATTTGGGCCTGTTTAAGATATATTAATTCCTTTATGTGTGGTCTTATTTCACTTAGTGTTAACCATAAATTAGGATCCACTTTTATTTCTCAAATACAACATGGAAGAAAATCCTTGTTCACACAAATAGGTTTCGCAAAAACGCAATAAAAATTTGAAACTTTTATTTGAAATGCCTTTAAATCTTTTTTTTTTTTTTTTTTTTTCCTGTTCAGCTAAAAGTTAACAAGTCTGTTATTTTTCAAATATTCAGTTAAAGTTCGGTCATAGGAAATTTTTATCAATTGTTCTTTTTCTTCACGAGATATTTTAATTTAATAGTTAAAAATACTTTGTTTCATTGCGTATCACCTATTTTTCTCTTCCGTACCACCAGTGGTACGCGTACCCCAGTTGAGAACCGCTGGTATATAATAATTATTTATAATTGTGAAATATTGGTGTCGTGTTATAACATTTTGTTACATCTTACGTCCCGAACATCATCATCATCAACAACAATAACACATCTTACGTATTTAGTATAAATGTAGTAGCCTCCACCAATGACCGTGTGATACCAAGACCGCTGAATACTGGGAATTCGGACAACTTTTGTTACATCTTACGCCCTGAACATCTCACCTGTTTGGGACTTGTAAAAGAGGACCTATTAAAAGGACCTACTTTCGTTCCGAATTTATTGGAAATTCTTGAACTCATGGATCAGTCTAATCCAATGGCTAAGCAGTTAGGATCAGTAACAACAACACATCTTACGTATGTAATGTAAGTGTTGTGTAGACTCCACCAATGGCCGAGTGATATCAAGACCACTGAATGAGAATTCGATCATCTTTGTTACATCTAACATCCTTAACATCTCACCTGTTTAGTACTTCTAAAAGAGGACCTATTGAAAAGATCTGCTTTCGTTTTGGATATAAATCAAGAAATGAATAATCACGGTACAAGAACCGTGAATAATCACGGTTCTTGTACTTATGGATCTGGTCTAGTCTAATGGCTAACCAGTTAGGATCAGTAACAAAAACAACAACGCATCTTACGTAGAAAGCCCGACGGTCATACGAAATGACCGCTGTTTTAGATATTATAAATTGTAATTAAAATGATTTGTGCAAAGGTGTCTGCTAATTTAAACTGAATTACCCAGGGCAGGCGGCGAGGATGCCTCTTTGCTTACTGCCCCACGGGGTTTCCCCTTCTATTTGCTTAATTGCTTAAAGTAGAGTGTAATAAAGGAAACCACCGGCGGTACATTTCTTAAGAGCCCACGCTAGCTCAATCAATAAAGGTGATTTAAAAAATAAAATGTTAGTTCACATGTCAAAGATCTCTTTGTACACAACATTTCTTGTGTAGATCTTTCCATCATTTTTAAGCTCGCCTTGCAGAGGACCATCCATTAATTTTAATTTTACGTCCGTTCTTTCACGAACTCTTGAACAGGCAACATAAAGTTGACCGTGTCCAAATGCAGGCTCAGGTAAAAAAGTGCCATCACGCTTAAGCGTTTGGCCCTGAGACTTGTAGATGGTCATAGCAAAGGCAAGTTTTACAGGAAATTGTCTATGTCTCAACTGAAACGGCAACCCTATGCCGAAGCAACTTCACCCCATTGGCTAGTACAGTTACGCAAGCAACCCATAAACTATCGGAGACAAGCAAACACTTAAGCCGAATATAATAAAGGTATTTATTTATTGCATTTTATTTGTTTTTCCATCGTTGCCGGTTTTGCCGGTTGCATATTTCGGAATTCTATTATATATAGATGCTAAATTTATTTATTAAATGTTAAATGCAAGTGTTCTTGTATTTTTAATTTTTCCGGCTTAGCTTTCTCATAATATTTGTCACGCACTGCACTGCACGGGGAATAAAACAATTTACAGTTACGCAAGCAACCAATAAACTGTCGGCGACAAACATTTAAGCCGCTTACGTACTGGCCGCCTTTCTGAAGTTGATGATGGCAGAAATTAAAGCCATTATTGAATCGAATCGTCTTATAACTGTGTGAGAGATTGCAAAAATTGTTAAATGTATCCATGCACTAGGACTGAAAATCGCATAAGATATTTTGGACTCTTTAAGAAGCTCGATATTTGGCTTCCGCTTGAATTGAAAGAAATTCACTCAAACACGGTGAATCAACATTTGCGAGACGCATTTCAAACGTAATGCAATCGACATGTTTTTGAAACGAATTATCACTGATGATGAAAAAAGGATCATCTAAAACAGCGGTCGCCAACCGGTGGTCCACGGACCACTGGTGGTCTGTGATAACTTTTTTCTGGTCCGCAGAAAAATTGGGACATTATTTATTTTTTTATGAAGATTCAATTTTAAAAAGTGACGTGTAACAAAACCTATTATGGAATATGGTTTTACTTTTTTTTTTATTTTAGCTACATATTTTAACAAAATCCCTTCTGAATTTCCACTAATATTTTTTCTTTTATTTTATTCATGAAAGCATCATAAATCAGATGCAGACTATAGAAGCCAGGCTGCTAAGACGTCTCTGGTGTGTAATATGTGATTCTCTATTTATATATATCATTTGCATAAAATAGGACAAACCTATTTCCGGAGAGAGCAATAGTAGTGTAATAGAAAGTGAAATTTGTGAATGAGAATTCCTTAGAAACGACTATGCTCTTGCTCGGAGTCGAATACAGAAACCCCGCATAACAATGAGCTCGTTTCAATGAGCGACCGTTACACAGTATGGTCATATGAAAGAAAAGTTTAATTCCTCGTTGCATTTTTACCACCTTTTGCAAATTACAAACCTGGATTGATATTCAGGGAATAAAACCGCTCAATGAAACCATTGAATTCAATGCACTAACTTTAATTAATATGAAAAAGTGCCATAGGTAAAATGAAGTAGCAGCAGTTCTTCACACTTTTAAATCATCCCATACTAGAACTTGGAAAGCATTTGGGATACATGTATACAGTCCCTATTATTCTTTTGACAAAAATACAACATGAGCTTTTTCTGTCCATTCTTTCTTTTTCTAGGTCATGGACGCTTTGCTGGCGAAAATACTATACCCTCCTAAGTTCAGACTATCGATAACTATCCCAAGAGTAGAGAAGTTTTCTTTGACACTGAGCTGAGCGGTCGATATCCTTGCCCTATTTTTTTTCCTAAAGAAGTACTGCTGGACTTTTGCATTATATATTGCAAGGTACAGCATGATAACTCAGAATAATTTCTCCGTGCTTTCAGTCGACGAGCTTTCGCCGTTATTTTGCTTTTGGTGAACACTTATCGAAAGGCATGTGATATACTTATTAATGCACGAGGTTGGAAATAAACTAAAAGCGTGACTTTCTCATTTTAGTTCCGCCTTGATAATACCAATGACAAAAGACCCTCACAGCTGCAGCTTGCTTGCCTAATGCATAAAACCATGGAATGTAATTACTTAATGCATCTCAAATGCAATTTTCAGCAAAATGGTATAATCCCTATAGATTTCTTTCAGCTTAGTCAGTTTTGAATTAGAAATATGAATTCATCTTTGCAAGTTATTTCCAAAGATGTCGCTTTTCAAAGTATATACGTGTCTGATATATTTAGTGTTGATCAGTATTAAACCAATGCATTCTTTGACGAAAATGATTCATATACACTCATGTCCATAAATTAAGGATAATGCAAAATCAGACAAAGAAAGAGTTAGAAGCAAAACAAATTTGACTTATTTGTAAAGCTGATTTATTAAACAAAAGGTAAAGAGCAAAAAAGATGCTATATGTTTGATATTATTAACAAAAATAGCGATTTTTTTCTCCCTGGAGCAAATTACAAAAAAAAACCTATTTACAAAAAAACAATAATACATGGTTGGTATGATTGTTAATACAGTGTATGTCTCCCAGACGATACAATACAGTCCGTACAACGCCTAGGCATGCTGAGTATTATCGATCTGATCTTGGGGGATATTACACCACTCAAAAAGCAATGCTGTCCGAAGTTCTGGTAGACATGTAGGAGGAGGTTGACGGGCTGCAACTCGTCGGCCAAGCATGTCCCACACGTGCTCTACTGGATTCAAGTCCGGTGAGAATGCTGGTCAGTCCATACGGGTGATATCCTCCGATTGAAGGCATTCGCTTACGATGTTTGCACGGTGAGGACGGGCGTTGTCATCCACAAACACAAATTGTGCGCCCATGGCGCCCCGACACAAACGTACATGTTGTCGCAGAATGACGTCCCGATAGATTTGGCTTGTCATGGTTCCAATTTGAACATGCAGGTCAGTTCTGGAACCAAGAATAATTCCACCCCAAACGAGCACTCCTGCACCACCGTAACGGTGTCGTTCAATGATGTTTTCTTGGTGGTAACGGGTCCCTGGAGCTCTCCATATCGACGTCCGGCGAGAATCAGACTGCAAGCTAAACCTGAACTAGTCGGAAAACATCACACAAGCCCACTGTTGCGGTGTCCACAATGCATGCTCTGTACTCCAGGCTAACTGCAGGTGACAGTGAGTTGCAGTAAGTGGAATGCATCTGACAGGTATACGAGCATATAGACCAATCTGCCCTAAGCGTCTGTACACGGTCTGCCTCGAAATTGTCGTACCAGTGGCTGAAGAGAGCTGACGAGACAGGTCTGAGGCTATGCTCCGCCTGTTTCTTTTGGCAGTAACTGCCAAATACCGGTCCTCATTCGGCGTTGTAACTCTGGGGCGACTTGTGCTGTAACGTGTACTCACATTACCATCATCTTGGAATCGTTGCCAAAGCCTGGAGATGACACTCTGGGCAATTCCAAGTTCGTCTGATACTTCAAGTTGGGTACGCCCCAATTCCAGACGGCCGATAATTCTACTTCGTAAAAAAATCATCCAAATGCGTCCTTTGTGTCATAACTATTCGGTTATTGCACTGAAGTGCTTATAAAGCGCCTGCGAACAATTTTACTTCTTTGCCTGTATTCCTTATATATCACTCTCGTCATTGTGACGTACCATCGGTGTCATCTAGTTACTTCCTGAAATTTGCATATGATTCTTGAAGATGTGTGTAGTGATTTTACAGGCGATATATTTATTTTAGAGTTCGATTTCCTCGTGACTCCGAATTATCCTTAATTTATGGACATGAGTGTAGATTTAATTTTTTATTCCTAGTGTGTCAGCAAGCATCTCCAAGAGCATCATGGTTAGAGCAGAAACTGTATCTTTAGTTGAGTATTTTAAACACCTGGATAAATGTTTTAGAAATTTTGCTCAGCTTTGTCCTAATATTGACTGAAAATATGCCGTCACTGTTCTATTGGCACCAACCTCTCTAGAAGGATTTCTTATCGATAAATGTTATTATTTTGTGAAGACCACTTGCAATATGTTAAAATTTATATATATGTGTGTGTTTGTGTGTGATAATTTAATGCGTAGGAGGAATCCGAATGCTTTACCAGCTTGCAGTCTTAAATGGCTGTGTGGAAAGATGAAAAGATGACGCCGCCGCAAATGAATTTTGAAGAAGCCCCAATCTTTATTTTCACGCATATGAAAGCCTCTTAATAGGCATTTATCCAATCATAATGAATTACAGTAATTCTTAACGTACACAGATAGAGGGATACGACGTCATTTTAGGTAAGTGGGCTTAGCAGCAGGAATATGTTATCAGTGGCGGAAACTAGGAAAAGAATGACGTAGTTGTTGTGCCAAGAGTATTTATACTAAGTATGATGCAGAAAGTACTTTAAGCTATGATTGGTTAATTTAGTTTTAGTTACCCTTTTCAAGCAGTGTAATGCAATATGAAAAGATCTCCAATTTGGAAGAACAGATGAATTTAGGGTGAGAGCACCAAATCTGGAATAGTTAATTTTGAAGTCGCCAATTATTCTCAAAGCAGCCATCGTATTTTGTTATATCTCACATATTTTTCATGAAATATATGTAATAATAATAAATATGTAATAATATAAATAATCTCTCATATATTTATTTATTTATTCTTATGAAACTGTATATATATTATGAAATATATGTAATAATATAAATAATATCTCATATATTTATTCTGATGAAACTATATACGAGGCGTATTCAGAAACTAAGTACCGTTTTGGAAAAAAAAAAATAGTAAAACAATTTTTTCGAATCCTATTTTATTTTTACATGAAAATACATGTCTTAAACTATTTTTCAACATAGTTTCCACCAATGATCAAATGCCCAGTTTTTGTATACCATCGTCAAAGAAACTTCCCGCCAGTTTCGATAACCACGACTCCACAGCATTTTTCGTGTCATCCTAAGATCCAAAGCGCTTGCCAAAAAGCTCGCGCTTCATGTGCAGGAACAAGTGATAGTCGGACGGCGCCAAATCCGGTCTGTACGGCGGGTGATCGAACTGCTCCCAATGAAACTGTCGAATTAACGATTGGATTGAGTGACACCAGCAATATGGGGCCGAGCATTGTCATGGAGCAACACAATTCCTTTACTGAGCATTCCTCTTCGTTTGTTTTAAATGGCACGCCTTAGTTTTGTTAAAGTCTCACAATATCGTGCCGCATTAATGGTTTCACCTCTGGGAAGAAATTCAGTAAGCAAAACGCCTTTCCTATCCCAGAAGACAGTGCACATGATTTTTTGTGATGACATTGCCACTTTGAACTTTTGTTCTTTCGGAGAATGACTGTGTCTCCACTCCATCGATTATTGTTTCGATTCTGGTGTGAAATGACACAACCAAGTTTCATCACCTGTCACAATTTGGTTTAAAAAGTTTTCTCCCTCATCACTGTACCGCGTGAGAAATGTCAGGGCACTACCAAGTCGCTTTGTTTTGTGAACATCAGTGAGCATTTTTGGAACCCATCGGGAACACAGTTTGCGATAATTCAAGCGGTCAGACACAATTTCGAACAAAACAGTACGTGAAATTTGTGGAAATGCCTCTGAAAGAGTTTTCATTGTGAAGCGTCTGTTCTCATGAATTGCTTCATCAACTTTCCTTACCAAATCATCGGTGACAACAAAAGGCCGACCACTCCGAGCTTCGGCGTGGACATTTGTTCGACCTGCATTAAACATTTTTACCCACTTTCTCACCATTCCATCACTTATCGCGTATTCACCGTAAACTTCTGTCACTTGACGATAAATTTCGGCCGGTTTAACATTCCTCGCGTTCAAAAATTTAATCACGGCACGAATCTCACAGTCAGCGGGAGAACTAATTGTCTTAAACATTTTGAATGTGCACGGCAAACTGAAAACACAACATAGAGCAACCAAAATGGCGACAATTGAAAGTCAGTGAACAAGAAAGACTAGTGCGCATGCGCGGGACGCCTGCCACAGCGCTGCGACGGCGCTAGAATGAAACGGTACTTAGTTTCCGAATACGCTACGTATATATATATATACATATTGTTTCATAAAAATAAACAGTAAAGTTTTAACCATCGTATTTTGTTATATCTCATATATATATATATATGAGATTCCTATGAAACTATATATATATATATATATAGTTTCATAAGAATAAATAGTAAAATTAAATTAAATTTAAATAATTCTCTTGCCCCACTGCTGCAAGGAATGAAATTTGAATTTAATAAATATTCTCTATTCGTAAAAAGCTAATTTAATTTAAATTTAAATTATGAAACTTTAATTTCATACAAATAAAATTTTAATTGCATACAAAAAACATTAATTATTTCTCCGAACTAATTTACAATATCATTTAAATTCTGGGAGCATATGTAATTTAAGTGCAAGTATTTAAAACTATGGAAAAATGTATAATATTCCAAAAAAATTAATCCCAAAGTTTTTTTAAAGAATTTTTTAGACTAAATTAATTTGCATAAGTGAATATTTGTTGAGCAGGCAGGAGACAGAACTTATCAAGAGGTAGTTGACTCCAAACCTAACTCTTCAATTATTCAATTCGCGTTTCGTCATCCATATAGGCATAGGTATAGTAATATTCAAAACCAAAAGTAAAACCAAATGTAGTGAATTGCTTAAAAAAAAAAAAAAAAGAAATTTAAACTAAAGGAATTTTGAGAAATTTAGTAAGCGAATTGACTAGGAATCAAAATATTAATTAAACGTAAATTGTCAATGTAATTAAGAGTAGAAAAACAAAGTTTTTTTAGAAAACCAAAGTAATTTAGAAATCCTTCACTATTGGAAACTTCTCCGACACGAATTATGCATGTAGACCAAAAACAAACTATATACAATCTATCAAAATACAAAAATGCTAAAAAGGCAAGTAAATAGTAAGTTTTAATTTAACTTACCTAATAACTACACATTTGTATTCTTAAGAGTGTAGTAGCATTTACTAAACTAAGTGAGGTTGAGTAGTTTGTTTCTGCTAACTGTATAAATAGAGGGCGCTCCCAGACGTTACACATATTCTCAGGAAGTTTCGAGCTAGTAAAGCTTCACTCTTCCCCTTAATTGTCCGAAACAGTGTTCTATCTATTGATAGTAAGTTGCTCATTTACAAAACCGTGTTGCGTCCAATTCTTAGTTATGCATGCCTCGTCTGGGCATACTCGTGCAAAAGTTTGAGAAGGCAGTTACAAGCTGCCCAAAACAGGGTATTGCGTATGATATGTAATGCCCCCTGGTACATTCGGAATAGCCAAACTCGTAAAGAGTTAAGAATAGAGGATCTTTGTGATTTATTTATTGCCGCCTATCTAGGGCATTTTATGATAAACAGGAACTTCTGGACAATCCTGTGGTTGTTAACTATTGTTATGATACTAGGGACCCCAATTTCAGTAAACGCCCAAGGTTATGAAATGTTAGTAATATATAATTTTGTATATGTGTTATGCAAATTGTTGTCCAGATTCTTTATTGTATATTTTTCGTTTTTCCTCCTGATTGCATTTTGTTTTTACTAGTGGCACTAAGGCGTCGCACTTCGTATTTTGTTTCTCTTGTGTGTACATGTATTCTTCTGTGAAATAGTTGTTAAAAAATAGTTAATTATGTATGGATTAGTAATTAGGTACTTAAGGAAAAAAATATGTATTTAACTATTAGCAATTATGAATTTAAACTCTTACTCATTTAATTATTTAGCACATTCAGTTATATTTCTCAAAATTCGAAACTTTTATCATGTTATTCGATAAGGGGTAGGGCTATGGCGCCCAGGCACCCTGGTGGTTAAGCACCGCAGTTCAATTTATGATTTATGATTAGAGGGCGCTAATACAATGTAAAGTTGAGTGTTACTCTGCTACCTGTGTAAAAAACCTATTCTGTAAACTCTTAAATAATGTAAAATGTAAAATGCTGTTCTGTGGGTAAAAATGTTGCGAACTGTGAAGCATTGTAAAAATGTGTAAAAATTGCTAACAATTGATAACTGTTACGGTATGTGAAAATAGAAGTTGCAAACTGCTAAGGATTGTAAAAATTCGAAAAAATGTTCGAAAAAAAATTTTTGAAGTAAAAATAAAGGTTCGAATTAATTTAATTTTAAGTTTGAAAAATTTTTAAGACAAAAATATATAAATCTCAAAATTATAATTTAAAGTAGCAATAACCCTTAAGTCTCTCTCTCTCTCTCTCTATTCTAAAAATAGTAATAACTTTTCTGGACTGCGTCATTTCTAGATCAATCTATAGCACATGGCTTGCATAACGCTGATGACGTAGCTAATTCGGAATATAAACTCAAAATTTCGAGAACTCGAACATTTTTCTTAATAAGCAATTTAAACCAAAACCTATTCTTGGTGAGCCTCCGTATTGGATAATTGTGCAATTTAGCTTCAACCTCTCTTTCTGTTAAGACGCTTTTTGACTCTGTTCTCTTCCTATCGCAACGTATCAAAAATGTAAATGTTCTTGAATATGCACGGTTAGAGTGCCGAGTAAATTGTGGCTGCAAATGGCAATTGAAATAAAGTTGAATACTGATCTTACTCGTCTGCCAAATTTACCGTTCAGTATGGATCGACATTCTACGCCATCAACATTGCTACGTCTTTTTCATCACATATATATACAACCTTTTGCAAAAAAAATCGAAGCACCATGAAGGTAGTGCTTGTTTTTGATGAGATTGAATATGTGTATGGCTCATACACAGATAATAAAATGATTAAAAAATCAAGTTCATAGTACCTGTTCACGGCTCACAGTCACCCATTGAGTGTTCAAATTGGTAGTTGGTCGAACTGCCCCTGGCGGCAATGCATGCTTGAATTCGTCGAGGCAAGGAGTGATAAAGGTTACTAATATCATCCTACATCACATTCTGGCAAACATTCATCAGTTGTCGCTCTAGATCTGCGATATTTCGGGGTGCCCGAATCTGGTGGCGTACCATGCCTGAGACATGCTCGATTGGTGAAAGGTATGGTGACCTTGCTGGCCAAGGAAGAGTATCAACCGCACGGAGACAGTCCAGAGATATTCGACCGGTATGTAACCTGGAATTTTTTTGTTGGAAAATTGCCTCAGGACGACGTCTCTGAAGGGTAATGCAACCGGCCGCAGGATGGTATCAACATATCGTTGAGCTGTTAAAGATGTACGGAGGATGGCTAAAGATGACCTGCTGTCATAAGAAATAGCGCTTCACACCATCACACCAGGGATTAAGGCTGTATGCTTTTGTAAAACAAAATCTGATTGGGACCGCTGGCCTCGTCCTCTCCAGACACGAACATGGTGGTCATCTGCTTCAAGAGTGAAGCGAGATTCATCGCTGAACACTATACGATGCCAGTTTGATGGCAGCCACGATGATCGGCTGCGGCACCACTCCAGACGACTCCGGCAATGTTGTGGGGTCAGAGGCAAACCTCTTAAAGGTTTCTGTAAGCGTAACCCCGCCTCAGACAAGCGTCGTGAGATGGTGGACGGTACCATGGGAGGTATAGACGTGGCTGTAGTGCGTTGAATGTTCGACAATGATACCGTTGGGACGGTTCACGTCTGGCGAACAGTCATCCTATCTTGCCTTGCATTTGTGCTTCCAAAGCCTTCATTTTGTCGGGAATTTCTTGTAGCAACTATTGCTGCCGACATCTTTGCACAGCAGTGTCTGTATGCTGCAGGTGGCGGCCTATTGTTCGGTTACAGCCGAAAACATCGCGGCAAAAATATCGCAGACGAAAACGTCGCGGAGAAAACAACGCAAAGCGAAATCGTCGTGCTACAAAACATCGTGGGAGAAAACATCGCAAAGAGAAAACATCGCAAAGAGAAAACACCGCAGTTCTAAAACATCGTGGTACAAAACATCGTCGTCGAAAATAAAGCGGTTCAAAAACTTCGCAGTTTAAAAACATCGTCATCGAAAATATCGTGGTAAAAAATAAAGTATCTACAAATTATCGCATGACGATAACATCGCAGACATGCTTTTTTCAGGCTTTAATAACTATACATGGATATTCCCGTAATGATTTGTGAGCACGAGATGGAAAGAAGGATAATTTTTACTTTCATATTTTTTATTAATCAATAAATTTTTGCTGAGAAAATTAAAAAGAAACTTAAGCATAGAAAATTAATGCAACTTATAGCACTTAATAGAATTTTAAACCGACATAGTTAACTAACAAAGGCCATTAACAGATCATTTTTTGAAAAGTTTTCACTGGTAATTTTTCTCATGAAAAGTATAATCTATAAGTTGCATTTAGTTTTCTATGCTTAAGTTTCCTTCTTACTTTTTCAGCAAAAATTTATTAGTTAATAAAAAAAATGTGAAAGTAAAAATTATCCTTCTTTACATCTTGCGCTCACAAATCATTATGAGAATATCCATTTACAATTATTAAAACCTGAAAAAAGCATATCTGCGATGTTATTGTCATGCGATGATATGTAGATACTTTATTTTTTACCACGATATTTTCGACGACGATGTTTTTAAACTGCGAAGTTTTTGAACTGCTTTATTTTCGACGACGATATTTTGTACCGCGATGGTTTAGAACTGCAATGCTTTCTCTTTACGATGTTTTCTCCCACGATGTTTTGTAGCACGACGTTTTCGCCTTGCGTTGTTTTCTCCGCTACGTTTTCCTCCGCGATGTTTTTGCCGCGATGTTATCGGCGGACACCTATTGCTCGGTATGACCAACCAGCTTCATGCAACCTTACAATGCGACCACGTTCGAAGGCGTTTAGTTGTCTGTAAGGTCTTCGATAGCGTCGTAATAGCATCTTTAGTTGCTTTTTTACGGAATTACAATGGCAGCAGCAAAAAAAAGCTAAATTTTCCGCCTGTGTTACTGGTTTTATACTTTGCGAATTGGGCACTAGAAATGCGCGCTAGGATCGCAATTCCTGTTCATTTGCCTTGAAACTTTGATCATTTGCATGTTCGATCAAGATGTTTTTGCATACCAAATTTCGTCACGATAACCAAAGTCCTTCTTGGTGCTTCGCTTTTTTTGCAAAAGAGTGTATATGTATATGTATGTGTGTGGGCTGTTGTGATTTTGACGTAAAATGAAACCAACTGCATAGCGGTCGTAGTAGGTATGATAGCTTGAACTGTTGGATAGATGATATTATGAAGTTGCTGGCAAATGTGGCGAGTTCAACACATAATTCATTAATTTCTTGGTATACTTACCCATGGTTGATAAAACTGATCATAGCCCCTTAATTCTTTATTTTAATTTGAGTGCTTCCATCTCTAAAGAATAATTTTTTTTTTTTTTTTTTTGTTTCTGGACTGCTTCATTTCGAGATTAATCCACGTCGTATGGCTTTTACATAACGATGATGATTTGGAACTTGGGCTCAAAATTTCCCAAACCGAAACTTGATGAGCTTTCATAGTGGATAACTACACGCTTACGTCTGCTCCTCAACGAAGGTACACTGGTACTTGCTGCTTCTCTCACAACGCAAATCTATATAATAAACGTAAATGTTTTGAATCAGGCACGATTAGAGTGCCAAATGAATTGTTACCACTGATGTCAATGGAATATTTAATCTTTCTCGGCTACCAAGGTTGATGCTTACGATATCTACGCAGTATCTTAGGTATCCACGCAGCTGTATCATTCTACAAATGCAGTTAAAATTCTCAAATTATTCGCAGAATCTAATATAGCATAATATATATATATACATGTCTGAGTTTATTAAAGTATAAGAAAGCACTATATTGCACAAATACATAAAACTCTCAATTTCTTAACGTATTTCGTCAGAAATTAAAGAGTATACAAATAAGACAGTTTTCATATACGTGAGTTTAACGTGTCGAGCAATGCTGTTTAATTTTTATGGGTGTTTACTTTGTTGTTCAATTTTTATTAGCCAAGTATTTAAATTACCTAATTTCATACATTGTGAAAAAGCTAAGAACATGTTTATCTTTTAACGCAGCAGTAAAAGAATTAGTCATTGATTATCTTAACATATTTTTAATATTACTTTGTGCCTATAAAATTATATGATTTCCAAAAGCGAATCGTCTCATACTCGTACCAATATCATGCTTCTTATAAAATATCAATAATGCATACCAAACAATAATGCATGCATACATAACAACAGTTAAATTTAAAAAGAAAATTAGCGAGTAGCCTGAAGACCTTTCACATTATATTTCAATCACCATAAAAAATGCAATGTATAAATTGCATAGATTTATACTTTATAATAAATAAATAAAAACGTTCAAAATATAAATAAAATTATAAAATGTTTTTCCCAGCTCTATTATATTTATAAACTTAGTTAATAAGTTCGTTACAGATGCTTTACATATACGACATTTTATTGATATCAATGACTAAAAGATAAGGAATATGAAGTATAATTAAGATGGAAATGCGAAATTATGCGTTTAATTTTACATATATCTGAGTGACTTTTTTTTACGGCCATCCTGTACTTTATCAGCAGCCTTTTTAATTATAGCTCTGGAGAACCGAGAATTGCTTGAAATATGTTGGCATCATGTTTGTTTACGCTGATAAAACAGGCATCTTGTTTGAAAGACGCATCTAAAACTATAAATTTGCATTTTTTTAATTCCATGAGTGCCGTCCTTCCTTTAATGAAAAGCTGCAATTAAAAAGAAAATCTCCAAGGTCAAGCGTAGGTGTCAGCCCCGTAACTTCAGACGTATTTTTTCAACGCCCGAATAAATTTAAGCGGCAGAAAATACATTTCCACATCCTTTCCGTGCTATAAGCTGCAAGTTGCACTTTACGACGGTTCTCAATCCCAAGTAAGTAAACTGATTGTATACTTTCATCAGCTTTTCTGACACAGGAATTTTTATTTCAAAAAACAGGATAGAATTTTTAATCGGGTGCGGAAAAATTTCTATTCGCTGCATAAGATTGTAATGAATTCGTTTCACATTCTTATTTCAGGTATAAGAATTTTTTTTTTATTTTATTTTTAAAAGGAATTACGAAATGATCGAGTATTAAGTTATCAAATGGAAAAGAACATTTTGTTGTTGTTTCTAAAGAACAGAGACCTATAACTGATTGCCCTCGAAATTGTAGAGTTTTATTCAAAAAGCACGCCAAACTAAGGTTATATTTTTGCTGATTTTGAATATTGCCTTTTCAATAAATTAGCCAATAAATGTATAAATTATTCAGCGGTATTGTATTTTTAACTATTACTATTAACGTATTACTTAGAATTTAAGTGGAGTAGGATTTTAAAATTAGAAAATTAAATAAAATAATAAAAAATAGCCCCTTCGAATTAAAACCCACTAATAATTTAAAATTGGAAAAATGATAAGAAATAAAAATGATTTTATAGTAGATATTAAAAAATCTGATGTGTACACCACATGACTTCCTTGTACGGAATATTAAATTATACGTATTTTTTCTTGCATTTTATTTAAACTTATTAGATTGAATTAAACCTACTTCGCCGACAGCGCATAAACCACAATAGAATAAATGCATTCTTTAAAATTCACTTTGTTTACCATAGCGACACTCTGGGGCTAGGTTTACTTAACAGTATTATATTTCATTCATATTATAATTCAGAATGCACAAAATATATATCATTTAAAGAATTATCTAATCGTTGCCACATGTTCTATTCAAATACTATAATAAAGCTAGAACTATGTATAAAAGAAATTAAGCAAACAAAACAAAACAGAAACAGTTTTTCACAGACGATTGAGTATTTCTCATTTAATTAATTCAGTTCTCCCTTCGCGAGAAGGCAAAAATACATAAAAACTCAAAATATCTATATTAAAAATTACGAAGTAAATCTCAAACGCTTATTTCCTCGAAAAAATTCCAGAAAGAATTAAGCATGATTTAATTGGCAATAATAAATGAATGCGTTATCTTTGTTGTTGCGAAGCTAAGTTTCTCTAGATTGGCAACAAATCCACTAGTCTCCTGTTTCAAAAGTAAACAGCAATGGCCGCCATTAAAAACAGGCTTAGCGGCAATTAAACAACTTTAAAATTGCTGATAATTCTAAAATATTGCACGCAGATTTACTAAAGGCATAAAATCCTTAACCGTAATGTAAAAACAACATAATTCAATCATTTTTAAAGCAAAAAATGTATAATTTACAAACATATAAGAGTGAAGAAACTGAGATCACTGAGCCGGGTCACAGAGTGGATATATATATAAATATATTTATATACGTTTGGTGCGGCCGATTGCAACCAAAATACGAGGTGCACATCTACATGTTATAGCAGTCCTATATACAAAATTTCAACGTTCTGAGACTACTCGTTTTTGAGTTATGCGAGATACGTACGTATGTACGCACGTACGTACATACGTTCGTACAGACGCCACGAAAAATTCTCTTCAGAATTTATTTTAAAGCAGTTTTATAATTTTTTTCAAGGAAAAGAGTCTTTTATTCTGTCCTTACGTACAGATATCACGCAAAACTATCGTTAAATTGCATTCGATAGCGGTCAAAATGGATATTTTCGTTGAAATATGCTGCCTGGAACTTTTTGCGATTACAATACTTCCTTTTTACTTCGTTCAAGGAAGTAAAAATAAGAAACATTTTATTTACTTAAATATTTTCTGATATAAATATAATAAATTGCCTAATTTATTGGGAATCTTCTTCAGACATACTATCATTTTCAACAGATTCCATTTTAGAACTTTAAATTCTTTTGCACCAGAGCACGTCATCTTCACTGCCGTTCAAAACATTAATAAAATAATTTTAAAAAAATGTGTGATAATTTCTTCTGAGATATTTCTAAGATATTAAAACATTCTTTAAGTCCAACTTAATTTTACGTCTTAAAAATCTGAAGGAAATTTGCGCCTTAAATTTGAATTAGTGTAGTATTTTATTGATTCTCTCATTTTCAAGGTACATTGATTCTCTCTATAATTTGTACATTAGCTTAATATTACAGAAAAGGAGCATACCTAAAGCAAGAATTAGTGATTGATTCAGTTACTGACATTGTGTTGGCATCATACTTTGAATAAGGAGTAAGATCATCAACTGAAGTTTCTTTTGATAAAATGTTTTTCTCCAAAAAATTGCCGTGTATAACTTTGCTGTTTATTAAAAATTTTAATTTTAAAGTTAAATGAATGATTGCATAGTATTTTGAAAACCTCATTCATACCTCCCTGACCCATTTTACTTTATGTATTGTTTTTCATGATTATTATTTCCATTCTCAATTAACTCCTTAGAGTGAGAATTTTGGGGCCTTGCTACTAAAAATTATATTCTAAACATGATATTTTTTCTTTTCATGACTATTATAAGCAAAGCCTGCACCCATCTTTTCCTAACACACTGTAAATCACAAATTAAATTTAAACTACATATTAATGCTATCAGCAAGTTCAATCCGTAGGTTCCCTATTATACCAGATCAAAAAAGTGCACGGAATTAAAAATTGCGTTGTTTGCTATTGAAAAGCTGTGTAAAATTGAGTTATGTAAAGCTGAACATATAATTTCTTATCTGGTATACATCAGGATAAATATTATCTGTTTTAAATATGTATACCGTATATATTATTTTGTAAGCTTAATTGCAATAAATTGTAAATAACACAGCATAGTTTTCAAAACATATATTAGTTATCTATACGACAATAATAATAAAAACAAGTTTTAAAAATAATAATTTAAGGACTAAAGTAGGCTGAAAATATAATAATAAAATCAAGCGTTTAAGCTATCTAAGACTAAAATTTTATAATTATTAGATGAAATTTTAATTAAAATTTTTTAAATTTTAATGAAAAAACATTTTTTTTAATAAAGATTGTACTATCCTGTAAATTTAACATAAGAAACATTTTAACTCTAAATTTAGAGCGAGAAAATGTTGTGTAATTATATTGAACTAATTATTAAGCATTTTGAATTAATAAAAGTTTCCTTTGAAAACATTTTTTTAACTTATGAAAATTCTGTAATTGAAATCTGCATATTTTAATACTTCAAATAGACGCATCAGTAATTATTTAAAATATTAAAATTGTATATTTATGGAATACTCAATGCACGTTTTGTCTTGTCTAACTATTTGAGTGCAAATTCAAAATTAAAAATCTGATGTGGACACCACATGACTTCCTCGTATGGCCTATTAAATTATATGCATTTCATTAAAATGTATTTCCTCGAACTTCATTAGAGATATATTTCTCACTTCGCCCCAAACTAAAAATATGTAAAAACTAACAATATCTTCATTAAAAATTGTAAAATACAGAAAAACATAAAACACCAAATGCAATTAAAATAGTTAAAAAAACAGTTTCTACTCAAAAACAAGCAATTCGGCCATCGTGCAAGAGGGCAGATTTTTCGGTGCACAAAACTAAAAGTTTTAATTTTGGTCCCGCTCGGCAAAACGACATTTAAGGTGCAGAAACTGAATTCATTATTCTACTGAGTTTCAAATGTAAATAAATGGCGGTTCGTTAGGCTTAACTCGCCATTTTAAATTGTTGATAATTCTACAATTATTGCATGCAAATTAACTAAAGGCATAAAAACCTTAACCTGAAAATAAAACCACATAATGCAATCGCTTTCAAAGGAAACAGTGAGCAATTTCCTAATATATAAAAATAATATATATGTGTTTGAATTTAACAAATATTCTCTATTCGTATAAAACTAATTAAATTAAATTTTAATTAAGAAAAAATAATTATTGCTGCGAACTAATTTACAATATCATTTAAATTCAACGAGCATATGTAAATTAAGTGCACATATCTTAAAACCATGAAAAACTATATTTCAAAAAATTAAATTTAAATTTATATTCCAAAAAATAATTGCATTCTGAATCTATTTTAATTCCATTTTACAAGCCTTTTTGGCAAAAACAGTCCTTTAATCTGCCCGTATGTACAGATGTGACGCAAAAACATCCTTCAAATGGATTCGAGAGCTGTCAAAATATATATTTTCGTTGAAATGACACTATTTACTTTGATTTCAGGTATTATTTATTTCGGGTATCATTTGAATGATACCTGAAATTTTTTTGTGATTACAATACTTCCTTTACTTCTTAGAAGGAAATAAAAATAATCTACAAATCCTTTACAAAACTTACACCCCATCTTAAAGAGTCAAGGACATACTAAACGCCAATACGTTCCTCGAAAAATCGTAAAATTTGCAAAAATAATACAATAATAATGCAAAATAATTCAAAATGTGCATTACTGTTAAATGAAGACATGAAATTAAAAAATGAAAAATATTCTAGATACTTAAATTACGTCATTACACAATAAAAATAAAATACAACAACTGAAAAAATTTTTCAATTTTTTTTTATTCTTCAAGAAATAATGTTCCCCATTTTGGCTAAAAGTACTTTTGAAAAACTACTCTTGTTGTCGAAAAACTCTGTAAAAAATTTTTATTCTACACTGTAGTCAAAGTAAACTGTGTTATTTAAACAAAACTTCAAAAACGTTTTATTTGGTAAAAATATAATAATAATAATATGTTACCAAAATACTATACAAATTTTAAATTTCTATAGTAAGTTAAAAATCAATGAAAGAAATTTAAAAATTGATCAAAACTGAAATGAAATTTGTAAGTATAATAGTACCTTATCGCAATCTTCAAATGACAGCTTCTATTTCACTCTAAGAAAGGATCTTTAGACTAGGTATATCGTAATCATCTTCATAATTCAAAATATCTGCCATTATCAGAATTGAGTCTTGTCTAGACTATCGTTAGACTTCTTCCTTTCATTTTTCGTGGAAAGCTGGATTGCTTGCGACTTGCCTATACTAGTATCCAGTCGTTTGACAAACATGAACTGTACAAACGTATTATAATTAGACCACTCACAAAGAAAATGTGGTCTGTGTTACATTCGAAATGAAATCATCCTTCTTGGATGATATAAACTGATGCTCTGGCTCTCAACCAGAATTGAATTTGATAGTTTCAGAGTGGAATACGGTTAGCCTTTTATTTATCTGTTAAATATTTAGTTTTAAAATATAAGAAACTACTTTTATTCAGTTTCGGTGCATTTATCAAGATTTTCTACACTTTTTTGTTGTGTAATTTGTAAAACATTAAAAAATATCGGTCTAAATTTAGATAAATGCATACATTTGTTTTTTGAGTTTTGGAAAGGAGGGAGGGGGGGAATAGTCTTCTAGCAATGGTGAAAGGGGCAAATAGGATTGAAACCCCTGATATAGACTTTTGATTTTGCTAAAAAGCTGTTGTTTTTATCTAAACTATTTAAATTAAAATACTAGTAAAATTTTAAAGCTTTCAAATTAAATGTTAAAATTTTTAATTTTGTTAAAAATATAATATTTTTAATTAAAAAAACTTAACTTACTAGCCTCTACCTGAAGAGATTGTATGTTAATGTGAGTCTGTTTCGGCTGGATATTCGATTATGGCAAAGCACCTGAGGGAAGGGATGCCTTCGTAGAGATGATGTCTTCTGAGCCAAATAGTTCTGAGGCAACTTTAGATGTCTTCTGAGGCAACCTTAGATGTCTTCTGAGGCAAACTAGTTCGTTTTGCCCTGCAGATAGGAAAACCACGAAAATGATCATGCTGCCAGGCCATTCTCTAGAAATGGCAACCGGGTCAAACTACCAGAGCTATCCATTCAACTGCTGATGGACTTGAACCTAATTCGCGAGCAACTGAATTGCCCATTTGGACCCGCGTGTTGTGACATGCTTGTATAGCGGGAAGGGTTAATTAATAAACTGCATACAGTATGACTTTATGAACACCTAGAATAGGTAAACATATAGGTTAATGTAATTTGCATTATGACACAAGCCTGCACAATTTGGGTTGTGTCAGGTTTTTTTTAACTTTTGTTGATTGCATCCTGTTATTTTTGAATCGAAAATAGCGTTCATTTTCTCCCATCGCATCAGGGATTCTCGGAAATAGCAATTTTGAAATTTTATAAAAAGTCGAAAAGGCACGCTAGGAAAGTGGGAGAAATACCTTATCTACTCCCTTTTTTAAAGGGCGACTGGGGTCTTCAGGGGACCCGATCGCCAAATCCTGGATGTGGAGAAACCTCATCCAACACCCTTTTAGTTCGGGCGCTACTGAAGAGACATTAGGTATATTTTTGGAAGCAGGAAAGATGAAAAATAGCAAACTCCTTCACCAAAATCGAACCACGGACCTCAGGAATACCGGCACGGCTTGCCGAACCATAACACCACGAAGGCACACTAGGAAAATGGGAGAAATACCTTATAAGCTATCTTGTTTTGCGATTTTCTGAAACTCAGAATGTTGATTCCCTTAACGAGAATAGAAAAATCTGTAAGATATATTTTAATTCCTCTTTCCTATTCTTCCTAGCTTCAGCTTACAACTCCCTACCAGAATGAGTTTTTAGAATCGCGTTAAATGCAAATGAGAAGTAGAGCAGCATTTAAGTCAAGTTCCACTGGCTTCGCCAGAGAGAGTTACGATTCCTGAATATCGCGCGTTTGCCTTTGGGCTACGCCTCTGTAGCTGTTACCACGCTCGGCCGCATTATGTGCCTTTTGATACCTTCTCTGGCTAATTTAATATTACTGGCCAACTAGTTTAGAATTGTGTTAGCTTCATCTAAATCTCTTTAGTTAGCCATTAGTTAGTTCTTATTTCTTACATTTTGAGCCCAAGTGGATGCTTTGCTGTACGCCCTAAGAAAGCGGCCGACTGTTAAATCTTCATCTGGAGCAAATGAAGGGTAATTAACACTAGAAGCGCCGTTGGGGTCATTTTGACCTTTTTTTTCCAATTTTACGCATTTTTTTTAACATACAGCTGAGCTTCGAAGCTGATATTTTTTTTACTTTTTCTAAAATGTTTCCAAGTATACAATGCCAATTTTTCATATTTCTACATTAATTATTTAAACAAATAATCGCAGATATACCTAAAACAGCCAACTGGGTCATTTTGACCCTCATAAGAAAAACGACACTAGGAGCACTAGGCCATTCAAAACTTTGTGCAGATGATTTGTGGAACAAGAATTGAGGACCACTTGTGTTCAAGGAAACAATGTCACGCAATCAGTTCCGTGAAATAATGCGGTATCTCAGATTCGATGTCCGAAGCACCAGAGCTGATCGTCTCGCCACTAACAAATTTGCTCTCGCTTCTGTAACCTGGTACAAGCTAATGGAAAACTGTTATTTATGCTATAATCCTGGACCAGAAATAACCGTTGATGAACAATTGTTACCTTGTAAATCAAGATGTAGATTTATTCAGTATATGGCGAATAAACCGGACAAGTTTGGCATCAAATTCTGGCTAGCAACTGATGTAAAATCCAAATATGTTTTGAATGGTTATCCTTATCTGGGCAAGGATGAAGAACGACCAACTAATTTACAACTTGGAGAAAGTGTAGTTCTCAAATTACTGCAACCACATCTAAACTCCGGACTCAATGTCACAACTGACAATTTTTTTACTTCTGTGAAACTTGCAGATGAACTTTCTGCGAAATAAACCACAATTGTGGGGACGATGCTTCTGAATAAGCCAGAATTACCCCCACTGCTCGTGACACTTCTTCGGCACGATATTCATCTTTTTCACTGAAAAATGGAGACAAAACACTCACAATAATATAGGTGCAAGAGCAAAACGAATGTCGTGATTCTGAGCACGACGCACAGTAACGTGTTTGTTGACGACAGCATAAAGAAAAACCGAACACTGTCACTTATTACAACAGTACAAAATGTGGCATTGATGTCGCAGATCAGATGCTGAGGAAATATAGTACAAGTAATGGAAGTCGCAGGTGGCCTGTACATGTTTTTTACAACGTCCTTGACATTTCTGAACTCAATGCTTGGATTATATTCAAAGAATCCTTGGGCACCTCTATTTCCCGCCGAGAATTTATTCTTGCACTCGTGGAAGAACTACTAGTTGGTGCACTACGCAACAGATGCCCCCCAATTGCTCAAATACATAGACTTAAAGGAAAGAAATGTGCATTTTAAAGTTGCAAGGGACAAAACAAGACTGTTGTTAGCTGTGAGGGATGCCAGAAACCAATTTGTGGTAAATGTGTTGCTGTCACTGTCAAGCGTTCATATTGTATCACCTGCGGTAATGTATAACAAACTTTGGAAAACATTGCGTGTTTATTCCCAATTTATGTTTTTTTTTTTTTTTTTTTTTTTTGTAATTTTTTGCATATGTTCTATTTTCCTCTTTTTGCATTTGTATCTTTTGTTTGTTTTTCAAAGATTTTGTTTTTGTTTTTGTAGTCTTACATTGAAAGATATGTGCTAATTCGTGCTAATTGCACGAAAAAAAATTCTAAAGTATATAAAATAAATAAAAACCTCTAAAACTCTTTTACGTGGTCATTTCAGCATCATTTCAATCATTTACTGTGTTTCTACTGACATTTCTTATGAGGGTCAAATTGACCCCCAATGGCGGTTTTCGGTTAGTCTGAAATTCGGCTGTTCTAGTGTTAACCCTTCACGAGTCTACGTTTCTGTTCTTGGACTTTAGCGATTATTCGCTTAGCAGTTCACTAGGTTCCTCAACGTTACATTTAACAGGATAAAAGTGAGGAACTCTATAAATCATAAACAAATAAATGCGTGCATCTATTCATAAGTTTCTTTAATTTATATTATATTTATGGCGGTTACCGACATATTTCTCTTCAGTCAGTAATTTTCCATATTTTTATCATCTAAAACAAAAAAATATGGCGTGCGTTAGCTTGTTTATTTGATTATTGCAAAGCAAGTGGTCAGATCGATGTACTAGTATTTCAGCTATTTGCCACTCAAGTATAGCCTGTTACTTTAGTATACGCAATTCAAGGTCATTTTCCCCAAACCAGGTATCATAACCATGGTAACGACTAGTGCGGAAAAAAAGAGTTGAATCGTCTAAACGACACATGTTAAAGTTATAAGATATTTCTCCTTTCCTAGCGTGCCTTTGTGGTGTAGTAGTTCAGCACACTGAGCCGGTATTTCTGAGGTCCGTGGTTCGATTCCCGGCGAAGGTGGTTGCTAATTTTTCATCTTGTCTGCTTCCAGAAATCCTAATGTCTCTACACAGTGATAAGGAGTGGATAGCTATGACCTCGAAGTGCCTATTTTAAAGTAACAGACTGTGGTAGAAAGTAAATGTATGCGCATTAATTTAACAAAGCTGCTTAGAAAGGAAGAAATTCAGTGTTGGAAAAATGGTGTCAGAATTTGTTGGTTGATTATTTTAGTGACTGAAACAAAGCACACGAAAACTGTTGCCTTTGTGGAAAACTGTAAAGGTAGCTGTCTTTTATTTGCGTTGATTGATTTTTGGTATTTGCATGATTAAAACCTCGAAAATATCCCTGAAGCTAAAATTCGAACGACCTTTGTGCAGTTGTTTTACACAGATTGTCAGCCCACCACCGGCGCAGCGGAGGAGATGATTAAACATCGACCTTTTAACATGTTTTTAATGTTTTGCTCTACCGCTGCTATTGGTTAGCGACTAACCACTGGCAGCGGTAGACAGTGGTTAGCGACTTTGACTGCCATACCGATGGGCCAGGTTCGAATCCCGCCAGGTTCGAATAGTGTATGGGCATCATGGGTGCGCTCTAAATAAAGTCCTCTCGAGAGGTTGATGATAAGGAAAGAGGGGATGGAAAATCCTCGGCCCTATCCCACCTGGGGTGCTGTCCATCAAAATTGGGGGCGGATTTGGCAAAGTCGTATTGTCAACTGTATGGTGCTCTTGCCAGCGACAGGCACAATCTTACACACCTTGCCACGATGAATTTTGTGGGATTATTCTGATGTTACTGTCGGAAAAGTGAGATAAGTCTCAACAACAGCATTTTAGTGTATTTACATTGCTGATTAAAGTGACCATACCTTGTTCTGTTATATTCAGTAAATTTTGTAACGTTTTTAATTTGTACTCACATTGCTATCATTAACTTCAAAATTTTCTATTCCTACAAATTGAATTTATGACTCAATTGTCATTTAATTTACTAATGTCGGGATATCCAAGGACCAAATTATGATTTATCCATAGCCATTTCAGTGCTATTAAGTAATATTGCATTATAGCGGCAAGTGTAAAAGTAGCTTTGCGAAGCGAAAAAATGTAGAACTCTAAATAAATCAACATGGAAGGAACAATGGCGACGAAAGTGATGAATTGTTGTAAAGTTCCATGGAAAGCGAGTGTCACGTGGGTAATAAATTCCATCTTCATTTCCTATAGATTAGACTGAGATAAAATAAAACTTCTTGTATGTGATGATCGATTGATTGTCATCTATTTTAGCTGACATCTTACTGGTAAAACTTCAGATGCTTTCTTTCGCTTGATATAAAAGCTTACCATTGTTCTCGAAACAACTTTGACATTTTAGATTGGAAGAAGACATTTCCTTTGCATTTTCTGTGCCGCAGTGGTAGGGTAAGTTTTAGTATATAGGCGATAAAATTTCTGATTTTATGTGGATCATAACAAAATAAGATAGCAGTAATGGTCAACTAGTGGTCGGCAGTAAAATTTGGAAAAGTTTGCCATTGTTATTATTAATCATGGACGTTCTTAACGTTTATATATTCTCATACATTTCATTATGTTAGAAAAATCTTTAATCTTGTGGAAAATATTGATACTACAAGCGTATTCATAAGTTTACGAAATATTTTTAAAGTTTTTAATAAATAAGCTACGTAATCGATACAACATTTTACTACAGTGAAATAGAAGTAAACTCTTTGCATTTTTGTTACATATTTCCCAAACTTTCATTGCGTCTAGTTCTGCTGTATATATATATATTCTGGTGTATAGATATACATGCTTTATTGAGAGAATTTATTTATATTGTAAATCTCACTGATGGCATAAATGAATAAAAATACTGATGATTATCTCTTTCGGTAAGGCAATTTTCCTGCTAGCGACTACAATGACCATTAATAAGACCTCAGTCAAAATTTGCACAAGGAAAGAGATCATTTGCGAGTGTCTCGATCAAAATTTGTCACAAAACAGCCACACGCACAGAAAAAAAATAGATAATATGTTAATGCAGTGGTTACTAGTCTCCGGATTTATTACCATGTGTCTTTTCCTTCTAAGAATTTGTCAAAGATTTGTTGTGTTTCTGCTTCTTCTCCTTACTATTCTTCGCAACTTCATCACTCATGCTATGACTGTTTTGTTTTGTTAGGGCGCAGTTTGCCCTATGACCATATACGGGCTACGCCAGTACAAAAATCACCTCGCAACTATACAAATACACGAAACACACAATGCCAATGGCTTCTTTATTGTTGTTAATAATCTTCATAATCTTATGCGCTATTCCTCTTGCCCTATGTAAACCATTTTTCATAAAATTTATGTTTGCTCCATCAATGCTTCTGGTTAACTTACATTCTGTAATATAGTAGACATTGTCTTCTACTTTTGTACATACTTTACATAAATTATTATCTTGAACATGGAATCTTTTCAGATAAAAGGGAAATCTCCCATGACCTGTAATTAACTGATTCAAGTCAGTGTCATTGTTAATATTCATATTTTCCTTAGGAACAAAAATCTTCATGAACATATTATTTTTAGCAGAGTTTTCCCATTGAGTCCGCCATTTATCTACAATGTCACACTTCATAATGTTAATGCATCTTCTTCTGGAGGCTTGTACATCGACAGTTTCAATATCATTACTCATTGTTGCCTCCTTTGCTAAGACATCCGCCCTCTCATTGTCCAAACAACCAATATGGGCTTTAACCCAATTAAAATTCAATTGATGCCTTACCTCCAATTATATCACCAATTTTTTAATAATTTGAATATTTAAATTTTGCTGCTCGGGGTCAGAGAGTGCTTGAAGAACTGACATACAATCAGAATGTATATTAATTATATGTGATTCATTTAGATTTCTTACAAGCCACTCCAAGGCTTTTTGTATAGCAATCAGTTCGGCTTGATACACCGAATTATATTTTTCTAATTTAAACTTTGCATGTTCAATCTCCACTACAAATGCTAAGCCAATTTTCTCATCCAACCCCGAACCATCCGTATAGACATAAATATCATTAAATACAGGAATGAATCTATTAAAAGTAATTGATCTTCTTTCCCTTGGATGTAAAAGATGACAATTAAAAATATAAAAAGGTTTGTTAAAAACAATATCATCTGTATATGTATAAAAGTCAATCTTATTTGATCTCAATAAAAACTTTTTATAATAAAAGTCATTGGACAACGAGATGGGCGGAATGCCCGCAAATATATTAGCAATTTCCGTAGGAGCAGTTCTAAAAAGTCATGTGATTGCCAGCAGCCAGCCTCTCTGGATAGAATTCAGTTTGTTCCTTAGTCTCAGCAACTCCGCCGCCCTAGAACCCCAACCTCCAACACCATACATTATAATAGGAGCAATAACACATTCATAAATTTGTTTCATAGTCCTACTCTTCATGGCTAAAATCTCACCATAGAAGGATCTCTTATAAAATTGTAAAATACTATCCGTTTTTTTATGGACCATATCGAAATCAAAATCATCTTTAAACGATAACTTATCATCAAAAATAACTCAAGGAACTTTAAATTCCTTCCTATCTTTACCTTCTCACCTTTATATCGCAATCTGGGATATCTAGTATGTTTACCATCCCACGAGAAGAACATGGCCTTGGTTTTGGCAATATTTAGTTTCAATTTTCTATTCAAACGCCATTCTTCTATAATATCCGAAATTTTCACAAAAGTTCTTTTAATCTTCTCGAGAGAGGACTCAGCCATCAAGACTACACTACACTTTGATCTTAGCCAAAAGGCCGAGAAGCGATTTAAATCATCAGCATAGCATATAAATTTTGTATTAGTAGGTAACTCCTTATGAAATAAATCGTTAATAACTAGGCTCCAGAGCAGCGGAGAGCTATTCGACCCCTGTGGGCATCCTTTTTTGTCTTGAAGTAACTATAGCTATCCAGGTCAGATCTTACTGAGAAACCAATCGTCCTATCCTGAAAATAGTTTATAATCATACTATAGCAATCACGAGGAATTCCAAGTTGCGAAAGTGCACGCAGGAGGGAGGGCCAATCCACCGAATCAAATGCTTTGTGGATATCAAAAGATACCACAACGACATGGTCATCTATTCTTCTTTCTCTAATATAAGTACTGAGTTCAAACAAAGCATCATCTGCAGATAAGCCCCTCCTAAATCCAAATTGATTTTCGGATATCAGATTTCTCTTAACAACAAAGTGATTCAATCTATTTGAGATCAAGATGTCTAAAACTTTTGCATCTGTCTTAAGAAGACAAATCGGACGATATTTCTTACTCTCTTTTCGTATAAGAATAATTTTGCCAACTTTCCACGATTGCGGAAATACACATAGTTTAAGACATTTATTATACAGTAATAAATAAAATCCTGTAAAATTTAAGAACAAACTCTTTAACTATATGCATGACTGTGTTCGAGCGCGATATACAGGCAACTGTGTACGGCGGAACGGATCATCGCACGGTAGTTTACCAGCAAACGTAGGCACACCAAAGAGCTGGGAAACACGTAAAAAACTAGGTAACGCTTTCAGTATAATAAAATTTGGTATCAGTTTCGTAATTTGTTTAACGTGAAGTTTTAAAATGCATCCTTGACGTATGAATAATCTTGTATTACTAAAAACTGACTTTTCAGTAAAACAGTATGAACTTGTTGCTTTGCATGAGTGTTCATACACATTTCCGTAACTTTCATTGATAGTTTAAGCAATACAATTTAAGAACATAAATACCTTATTAAAAAATTGCATTTAAAATAGAATTTTAATTTTTTTATGTGTGTAATCTCTTTTTTAATCTCGATGTTGTTCAATCTCCAGTACTGCATGTTTTCGGAGTGTAATTTGAAGCACGACCGGCTAGAAGTAGAATGATCCGGAGTTCAAGTGCCAGCGAAAACATTGCACATTTTTCATGTTTTCCTGCTTCGGCAAACCACGAGACAATTGACGACCGATTTAAAATATAGTGGATAATCATGCACCACCAGAAATCGGTAATTCGGCTTGATCTTCCCCAGTCGTCTTTTAAGTGGGAATGAGCATGAGGTACTTACTCCCTGTTCACCGCGGTGGTCTAATTGGAATTATGTACGGCTAGCGATCGGGAGGTCCAGAACACAAATCTGGCGAGGGCGTAGCACAATATTTATGCTTCCTGCTTCGACAAACCTAATGAACCTGCATCAAAGATGGACAAAAGCCGACCTGTGGGCTGAATGCAACCCTTCTATTTCATCCTGTGTAACGATATTTTAATCTTCTTAGCAATAAAATTCGATATTCTGTGTTGCTATTACCTCGAAGCTACCTTTGCTGTACCGGTTATTCCTAAACTTTGGGAAAGCAAACCATGATGCTGCTTGCGCTCAAGCCCGTCTTAAATAGACCCATGTATGTATAGAAGATGGCCACGTTTTATCTATACTATCATATATACAAAGTAATTTTAGCGTCAGTATAACACGTTCTGAAATCTCGTTAAAATAATGTAAGCTATACGTAATATTATCCATAACTTCGAAACATTTCCAGAATTATTTCCTCATGCATGAAACACAAAGAACAGCTGTAACGTGACGTTTATCAGACTTAAGAACCATATATGTGACTATGTGTTTGTAGACTTGGGAAACATACACATCACAGTGGCGTTAGCATACCATTTCCTTCCCATCAGCAGCCAGATCAATACCCTCCCACAAATGATATACAAAATGCAAATATCATTATCGGATTTCGAAATGATATTCTGGTACAGTAAGGTTGAATAGTACCTGGCAAAATCCTGTATGACCTCGCCGAAATGTCCTATATATTCCCTTAAGGGGACTCATACACCTTAAACCCCTCATGATCTTCGAATATGTGACTGTTGCAAGAATTGGGATATTTTATTTATTTTAAAATCAATTACTTCCAACATTTTACAGCTTACTACATAATATAGCTGCTTCAAAAAATAGTTACCAGAAAGTTTGTGTCGGCACAAATATTTTTGTAATTTAATCCTCTTTGTGACAAAATATTTCGCCATGTTTCCACCTTGCGCGCATGATATTTTAAAAATGGCTAATGGTACATACTTGAAATTGGATGGAATTCTTTATATGGGCACTACTTTCTAACTGAACCAACAATTTGATGAATATTTTAATAATGAAAAATTTTATGGACGAAAACATTAAACATTTTGTTAATAAAATACATTTTATAAACTCAACTCAAAATAAAATAAAAATTTAACATGAAATTTTTAGAATTTTAGGTTTACTGTAGTTTTCAAATGTTATAAAAGCTACATATTAAATATGGAATTAAATTATGCAACAGAATGTTTTAAACTGTGCGCTCAAGTTGGAAGCATGACAAAAAATGTTGTCACAAAGCGGATTAAATTATAAAAATATTTGTGGCAACACAAACTTTCTGATTACTATTTTAGAAAGCAGCTATATTATGTAGTCAGCTGTAAAAGGTTGTAAGTAATTGCTTTTAAAATAAATAAGTTATCCCAATTCTTGCAACAGTCACCTATTCGTACATCCTATGGGTTTTAAGGTGTATGAGTCCCCTTAATTTATCTCGTTGATTTTCTCATTCGAAACCCAGTTGCAAGTGATATCAGTTCGGAAACTGTGCTCTCTTTTGCAATAACCCATTTTTAAAGCTATTATGGAATGTACTTCAGAACGACCTCGAACAGTTTTACGAATATTGGAAAAGTATGCATCCGCAAAAGCGGCAGTTTTGAAGGAAATATAGTGAGAAGCATTTCGCTGTTAAATGCTTCCTGAAATAAATAAATTAAAGAGAAGTTAGAAGTTGTATCAGCTCTTGCTCGACTCTCGAAGTGCGCGGGCATTCTAAAGCTTATCGGAATAATATGTCTCCGAATCGCGACTTAAATTATCATTTTACAGTATTTGAAATTATCAGTTTTACCGTGATGTTACTTTACGCTGTTATCAATGATATTAATGCTATAGTGTCCACCTTATTAATGGGTGATTCTGTATATATCTGATAGAAAAGCGCAGGTATTTTCTCTCCCCTTCCATAATGCCTTGGTAGCCAGCACACTCGTCGCGTATTGGAGAGATCCAGGTTCGAGTCCCGAGGGCATTGCTCATGTTTCATGTCTATTAAAAAAAACCTAATGACTCTACTTATATAACGATTATAATGTAGAGGCACATTTTTAGACGATTTTGCTTTGTTGTAAGGATCTTCTGCTTGAAATCTTTTTTAATTGCAACTATATTTTTGAAAGTGTAAATTATCGTTTGCCACTTGATAGTTTTGCTTTCATGCAAAATGTCGCTTTGTAAGAAGCAATGGATGGGAGGTTATATTTGGCTTCTTTCCGAAGAAAATTATTCTTAGCTAGTTATTGAAACGTATTGTGAAATCCATAGTTTTTCGATATGTAAAGCTATGATAGGTAATACACTCAACAAAAAAGGAAAAAAAACGTCATAATTTCGTGAAGAAAAATTGTTCCAAACCCATATCCAAAGAAAAAACGGAGTGACTGAAATATTGCAAATTTAATATCCTTTAATATTAAAAGAAAATCCGCGAAGTTAAAGAAGAGTTGCAAAATCGTTAAAATGCTCAATGTCAACTGGAAAAGTAATTAATGTCTATTTGAATCTGAAAGTGCGAAAAAATATAATGTGCATCGTCTTTCTACACCACATATCGCCTAACACAGAACGCGCTGTAGAATTCTTAATATATCAGAAGAATAAAATTTTTCTTCTCATACTACAAAAAGTTTTTTCGTCTTGGAAATTACGATGTAGAAAGATAGTAAGAATAAGGGTTATCCTAAGAATAAGGCATTTTAAACACACACACAAAAAAAAAAAAAAAAAAAATCTGAAATGTTTCAGATTTTAAATTACGTCCAAAGGGGCGTTTTTTAACATTTTGTGTGTTACCTTTCTTTATTAAATATCATGTTCCTCGCACTTAAACCATAAGATCCAGTGCAACGGCAATATCGCAAAATAGTTTTAAAACGAGCATATCTTTAGAATTTCCGATACAGAGACTCACGCGCTGGAGATAAAAATGTTTTTTCTGCACAACGTTGTCATTGCTCGCTTTGAAATCCTGGAGTTTGTTAATCAAAAATTCGTCAAAGTTTTAAAAAATAGGAAATCGATCATAAAACAAATTTCAAATTTCAAATTGGGTCTTCCACATGCTCATATTCGTTGGAGGATTACGTTATTCAAAATTCGATGACTCTATGTACCGTTGTTTTATCACAATACGAGAAATATACATACATTTATGCAGATTTTTCATTATTTAATTTCTTCAAATATAATGCAGGACTCTAACATTTTGTGGCAACACTTTGAAAAGTGAACCGACATTTATGAGTCCGACGCAAAATGCCAAAACGAAACTAATAGTCCTTCGGGATTCAAATCCCTTTGGACTAAAAAAAAAAAAAATAAATAAATAAATAAATAAAAAACTGAAATGTTTCAGATTGTAAATTACGGCAAAGGGGCGTTTTTTAACATTTTGTGTGTTACCTTTCTTTATTAAATATCATGTTCCTCGCACTTAAACCATAAGATCCAGTGCAACAGCAATATAGCAAAATAGTTTTAAAACGAGCATATCTTTAGAATTTCCGATACAGAGACTCACGCGCTGGAGATAAAAATGTTTTTTCTGCACAACGTTGCCATTGCTGGCTTTGAAATCCTTGAGTTTGTTAATCAAAAATTCGTCAAAGTTTTAAAAAATAGGAAATCGATCATAAAACAAATTTCAAATTTCAAATTGGGTCTTCCACATGCTCATATTCGTTGGAGGATTACGTTATTCAAAATTTGATGACTCTATGTACCGTTGTTTTATCACAATACGAGAAATATACATACATTTATGCAGATTTTTCATTATTTAATTTCTTCAAATATAATGCAGGACTCTAACATTTTGTGGCAACAGTTTGAAAAGTGAACCGACATTTATGAGTCCGACGCAAAATGCCAAAACGAAACTAATAGTCCTTCGGGATTCAAATCCCTTTGGACTAAAAATTATTTTTTGGTTTCTTAATTTATATAAAAGTTACATTCGCAATTTATATATGTGTATAAAATGTATGCGTATATAATTGAAAAAATATGTAAATCAAAATTATAACCTATAGTTTGCAATAGTCCATTTCAATGTGTTAATGCGCTCCCTCCCCCGTCCTAAAAAAAGTAATTTCTTATAATAAATCACTCTAAACTGCGTCATCTCAAAATTAATCTTTCTTGCGTTACACATGTAAAATACCAAAATATGAAGACATATGTATTACCAAATTAAACTTAATTGGAACGGTCCTTTAAATTCTTAATTTTAATTGCATAATTCCCTTTTCAAGGCTCCATATTACATCATGTTACAACACACTTTCTCTCCAATCGCAGTGCAAATAATAACAGTCGCAATGCAAATAATAGAGCAATAAGACCTTTTTGCTTTCTTATTTTTTGCGTATTTGCTGTAATACCGCTTTCGATTATCTTGGAGAATTTCTCCTTTTTTTGTTCAAAACTCTGCTTACTGCATGGCAACAGAAAAGCAGTTTTCCTTATTTTGGCATTCATGAAGTCTTTGCCTCTAACTTAATCATTTCTAGCTGTTGTGTTTAAAATACAGCTATGTGGCTTTTTCTTTCATTTGAGGCTGTTGTAGTTTAATGGCCAAGATAGTGAGGATTGATTAAATACAAATTTTCATGCAGTATGTAAAGCGAAATACCTTTCTGTGTAAGACAAAAAAAAATGTACACTTATCTTCAAACATATCATTTTCCAAAATCTTGCCTCTTTTGAGCTGCTGAGTAACTCAAATTTCCAGAACTCATCAGGCTGTTCAGTCTCATAAATGATGCTCGGAATTGAGTTGATGCTATATTTGCTATATTTATGAAGATGTAATTTATTATTTTATGCAGTAACTGGATTGTGCCTCTAGAGTTAACTAAAAGCACAATAATTTTAAAACTTTTTCCTGTTTTTATTATGAATGCAACTTTTACTGAATAGAAAATGCCTGTTCAATGCTTCAGATTCATCACTGCGGCCGAATCTGTCAGTGCAGGTGCTGCTTTGATTAATTACCATCTTCCTGCCCTCGATCATATTAGAACTAGAGTTCCTAAATGATTAATTTATCTTGCTGAACTACCGGAAGTCCAATTTAAGCTTAATATTGAGGGTAGTGAAAACCAGAGCAACATTAGGTCCCTTTTTATGATGTTACTACAACAGGATCGATATTTGTATGTATTTCACATGTATTATTTTATTTAATTACTTTGAAACCGAAGTGAAATTTCATAAATTCTAGTTGTGTTTCTTTGTATTAATGTTGGTATAAATTTAAAATTTTATTTTTATATTTTGAGCAAGCTAACAAATCACCTGAGATAATTAAGAGCAGCTTAAAGAAAGCAAATCATACCTTGATGATAAAATGATAGCATATTAGACCCATTAGTTTGACTGCTGCTACTCCATTACAATTTTCTAAACATCAGAATAAAAAAATTAAAAAAAAAAAAAATCTGAAATGTTTCAGATTTTAAATTACGTCCAAAGGGGCGTTTTTTAACATTTTGTGTGTTACCTTTCTTTATTAAATATCATGTTCCTCGCACTTAAACCATAAGATCCAGTGCAACAGCAATATAGCAAAATAGTTTTAAAACGAGCATATCTTTAGAATTTCCGATACAGAGACTCACGCGCTGGAGATAAAAATGTTTTTTCTGCACAACGTTGCCATTGCTGGCTTTGAAATCCTTGAGTTTGTTAATCAAAAATTCGTCAAAGTTTTAAAAAATAGGAAATCGATCATAAAACAAATTTCAAATTTCAAATTGGGTCTTCCACATGCTCATATTCGTTGGAGGATTACGTTATTCAAAATTCGATGACTCTATGTACCGTTGTTTTATCACAATACGAGAAATATACATACATTTATGCAGATTTTTCATTATTTAATTTCTTCAAATATAATGCAGGACTCTAACATTTTATGGCAACAGTTTGAAAAGTGAACCGACATTTATCCGTCCGACGCAAAATGCCAAAACGAAACTAATAGTCCTTCGGGATTCAAATCCCTTTGGACTAATAAATACAAAATGAGAATCGTCTATAAAGTGTGCGAACAGCCTGTGTATTTATTCGCTTTGGACCTTAATGGATTATTTCTTAAGTATCATTCAGTTGGCGAAAGTTGAGACATCTCTCCAAAAATCGCACTGTACTAGTTGTGTTGTTTATTTTAAATATCTGTTCTTTAAAGTATGCTTGCCTTTCTTAAGCGTATTCGTTTCCATCTAAAATTATCAGCATCTCATAAAACTAATCAGTAATGTAAGAGCTTTTTTGAAGATAAGAAAAGAGTGAAGCTCCCCTGAAAAACGATAAATGCTCGGAATTCGATTGGGAGATAAAAGAATTTGATTTCGATAATACGAGGTATTCGATTATTAGTCCAAAGGGGCTTTGTCCCTGAAGGATTGTTTTCGTTTTGAGATTTTGCGTTGAATCACTATAAATGTCCGTTTCAATTTTCAAACTGTTGCCACCAAATGTTAGTCCTGCATCATATTCGAAAAAATTAAATAATAAAAATATGCATAAATGTATGTATATTTCTCGCATTGTGATAAAACAACGGTGCATAGAGCCATCGAATTTTGAATGACGTGATCCTCCTACGAATATGGGTATGTGGAAGACCTAATTTGAAATTTGGAATTTGTTTTATTAACGATTTCATATTTTCTAAACCTTTAACGAATTTTTAAGTAACAAACTCGACAATTTAAAAGCGAGTAATGGCAACACTCAACGGGGAAAAAAAGACCTTTTTATATTCAGCGCGCAGAGCTGTGTATTGGAAATTCTAAAGACAGGCTCATTTTAAAATTATTTTGCGACATAGCTATAGATCTGAATTTTATGGTTTAAGTGCAAAGAACATGATATTTAATAAATAAAGGTAACACACAAAACGTTAAAAAACGCCCCTTCTCATTACACTTTTTACTTCCTTGTATGAAGTAAAAAAACTGTTCTAATCGCGAAAACTTCCGGGTGTCAAATTTCAACGGAAATATCCATTCTGACCGCTCCCGAACATATTTTGAATATTTTTTTACGTGACGTTTGTATTTGTGCCTGTATTTGTCTGTATTGTAAACGTCAAAATATCATAAACTATTTATTCATCAACTGTGAAAAATTAAAAGCTTCAGAAATATGATTCAACAGGGGGATTCTGATATAATTAACAATATTCGTAAACTAAACTTGTACATAGATGGACTTCTACAAGATAGGGACTTCTTATTTGGACATTCTTCAAGACATGGACGCCTACGTATTGAATTTATACATATAATTATATGGTCTTCTACATAGACGTTATATTTTTATTACTTTATAATTTTTACTACATATAGGCATTCTATATATGAACATTATTTTACATTCTACAAGATATGGATTTCTACGTATGAACATTCTTCTACATTCTACAAGATACGGATTTTTACATATCGACTTTTACATATATTTATGATATAAATAGCTTTGACTTGTATATTTATATGCTGATTTCTACATAGACTTTATATATTTTTTTAGTCCAAAGGGCCAATTTTCCCTGAAGGACTATTAATTTCGTTTTGGCATTTTGCATTGAGAACTTTAAAAGGCTGCATCACTTTTGAAATCGTTGCCACCATATATTATCGCCCTGTCTTATATTTAAAGAAATTAAATAATGAAGAATCTACATAAATGTATGTATCGTTCTCGCATTCTGATAAAACAACGGTACCTAGCGCCATCCAAATTTGAATAACGTAATCTTCCATAGAATATGGGCATGTGGAAGCCCTAATTTGAATTTGAAATTTTTTTTATTATCGTTCTCAGATTT
Organism: Stegodyphus dumicola; assembly: GCF_044657685.1. Lineage (NCBI taxonomy): Eukaryota > Metazoa > Arthropoda > Arachnida > Araneae > Eresidae > Stegodyphus > Stegodyphus dumicola. Next base: position 84,808,400 of record NC_140777.1, read on the forward strand.
TATAACACTTCAACGAATTTTTGATTAAAAAACTAAAGATTTCAAAGCGAGCAATGGCAACACTGTACAAAAAAAAATTTATCTTCAGCACGCGAGACTCTGTATCGAAAATTCTAAAGATATGCTCATTTTAAAATTATTTTGCGATATTGTTGTTGAGCTGTATTTTGTAGTTTGAGTTACGTATTGTATAACATGATATTTAATAAACAAAGGTAGCACACAAAACGTTAAAAAAACGCCCGTTTGGAGTAATTTAAAAATCTGAAACCTTTCAGATATTTTGTCTTATTTTTATTTATTTTTATATTTTATTTTTATTTTTTAAGTTATCTAAGTTTATTTAAAGTTATATTATGTCGTCAACATTTCTAATTACCTTTGTTTTGTACATTAACCAATTGTAATGCAACATGTACTCTAAATTGTTACAATTATTGTTATAATAAATGCCGCTGAGCTTCAGATGGTGGATAGCACCCATCAATGAAGCATACAAGCCGAAAGTCTAAATGATTGTGCCGTTGCTGTATTGATGGGCTTCTGTCTTCTTCTGTATTTGTGAACATAATAATGGACTCTTTATTTTTTTCAAAAATGGGTTGTAAAATAGATTGTTTCTTGACATCTGTATGTATTTGTATGTACGTACATATGTGTGTCGCATAACTCAATAACGATTAGCCGTAGAACGTTGAAATTTTGTGTATGGGACTGCTACAACATCCATGCCGAACCCGGGCGCATATAAGCATTCTGTACCGCGCCACACGCATAGGGAAGTGTGTGTGTATGTGTGTGTATTTAATTATGGCAAAGCACACTAGGGCTATCTGCCTAAGGGGAGGGATGCCTTCGTGGAGGACTTTCTAAGGAAAACTGGCTCGTATACACGTTACACATGGGGAAAACCACGAAAAACACCCATGCAGCCAATCCGTTCGCGGGATTCGAACCTCGGACGGAACTACCAGTGTTCAGCGACTTTACCGCTCGGCCGCTGGTGGTCCCACGCATAGGGAAGAAATCCGTACTTGTGATTTGGCGTACTTTTCGATGACTCTTGGCGTCTCTTGATTTAGATGGAATTCATACGGTTTTGTTTTCGATGAATGACACGCAAGAGTAATACAGAAGCGTAAAAATTATCGTTTGTTTTCTTTCAAACGAAAAACTTTAACTGCAGCTTTCTGCAATGGCTTCCTGTTTCATTGAAATATGAAATATAAAATCTTTCAAAGATGTTGTTAATATCAGAAGTAATTTTAAGCGTTTAGATTATATAAATAGCTGAGTTCATGAATTTAATGCAAAAACCAAAACATGACGATCTCGATCCAACTATAAAGGCATCGTATGCTAGTAAGGATATTATTATTATTATTGCAATTTTGTTGTATTCTATTCCTTTCAAAATGTTTGAAAAGTGCATTCAGTATTGTCGCTGAATTTAATACACGTGTATAAGAAAAGAAGCTTCCTTCTCCAACAAACACTACTTTTACGCAAAGTATGATTATAAAATATTGGGAATTTACTGTGTACCATGTTAGCTCCCGACGTCGTTTTTGGTATTTCCGGAAACTTACCTGTCTCATGCTTTCCAACATTGCATCTGCAGAGAACGAATATATAATGAACAAGAAAATTAATAACCACAACACTAATTTTTAAATTAAGAATACATTTATTAAAAATATCTGCACTTAATGCACATTTACGGAGTAGCACAAGAAAAAATAATACTTTTTAATCTCTAAGCGAAAAAGAAAACTACGCTTTTTATATTAAATTCACCATACTACAGTGTCGTAAGAAGTGCAATCTCATAGCAACAAAAACACAACGCACGTAATAATTTTTCGGTACCCCTATCAAAATGTAACAAACGGTATGGGGGGTGTACCCTCGAGTTCAAGCAAACTCAAGGCGTTCCAAAGCGTAGAGGGAATGATGTCATCGGAAACCATATCGAATCACAATGATGGAGAGGATTTTCCATATGTGCTTGGCGTGGTACAGAATGCTTATATGCAACCCGGGAGCTTAATGGCAAACCGCACATTGAGTTGATCAATGATAACGAATTTCGCTTACTGCGCATGCTCAATGGTGTACCCCTAGCGTGGGAGAAAATACTGGCGACTAAGCATAAGCAACCCTACACAAGCTTGTTCGTCATGTAGGTCTTATCAACTGTTTACAATTGCAACAGTCTATTTCATTTTAATTACAGTGATTTATTTGACAAATTAATGATTGATTAATTCAGTAATTTAAACTAGATTTAATGCTTAATTTGTTAAAGTATATATGAGTGGAACGTATGGTAAATACTTAATTGTTTTTATTCCTCAGAAATATAATCAGCTAATATATCTTGTAATGTTTCTTGTTTTGTAATCCATTTTAAAAGAAAATTTGGGTAGTTTAGAATCGACATTTACACTCGAAGTAAAGAAGCAGCTTACAACCTGACACGTTTTAAAACCTCGCACTGTTTACGCCTAAGATAACACAATATCAACCATATACCGTATTTATCTTCTTTTAAAATTTCGCCAAAGTCGTAACTGCGCCAAATTCTCTTTTGAGCATGCGCAGTAAGCGAAATTCGTTTAACATTGGTCAACTCAATGTGCGGTTTGCCATTAGGCAACCCGGGCCCTTCGGTACCGCAGTAGGCTTCCCTAACCACTGTACCGTCTGGGCGGCTATGCCTTCCAATAATTTCGAGATATGGAAGGTACTGGAGATTTCTTGGTGGCCGGGGAAAGCTATATAAAAGCGGAGAGAGCATCAGTTCTTAGTTGTTTTAGTTCAGACTTCGCAACACTGATAATATCTCCGGATGAGCTTCACTCTTTAGATGAACGTTGCACTGTATGTGTTTAACTTTCTTAGTAGTTTGAAGTCGTAACTTCGTAACTACTCAATGTGCTCTGTCATACTGTGAAGAGGCGTACAGATACTTTTGTGGAAAGTTCCAGAACTGTAAAGTGTCTCTTTTAGGAAAATAAATTTTATCAAGCTACCATTGTTTCTGTGTGCATTTAATCTATTACGAACGCCTGCGCACACAACAATATCATAACACAACTTTTTCATGCATTTTTATATTATACTGTTACGAATTTGGTATTTAAAAAGCTAATGTTAGTTCAATTAAAAATTAAATGGTTTTATTTCTCGCGCAGTGCAGCGCGTGACGAATATTAAAAGAAAGCTAAGCCGGAAAATTGAAAATACAAGAGCGCGTGCATTAAATAAATAAATATCTCCTTTTGATTTCGAGAAAGTACTGGAAAATTCTAGCGCGTGATTTTAAAATCTTATAAAAGGAGGAAAACATCTCAGTTTGTAGTAGTTGCTTAGTTTGTTGTTGTTTAGAAAACTACTGTTGTTGATTGTAGCGAATTCGCGGATTAGCGTTCTTTAGCTGTTTTGAATTACGTTCTATTGACATTTGAGTAGTTAAAAGAAAACTACTGTGAGATATTGTAATACTGCATGATAATTTGAGAAAATTTAAGCATTTTTGTTCTGATAATAATAAATTTTTGTTCATTTTTCATCGGACTTGTGCATTCATTTCATAACGAACCCGTACGCACGCAACAATTTTTGGTGTCAGGAGTGGGATTTGAATGCCAATAACAAGAGCGATGGAAGAACAATTGAGACAGCTCATTAGTGCTTTTGCTGCATTCCAAGAAAAGATGGAAGCTGGCCAAGCATCATTTAAGGAAGAAATGAAATTGGGCCAGGAATCCGTTAAGGAAGAAATGAAATTGGGCCAGGAATCCGTTAAGGACGAAATGAAAGCCGTTCAAGCTGGTCAAGAAGAAATGAAAAGAGAAATTACTTGCATAATAGAAAATAAATTTGAAGCTATGGAAGGCAGAATTGACGCAGTTGAAAATAAAGTTGGACATATTGAAGAAAGAGTTTCTTCGGTGAAAGAAGAAATAGAAGAAAGAGTTTCTTCTGTAAAAGAACAAATTGATGAGAGAGTTTCTGCAGTTGCCAAAGAAATGGATACTTTAAAGAAATTCGTAGCGTCGGCAGGGAGCAGGAGTGATGATTTTAAATTCTTACCAATGCCTGCTCGTCCACCTCTGAAGCTATCCACATATGATGGGAACACCTCCTGGCAGGTGTATAAGACACAATTTTCTATCGTGGCGGATGCGAATGGATGGGATTCCCAAGCTAAGGCCTGTCATCTCGCCGCTTCTCTAAGAGCCGACGCAGCGGATATCCTTCAGACTCTTCCCGAAAACAAAAGGTTAGATTTCGAAGCTCTGTCCGGCGCCTTGGAGTTGCGCTTTGGGGAGAAGTGTTTAAAAGACTACAGCAGGCTCCAATTAAAATCTCGTCAACAGAAGCCTACCGAAACACTTCAGGAGCTCGCCGCGGATGTTGAAAGGCTGTCCCATCTCGCCTTTTCGGAATGCCCGACAGAAACAAGGGAAATCCTGTCCTTGCAATACTTTATCGACGGCATCCGAGATACTGAAATACAGAAAGCTCTACGAATGGCGGATGTAAAAGATTTAAAAAGCGCTCTATTGTACGCCATGAAATTTGAGGCAGCCCAGCAAGCCACTCGTCGAGACCGCTACCCAGTTAGAGCTGTGCGAATCCATGAGCCAGTGGATCAACTGATGGCTCGTTTAGATGATTTAGCCAGACAAGTCGAAGATTTGATACGGAGTAGCAGTGAGAACAAAGTGGCTGTAAGATGTTGGAGATGTGGTTCTGAAGGTCACCTACGACGGCATTGCAGAACACCCCAGGGCACGGATAATGAAACGGATGAGTTGACAAGACCAGTGAATGCTTTAAGACGGAATAGTGGTGAAACAAAACCGACCCTAAAGTGCTGGAATTGCGGTGTTGAAGGCCACCTACGAAGGAACTGCAGAACTCCCCAGAGCACGGAAAATAAGGCATACGATTTAAACAGACAATTAAATGCCACGGGAAGGAAAAGGACTGACAAGAAACCAAAGTGCTGGAACTGTGGAGCTGAAGGCCACGTACGAAAGAATTGCAGAACACCCCAGGGTACGAAAACTGAGACAATTTCTGAGCAACGACGCAGGAAAGAAATTAATGACCATATCAAGGAACGGAGGTTGCCAGATAATGAAAAACCCTGTTTTAAAGCACTTAAGATCTCTATAGTGAGTGGCAACAATAACGGACTGTCCATCAATGGGAATATCGATGGAGTTCATTGCAATATGATCATTGACACAGGAGCTAATGTTACCATCATTAGGAAAGATTTAGCTGAACAGTTTAAAGATAAACTTATTTGGACGCCATCCTGTGTTACCCTTCAGACTGCGTCTGGTGACAAGATCGACATAACTGGGAAGTTAAACGTAAACATCACGTTTGGAAGTGCCGCCTACCATCACACGGCATATGTGGCGGATATTACAGATCCATGCATACTCGGATTGGACTTTTTAAGGAAATACAATTTTTCCTTAGATTTCAAAAACAATAAGCTGCTTTCAGCATCTGATGGCATGACTATCCATCCTCAAAAGGGATCCTCGCCTGGAAATGTCGACGCCTTGTCCGAAAGATCGAGCTTGGGAAGCTGCCGAAATCATACCAGGGTCGAAAAGAAACTCAAGACTACCAGCTATTCTCCATCCCAGAAGCTCTTCGGTCGAGACCTTCGTCTGCCTTGTGACCGCCTGTTTAGTCGCCCTACGGATGCGCCTTCATCGCCTGAGGAACACATCCAAGATGCCCAGGCCCGGTTTGAGGGGATGCACCGTTCTGCACGAAAGCGAGTCAACTTGGCGACGGAGAAAATGAAGACCAGATGCGACACAAGAGCTACTAGACATAGATCCAACAAAGGAGACAAGGTATGGTTGTGGAACCCGATTCAACGAAAAGGACTGAGTCCTAAATTACAGTCACCTTCGGATGGTCCATATACAGTACTGAACACGAATGACGCCGTGGTTCGGATCCGTGAGTCTTCGAACTCTTACGACAGGTTAGCTCATTACTATGGCCATAGTACGTAGTGTAAATAATTGTAAATAGTATCAGACCATGGTCCTTTTTGTTTTTAAATTAGTATTTGATTTGCATTTAGTATTTTATTTGTATTTAGTATTTGTTTTGTATTTAGTATTTGATAGCATTTGATTTGTTTTATGTATTGCATTTATTGTTCATGTTGTTTATTATTGTAATGTAATGCTTATTAATGCATGTATGCCACAGTTGTAAGTTTTGCTTCCTGTCCAGGGATTGTACTGCCCGGGACGTGCAGTCCTTGGAAAGGGGGCAGTGTTACGAATTTGGTATTTAAAAAGCTAATGTTGGTTCAATTAGAAATTAAATGGTTTTATTTCTCGCGCAGTGCAGCGCGTGACGAATATTAAAAGAAAGCTAAGCCGGAAAATTGAAAATACAAGAGCGCGTGCATTAAATAAATAAATATCTCCTTTTGATTTCGAGAAAGTACTGGAAAATTCTAGCGCGTGATTTTAAAATCTTATAAAAGGAGGAAAACATCTCAGTTTGTAGTAGTTGCTTAGTTTGTTGTTGTTTAGAAAACTACTGTTGTTGATTGTAGCGAATTCGCGGATTAGCGTTCTTTAGCTGTTTTGAATTACGTTCTATTGACATTTGAGTAGTTAAAAGAAAACTACTGTGAGATATTGTAATACTGCATGATAATTTGAGAAAATTTAAGCATTTTTGTTGTGATAATAATAAATTTTTGTTCATTTTTCATCGGACTTGTGCATTCATTTCATAACGAACCCGTACGCACGCAACAATACGTACTTAGAAAGACTTACTTTTTTCCCCTTTTATGAAATTTGTCTCTTATAATGTGAGTTTTAATAACTTTTGATAAAAAAAATCGAAACGCAGCTACAGAAAAAAAAACGTTTTTTAGTTTCTCTCAGCTGATTTTATCTCTTTTTTATACTTAATTTCATTCCAGTATAAACAGAGCTTGTTTTTCTTCACATTTTCTTGCTTTTCTATTTTCGTTTTTTCAAGACGTTTCAAACTTGTCATCTAAAGTTATTATTTTATACTGAAAGGCAAAATGTTGCAGTTTCCCATCATTTCGCACTAAAATAAACAGCAAGAAATGAATTTTGGAGATATTTGTTTTTTCAGGCTTGACATCTCAATGTCGTGAGTAAAATTTATGTTTTTCTTTCCCTTACACGTTTTTCATAGGCGTGTTGTTATCTGAATAATTACTGATGTTCGTTTGAAATTTATTACCTAACATTGCATGGTTTGCAACAATTTACACTATGCGTTACCAAGTTCTATTTTTGTACTTAATTTATATACAAATGTATACAGTAGTTTCAGGATATCCTTATATATATTCAATGCATTTTTATCTTCACATTTACTCGCTTTATAGAAGTTGGTGCTACTGCCAAACAAAGCAATGTTTCAACTTTATCTCCCTACTTCAGGAGCTACCTATTATATGCCCGAGGGTATCATTAGACGGTTTTATGCATGTCTGCAGCTGTGCGGGAATTTATTGAAAACTTAAAAGTATTTAAATTTTTAATAAAATTTTATGTAAAATGCTTTGTGGTCAGTAATTAATTAGAGATATATAAGTTTATTTGTTTGAAAAATTATTTTATTATATTTAAACAAATTAAATTTAAATTTTAAAAACACGATTAAAAGTAAAAAAAAAAAATTAAAGCCAAAATTTAAAAAAGCAAATTTAAAGCCCAAAAAAATTTTAAATATATATATATATTTTTTAATTTTTTCCTTTAAATTTGCATTTTTACTTTTATACGTGTTTGTTGAAATTTAAATTTAATTTGTTTAAATTTAAATTTCATTCCTTGCAGCAATGGCGCAAAGAATTACTTAATTAAATTTGTATTTAAATTTATTTAAATTAAATTTATTTAATTACATTCAATTTATTCTTATGAAACAATTTTGTTTATTATATTATATTATTACGAATTTTGTACAGAGGTAGATGATTTTAGGGCAATTATATGTGAAATTGTTGTATTTTTCCGTATAATATAAGATGAAAATTTCGAGAGTCAATGTTATGCAGGAAAAGTAAAAATACAGGGTCAAATCTATTTAACGTTGAGTAAATACCTGTCTCGCTAATTTGGCGAGATATCGCCAAGTTGGAAACGATTTTGGCGAAGAAGCGCCAAAAAGCGACCATTTGGCAACATTTCGGTCCGGTCCTTGTATCACCATACTTATAATAACTGAATAACAGTAATTGACGTTCTATGTAACTGTAATCGTACCCGATCCTCATATGCCTTTCAGTAATTTCGAGGTGTATTAAATATTTCTCGGTGGCCGAGTGAAAACTTTATAAGACCGGATACAATATCTGCTCTGAGTTGTTTATTGGTCGTTAGTTCAGCGTGAATCTTCACGCTGAACTATAGAGATATCTTCACGCTGAACTATAGAGAACTATCTATCTATAGAGATAACTATAGAGATAGAACTATAGAGATATAGAGATATCTATAGAGATATCTCACGCTAACTATAGAGATATCTATAACATAGATAGAGGGCTAGCTTCGTTCTTTAAATGCGCTTTGCATTTCGTTGTGTTTAATGTTCTTAATATTTGAATCGTAACTACTGCTTATACTCCGTGATACTGTGAAGAGCTGTACGACAATTTTTGTGGAAAGTTTCAGAGCTCTGAAGTGTTTCTTTCTATAAAATAAATTTTATCTACCTATAATCGAAGCTGTATGCATTCAATCTATTACGAACCCGTAGTCACGCAACAATATGTTTATCATTTTAAATGGGCTTGGCAGGCGTCCCAATTTGATCAAGATGGTTGCAGTTTGAAGGTGCGGTCCCAAGCGCACCGTCTAGTTTGTTATTTTGCCCTGGTTATTTGTTTAAAGTGAAAAATATGTCTAATATGCTCGCATTAAAAATATTTTGTAATGTCTCCCTAGACTATTATACTGAATTGTCTCCCTAAACTATTGTACTAAATTGTCTTCCTAGACTATTGTACTGAATTGTCTCCCTAGACTATTGTACTGAATTGTCTCCCTAGACTATTGTACTGAATACCAGTCTTCATAGATGGCACCATACGCAGAGCGCAATTATATGTTTTGCACTGTTGTGTCATGTAGAATGGGGAATCTTCATTTAATGGATATTCCAGAAACTGTTATGCTATATTTATTGTAAATTATGTTCTCGTATTTTTTGTGCACGTGACTCTTAGTTTATTGTTGGTGTCTTCTATTTCATTATTTTTGTATACTTTGTTATTTTAATTCCCAAATGAGTTTCTCAAGTAAAAGGCAAATGATCTATAAATTTAATACTGACTGGGAAGAATCATATTGCTTCGTTAATTTTAAAGATAAATATATCTATTTGTTCTGCGGTAGTATTACAGCAAGTGCCAAAAAAAATATAATGTTGAACGTAACTTTCAGACAATGCATGCCACTTATAATATGACCTGTTCACTTGGATCTAAAAAAATAAGAAGAAAAATCAGCTAAAAACAAACCTGTTTGCCCAACACTCAGTTTTCACTAAGCCTGTGGTAAAGTGTAAAAACGTCACAGCAGCTTCTTTCAAAATTTCGCACATGTTCGCAGAAAAGTCCTTTTCAGGATGGTGAATTGTGAAAAGAAGTATTTTCAATTGCTACCGATTGCTTATTTTAGGGATTATATAATAAACATGTATTTATGTCAGCAATGCGAGAGTTACAGTTGTCAGACAACACCCTGACAAGAAGCATACATGCCATTTCGAAAGACATGCAAATTCAGTTAAACCATGACTTGAAAATAGACGGGTTTCACTACAATATGATGAGCCTACAGATATATCAGACATTGCATAATTAGCAATTACGGTGAGAATAGAATTTGGTAAATTTACTGTAAAGCAGACATCCTGAAAATATTACCCATGAAAGGACAAGTGAGGATATCCACAACATATTTACAGCTTATACAAAATCGATAAATATCCTTTGATATTTCTACCTTTACATAAGTTGTCGGGGAGCACCAGCACTGGATGGTAATATTATTGGATTTATTGCTGTCTGCAAGAAAGACAAATCATTTTCATATTTTATATCATATCATTGTATTATCCATCCACCAGGAATTATTCCAACATATGCCAATATAAATAAATTTAACTTCAAAAATAAATGTGTCCGCTGCCCCTCTGGTATTCTGGAATGTGCCTTAAGATACAAAACGGTTGGGTATCTCTGTTGCACTTACTATATATTGCGTCAGAAAGATGGTGGCCTTTTGGACTTGCCGTAAATGGGCGACTTTTTTATGGGCCACTCTTTATATATTTTCTAAAAACTGTTGTGTTAGTAAAATCTTATGTTAACTCTTATGTTAGTAAAATCTTATATACCTTATCTTTAATTAATTTTCAATAAACAATACAATATTGAATACGTAAAATATATTCCTTATGATTCGTGTACTTCACTTGTTTAGCATCTGTATTCTGTTTATCTTGGATATGTACAAATATTTATGTTCTAAGATTTATTTTAATTTGCTTACCCAATTATTTTATGTTCGCAGATCTGTACTGTCCATTTCTCCTTTTCCGTTTCTCCTCTATAATGTAAATGTAGTTTGCGTATTTAAGTGAGGGTTTGAAATTGCTTAGACAGAGAGAGTTGTGCCTGCTCAGGGCCACAGATCCTGTCTTCGGCGTTGCTTTATTCTTGCAGGTAGTGCTTTTCACACCGGTGTAAGCTTAAAAGCCAAGATTCGCTGTTAATTTTGGCTGTTTGATACTTAGATTTAGTTTTAAATTTATATTATATTTTGGCTCTCGCCATAAATGCTGGCGGATTTGTAAGCACCAGGTGTGTTTTCTTTTCAGCTTATTGAGTTTTAAAGAAAAGAATCTTTAACGTCTCTGTAGTATTTCCCAAGACACAGCGATAATCATCTACAGTTTTATTCAGGTTTTAGTCACAAGTTACTTTTCGTAAAAGGCTTAATATGTCCTGTTTTATTGAATTATTGAAATTTTCTACTGTGCATTTTGACTTGCATATTGTTGCAAGCCTAGTTATTGCATATTAAGTAAGATAAAATCCATTTGAAAATGATCAGCATTTTTGAAACTATAATTAGATAGCAATACTGAGCAATATCAGTAGTCATATCTTGTAAAGCGACCACCTTCACAGAAGACCCAAATCCTTTGTGAGTGGTAATTTTAAGAAATTTTCACTGTTGTTCCATCAAATATGTTACTTTATCAATTAATGTCATGGCATCGGTATGTGATGTACAGAATATCCTTGAAGAACGGGGGCATTTAATATTCGTTTGTATAGTATTAGATGTAAAACTGTGACATAAAAGGCTGTAAAACATTTTAATAGCTATCTGAAAAGCATTTCTGTATTCCCGTATGCACCATTAACATTACGGGATACATTGAAAGGTTATTCATCTTTCATCCTCATTCAAAGAAGAACGTTGGGAATGTTCATTTTGCTTCAGGGATTTTTTTTTCTTTAGATTGACGTGATTATGAGCCTTTTCATTATAAGCCGGTACTTTCTTATGATACCAAAAATGAATACATGGAATAGTATAAGGATTAGAGCTTCGCGGCAATCAAGAAATAGTTCTATTATGTCTAATTCATCATTCTGGAAAGTTAATGTTGAGCACATTTTGTATAAATGATTTTGAAAAATATGATAGTATTTCTTCCTGGCGAATTATGACATGGTCAGAATTTTCAGGGTCCTGCATTTGAAGGAATATAAATGTTCCTGCCTAAGTATACGCCACTAACACTGACACAATGACATTGACATAATCACCAAATCCTGATATTATTATCCAGAAACTCCACATCATCATACTTTTATACAAATCTCAGCTTTATGACGATTTATTTTAACTTATCATAAATAAGAAACATGAGCTTTTTTGCTACAGATTGAATATGCTTTATTTAAATGTGATATTAATCTATAAGTCTGTCGTGCGTCATAGCAAGCTGTTAATTTTCAAAGATAAATAGTTAACTGTGGTTTCATTACGTTACATAAAATCTTGTTCTTTTGCGTCTGAGCATTTTACCAAGGTCTGGGTTTTCTTTGTAATATCGATGTGCTGTTGAACGAAATGTGGTGAATGGAAAGAAACTTTTGTATTGTTGCAGACAACAGGTAGGTTAATATAAAACTTCTTGAGTTTTTTAGGGAAGTAAATATGAATATCCAGATGTTTGATGATATTGTTACGAAATGTACAGGCGCAGTAAGATAGCTTTTCCGCAAAGCAGTTTTAGGGTTGCCATAAAATGGCGATGGAAGGCAGAGTTGCCATGTTTGGCGAGAAATCCCCCGTTTGGCGACAATTTGTGACAAAATTGGCGATATGCCATGGACGGAGGGAGAACCTTCTGGAACGAATTCTTACCGGTTTAGCCCAGAATGTACGCGAATACAAGTCGAAAGCTATATAACCCTGCTGGTCCGCAGTCAGTTAGGGAGTGCTTAATCAAGAGTGCGAGTTAGTTAGTATCGAGTTGGTGTCTCGTCTAACGAGTCAATCCCTGCGGAGTCGATCGAGGTTGTCAGCCGGACAGCGAGTGCCGAGTGGGTCGTCGAGTGCACCGAAAGATTCACGTAGTGTATTGCGGTTAGTGCATCGTCGAGAGAGCGTGTTGAGCTCCGGGAACGACTGAACCGAAAAGTCGAGAGCTGTGCTCTGTGTGTCGTCGAGTGCATCGCGAGTTGTAGCGTGGAAAGTCTCGAGAGTACGTGGAGTTCCGAGAACGACCGAGCAGAGTCGGGAGCTGTACTCTAATGCTTTGCAGCGAAGCTGTCTCCGTGATAGCCTGAAGGCTGTGTCGTTGATTGTTTCAGCGAGTGCAAAGTAGATCTTCGACGACTATAAACGTGTTTTGGAGCTGTCCTGACAATACTGGCCAATGAAGTGTGTTTCGATACTTCATCACGTGTCGTCGTTTTCACTCCAAATCCACACGAACCCCGTACGAACGTGAATGAAAAGAAAAACGTAACAATATAAATAATATGATATTTAAGTAGTTATTTGTTGATTTATAATGATAATATGATTTCTAATGATATGACTTATAATGATATTTTGATAATGATTTTTGATGATTTTTTATAATGATTTTGATGATGATTTGTAATGATATTTTGATGTTTTTATAATATGATTTATAATGATATTTTGATAATGTGAGCTGTACTGATTGGTTTCTTCTATTGCAGGCAAAGCGTCCATCAATTCAAACACTCCAATCCAAAATGGATTGCCACAAAAAGAGGTTAGAATACTTATTTACATTTTCCTTTCTATTATGCTGGTAGATTTATAGATGTTTCGTTTCATTTTTGACTTATTAAATATTTTTATATCACTCCCTGGATCAATATTTGAAATGGATTTTACAGTAATACATCTCTCTTGTGGAGCTCATCTCCCTAAGATGACCGCTTCTGAAAGTGATTTATATTTCTAACAACATAAATAAATTTTGATATTGAATATCTTTTCTGTAATACTACAACTTCTACAGAAAAGCAAAATCACCTGAAAGATGGTTGTTTTTCTTAGAGAGGGTTCACTGCATGTTTGAAATGCTGTAACGTAAAGTGTTATTAAATATGCACCCATTCTTAAGTTTAACCACTTTTTATTACGCATGGAAAAGGTATTAAAGTAGTGAAGATTTATCTGTTTATTTTTAACTAATAGCTGATTTTAGGTTTAGTGCTTTAATGTCACTCTCTTTTCACCGACACTTCTCATGCCAGAATGTAAATGAGATATGAGACAGCGTTTATTCATATTGAGAGAGAAAGATGTGCTATTTAAGCGAAGGTCACCTTGTACCGTGACTTATTAGCGATTTGATTATGTGACGTTGAGTTCTTCTGGCCATTAAGCTTGTCTCGCCGGTTTTCTACAAACCAGAGCCTTTCCTGTGCGTTACTTTATCCTGTGAGCCGTTAGGTTAATCTATTGCATTTGATTTCAGTTCAATATTACGTATTTAAGTTAAGCCAAGAGGGCTTGTCTTTTGTAAATCCAAGTTGCCTGTTGTTACTTCTTTGTGTTATAATAAAAGGATCTTATACACCCGTCTTCTGACTTTTGTTTGTTTCACAAGACTAGAGTAAAATTCTTCAATAGTCTTTTTAAAGTCTGGAGTTTATGCTTCCTAAGAATACAAGACTTTACAAAGTATTTGCTTATATGTTGTAAAATTTGGACATTTTTCTTAAATGAGGAAATTCTTTTAAATTAATAAATTACGATTGTGATACAAATAGGTAACTACAAATTAATAATTTAAATATTAAATAATGCTTTCTTGGTGTTTTCTAGAATTCATTCTAAAATTGAAGAGGCTGTGTTTTAAATTTAAAGAAATTAGATATTTATTGCATCGCATTTTCGTGTAGTTGTACTTTTAGACGAGTTGGTATTTGATTGAAATATGCAACATTACTTTTTATATTATTTAAGCGAGTTTTAATTATCTGTTGCCGCAGTTGCAACTGATATTCGCAGAAGATTCAAAATTAAGTAAGCAATGTAAGGTTTTGAAGTAAAAGTGTAATTTAAACATTTAATGTTGGCAAATATAACTAACTTAGTGTTAACTAACTTGGTTGGTAACACAGTATGTAGCAACGAACATCTAAACAGCGAAATTTTGGGGTAGGAAAGAAAGGGAAAAATGAAATTTGAGAACGGAAATCAGAGATTCACAGCATGACAATTCTTTTAAAAGAATAGAAGTTCTTATTTGTCGACTGAAAAAGGAGAAATGATGTTTACAGGAAGGATATGGTAGAAATGGACCGGATGCACAAAGAGTTATCGAAGAATTTTCTATTATCGTAGCACTTATTCATTTTGTTCATTTTTGCCACCGGAAGAAAGGAAATACATATTTATATTTGTATTATCTACGTAATTAATATTATTAATGCAAATTGTTTTTAAATGTTTCAGAATTTAATTTTATTATTAGAGTCTTTCTGCTTCTTTTGTGCGAATAATGTCAGGATCTATTTATTATTTGCGGGCTGAAAAAAAAGTGAAATAATAATATAGCAGCACCTCTTCATAGTCCGGGTAATGGCCTTAATACCAATATCCCGGTTTGCTTGAAACCATAACACTAGAAGAACTAAATAGATATAAAAGTGAATGTTGGTTCCAAATATCTTCCCTCCTTCTTTTCAATAAATAAAACGTAATTAATGAGTTAAAATGTCTACATTAGAAATAATTTTTAATTCTTGTTTTCATAATTAATTTTTTTTTTATTTTAACATATTGAAGCATCGATGAATACAAATTTTTCCTCTTTATTTTTTTCTTTTCGTACATTTCTTTAGCAACAACGAAAATCTTTGTTTATCATTTTTCGAATCGTAAGGCTAGTTTCAATATTGGGACCAACTT
This sequence comes from Stegodyphus dumicola, assembly GCF_044657685.1. Classification (NCBI taxonomy): domain Eukaryota; kingdom Metazoa; phylum Arthropoda; class Arachnida; order Araneae; family Eresidae; genus Stegodyphus; species Stegodyphus dumicola. The sequence continues at coordinate 84,823,942 of NC_140777.1, forward strand.
TTCTATTATATGCTGTGAGAAGGTTGCGTTCTAGTGCTTTTTTGTTGTTGTTCAGCTGCTATTTTCGCGCAACTGTTTCAATTGAGCTGTTATTTCAACACGGTTGTCGTGGTGGTCTTTCTCCCCTACTTTGAAAATTCATTTATGTTAATAAGAGTTTTGATATTTAGCCAGTTGTATTCAATTAGATGCACTTCATTACGTAGACGGAATCTATTGAAACCAAGTTCCTGCCCATTTCCATATGACATTGTGACTTTAGTAAAATGAATTTCAAAACCAAGGAAGTCATTTGCGCAGATTGGTATGATATGTGTCTATAATGCCCTAGTACTGCTTGCCATTAATTTATGTCATGTTTTGCCTGTATTTTCGATGATGGTTTTGCTTTTGTAGCTCTTTCTAAATTCCGTTAAAGTAGGAGCATTTTCTTCTGCTGTAGCTTTTTATGTCTTGCGGAAACGTGCGGCGCAAATAATAGGCCTTAAATGTCGAGCGATAATTATTAGAGCTCAAGAAGGAACGGTCCTAACTTAGGCGTATATAACAGGTACAGGCAGGATATGATATATATATAACAAGTAGATACGTATATAACAGGTACAGGCTGGTGCAAGGCCGGAACCTCTGCACTCAGTTAGGCGTACTAGAGATCGCCGGGTTTTACTAACTGCTTACGTCCCGGATGGAATTTCTAGGAAGAACACGTCTGGGTGCAGTTCGAGAGTCTCCCACCCTCTCTTTCTCTACCAACAACCTCTGGAGAGGATTTCAGCTTACCATGTATTCTGAGTACTCCCTTGCCTCACTGGACACTTACAAACATCTATGCCTTCTCCAGGATTCGAACCTCTTTATGACAATCAGAGAATTATCTACTATCCCCTCTGGGCGGCCATCATACATGCATAAATGGGGAACCAAAGAAGCAATTGGAATACGAATCATATCGCGTAATTTTAAAACTGTGTTAAAATAAATCGCACAAAAAGAGACTTGACTGCATAAAGAGAAAAAAAAGACCCATAAATAATTTTATGTACTTTTTTTTTCTTTTTTTTTTTTTAAATTTTGCTAAACTAAATAATATTTTGCTTTGAAATTTTCTTGTCGGACTGTAGTCATTCTGACAAGAAACAAGTTACTCACTAACTGCTGATTTAAATAAATAAATATAAAATAATGATGATAAATGATAATAATAAATAACTTAAAATTTACTGAAAATAGAGCGTTTACAGTATTACGTTTACAAATTAATCACGAAGAAGAAAGATAAGTACCATAGTAAAGGATCATGTAAACAAAACTTACACTGCTGGGCATTCAAAATGCAAGCTGAAGAAGGGTAAAAATTGTCAAACGCAAATTTTTTTCAGAGATTACACATAGTCTCAATGTTAATTGATCTGAAATATACAGTGGATGGACAAAAATATGGAAACACCTTGTGAAATGCATGTTTGAAAAGAAAGATTGATTTTAATGAAATATGTAGGTGGCGCTGGCGTTTTTGACTACTGACACCACCTAGACAACTCAACTTCGTAAATGTGCTAAACAGTTCAGTTGTTGTCGGAGTACTGTTATGTGAGGTTGTCATTGCATTATGTCAGAGTTAACAGACTTCGAACGTGGGCAAATTGTTGGAGCACGTATGGCAGGTGCTTCCGTAAGTAAGGTAGCCGAGGTATTTAGTGATTCAAGAGGTACTGTATCGAAGATTTATTCCGCATATTTGAAAAGCGGAAAAACATCATCTGCTAAATCACAGCGCGGACGAAAGTGTGTCCTGACTGATCGTGACAGTCGATCATTAAGGGCAATTGTGACGAAAAATAAGAAGACCACAGCTGCAAAAGTTACTGCTGAAATGAATATTGTGTTACCGAACCCCATGAGTACCAAAACAATTAGAAAGGAGCTTCATAAACAGGGAATTGCTGGCCGTGCTGCAATTGAGAAGCCACTCATCAGTGATGCTAATGCCCGTAACAAGAAAAGGTGGTGTTTAAGTCATAAAGCCTGGACTATAGAGCAGTGGAAGCGAGTAATATTTTCTGACGAGTCTTCTTTCACATTGTTTCCCACTTCTGGCCGAGTTTACGTCATCTCAAGCCTATAATACAGACTGCTTGTTGCCAAGAGTGAAACATGGCAGGGGTTCTGTTATGGTTTGGGCAGCCATATCGTGGTTCTCTGCTAGCTCCATGATAACTGTGTCAGGGCACATGACTACCAAGACTTATGTGAACATTTTGGCCGATCAAGTTCATCCCATGGTAGAAACTTTGTTCCCCGATGGTGATGGTGTCTTCCAAGACGACAAAGCCCCTGTTCACACAGCTCACATTGTTCAGGACTGGTTTTCTGAGCACGAGGATGACTTGTCCCATCTCCCCTGGCCACCACAGTCACCAGACCTGAATATTATCGAACCTTTGTGGTCTAAATTGGAACGGAAAGTGCGTTCTCGTTATCCACCGCCAACATCGTTATCTGAACTTGCCACCGTTTTGCAGGAAGAATGGTATAATATTCCCTTGGCAAACATACAGGAACTGTATTTATCCATTCCGAGAAGACTGCAAGCTGTTTTGGATGCCAACGGGTTTCCTACACCATATTAAGCAAATAAACATGTTTTTTAAAGGTGTTTCCATATTTTTGTCCAACCCCTGTAGCTTTCTTTGAGCTGAGGAAGGCGTGAAAATCTGTAATGAGCTTTGCCTCCACGTTTATCAAAAACTGCTGCTACACACCACGACGTTGAGTGAAAGAGGCTTTGGATGCCTTGTTGGGGAATGGCAGATCATATTGCCTCCACACGTATTTAAACTCGCGGGGGCGACATGCCGGCTAGACGTTCTCAAGTCGTTGACAAGACTTGTTTAATGGGCGATAGATGAATGATCAAAGAAGAGTAACAATGCAGCATGATGAGCTAAGAAGAAAGCTTGAGCAGAGAGTGCAACGTGTGGTCGTGCATTGTCCTATTGAAGTGTGTCCGCAGCAAGCCCTGAAGTGAATGGCGGAGAAGAGGCTGTAAAACTTCAGATATATAGCGTTGGCTGGTAAGTGCACCAATAATGCATACTACGGGGTTGAGAGAGTGGAATCCAATACCAGCCTACGCCATTACATCGGGTGCAGGACTCAGTATGACGATGCCTAACAAAAGAGTTGAGCAGCCTTTCTCCACGGTGTCTCCAAACTCTAAACCAACCATTGTGGCCTAATTCCACCATCTAGTTTGCGACCATCGAATTTTCCCACGAGTCACGCAGGCAGAAAATTCGATGTCATGCCATTCGGATGTCCATATTCGCCGTCTAGTGTATAACGTTGCGCGCCTCTAACTAGCACGCAACCAAGAGGTGACCGTGAAAGCTTGTATAAACCACAGAGTCTTATAAAGGGTTTAAGTCCCTTTTTATTCAACGTACTAATTTACAATTGCGTTCTCTTGACGCTTACAAACGGTGCCAACTCGGCAGTCAAAATAAAAATAAAAACCTGAAAAGAAATTAAAGACAATATTCTAACTACGAGGCTCTCTCAAATAACTAACTCACCGCGTTTTACAATACGGCTGCTAATTCAGCAGACTTGAAGCTCACTGGAACAATTGCAGCTACTTCCCGCCAAGCACATAGGCCGCAACGCGGGGTTTTTCAAATCTCTATAACTACCTCCGCGCTCGCTAAGTAAGAATAACTCTCTCTCACCGAACTTGTTTCCTTCTATTTAAATCATACTACTTCCGCTGATAATTTGAATGCTTGCGCGTTCTACTCAAATTTACATATTCTGGCATTGGCAGTTCCAGGGGAAAGTAAGGATTGACAGGAAAGATAGTTTAAACTTAAAATAAATGTTAGTTAAAATAAATATAAACCCTACATTTGCCGCTGCCAGAATTTGGAAAACTTGGAAGCAGGTCCTACAAACGACCTGTTGTAAGTTTATCTAATTCTGAACTAACTGGCGAAAGCCTCGTTTACACAAAAATAATCTTATGTAACAATTAAAATTCTGTTACTCTTTACAAAGGTTTCTTCTTACAGCAACTTTTCCTGGACTTCATCAATCAATCTTGGTCTTTCCTTCCAGCATCTGGAAGGAATAAGTATCAGTATCTTTCTACATACATTATAATTTACACTTTCTTGACACAATAAATTTTTGTTTTTAACGTTTCGTTTTTCTTAGTTATTGCTTACTTCACATTCATTCAATTTTTCAAGCATTAATTTAACTTTACCCTGGCTCTCCACCGTGTGTGGTGTCAAACGGGAATATTCGTGTTTTAGTCTTACAACACTTCCCCTAACCACCATGATTTGTTAGAATTCAACAACAAATAGACACACCTTACTCGACATTCTACAACTCAATGAGCTACTTTAATATTCTTAAAAATTCAAATGTAGGTGGAGAACCCTACAAAACACATTCATTCTAACTTCCCCCTCATTCATCTTTTAAACAGGCAGGCTTTCGCTCTAAAGCATGACTTTACAGTTTAATACTTAAATTTTGACTTCATTGCTTTTAAGCATTCACTTTTAGCATCTACAATTTTATGCTTCTAGACTAAATTCTACTTTTACATAACATGCAAGTATTTACATACATTTACAAAAGTTTAATACATATGCTTTTTACAATTTACCATAAAATGAATAAGAGAAAATAAATTTTTACTTTACTCATCCTTCGCCAAGCTGGCGGCACTGAAACTAAAATTCTTATTAGTACATACAAGAATACGAAGTTATTTTTATCTCCGGCCAAATTTTGGCTTTAACATAACAGAATTAGTCTTTCGACCAACAGAAAATGCTTGTTTTTAGCTTTTACACTTAAAGAAAATAATACTTTTGCCTTAGCTAAATAAAGTAAAACAAAACTAAGTCTCAACCGAGACATATTGACTTTCGTCAAAACATAGAACTTCGTACTTATGCATAACATTTCGGAACAAAAGAGAAAAATATTTATAGAAGGTTTTAACTTATCTTTGAGTTTTCGATGCTTGAAACTCCGTCATCCGTTTTTGACAAAATTGATCCCAAGTTAGAGGTGTCATGGATGTCAATCTTCTCCTTGTTGATCTCCAATTGTCGTCCCCGTTGATCTTTCTTTTGCGTCCTCTACATGCTGGCCTCTTGACGGAGTAATCGTCTGGTTGTTGGCTTTTGCGTTTCTGCCTGGGACGGCTGGTCTTGACGTCCTCCGGTCTGGAGTCCTTGAATTTCTTTTGTTCCTCGTACTTCTGTGCTTCCTGTTGGCGTTTCAGTTTCCGGAACGGCGGCCTTGCTGGCACCTGACTCTGTGGCCGTGTGCGCGTTCTTCTTGATGTGTAATTCCTCCTGCCATCCTTTGTAGGTGGTGTTTTTCTTTTTACCACGGTTTCTTTACCCGGTTCATCTGTACTTTTGTTTTTCTTAAACGCCGGAGTTTGATAATCATTTTTTCTTTTTGATACCGACGTCCGGGTTGTAGAAGTGCTAGGTCTCTCTTCAGTTCTCCGTTTCTTGGGTGGTGGAATAGTTGTTGCAGTCTCTGGCCCTTCTATTTCGTTTAGACTTGAGTCCTGCAAGAAACTTTTAAGGATTTCAAAATCATTGGGATTATAGTATTTTTTCACCTGGTCGGGACTTGCTTTACAGATTTCCCCTCTCTCGTTTTTAAGATATAAAACTACTCCTTTGATTTCCTGAATTACATAGGGGCCTTCAAACTTTGGAGCTAGCTTTGCCATAAAATTGTCTGGGGCACTTGATAAAGAAAATTTCCGTTTCAATACTTTATCACCAACTTTAAAATCTGCTTCACGGCGTTTTTTATCGTAATAAATTTTCTGCCTATTTCTTGCCGTATCCGAGGTTTTAAGCGCCTGATCAATTAGTTTTTGCACGTCCTTTTGTTTGAATTCCTGCTCTCTTTGTTGCACAAAGAATAATTTATCTAAAGGCGTAATTAACTTTCTGCCTAAAAATAATTCTGCTGGAGTTTTTCCCGTAGTATCATGATGTGCCGTTCTTAAAGCATAAGCTAATTCATTTATGTAGCCATCCCAGCGCTTGTGATGTGTGCTAACGTAACTGCGAATTATTTTTACAATGTTTTTATTAACTCTTTCTGCTATGTTAGCCTGTGGTCTATACGGAACCATTTTGATATGGCGTATATCAAGTCCATTGCATATGTTTTCAAATATTTGACTAATGAATTGTTTTCCGTTATCGCTAATGACTTTTATCGGTGCACCGTATTTTAAAATGTATCTGTGTAAGAATGCATCTGCGACTGTTTTGGCTGACGCGCGTTTAAGTGGAACAATTTCTATCCATTTTGAAAAATGATCTACTATTACTAAAAGAAAACGATTTTTATTTAACTCGCTCTGGGGGAAGGGACCAAGGAGATCTATGCCTAAAATTTCATTCGGAAATGTAGCGCGAATGCTATTTAAGTACCCGGCCGGGCTGTAATTAATATCATTTATTAACTGACATTGATTGCAGGACCTGACATACGCCGTTACTATTTTGTATAATTGCGGGAAATATACCGCCTCGCGTACCCTTTTTAAAGTCTTTCTGACCCCGAGGTGGCCCGCTGTTTTTTTTTCGTGCAACTCCCTCAAAATGCTTAATCGAAGCGAGGCTGGGATGACTGGCTTATACTCAAGATTTTCGTTCGTTGTTTTCGTATAGAATAATAAATTATCTATTATTTCATAGTTTTTTGCTCTATTTCTTATCGCATCGATATCTGTATGCTCAAAGCCTTCGGGGTCTTTCAAATAAGCATAGATATTTCCAAATTCAGGATCAGCTTTCAGTTCAGTAATAACCGTATCTCTAGAATCTAAAATTTTTGAAGTCAACACAGCGCATTTAAGTTCATTACCTTCCTCGTCCAGTTTTATACGAGAAAGTGCGTCAGCTACATTGTTTTCCTTACCCGGTTTATATTTTATTGTGATATTATATTCTTGGAGTTTTAAAGCCCATCTTATTAACCTGGGCGTTAGGTTTTTTCCCGAGTAAAGTCTACCAACAGCCGCATGATCCGAAAAGACAGTTACTGACGATTTGCCGAAATAAACTCGAAATTTGTGTACAGCCATTAATACGGCTAATGTTTCTCTTTCTGTAGCTGTATAATTCCTTTGTGTTTGATTCAATGTTTTACTAAAAAATGCCAGCGGATGGTTATTTTGCATAAGAACCGCTCCCACCGCATAGTCTGATGCATCTGCCGCAATTTCCAGGTTTTCATCCCCCTCAGGGAATTTTAAAACAGGGGCATTAATAAGCGCTTCTTTTAATCTTTCAAAAGCCGTGTTAGCTTCCGCTGTCCACGTAAATTTACTCTTTTTTCTTTTGATTACTAAGAGTGGTTCAACAATATTAGCGAAATCTTTTATGAAAGATCGATAGTAAGAACATAGTCCAAGGAAAGACGAAAGTTTCTTGGCGGTGTTGGGCGGTGGGAAATTCTTAATAGCTTTTATTTTTGAATCTTGCGTTTCTATACCCTTTTGCGAAATTTTATAACCGAGATATTTAAGTTCTTTAGTTGCGAACTTGCATTTTGAGGCGTTAATTGTAAGACCGGCCTCTTTTAATAATTTAAAAACTTGTTCGAGATCACTAATGTGTTGTTCCAACGTACTACTCGTTATAATTATATCATCTAGATAAATTAAAGTTGATTTTCCTAGGACAGGCTTTAGAACAATGTCCATAGCTCTCTGGAATGTTGACGGGGCCCCACACAACCCAAAAGGCATGCGTAAAAATGCATAAGTGCCCGATTTTGTTATAAACGCGGTTTTATGTATATCTTCGGGTCTCATAGCTATTTGATAGTAGCCAGACGTTAAGTCCAAAGTAGACATATATCTCGTCGATTTGATCTGTCTAATGATCTCGTCTATAACCGGCAAAGGGTAAACTGGGAATTTAGTTATGCTATTTAGTTTTCTATAATCGATAGCAAACCTCCAAGCCCTTTTATCCGAAGGAGGAAACTCGTTCTTTTTCCTACATAGTACGACTGGACTCGCGTATTCACTATTTATGGGCGTTATTATTTTATTCTTTAACATCTCCTGAATATGTTCTTCGATGATTACGTCTTTTTGTTTGTCATAGCGGTAAGGTTTAGTCCTACAAGGTTTTTCGGCATTTAATTGAATCTTGTGAGTTACAATCTGACAGTTTCCCGGCTTTTCTGAAAACAAATGAGAAAAATTACTCACCACTTGCTGTATTGCTTTACTTTCCTGGTCATTCAAATGGCTAAGGTCCAATTCAGGTGTCTCCACCGGTTCCACCACCCTCTGGTCCATCTCCAGCACCACGGAACTATCTTGAAAATTTAATTTGGCCCTCGCGGCCCTTAAAAAGTCCATACCTAAAATAAGAGAGTGTTGGAGGTGTTTCACCACAAAAATTAATACTTTGAGATTTTCCTCTTTTACCTGTACGTTTAATGCTACTTTCCCGATGCAGTGACATGTTTTTCCTTGCGCCGCTATAATTTCCGTATTTCTGGTTTTAAAGAGTCGTATCCTATAAAAATTCTTTCTGAAGAACTTTTCACTCATGAAATTGCCTTCTGCCCCTGTATCGATGAGGGCTTCTACTGGTACATCGCCAACCAGGACTTGTATAATTGGTAGCTGTGAGTTTTTTACGATGACTGTATTTAGATGTCTATTTGAGGGTTTTTCTAAAACTTCCGGGGTCTGGACCCTCCCTTTCACAGGCCCCTCTAGTCGTTTAAAGCTTTCCTTTCAATCTGTGTCTTCTGGGTACGCGGATGCTTATTTTCAAATTTTCTTTTTGGGCCTTGCCCTTCAAGTTTCGATGCGTTAGCTTGATAGTTCTTTCCCCCATATGAGCGATTTCCATTTCTTGTTTCCTCCTTCCTTCTGGTACTTTGAGAATATGTTTCCCCTCTCGCTCTTTCCGCGATTCTGCGATTTTGAAACTTCACCGCCAATTCGAAAAGTTCCTGCAATGTGGTTGGGTTTCTAATTTCAAAGTAGTCTTGGACAGCGGGTAACAATCTTGGTAATATTATTTCAATAATCTCCGCATCGGGTTTTTTCCCATACAACATATCCGTTAGCTTGATTTTTCGTAAAATAAAGTCCGTCAATTGTGCTGTATCCCATTGATAGAAACTATATAGCTCGGCTTCCAGCCGTGCGCGATCTTTCACTATGGGGAAGGCCTTTACTAACGATTTTTTGAAATTTTCAAAAGTATACGTCGGGCTTCCAAATTCACCTAGAAGAAATTTGCCTATATTTTTCCACCATAGCGCGGCCTGTCCTCTTAGTGCTGATGTGGCGATAGCAACTTTTTGTCTTTCGGGCACAGGATACAGCTGAAAGTGGTTTTCTATACCTTCTAAAAATACGGACACCGAATTTTTTCCGTCGAAATATACGTTTGGCTTGATTGATGCTCTCAAAGTCTGGACCAGGTATCCAAATCCTTCTAACTGCGTTGTCATTTCTTGGTGTTGTCCAGCGGCTTCCATCCAGTTTTCGGCCATTTCAGTTCGATAAGTGTTCGGGCGCCAATATAACGTTGCGCGCCTCTAACTAGCACGCAACCAAGAGGTGACCGTGAAAGCTTGTATAAACCACAGAGTCTTATAAAGGGTTTAAGTCCCTTTTTATTCAACGTACTAATTTACAATTGCGTTCTCTTGACGCTTACAAACGGTGCCAACTCGGCAGTCAAAATAAAAATACGAGGGCCATCCAGGAAGTAGATTACGTTTCCGTCTGTGTCCGCTAGGGGCGGGGCTAGCGCGGCCATCTTGGGGTCAGAGCGTTGCGCAGCTCAGTCTGCATCTAGCCGTGCTAGTGAGAGGTTCGTGCTGTGCTCCGTTCAGATACTGTGACGGTTTGAAATGTCTGCGTTAATTGAAAATCCCGCGAGCTGCGCTCAGTAATAAGGTTTCTGACTGCAAAAAACTGTAAACCGATAGAAATCTATCGGCAGCTTCGTGAAGTGTATGGGGACAACATTATCACTGAAGGTGGAGTGCGTCAGTGGGTCATAAGATTTCAAAATGGCCGAACCAATGTTCACGACGAAGATCGAAGTGGGAGACCCAGCATAGTGACCGCCGAACTTCTCGAAAAAGTCGATGCTAAAGTCCGTGAAAATCGAAATTTCACAATAACGGAACTTTCTTTGAGTTTTCCACAAATTTCGCGAAGTTTGTTGCACGAAATCATCAGCGAAAAGCTTGGTTACCACAAGTTTTGTGCAAGATGGAAGGCAAGAAGAGGTAACGAAGTGGTTGAAGGCGCAGGCGGCCGAATTTTTCGACGAAGGAATTTCCAAGCTCGTACATCGCTACGATAAATGCCTTAATTTGTATGGTGACTATGTAGAAAAGTAGTATTTGAGTGTGGCTTTCATCTGTATATAATAAAATTTGTTTCCTATACTTTGTTTATTTTTTTATTCCAAAACGTAATCTACTTTCTGGATAGCCCTCGTAAAAACCTGAAAAGAAATTAAAGACAATATTCTAACTACGAGGCTCTCTCAAATAACTAACTCACCGCGTTTTACAATACGGCTGCTAATTCAGCAGACTTGAAGCTCACTGGAACAATTGCAACTACTTCCCGCCAAGCACATAGGCCGCAACGCGGGGTTTTTCAAATCTCTATAACTACCTCCGCGCTCGCTAAGTAAGAATAACTCTCTCTCACCGAACTTGTTTCCTTCTATTTAAATCATACTACTTCCGCTGATAATTTGAATGCTTGCGCGTTCTACTCAAATTTACATATTCTGGCATTGGCAGTTCCAGGGGAAAGTAAGGATTGACAGGAAAGATAGTTTAAACTTAAAATAAATGTTAGTTAAAATAAATATAAACCCTACAAGTGCATCACTGCAAACGCAAACACCTGTGGCTTAAAGTCAAAGTAAAGCAAGGGATGCCTAATGAACAGCCCATTGTACTGTTTGATATCGAATTGATCTTGCAGATACCGATTCTTGTGTTATTGACTGTATTCCTTGTAAAAAGGTTGCAAACGGTGACAGTGCGCTCCATCTGTGTACAATATGCTTATGTTCCCATAGAGGAGTGTGACGAGACAGTTGCCATTGCTTCTGTCCGTCCGTCATTTCCTCATGCATCGATTTCATATTCGCCCCTTCCTACGTCCGACACGATGACCGATTTTCCTTAAGGATGAATCCGTAATCTCTGTATGCAACGATTCTGCGTTGGGTCCAACTCAGAATCGTGTTCGAATGATTCTTATTTTTTTGTACGAGGCATAGTGACGCTGCACATGGAAAAACTCTCACGAGAGAACAATTCGCGTTATCCAAAACGGCAAAGAAGGGCTGCAATCGCGTCGCTGAAATCTTAGCCATTTGCAAATTCCATCGCGGTTTACACATAGTGCAAGTTTCATACTGTTTATATGCTTCCTTCATGGTGTTACATTCTGAATGCTCAGTAGTTTATTTTAACGACATCTTTGATAGTGTCCAGTTTTGGTAATTTTTGCAGAGCTAGGATTACACAACCAAAAAGATAATTTTAAACATTTATCGAAATGTTCGTCATTTAAAGAATTTCTCATTTTTGATTTTCATATATTTATATCAGAAAATGAGAGTTCCGTCATTTATATAAAATAAAACATGCCATCATTATACAGAACTAGGTGTTTTTCTTAGTGTATTTCCAACTGCGTGTTATGGATTTGAAGTATAAGTTACTTTGAATTTTAACTTCTAACTGTAGTTGTATACGGTTTGAATTCATTGTTATTGAGATTTGAGATGAAACTTCCATACTGAATTTTCATTAAATAAAAAATGAAAAATGTAAAAGCGTAAAAAGTGTAAACAATATTAGTAAAATATAAGGAGCTCAAGCATGGCTCCTATGCTGCAGTTTACTGGTTGAATTTTCGAAGAAACATGTTTGGACTTGGGCAAGGACGTTGTTTATTGTCAAGGGTTCTTCTTTAATCCAAATCACGAACTAAAATGATGACAGAAAACTTGGGTTTTGAATTAATGGGATGTGTCTGAGCTTCCCTTAATACGTGGCGGAATATATGAATAATTAAGATACTTCTCATATATGTCGTTGTTGAAACGGTCTGCACATTATGCAGATTATACGAAGGTCTCGTGTTACGTTCCAACAAGAATACGTTTTATTTTTAACATTAGTCAGTCCTCAAACTCATTTATTCTCTACAAGCTGTATTAACTATAATTATTTTTTTTCTTTTTGAGTAGTATATACTATGCAGGTTAAAGATTTGTATTTTTCGGCTATAAAATGAAGCCGAATTTTATATATATTGCCGTATGCAAATGGTATGAGATAAAAAATTGTGAACTGTTACTGTAAGGTAGCAAGAACTTTTAGTTAAGAATAACACATCAAGTTCTGGAACAGAGTATTACCTTGCCCGTTTGCGTAATTTAACTAGCAAATTTTGCGTGAGATGGGAAATGAATATCCTACGTGAGGTTAATGCAAATAAGATGACTCTTGGCACTATTCAGAATACTATAAGATTTTTCTTTCTCAGCCTTCTTCATGTATGATTTTAGCGGAGATAAATGGGAAGGATTACAGTGAGTTAAAGTCCAGTAAAGAGTAAATAAGAGTAAACAAATCATGATTTCAATGTTCGAATTCGAGCATGATGTTATTTTATGTTCTAAAACTCACACATATTTATTCGTACAAACAGTTGAGCTGTAAATTAAATGCAGTATTATTACTTAAACTGTTTCCCAAGGTTAGATTCGTAGCTCTTCGGCTTCTTTTTTCCGGGGGGGGAGGAGTTTTAATTTTCTTCGATGAAAATATTCAAGTTACTTTTTGTTATCTATTTATCATCGCATGCGCATAGCGTTCTTTCTTTCATGTAAATGGTAATTTATTTTAAGCTGGAAGTTAGTTTTCAATTTTGAGGGCCCTTAAAGCAGTGCTCCGCAACCGGTGTGCCACAGCACATTGGTGTGCCATGAGTAGGATATAGGTGTGCCGCAATCAAATACATGTATTTGACATTTTGCAATTTTTTATCATGTACTTAATACACAATGACATTTTTTTTTCCTTAATAATGTCTATTTTAAATGTTTTTATATATTTCACTGTTGTGTGGTTGTGTGTGTGATTGTAAGTGTGTCAGCATTCGAATTTTTTCGGCACTTCCTTGATAACTCGGAACTCAAAAATATATAACTTTTTTTAAGCGCGGGTATCACATTGATAATTATTATGATTGCATATAAATAAATATGTTATGGTTTTATAATTGTATATTTTTCAAATTAAAAACAAAAATTTATTGTAAATTTTGTGTATAAATCAATACATATATACATTAACTTTTGGTGTGCCACGAAATTCCAGAAAGATTTTTTGTGCGTCGCAGGTGAGAAAAGGTTGCGGAGCACTGCCTTAAAGGAACAAAAGGTTTATATTTGAGCGGTAATAGTCCCCGACGTCCAAAGGTCATGGAATTGAAAATGAAGTTGAAAATGATGGTCAAAATTTTGATTTGATTGCTTTTGAAAATAAGTTAGAAATATTTCAGTTGTAATATATTTAAAATCGCAATAAAAATAATAATAAATGAATTCAAAATTTTGTTAGCAATATTTTCAGGAAAGAAAATTAACGATTTTTTTATCTTCAAGACTAATTTTGCCATGACAGAGCTTGAATCTTTACCCCCTTTGGGACTTGAGCCAGTTTCTATGTATAGTTTTTAATTATCTTTTTTTTTTTTTTTTTTTTTTTTTTGTCTTGTTCCGCTTTAATCAGAAAACGGGGGAAAAAAGAGATTGTTGCAAAAGAAAAATTCCAATTAACGACAAAGTTTGATATAATGTTTTTTTTATTATTTAGTTTAGCAGTGTTATAAAAGCCTCCTTAAAATATGACTTAAAATGTGAATGAATAAAAGATTATTTCGGGCACTAAAATATAATTTCTCTAAATGCAGAGAAAGCTGTAGAAGAAAAAATAATGTTCAATGTAAAATCTCTGATATGGATGTCTTCATTCCCAGAATTCTTAAAATTTTTCACTTTGACTTTCGTGACATAAAAGTACTTTTAGTATTATTATTGCTCTCGAAGAATTTATGAACCAGAAAAGTATGCATGGCATAAATGTTCACTGTGAGTTGGGATTTCCGATTCTGAAAAGAGAAAAAGGTATTTCTGAATGGGCTTTATCTTCCATAACGTAAAATTTCTTTTTAGGAAACGAAACGCATGTATGATTTATTGATTCTTTCTTTTCAAAGATTTCAGGCATTACTGTATCATTTTTGCGCTTTACAAAGTAAGAAATGTTTCTGTAGAACTGTTGAAAATGGTATTCAAAACCTATCCATCTACAAGAAGGAATAAAACAAGAGTATTTTAGATAAAATGCATCAAAAATAATGAGGAATGATTCAAAAATATGTAAAGGTAAATACAAAAAATAAAGGCAGTTGGAAGTGTAGATACATTAGGTTATTTTGAAGACATGAAAAATGTGCAATGCCCTCCCCGTGATTCGTAACTGGACCTCTCGAATATGCGCCGAGTGTGTTAACCGTTAACCACGAAGGCTTCCTGGAAGGAAAGAGACAATGCCTTATATACTCCCCCTTTTAAAGAGCGATTGGGGATTAGGAGACCCATTCGCCAAATCCTGATGGTTAAGATTCATCATCCACCACCTTTAACTCGGGATCCACTGTAGAGTCATTAGGTTATTTTGAAGCAGGAGACATGTCTTCGCCGAGACTCGAACCTGGACCTCTCGAATCCCAGTTACTACCAGCTATGGTCCAATGGATGCCGTCACCGACTGCACATGGACCTTATAAGAAATAGACTAACCCAGTGGGCGGGGCGCGCGTCACCGACATGTCGGCAAGAAAGAGTAGGGACGATCTGGTTTACTTTAACATTGAAACCTATGGCGTTTGTATCACATAACTCTTTTTAATTATTAAATGTGATACGTTGTATAGTGATGATATTATGAAAGCCACAGTTTTTTTTTTCAAATAGGATTTAATATATCTCATTAAAGCACTTTTTACTGCATTTCGCGCATTATTTTCACGCGTAATTCTTGTACAAACATCTTTACTTTGGTAAAACGGTAAAAATTCTTAGCACAAAAATTATGAACTTAATTTTGCGTAAAAATAAAGTAAAATTAAATAAGATTGATAGTACGTGATGCTTTGAAATAAATAAGGTAAAATTAAACAAGATCTGATAAATTTTTTTTAATTTAATGAAAATTTTCAGGCAGTGATTTTCCAGACTATAATAACATTACAAAACGATCATATTTATTTGATTATATGATCATTAAATTACTAACATTAAAGTGGATTAGTTATTCTAACAATTCATAAAATTCGGAGCATAAAATTTTCTAAGCGTAATGAAGGGGGAAAAAATAAAATAAAGATAATAAATCATGCTATAATACTCATCTATAATTTTAAAAAAGCAGTACAACTTAGAATTTTAAACAAAACTTTCAAAAATTCGTTTTTAAATATTTTAGTACTTTTTACTTATTTACACCAATGAAAAGCATAAAAATTGCAAAAGAAAATTGCTTGTTTGAAATTTTCTATTAGTTCAGATTTAAAATATTATTTTCTAAAAGAAGTACTTACAAATTTCCTGACACCATAGGAAAAGCTAAAAAAATATCCAGCCCTGAAAGCATGCAATAGCTTTATATCTATTTAGAACGTTAATTATTCTTGATAAATATGCTAAAGTTTTAAAACTCAATCTCAATTTCAAAAATAAAAATATATAGAAATTCTAATTTGTGAAATGAGGCGCTACATACAGCTTTTTCTTGATAATTATACACGCTGCAATAGTCAACCAATGTTAAATTTCTGCAAGTCGTCCCTACTCCTCCGGCTGTGATCCAGGTGACAGCCGGCAACGCCTCAGACGAGGGAGAAAACCCGTTTGGGTTAGTCTATTTCTTATAAGGTCCATGCGACTGCAGTCGTGACGTCAATAACTGTCTGTTTTGATACCAGTTTCCGTCTCTACTAAACCGAACTGCTAAAGATCCTATTTCTTCAAACTTCAGTATCATTCCTTTCAATTCATTAATTGTTAGAGCGCCTTTATGTAAACTGTTACAACTTTTAAACTCACAAAGATTGGTAGTTGCTTTCGATAGATGATGATAAAATAACTTCACAATTGACACGCTGTGAGGTTAAACGAGACGCATGTTGAACCCACCTTAATATTCGGAATGCTCTTCCGTGGTTTCCCTTATAGACGGTATTATTGACTTAGCTGTCGTTTACGTAACCGATCGTATGTTATTTTAAAATTTTACCTGCGTTCCATGCAGTTTTTAGTTAGAAAAGCGCAACATTTTCTCGTATCGGCAACTTTCAGGAGTATTTTTTATCATGGAATCTTAACAAACAAGCAAGAAACGCACTCATTTCCCGGCCAGCATGCTGGCGTACCAGAGCATTTTCTCATTCACCCCCGACCGTCGCATATTTGTGCCAGTGTCTTGGAGCGTTTTAAAATCTGTAACTTTTGCAACAAGGTGGCGTTGTATGTTCATAGGATTCATAGGATTTGAGATACGTGTAGATTTGACCTTCTCGAAATGAGATAAAAAATGAGTCATTGAGGCGAGAAAGGAAAGTATAATGTAAACATAAACATTCACGTTTCTGATATTCCTCCGAATTTTTTTTTTTTTTTTTTTTTTTTTTTTTCCGTATGTGAGTTCTGGAAATCTGCACTTGGCCAGTGTTTACTGTATTATAACTACACACTGTTTTTCCGAAGGAGTACTTCACTGGTAATACATTTTTCCCAAGATATCGAATTTATAATCTTTTAGGGTTAATGTGGGAAGTTCTGTTACGTTTTGCGTTGCTTTCGGATGCATTTTGCTTCTTCCATTTTTATTTTGGAAAACCTTCATTGTAGTTATGACGAGAAAGCCTTATATATCAGAGGAAAGATATACTCGCGTAGTAAATGAGTCAATTAATGACATGGATTAGAGTTATGATTCATTTTCTAAAGTGATAGTTCTAATGATTCTGATAAAGGCATTTCTTAGAGATTGAGCTCTCTGAATGCCTGCTTTCCACTTCCCGCGAAAGATTTTGTTACTTCTTCTTGTAAATTGTCTTTATAGCACTTTTTAATTAATTTTTAAGTTTATTAATGTGTTTCGTCAGTTGAAACTTTGGAATAATTTGAATAGCTCATCCGAAAATTATTTTTAAAGTAAGCAGTTTTTTAAATGTATTTGTATGTAAAGTAAATAAAAAAGACTAGTATATGTTAATTTTAACGTACATGATAGCTTAAGTAGTATTCTAAAATGGTACCAAAAATTATGACGTTACGACTTAAACTTTTTTTTTAATTATTCCCCCCGCTCTCAGGTTAGGCTTAGCGACGCAACTCTCCCCCCCCCCGTCCTATGGGAGCATTATTTTCGACTCTTCTCCATCCCAAGGGAACGTCTTAAACAAAGATGCGTCGTCTCGAAAGGGTTAAGCAATAAACTAGTTCAGAAATTAGACCAATAATGTATTAAATGCTTGCAATGATCAAACCAAAAGTTCAGTAAATCGTGTAAACTGATATGTAGTGCAAATAATAAAGCAAAAATGCATAAAAACTTAAAAAGTATTTACATCTCTCGACACACCGTCGTCAAGGGGTTGGTATATCGAGAAAAACAAGTAAAACAGCGTGTTTCTTAACTGACAATGAAACAAATAAAACTAAATTTCAAACTACCTTAAACTACAAAAAAAAATTTATAAAACAACTTGTGTTTTTATCAGTCCACCGCTTATAGGTTTGATTAAGAAGAGTACTTGCTCAATTTTCCACAGATCCAGATTCCGTTAGAATGTAAATAATTGCATAAAACAGCAACAAAACCTTTCATTGATATAAATACGAAACATGTCAAGCAAACTAATTCTTAAACTAAATACAAACAACACGTAAAAATAGTAAACATAACAGGGGAATCAAAATGTAGCCTGTAAGAAAACTATTCTAAATAAGCAAACAACTATTGTGTCGAATATTAGGTATAAATTAAGTTCGTAAAAATCAGTCCAGAAACATTGCATATATTAAATCTTTTTGTGATCAAAAGCAATGGGCTAAGTTAACCCTAATATGCGCTTCTTAGCAAATAAATAATATCAAATTTATTTGTTAAATCACTGATGGCCAATCCATGGCACGCATGCCACAATGCGGCACGGCGGAGTTTTAACAGTGGCACGCGGAGAGTTATTGAAAAATTTAAAAATTTGAAAAAATAATAACGTCGTCTTTAAGAATTTTGTCAAAATCCGTAAAATCCCTACAGCGCCCTGCTTGACACCAGTACAACGATGCCGCAAGATACGCGTGTTCATGGGATGAGCCCAATCAGTGTTAAAAAGAGTCCTTTTAAGTCCCATAGCCTACAGTTTGAGTTGCCTTGCTCTGGCGCCGTTGCATTTTGCTACGTTTGCCAGTTCCGAAGCGGAATGACTGCGGCAATCTGGCTGTCTGGCTCAGTTAAAACTGCGAGCAAGACGCTAAGCCTTTCTTTCTAAACTGTTTTTAGATTTTGGAGTCTAGCGTTGTTGTTTTAAAAATTTTTTATTCACTATGTCCGTGAGTAAAAACTTTGACATCGGGAAGGAAATATGAAGAATAAATATATTGCAATTCGTGATTTTAAAACTGTCTGGGAAGAACAATTTTTGTTTACGCGTTAAAATACTTCCAAAACTGTTTGTTTGATATGTGGAATTTATATAGCAGTATCGATAAAATTTAACCTGGACCGACATTTCAAACAATTTCACTATGATTTCAACAGCAAATACCCCGTCAGATCGGACTTGCGAAAGGAATGTATCAACATAAAAAGAGAAATCTCCAGCAATCCACAAGAGAAATCCAACAATCAATCCATGCTATTTTTTTCCAATATTTTCGAATGTAAAATTCCTCTTGAGACTTGAACAACCTTTTTCGAAATATCGCCTTTTTTTTTAATACTAGACCGAATACTTTCTTCGTTGTCCTATATTGTTCTTATGCTTGGTTCGCTTATAGTTAATTCTCTTGAAAGCGATGAAACACGTGTACTGTGTTTCACCTTATCCAAAATTTCAGTTTTCTGAGATAATGTCAAAACTGTATGTCTTTTTGCTTTATCAACTTTATTCTTACTCTTAGATGTCGTATTGAACTTTTCTAAATCAAATAAAATGCAAGTGCAAAAAGAGAAGAAGATAGGCACTGATAAATACATGAGTAATGCATGGAGGTAGGCAGTAAGATGGAGTCGCCCTAAACAAATTTCTCCGTACCCTGCTCTGAAGCACCGGCGATCCCTACGTGGTGACGAAAACATTGGGTCATTTACCATTGAGTTCTATGGGATTTGACGCGTTCGGGTGTAAATATTTTGTAATTACGTCGCAAATATACATATAAATGTATATATTTTCTTTTTCTACAACACTTCAGAGTCCTAAGTATGTGAAAACAACATATTTTTAAACAACATTTCATTCTGAACGGAATTAAATGCTATACTTTTCACAGGACAGTTTTCTCAGAATGGTTTAATTTGAATGAAATATTTTCACAAGTTTTCGTTAATTACATTAGAAAAAAAAATTAAGGTAATTCGATTTGATTCGGTTAAGGTACAAAAATTAAGATCAAAGTTTATTGTATTATTAATATTAAAATTATGCATTATTTCTTTTCTATTTATAGAGCTTCTTCCTAAAATACTTTCTTAAATATGACATGATTTTTTGGCTTCTTTTAAATCGAAAAATGTAAGTCAATGTATAATTAATGCTCTATTCGGTTCATTTTAAATTAGAGAATTATTAGGAATTAGCGAAATACTTTAAATAACATTTCTGAAAGGGAAAAAATAATTTTTTTTTTTTTTTTTTTTTTTTTTTTTTTGTATTATTTAAAACTTGTAACTGAGTTATTATAAAATGTAAAGGGAATAATTCTTTTAATTATACTTATCAGATTTTTTTTCACCCTTCATTTCAACAATACATATTCCAAAACTCTTTATTACGTTCTTAAGTGCGCATCTCATAGCATTTGCTTTACAATACCTTTTAACAGATTGCTTTCCAATACGAACAATTCTTGCTTAAATAGTTTTATAACGTATTTGTCAACAGGATTTCAATTTATGTTTACAATTCAATATTCAGGTTATTATATATTTAGATAACATTTATAATCATTATAAATTAGATACATTTAATCATTAGATTTCTTCACAGTACTTTCACAGTTGTTTATAAGTGAATAAATTCTTCATTTCAAATACATTTATAAATAATTTAATGAATATTTAAGTATTTTGTCAAAGGCAGATACATGCTTTTTGCAAGCACATGCATAAATACCCATACATATTTCCTATTTATCATTTCCGGCATGTGCAAATCTTTAATTTCTGTGCATTCACTATATTTTTCGTGTAAAGTAATTTACACTAATTTAGCATACACCCGAAAGTTTTACATAAAAAATATATATGAATATAATTTGAATGAAAATTATAAGTATTATTTTTAATACCCACTCAAAGGTCAGTTTTTCTTCAAAATTCCTCCACGATGGCATCTCTCTCTTTAGGCAGATAGCCCTTGCATGCATTACTCTATTTAATAAAAACTTAATCTGAACTATGTGCCTAATTACAAACATTTTAACATACATAATTTTATATTTACATTTAGCCATCAAGTTTCAAACTTTTCAAATCTTCTAGAAAATAAATTTTGGCAGATCTCTTTTAGCAATTTTCTTAAAATCTATATTTTTGTAGTGCAACAGCTTAGAATTTTATAAAACAAATTCATAATCTGCGCTTGGCAAGTGTTTACTGTGTTATACTGTTGTTAGTTATCGAAAAATAACCGAGATGTGATTTTTGCGTAAATGTCAGTAAACTATACAAATTGCTATTATCCATCACACTATGAATGTTTCTTTCATGCGAGAATGTCCCTTTTTCGATTTCTATGGAACTGTCGTGTGTCGAAATACTATCAGAATCTTGTCAAGCGAGCTTCTGAATGTAAACAAAGAACACCCCGTCTGGTGACCCAAGCTTCAAAGCAGTGCTTCACTTCTAGCGCGGAATGACCCCTCCTCCCTTTCTTACCTCCATGGAGTAATGCTTAGCTAACGCGAATGAAATGGGAGCAACTAGACGTGGATCACTTAGGCAGCGGACAGCGTTAAGTAGAGTTGTCAAATGCGCGTGTAGATGGTCTTTATAAAGAGGACTTTGCTGTAGTGACGCGGCCGATGCTTCGCAGCGTATCGCATATGAAATAAATTCTAGCTGTGGACACATTAGACGGAAACTATTGAGGTAATGCCTATGTGCAAAACACGTATGTGAGTTCTGGAAATCTGCGCTTGGCAAGTGTTTACTGTGTTATACTACCCCTCTCGACGAGGCACACACTCGATGAGAGACGCATACTCTGGATACTAACTGACTGACTGCGGACCAGCAGGGTTTATATAGCTTTCGGATTGTGTTCGAGAACATTCTTGGCTAAACCAGTAAAAATTCGTTCCAGAAGGTTCTCCATCAGTCCTTGGCATATGGCCAATTTTGTCGCCAAATGGGCGAATTCTCGCCAATTGTGGCAACCCTGCCTTTCCATGCCAATTTATGGCAACCCTAAAACTGCTTTGCGGGGAAGCCATCTGCCCGCGCCTTGACATTTCGTAACAATATATCAAATCTAATCCTTCTAGAAGAAAGCAGAATAGCTTACAGAGTTAACGAACGTTCCTAAGAATCAAATTTAGGAGTGATAATTTTGGCGATGAGTAATATACAAATACTGATTTAACTGCTTTCAGTCAATGCCATTGGTCAACAAATTTCTGGACTTCTAATATTCATCTACTGACTCTGCTAATTCTAATCTTCAACTGCTGAACTACATGGAATTTGACACTCAAAGAAAAATGCGATCATTGTCGTCTTAGAAAATTCAAGTAGTGAATCTCTACATGTTTGACGATGGGATATGTCCTAGAATTCACACAATTTTCCTTATAATTTAAAGTGCAGAAACTACACAACGGAAATTTACAATTATAATTTTCTTTCAAGAGATTTTTGTTTCCTTTCAAAATAATTATTCTTTTTGCAACTACACTGTTTTTCCGAAGGAGTACTTTACTGGCAATACATTTTTCCCAAGATATAAGCAAGGATAGGCCCTAATCTTTCAGTTGTTTAAGATATTCTTAATATAGATATCTTGGATTAACACAGGGGATGCAAAATGAGAATTTCTTTGTTATGAAATATTCAACATTTCCAGTTCTTGAGTAAGAAATCAACTTGATAGCCAGATGTCAAAAGAGATAAAATTACAGTAACTATCTCAAAAAAACTGATTCCTAGAAAATTTCAAAGCGCATATAGATAGACGTATAAATAAGTGTATTACAACTGAACTGAAGCAGAAGGACTGGGAAGAAAATTTATGTTTCGCTTCGAAACTCCGATATTGAATTCAAACAGAAAACTGCTTTATTTTGGTGCGGTTTAAATGCATTATTATCCAGAGTCTCGGAAGTTCGGAGGGAAGGAAAAAATATTACTCAAATAGAGCATATTTCCTTTTTCCTGTTGAGATGGTATTGCTGTTTTTAAAACAAATCTGAGAAACAAAGCGGAAATGCAAAAACATCGTTTTTCTGAAAAGACCTTTCTTTTAAGTTTATTTTCAATATTAAAAATATCTATAAAATTTTAAAATAAATGGGAATTGTTTAAGATATTGCTTGCACTTATCAGAAGTTTGTACTGGAAATTATTACTAAACGTAATAATTTCTTCTTTAGAGCTAATATATTTTTTCTCAGTAAACAGTCGCATACTTTTGTTTCTATTAACTAAATGAATTTTTCAATTCTTGCAGAACAGTTTTCATATTTCTGAATGAGTGAGTTTAAAGTATAAAATTAAGCATATGTTATTTTCTGTCTGTTTCCCTCCCCTGCGTTAAATGATGTCACACAGCTAAGGAAAAAATAAACAAAAATTGACTTTATTTACTTCCTTGTACGACATAAAGGAAGTACTGTAATCGCGAAAAATTTCGGTATCATATTTCAAAGAAAATATCCATTTCAACCGCTCTCAAAACCATTTGAACGATGGTTTTGTGTGACACCTGTACGTACGGATACAATAAAGGACTGTTTTTGGCAAAAAAAGATTGTAAAATGGATTTAAAATGAATTTAAAAGAATTTTTTCCTTGACGTCTGTACGTACGTATATATGTATCTCGCATAACTCAAGAATGAGTTGCCGTTAAAAGTCGAAATTTTGTATATGGGACTGCTATAACATGTAGTTGTGCACCTCCCTTTTCTGTTGCAATCGGCTGCACTAGTTGTATATATATATATATCCACTCTTGTTACCTGGCTCAGTGAGCTTACATTTTATTCTTATATATTGGTAAATTGTGCACTTTTTGTTTTAAAAGTAATTGAATTATGTGTTTTTTATGTTCTGGTTAAGATTTTTATGCCTTTAGTTAATCTGCATGCAATAGTTGTGGAATTATCAACAATTTAAAAGCTTAAGTGGCGAGTTAAGCCTGACGAACCGCCATTTTTTTACATTTGAAACTCAGCAGAATAGTGAATTAAGTCGGTTTCTGCACATTTAGTGCCTTTTTACCGAGTGGGACCAAAAGTAAACATTTAGCTTTGTGCATCAAAAAAATCTGCCTTCTTGGCCGCTGCCCGAATTGCTTGTTTTAGTGTTGAAACTCTAATTTTAATTCTAAATTTTTTATAGCTAACTCTGTTCGGTGCTTTATATTTGTATTTTATGTTAATGAAGATGTTTTGAGTTTTTATGCATTTTTGCTTTACCTCAAAGTGAGAACTGAATTAATTGAATGAGAAATATATCTCTAATGAAAGTCGAGGAAATAAGCTTAAATGAAATGCAAAAAATATGTATAATTTAATAGGCCATACAAGGAAGTTATGTGGTGTCCACATCAGATTTTTTTACTCATGTATATCATTCCTGTTTTAAACAGGAAGCTTTAAGATCACGATACTTTAGCTTTAAGATCACTTTCTTTGCTTTCTCATGAACTCAGTTACATAAAATCGGTTATTAATGGCTTTCTTCCACGGGCTATGATAAAGCTTTTAAAAGATTTTCATCTTGTCATCATAAAAAGCTTCATCTATTAGAAATAACCATAATGATCTTGTCACTATTCCATTTGGTCCTTCTTTCAGACACAAAATCAAACGAATTCTCCAGAAGATCAACGTTTTGGTCATTTTCTCAACTATCAATAAAATTCATTGTTCAGTTCTTATAGATACCATATCCGATTTTAATTCTTGGATCATTTATAACATTTCTTCTCACTATGGTTAGTCATACATAGGCCAAAGTGAAAGAGTTTTAAAATTTTTTTGTCAAAGAACACTAATCTTATGTTTGAAAAGCAGATATAAACAAATCTTCTATAACTAACCATAGTTGGGAACTTAATCACAATTTTAGTTTGGGTTCTTCAAAAATTATCCATAAAGCTTCTTTGGTTGGTGAATTGAATTTTTTTGAAGCTTTTGACTTTCACAAAAACTTAAAAATGAATTCTAATCCATTTTGCAAAATACTTTTGCTCCTGAAGAAGAAGGACCTGTGTCTGATTGCGCTCGAAATCGATAGAGTTTTATTCAAAATCAGAACCAAACTAAGGTTGCTTTTTAGGCTAATTTTAAATTTTGCACTAGGTTTTCTATTTAAGTTTTACATTATGTTACTTCCATTTAAGATAAAAATATTTAATTTCATATACTTTTGTTTTATTCATACGCTCTTTTGACTCAGTTGTCCCGATATGCAAGAAAATAAATTATGCAGCTTCGGAAAATTCTCGGAATTTATTGTCGCTTTATGAAATAATAAGAGTAGGCAGAATATCCGTTATCAGATCATGGCGTTGCAAAACAAGTGTTTTAACACAGTCCTTCCATTTTCAGATTTCAGGATAACAAATGCAGTTTTATCTTTGGGGATAATTGAGGTGTAGAGAAATTCGAAATTGTATTCATAGATCATGTGAGTGTGTGGAGGGGAGGAATATCTAGCCCCCGACCTCAAACTTTTAACTTATGAGGGATATAAGTTAATTGTCTGTAACGAACAACGGCCAAGCAACATACAATCAGATGCAAATGGCAAAAACAGAAGAACTTAAAGAGAGCAGACTTACTTTATGAATGCAAGAAATATGCCTTTTTTCCATAAAACTGTTATTGACCCTGTTTTGCTTTGTTTGCTAAAGCTTATTACTTTTCTGAGGATTTTGATAATATATAGTAGATATACAGAGGCTGTTCACACATTTTTTAGACGATGTATATTGTATTCACAAAACTAAATTACATAAAATTCTTATGTTTTAAATGTTCTGTTTGACATCCCTTATTCTGAACTATCTTTCGACACCGCAATTTTCAGGATAATAATGCCTTTTGAAGTGACAGAAGAGGTATTCTGTCCTATTTCTCCCGAACAGCTTTCCAGAGTCCTGCTACGGTTTTGGGACAACGTTTGGATAATGCAGTTTTTAAAAGTCCGAAAGCGCAAAAATCCATAGGTGACACATCGGGAGATTTAATAGGGATATCAGTGAAGGGTATGCCCTTGATACCAGTTTTTTGTTCCATTTGTTTTAGGAAATTTACTGTGGATTTTGATGTGTGACTGCTAGCTTTGTCCTGATGGAGTCTCACAGATGGATGGCACTGTGGGTAAAGCGATGGTATTTCATTCAGAAATATTGGCGATAAAATATGTTCCTGATAGTATTTGGAGTTAATCTTGACATTTTTTTGCACTCTCTTTATTTTTAACTTGCTGTTATAAGAAAAACCAGTAACAATCATGAATCCCTCAGAAAACTTTCTTTCGATTCGTTGAACCATGTACTTAATTTTTTTCTCCCCTTTTATGATAATAAATGGCTCTTTTCTTGTCACAATCATTTAAATACACACATGCTACATCTATTGTGACAATTGTTTTCCATTTCCTTTTGGATAAGTGTTTCTCCTATAGAATTCTGCAGCGTGTCCTGCGTTGAGCGATATGCTTTGGAAGAAGACGATGCGTTTTGCATGTGAGTGACGATGCACATTGCGTTTTTTCGCTTTCTTAAGATTTAAATCAACATTTATCATTTTCTTTACAGTGGACACCGAGCATTTTAATGATTTTGCATCTGTCCTTTGATTATGGGATTTTCTTTGAACATTAAACAACGTACCTTTGCAATAGTCGAAGATGTCCGTTTTTTCCTTGGATACTTGTTTGGAATTTTTGTCCCACTTGAGGCTCCAATTAGACGTTTCTTTCCTTTCTTGTTGATGATATTACCTATCGACGCTTTAGATATTCTCACATCGTTTTTGGATAACGGAGTATGCATATTTCTCTTCGGAAGGAGCGTAAATGTAGCCTTCGAACCACTGCTTTGTTAAATTCGCCATTTTGAATAAAAACAAAATTTTCAAGCCACAGACGATAATTTTGACTTTTAAAAACATAGTACAATTGCAATTACTTCTTTTGCAGCAAACGATGTTTTATTACCGCTTACCAAAATCGTCTAAATAGTGTGCGAGCAGCCTCTGTAAATGTTATGAGGTAACAATACAATATATGTAATAAAGCAGACTTAGATGTAATGATGTAGGAATGTTAATTGAGTAGATACTGAGATGTTGATCCATAATGAAGAGCAAACTTGGCAGCCGAGGCAAATTAAATATTCCATTTTATTTCAATTGACGTTTGCAGCAGCAAATACTTGACACATTAATCGTATCGGTTCCAAAACAGTTACAATTTTTATATTTCTTTAGAAGAAGGGAAAGCAGCAAGCAACAGTCTTTGCGACAAAAGACGTAGAAACAAATTGCCTTGTATTCAGCATGAAATCTTAAATTTATAATGAGTTAGTTCTGGTTTTATTGCATTTGATTGGATAACTAATAATGCCGCAGTATTATGATTGGCTGTAATATTATTTGATATTTAGTTCCATTTACGTCACCAGTGTTATGTAAAAGTCATATGATATGGATTATTCTAGAAGTGACGCAGTTCAGAAAAAGTTATTATTACTTTTAGAAAAGAGAGGAGAAATACCCAAATTAAAATTAAGAATTAACGGGTTATTGCTAATTTTAATTATAATTTATATTTACATGTTTTTTTATCTTACACACACATTCACTCACTCACATCTTTATTTATTGGATTATCTGTTTAAAGGTAAACATTTTAATTTAAAATTTTTAACTGAAATATTTTGTTTTTCACTTTTGTTTTCAATTCTTCTAATAAAATAGGATTTTATCTTTAGTTAACGTTATTCTAATTAGAATTTGCTTTATTTTTTCCTTGCTTTGGGGAAGCGCTATAATTTTCGGTTGAACTATTATAATTAAAATATACATTGAATGGCTAATTCTGAATACAGAAAAGCAAGGATTTTTTGTAAAAGAGAAATTTCAATTGATTTCAATGTTTCTCCTTCCCTGACGAAGTAGCGTTGAAGTTGATTGAATTCCTCTTCTGTTTTTGTTCATTTTTCTTTAAATTTCATTAATATTTTGAAATGGGGTTTTGCTTGTTTGAAAAGTTTTGGTTTTACCTTTTTTAAAGTTCTTTGTTGCATTTATAAGATTATTTGAAATTTATTAATTATGAATTTCAATTCTTGATCTTTGTGAAATATTAGTTCTAAATTTCTTACTTTATGTCTTTAATTATATATATATGTTACGGTGAAACACCGAAATCTGGAGAATGTCGACTTTCACCGGTGAATGTCAACATCCACATAGTCGCTTGGTGTATGCCCGAAAAATTTTCCAAATACTCTTATTTCTGACTTACACCGGTGAATGTCGACATTCACCATGTACTAATGGTGAATGTTGAATAAGACTGTTATATTTCCTTCTCCGTAATTCATTCGCGAAAAAACGCACTTGAGACTCAGAATAAGAACTTAAAACACACAGTACATTCAAAATGAGAAAGGAAACTAAAGAAGTTATAAACTTACCAAATTATGTGATTCAAATCTTATTTATTGTAACAACTTAAACTGTTATGACACTTTGAATTGCACAAGAGGCCCTTGCTTTTATAACTGCATTTATTTGTGGAACACTTCCTTTTGGAATGGCAGCGTGTACATATACTCCTCTCTTTTCGACCTACACCAGAGCATATCTGTGATTGTCGACATACACCAGTGAGGGTCCGAATGTACAAGAATGTAGAGAAATATTCGATCTTTCACCGACGTATTTGGTGAATGTTGACATTATCCGGTGAAAGTCGACATTCTCCAATTTCGGTCTTTCACGGTAACATATACGTATATATAATCATAAATTATTTAGATGAATTTATTCAGAGGCAGACGAATTAAGATTAAACTTTGATTCATTATTTAGTTCAACAATGAAAAATATGATAAGTGCACCTGAATGTTAATATTTACGGATCCGATAAAATTCACGTTACACAGAACGTCTTCGAACTCTGATATGTTAAACTAAGAGACTAAGATATGCATTTAATTCTTTAGATAATCATCAATTAAATTCATAAACTAGTTACTGAATTCTTTAGGTTAAGATAAACAGGATAATATAAATTTTAACCTGATATTTGAAAGGATTTGAAATAGCTGTGCATCCTTGATCGTGGTTCAGCATGCAGCTAATTAATTTCAGCAGATGCCATCTCTGAATTCCTGAATTTCGTTTACGTATTTTCGGAGTATATAAAGTATTTCATTGAAAACAGAAAGTGGATCATATAAGGGATGTGACATTCACAGTGTAAAGAATGAAGTTCCTGTCCTGGCTTGAATTGCTCCAAGCCTCAATATTACATCACTGTTTTTTTAACGACAAGTAATACTTGCTTGTAAAAATTCCATGTTAAATAATTTATTTTATATGGTACTTTGAAAGCATTTTAGACTGAAATTAATTAAAATATGAAAACTGGACAGAAATATTAGTTGTATGTGTGTTTTTATGTTAAAGCAGAAAAATAACAAAGTTATTCCTTTGTATTAACACAAGTAGGTGAATACATGTTTTATGAATAATTTCTATTGAAACTTACTCTTGTAATTAATTATTTTCAGTAATTTAAAATATATTACCGAAGTCATATTTCATTTACGAATAAGGTAACAATTATTCGAACATGTAACCAGGCTTACCAAAAATATCGTTGAACAGAAATTTGTGCTTCTGGAAAGGTTAAAAATATATATAGCAAGAACGCTGTGACAATACTAAAAATCCCATAATCTCCTGATTTGTCTTCACCCTATTTTTATTAGATTTCCTGTTGAAAGGGCAGTGATTCAGAGAATTAATGCCCTTTACGAGAGTCATCTTAAAAGAACTATCATAGGATTGTATCTTACAGCTATTATAACCGTTGCCACTGTCTGTTATCACCAAAAATAATGTATTCTATACATTTTAATTAACTAATATTTTCTCCATCAATGAATAAGTTTTACTAATGTATTTTTGCAAATTTCCATGTTTGAGAGATTCCGTGCAATTAATTCATAAAGTTTCATACTTTCAGAGTTAAAAGTAATTGTCTTAATCTTCACTTTTATAAATAATGATATTTTGATAAATAGTATTATTTTAATTATAAACATTTAATGGGCAATATGGTAAGAATTTTTTTTTATTTAAACACTATTACCATTTTGAAGTAAACTTGCTTATTCATCTACCATGGTAAACGCATGTGAAAAATATCTGATGCGGACACCACATGATTTCATTGTACGGACTATTAAATTACACACCTATTTTTTTCCCTTGCACTTTATTTAAGGGGTGTTAGAACCCCGAAATCTTCAAAAAATTGTGATTTCGGATTTTTGCATTTTCAAATTCTCTACACTTTTATCTTTCTAAAAATACCATTCTTTAATCTCTATGAAAATTAGAACTGTAAAAAAATCTAGTTTTAATTTGTCATCGACTGCTTTGATCAATGAGGATTTTTACATAAAAACACGTTTTTCTCCAAACGTGATTTTTTTATACTCGATGTACCTTTTCTCAGGAACTACTGCTCACAGGTATCTAAACTTTTTATGGCTTATTTATTAGTTTCCCTAATATTTACTGAAATGAGCTTTTTGTAATAAACTTGGAAAAAAAAATTAATTTTTTTTTGTGTGAGAAAAGTGCTAAATTTTACTATGCGTAACAAAATATTCTGTAATTTACTCTAAAATTCAAAATGTTTCAAAAGCTCATTTGAGTATAATCAGATACCTATACTTTAATTACAGAAGAAATTTCAAGCTTGTATCTATAGCAGATTTTGAGAAAACGTACATCGAAATTGGACAATTTAACATTGTCGGTATAGGGGTTTCTGATACCCCTTAAATACATTTCATAGAATTTCATTAGAGATATATTTCTTATGCCATGAATTCAGTTCTCACGTCGCGGCAAGACAAAACTACATAATGGCTCAAAACATCTTCATTAAAAATTCTAAAATACAGAATAACCTAAAGCATCAAATACAGTTGAAAACAGTTTAAAAAATTTACAATTATAATTAAAGTTTCTACACAAAAACAACAGTTCGTCCAAGGAAGCAGAAATACAAAATTTTCAGTGCACAAAATTGAACTGAAGACACTGAAGTTGGTGCACAAACAGACTTAATTCACTATTCTACTAAGAGTTTTAAATTTAACCAAATGGTGACCTCGTTAAGTTTAGCGCCATTTAAACTTTTAAATTGTTGATAATTCTACAATTATTACTTGCAGATTAACTAAAAAATTAAAAGCCTTAACTTAAAAATAAAAGCCTTAATTATGTTGTTCTTATGTTAGAAAACATAAGAACAACATAATTCAACCATTTTTAAAGCAAAAAATGCAGAGTTTACCAACATTATAAGAATAAACATACTGAGCTCACCGGGATGGGTAACAGGGTGGAATATATGTATGTTTCGTGCGGCCGATAGAAGCCCCACACACACACACAAAATTTCAACGTTCTATGACTACTCGTTTTTGAGTTATGCAAGATACATTCATATGTACGCATAGATGTCTCGAAAAAAAAATAATCTCTTAATCCCATTTTAAATTCATTTTGCAATCCGTTTCGGAAAAAAGAGACCTGTACGTACAAATGTCACGAAAAAAAAAAAGTTTAAATGGACTGGAGAGCGGTTAAAGTGTATATTTGCGTTGAAATATGATACTCAAAATTCTTCGAGATTACAATACTTCCTTTATTTCGTACAATAAAGTAACAAGGATGCTTTTTCAGTTAAAAAATAAAACTCTCCTACACGAGCACTTTTTCTTTTCTTTATGAAGGTAAATGCTTCCTAAAGAGCAGAATAAAGGTTACTTTTTTTTTTTCTTTTTGTGCTTCGAAGCTGAAATTTCGTCAGCCCTTAACAACAGAGGAATGTTGCCGTTTCCCCTTCAATTATAAATCCGATATAAACTTTCATTGCCCAACAATAAAATACTTTATGGATGCTTTTCGTTGCTTAGCAGCGAATTGTTAACTAAAGTTTAAACAAAGGCAAACTAATCTTTCTTTCCTCTTTATCTGGTGTTGGTTTACATGCAATAAGAGCAGGGGTAATTAATCTTTTTAAGAAAAAATCTTTTTTAAGAAGAACGAATTGATTTTCATTACTTGCAGAGCTTGCAGTCAGTATCAAAGGTGATAAAAATAGCTAGAAAATATAAAGACAAATAGAGGAAACAGAGGAATAAGCAGATTTTGTAACGGAATGTGTGTACTCAAATGGCGCTTTGAGGTGGTACAGTGTACTATAGAATGGTAGATAAAAGCATTCTGCTGGCGTAAATCGTCATTTCTCGTGCGAATTCCGAAAGGTATATATATCGCTGCGACAAGTGGAGCTCACCGACTTGCACTTTCTCTAGGGGCTGCGGATGGAGCAGCTGCTAGAATATGGAAGTATTCGGAAATCGTTTCTTGTAGAATTTTTTAGTAATTGCTCCGTTTTAGCCTTAGCGCCATAGATACGATTCTATATAAATACCTCCGCTTTCGTGTAGCACTATATATACCACTAGAAATCCGCACTGAGTATTACAGTTCACCTCAGCAGCTTTTATCTCCCTATCAGTAGCGCCAGTACCACCTCAGCGCACCATTTTGGCACACTGAAAGTTAACTTTTTGTCCCACTAGGCAATAAGACTTAATTCACTAAAAATAACGTAATAACTTAATTCACTATTCGACTAAGAGTTTCAAATGTAAATAAATGGCGGCCTCGTTAGGTTTAACGCCACTTAAACTTTTAAATTGTTGATAATTCTACAGCTGTTACATGCAGATTAATTTTACAGCTGTTACATGCAGATTAATTTTACAGCTGTTACATGCAGATTAATTCTACAGCTGTTACATGCAGATTAATTAAAGGAATAAAAACCACTACTAGAACATAAGAACATGATAATTTAACTTTTAAAGCAAAAAATGAATAATTTAGTAACATATAAGAATAGAAATCTGAGCTCACTGAGCCGAGTAAGAGCGGGAATAGATATATATATGTTTGATGCGACCGATTGCAACTAAAAAGGAAGATGCACAGGTAGATGCTATAGCAATCCCATTTACAATATTTCACCGTTCTACGGCTTTGAGTTATGTGAGATACATACATACGTGCGTACAGACGTCACGAAAAAATCTCTTCTGAACCCATTTTACAATCCGTTTTGTTAAAAAACAATCCTTTATTCTTTCCGTATTTACACGTGTCACGCAAAAGCATTGTTCAGATGGATTCCAGAGCGGTCAAAATGGATATTTTCGTTGAAACATGACACCCGAAAATTTTTCGCTATTACAATACTTCTTTACTTCGTACGAGGGAATAAAAAGGAAAGTAATATTAAATTTTCTTAATGCTGAATAACCACATTAATGTATACTGCATAGTCATCGCGTTATATATAGCATGTAGCCTCATGTAACCGCGATGGGTCTCGGGACATATTAACCATGAATTAAAGGGTGCTATTCCTATGTAATGTATGCTTTTAATTTTATGTATGTACTTATCTACTCTCAGATAGTTGCAGCTGTCGTTGTTCTGTTAAGATCGTATCACACAGTCAAAATATTTTGGAAGAACAACTATTTTAAGTACAATTTTTCATTTTAGTCACATGATATGAAACGGCCAATCACCGCAGATCACTTTAGGATTAGCATATAAAGGGAAAACTAGTTCATTACAAATAATGGTTGTTGATGGGAGATTCGATGCTGAGAAATGATTGGTTATTGGAAACGAGCAACTAACACTTTTTTGCAAAAGAAAGGAAAAAATCGGGCGTTTTTCTTTAAATTGTAAAGCAACTAGAAAAATTGTCTGAAATAGTTTGTGGAGACATTAAGTTATTTTGAAGCAGGAGACAGGAAAAATGAGCACTGGCCTCAACGAGACTCGAACATGGACCTCTCGAATAAGTGCCGATTGTGCTAACCATTACACCGCAAAAGCATGCAGAAAGGAGGGAGAAAATAGCTTATATAACTCCCTTTTCAAAGAACAATTGGGAATTAGGAACCCAATCGCCAACTCCTGGTGGTGAAGAATCATCATCCACAACCTTTTAGTTCGTGTGCCACTATAAAGACATTAAGTTATTTTGAAGGAGGAGACATGAGAAATGAGCAATGCCCTCGCCAGGACTCGAACCTGTATCTCTGGAGTACGCGCCGAGTGTGCTAACCATTACACCACGAAGGCATGCAAAAAGGAGGGAGAAAGTAATCTTATATCTTGTTCCTCCGAAACAAATGGGTGTGTGACAGCAGGCTTACAAACCTGTAGTACTTTACTGTAGAACAAACTACACTCAAGAGCCAAAACATTATGACCACCTGTCAATAACGAGTTGGGCCACATTTGGCGCGCAACACAGTTTCAACCCGCCTTGGCATGGATGCCACAAGTCCTTGATAGATGGCCGGAGACAGATTGTACCAGATGTTGTAGCAATGGTCACGCAAATCCGAGATATTGCGAATTGGTGGTCTTTGACCTCTGAGCTGCCGTCCCATGACATCCCAAATGTGTTCTATCGGATTGATATCCGGTGAGTTAGGAGGTCAGGACATTAACTGGAAATCAGCATCATGTTCCTGGAACCACTGCAACACAATTGTAGCCTTGTGACACGGGGCGTTGTGCTGTTGGCACATTCCATTTCCAGATGGAAAAAAAGAGACCATGTAAGGGTGCAACTGGTGCGCAATGATGTTCAGATACCCTGTATCATCGAAATCGAAATACGACCCTGTAGCATTCATGGTCTGCTCTACCATAAGACGCCCAAGAGAACGTCCCCCAGAGCATAATACCGCCGCCACCGGCCTGTGTATGACCGACTGTGCATTGAGGGAGCGACTGTTTGCCTGGAAGACGGCGTATCCTGATACGGCCATCGGCGTGATGGATGACAAACCATGATTCATCTGACCAGGCAACTCTCTCCCACTGATCCATGGACCAGTAGCGATGTTCCCGGGCCCAACGCAGGCGCAGTTGGCGATGACGCTTGGTCAGGAAAGGCACACATGTGGGACGTTTGCTGCGTAGCCCCATATCCAACAGTGTCCGCTGAACAGTGTGATCCGATACTTTTCTACTTGGCCCTGAATTGTACTCGGCTGTCAGCTGAGCCACTGTCTGGCTCCGGTTTTGCTTCACCATGCGAGACAATCTCCGACGACCTTTTTCTTTGATAGCGTGTGGACGTCGAACACCATGTCGTCTTCTGCTGGTTTCAGCGTCATTCATCCACTTTTCATACGTACTAACAACTGCAGATCGCGAACAACCCACGAGTTGTGCAGTTTCGTAAATACTTGTTCCGAGCCTTCGAGCCATTACAATCTGCCCTCTATCAAAGTCGCTTAGATCCGCAGCCTTTCCCATCACACACAGAAGTAAGTGAAAGAATGATTCTTCAGATTCTCCAGGAGAAGTTATATACTACTTCCACCTGATCACGTGCCTTCCACGTCATCCAAGCGCGTTCATCGCAAAATGTAGGGCTGGTCATAATGCTTTGTCTCTTGAGTATAAATAGATAATAAATTAACTGGATAGTTATTTATCTCATAATTTCTGGCATCTGTAATAACATTTTTCAGCGCTTTTACTACAAGCTGCATTCATTTTATGCATTTTTTTTTCTAATTTTAAAAATAAGTTTTCTTTAGAGCTGTGCTTGTTAGACAATCATAGTTTAAATCTTCTTGTTATTTATTTATACCTACGCAATCGTTCACGTAGTAGAGCAGCGCCCTGACAAGACAAGTGTTAAGAACAGCAACGCCCTCTTTCAAAAGCAAGGTGTAGGCAGTTATGTTCGCATATGTTTTCAGGCTATGAAAATGGTAATTCGTCGTCTCTAATTTTATATTTAAAGGAAATCGCTTGTTCGATAAGAATATAATTTAACCTAAAGGAATTTCATCGTGTAATAAATGCGCTGTGTTATTTTATATTTCAGAAACGTAATTATGTAACTCAGTTTGTTAAAATATGATGAAAATTGTAAAATGTGTCAATATGAGATGATCGCGAGACAGGCTGTTTCAGTAAAGAGGTAAATTTCGCGTATTTAAATTCAAAGAACTTTATAAAGTTTCGTCTTCTTTGATAGCATCAATTGTACGAAACTTCCACGAACCTTAAGTTGTAAGGATCTTAAGTTTTACTAACGTTTATTTTATTTTAAATCTTTACTATCACTTCTTATTTTCTACTTCCGGCCAGAATTAAAAGCGTTGACTTATTTATTCAAAATTTGTCTGGCGAACGCCAAGTACTTAAGTT
The DNA here is from genome assembly GCF_044657685.1 of Stegodyphus dumicola. NCBI lineage: Eukaryota > Metazoa > Arthropoda > Arachnida > Araneae > Eresidae > Stegodyphus > Stegodyphus dumicola. The sequence goes on from NC_140777.1 coordinate 84,860,126, forward strand.
GTGGCTTTTTGCCAAGCGAGAGAGAGGAAGGAGTTAGTCGAAGCAGGCCACTTACCTTAGAAGTTTTACTCGGTTGCTAGTTGCCTTCCAGGCCAGAGGTTTAATCCTCGTGATAATTTTAAACGTATTGTAGTGTTAACAGTTCTCTGTACTACATACGGCTTCCTGTTAATATACGGCCAATCTTACACGTAGGCCCTTGTTGATTATTCCAAATTTAAGTTAGAGTTTAGTTATATTTTTATATTCTTACGTTCAGACCACAAGTAGTTGGTCTCTGTATTCCGAAGTACGGAAATTATTGTAAAGAGGGGAAAATAAAGGGTTTTGTATACCCTTTCTTTGTATCTTGTCTACTTCCCAGAGTTATTGAACATAGCTTTAGTAAACTCCCTGTTCCGAGTCAGGTCCTTGCCTGTTCCCAAAGAAAGTAAGACGGAACATTGAACCTGATAAAGTGAATTATCATTATCTCTTGTAAAGTACCACAGAGACTGAGAAAAGATGTAAAGGACCCTTCTATTTAACTCAAATAAAAGTTAACAGAAGTCACCACTCGTGCTTACAGTGTACTCAGCATTTATAGCTTAAATCCAAGATAGTGACATCGACTTAACTAAAAATGTAAATTATCCCAATCGTTAACACAAATAAAAAAACACGCAAGGTGGCTCTGATGGTGAGAATAACGCAACGCCGCAGAATACAGTTCTCAAGAGAATCAAATTAGCAACGTGGACTTCAATTTTTTGAGGTCCAACGTGGACTTTTTGAGGTAACATCCATTGAAACATATACACTTACTCCAGCATTTTTGCCATCCTTGGAACCACTGCGAAATTACTTAATTTGGTATTTGTCGTAGACTGGCCATCACGCTGTCCTGGATAGCTTGAAAGAAAGAATAGCCCAGAATTACAGGATCAGGCGAGAAAAATGGTTGTAGAATAACAGAAGAATGTTTCTGCTCCAAGAACTGCTTAATTACACAATTTTGTGGAACTTTGTGCGAAGGTCGAAAGATGCTTTCGGAACTTTTGTAATAGTGCAATGCGTTTTACGTTATTCTGGAGTCTTAGATGATACCCCTTAACACATTTTCCCAAGGAAACTATGTTTATGCCTTCTGATAGGTCATATTCAAGTATTGCAAGTTTTATTTGTGTGGCAGGATTCTTCTACGGATTTTTTTTTAACTTGGGTACATTTATTATGCATTAAAAAATTAGCTAAATTAGCTTAGGAAATATAAATCCATTCTACATTTCACATTATGGACTGTGTTATTTTCTTTAACCTTTTTTTACTATAAATTTAAACACTTTACGTGCACCAAATTCTTCAATGAAGACTAATTCAGTAAATTATTTCCGTAAACACTGCATTGTAAAAATACGAGTTTATGAAATTATTCTTTAACTGCGGAGGTATCGTAGTATTGTGGCATGTTCGCAATAGATTGAATGCACACAGAAACGTTGACAGCTTGATAACATTCATTTTCCCAAAAGAAACACTTTACAGTTCTGAAATTTTCTACAAAAGTACTCGTACAGCTCTTCTCAACATGGCAGAGCACAATCAGTACTTAGCACTTCAAACTATTCAGAGCATTAATCACAGAGTGCAATGCAAAGTGCATGCAAAGAGCGAAGCTCGCACGGAGAAAAATCTAAGAGCTGATGCTTTCTCCGGGCTTATTATAGTTTTCCCCCGACCACCAAGATATCTCTTAGTACCTTCTGTTTCTCGAAATTACTGGAAGACATATACGACATAAGGATCGGATACAGTTACAGTTACATAAGGGATAAATTACAGTTACTCACTTACAGTACCAAGTACAGTTATACAAGAAATGGACAAAATGTTGACAAGTTTGGGGGCTTTAGGAAATTTCACGCCACATTTGGCGACAAGAAATAGCATCCAAAGCCATCGCCAGCTTGTCGATATCTCACCAATTTAGTGAGATAGCGATTTACATTAATATGAAATAAACTTGCCCCTGTAATCTCAAACTTTTAATGCTACACTAGACCTAAAGTACTAAAATTTCACTAAAATTATTTACATATGTACAAAATTCTAAACAGTATTTTTTGAGTATTTCCAAATAATTTTTGGTTTTTATGGTATTTGAGAGTAAATACAAACCAACCGTCTTCTAAACATTAAAAACTGCTGGAGCTCAAACTTTATTTGCGGTTGATTTCAGATGAGAAACTCTATGTAGATTAAGAAAGAAAAAAAAAACACGCCAAAGTAAAACATAAAATTAGGCAAAGCAGCAACCTTGTGATTTCTAATCAAGGCTCTATCAATTTTGAGGGAAAACAGGTACAGGTCCCATTTCATCAGGAGCAAAGAAGGGAAAGCCATGGTTGTATTTATAACCAAAAATCACAATTGCACAGTCGATATCAGAATTTTAATCACAATTTTGAGTCTGCAAATTTTATCCATAAAGCTTGTTCCATTGGTAAATTGGGTGTTCTTGAAGCTTCTTTTTACATTCACAAAGATTTATCTTGTTTAGTTAATGACATTAATTCCAATCCAGTCCTTCCTAACGTTTTCAAAATTTTATTAGCGTAATTCGATTTTCGTTACTATCTCTGCAAACAGATGGCGCTACCTTTTCGTTCGCTTTATACCTTTTTGGGTATAAATACAACCCATGGAGGTAGGAAAGGAAGGAGGGGCCAGTCGGCACTATAAGTGAAGCACTGCTTTGAAGCTTGGGTCACCAGATGGGGTGTTCTTTGTTTACATTCAGAAGCTCGCTTGACACGGTTCTGATAGTATTTCGACACACGACAGTTCCATACAAATCGAAAAAGGGACACTTTCGCATGAAAGAAACATTCATAGTGTGATGGATAATAGCAATTTGTATAGTTTAGTGACATTTACGCAAAAATCACATCTTGGTTATTTTTCGATAACTAACAACAGCGCGATTTTGATTATGAATTTGTTTTATAAAATTCTAAGCTGTTGAACTAAAAAAATATAGATTTTAAGAAAAATGTTAAGCTTAAAGAATGAAAAATACCTTACGGTACATTTAAAATTGTATACGTCTTTCGATACTCTTGATACATTATTCGCTACTTTTATTTTATTTTCCAAACGCCAAAATGTTTTAAATAAAACATTTTTTTTTCACATCCATATGTTATTATTGCAAAAAGCGTGTATCTGCCTTTAACAAAATATATAAATATTCATTAAATTATTTATAAATGTATTTGAAATGAAGAATTTATTCACTTATAAACAACTGTGAAAGTACTGTGAAGAAATCTAATAATTAAATGTATCTAATTTATAATGATTATAAATGTTATCTAAATATATCATAACCTTAATATTGAATTGTTAACATAAATTGAAATCCTTTTGACAAATACGTTATAAAACTATTTAAGCAAGAATTGTTCTTATTGGAAAGCAATCTGTTAAAAGGTATTGTAAAGCAAATGCTATGAGATGCGCACTTAAGAAAGTAATAAAGAGTTTTGGAATATGTATTATTGAAATGAAGGGTAAAAAAAAATCTGATAAGTATAATTAAAAGAATTATTCCCCTTACATTTTATAATAACTCAGTTACAAATTTTAAATAATACTTCAAAAAAAAACTTATTTTATTCCCTTTCAGAAATGTTCAGAGTCATTTGTCAAGTACTATTTAAAGTATTTCGCTAATTCCTAATAATTCTCTAATTTAAAATGAACCGAATAGAGCATTAATTATAAATTGACTTACATTTTTCGATTTAAAAGATGCCTCAGAAGCCAAAAAATCATGTCATATTTAAGAAAGTATTTTAGGAAGAAGCTCTATAAATAGAAAAGAAATAATGCATAATTTTAATATTAATAATACAATAAACTTTGATCTTAATTTTTGTACCTTAACCGAATAAAATCGAATTACCTTATTTTTTTATTTCTAATGTAATTAACGAAAATGTGTGAAAATATTTCATTCAAATTAAACCATTTTGAGAAAACTGTTCTGCGAAAAGTATAGCATTTAATTCCGTTCAGAATGAAATGTTGTTTAAAAATATGTTGTTTCCACATACTTAGGACTCTGAAGTGTTGTAGAAAAGAAAATATATACATTTATATGTATATTTACGACGTAATTACAAAATATTTACAGCCGAACGCGTCAAATCCCATTGAACTCAATGGTAAATGACCCAATGTTTTGGTCACCACGTAGGGATCGCCGGCGCTTCAAAGCAGGGTACGGGAGAAACTTGTTTAGGGCAACTCCATCTTACTTCCTACCTCCATGATACAACCGTGTCTTTTCCTGCATCTGTACTTCAACCTTCTCCGGCAACAACTTATACAAAAACCAACAGATGGAGCCACCATATCCTGACCAAGCATCTTTAACTTAAGAATTTTTCCATTTTAAACTTACTAAAATGGATCTATTTCACCATTATGACGTACCCCGTAGGGTAAATAACTGCTGAGTCAAAGTCCTAAGGACTAAATACTTATTGATACTTCATGCCAATTCATGAATGCATCTGGATCCATCTTAGTTCCCCTCAAAGCCATGTCCTTCGGGAAGTCTCTTCTGTGTCTCTCTCCTCTCTGGGAAGTACTGCTTTAAGCAATACAAACCCAGCAAACCATCTTAGTATCTTAGTATATCTTCGTTTCGTTCGTCGCTTTGCCTAATTTTATGCCTATATAGATTTTCAGTGATATTTTTCGTAAACAAATGATACCGTCCATCTTCTGCAGATTTTGCTTTTATCCTTGCTCTTATTTTGCATAACAAATTATTTTGCATAATGTCTATACAATTAAGTTTGAGGAGCCACGGTATCATCGCAGAATAATTTGCTTCTGATGATAAGAGATTGAATCGTTAGAAATCACGAAATGCATTAAGTTTTTCATAGAAATCAGCACTAAATAAAGTTTACAATTCACATGTTAGTTCATGTACATGTTGTCATTCTTCTCTGGCATCAGTCAGTAATGACGAATTTTGCAGCAACGATTTTAACGTTATAGTTGTTTTGATAATGTCCTTTCTAGCTTGAATTTAGCTTAAATACATTCAGTTCCGTAAGTTAATTGAGTATGAGAAAATTCAATAAACATCAAGGAAGGCGTTAATGACACTGTTTCCCGTAAGCCGTTTGTATAACAGGGTTTCTTACAGAAAAATACTAGACCAATGAATTCAGCTGGGAGTTCATTGGGCAGAAGCTGGAGCATGTGACTAAGGAATTACTTTTGATTTGCTTTAGAAATTCACAATCTGTTGAATGTTATTAGAACAAATATTTGGAATTATGAAACATCTCGCTGTATCAATTTTAGTTTAAAACAACATTCAAAAACTTTTAAATTTTATTTTCACTTTTAGTTTTAATTATTATTGTTCTGAGAGTTTTCTTAAAGCATTTATATTAAACGTGACTTAACGTTTGGAATTTTTGAATGATGTGAAAATTTGAGCTACATTTTCGATTTTAAAAGAACTTATTAATAACTAACTGACTATCTGAACTTCTTTCTTTCGCATAATTAGCTGTGGACCGATAAAAATACATGTATATACTTATATTGCTGTGAGAATAAGATGGCCTTACATAAGATACGGCCTTGAATTTTTAAAAGTTCTATGCCAAGACAAACTAGGGCTTGTGACTATCTAGGCACTAGCGACTGTAGCTGTCTGTGCCAAGACAAACTACGACTTGTGTGAATATATGAACTTTGTACATTGGTGGTATTCTTCAAGAAAAGTTAATTAAGTGCCGCAAATATTACCGTGTAACATTGAGCTAAGTGATTTCTGTTTGTTTAAACGTAAAAGTTAAGGTAAATAATATAAAAAAAATCTGGTGTGTACACCACATGACTTCCTTGTATGGAATATTAAATTATACGCATTTCTTCTTGCATTTTATTTAAACTTATTATGAATTAAACCTACTTCGCCGACAGCGCATAAACCACAATAGAATAAATGCATTCTTTAAAATTCACTTTGTTTACCATAGCGACACTCTGGCGCTAGGTTTACTTAACAGTATTATATTTCGTTCATATTTTAACTCAGAATGCACAAAATGTATATAATTTAAAGAATTATCTAATCGTTGCCACATGTTCTATTCAAATACTATAATAAAGCTAGAACTATGTATAAAAGAAATTAAGCAAACAAAACAAAACAGAAACAGTTTTTCACAGACGATTGAGTATTTCTCATTTATTTAATTCAGTTCTCACTTCGAGAGAAGGCAAAAATACATTAAAACTAAAAATATCTATATTAATAATTACGAAGTAAATCTCAAACGCTTATTTCCTCGAAAAAATTCCAGAAAGAATTAAGCATGATTTAATTGGCAATAATAAATGAATGCGTTATCTTTGTTGTTGCGAAGCTAAGTTTCTCTAGATTGGCAACAAAACAACTAGTCTCCTGTTTCAAATGTAAACACCAATGGCCGCCATTAAAAACAGGCTTAGCGGCAATTAAACAACTTTAAAATTGCTGATAATTCTAAAAATATTGCACACAGATTTACTAAAGGCATAAAATCCTTAACCGGAAGATAAAAACAACATAATTCAACCATTTTTAAAGCAAAAAATGTACAATTTACAAACATATACGAGTAAAGAGACTGAGATCACTGAACCGGGTAACAGAGTGGATATATATATAAATATATTTATATACGTTTGGTGCGGCCGATTGCAACCAAAATACGAGGTGCACATCTACATGTTATAGCAGTCCTATATACAAAATTTCAACGTTCTGAGACTACTCGTTTTTGAGTTATGCGAGATACGTACGTACGCACGAACGTACGCACGTACGTACTTACGTTCGTACAGACGCCACGAAAAATTCTGTTCAGATTTAATTTTAAAGCAGTTTTATAATTTTTTTGAAGGAAAAGAGTATTTTATTCAGTCCTTACGTACAGATATGACACAAAAACAGCGTTAAATTGCATTCGATAGCCGTCAAAATGGATATTTTCGTTGAAATATGCTGCCTGAAACTTTTCGCTATTACAATACTTCCTTTTTACTTCGTACAAGGAAGTAAAAATAGTGTCTGAAAGCTTTCAGATTTTATATTACACACAAACAGGCGTTCTTTTTTTCTCATTTACTGACACATACACGTTTCGAGAGCATATTTTTGCTCCCAACGCCTAATTTTGCTAAAAATATTTGAAAACAGCATATCTGTAGTGTTTCTGATACACAGTCTCGTTCGCTGGAGATAAAAATGGTTTATTCCCTATAGTGTTGCCACTGCTCGCTTTGAAATTGTTGAGTTTTTTAATCAAAAATTCGTTAACGTTGTACAAAATATGAAATAGACTATAAAACAAATTTGAAGTTCCAGATTCAGACTTCCAGGTGCCCACATTCGGGTGGAGATGTTATTCAAAATTTCATTACTCTATTTATTGTTGTTATTCAAAATTTTATTACTCTATTTATTGTTGTTTTTCACAATGACAGTGTATGAGAGATACATGCATACATTTTCGTAGAGACTTCACTATTTAGTTTCTTTAAATTTAACTGGGCGATAATATTTGGTGGCAACAATTTGAAAAGTAATTCTAACCTTTAAAGTGATTCAGCCCAAATGCCGTTTTAAGATGAATATCCTGTCTGGATTATAATTGTCTCCCGTTCCTTATCCTTTTATGGATTATAATTTGGGATAATAATAAGTAACTTTAATATGTTTTTTAAATACCAAGTTGCGCATATAAGGCTTATATTAGCTTTCAGAGGTGCCTTCTTAGGAAAACATCGTCTTCCTTTTATTCGAGTCAATATGTTATAAATACTTTGTCGTTGGTAAGTCTGAAATATGTGAATGAGCTAAAACTATGCAAGTTGGGCGTTTCTATAATCATAGATTACTAATTAAAATGGACCAGATATTAAGAAACATTAAAAAAAGGTTTCGTTTTGAATATGAAAAGGCTGTAATTGGGACTGGAGCTCAGGTGTATCGTTGTTCGTGAACACGTTGAACTTTACAGTTAAGTTATCCAGAGTCAAAATTTCTTACACCTCAACGGGTTGGCTGTTTGAATCTCTGGACGTTATTGGATCTTCTTCGGAGCAACATTTTAGTCAGATTTTATTCTTACTAAAGTGTTGCTAAAAACTTTTTAATGCGTTTAATATATCTGCTATCTTGTCCTGTCTGTAACTAGCTGTGCAACTAACATATTCTTAATATACCATAAGGATGAATGTGCTAAAAACGTGAAATGCGTTTTTAGGTTCCACCAAAACCAAGCTTTGTTACAGTACTTTTGTCTTTTACTTAACGATGAATAATCTGTCGATACCTTTTGTATACCCAAACGTGTTGTTGCTTATTCATGCGGCTCAGGACGAAGTGGGAGAAGAAGACGAGCAAGCGGAGAGCGTTCGTGCTGTGGCAGCCAAAGTGGTAGACAATGTGGTAAAGTTGGCTTCTGAGGCAGCACAAGAAGCCAGCTACGGAAACAGTAGCTCCTCCTCTCCTTTGAAAAAAAGTAGAGGTTGCGGTTTACAGGTGAGTGCCTCTTTTATCTGTGCTTCCCTACTAACAGATTGTTATCTATCTAATATGTGTTCTTTCCTACTAACAGATTATTATCTACCTAATATCTGTGCTTCCCCACTAACAGATTATTATCTACCTAATATCTGTGCTTCCCCACTAACAGATTATTATCTACCTAATATCTGTGCTTCCCCACTAACAGATTGTTATCGACCTAATATCTGTGCTTCCCCACTAACAGATTGTTATTGGCCTAATATCTGTGTTTCCCCAATAACAGATTGTTATCGACCTAATATCTGTGCTTCCCCACTAACAGATTGTTATCGACCTAATATCTGTGCTTCCCCACTAACAGATTGATATCGACCTAATATATGTGCTTTCCCACTAACAGATTGTTATCGACCTAATATCTGTGCTTCCCCACTAACAGATTGTTATTGGCCTAATATCTGTGTTTCCCCAATAACAGATTGTTATCGACCTAATATCTGTGCTTCCCTAATAACAGATTGTTATCGACCTAATATCTGTGTTTCCCCACTAACAGATTGATATCGACCTAATATCTGGGCTTTCCCACTAACAGATTGTTATCGACCTAATATCTGGGCTTCCCCACTAACAGATTGTTATCGACCTAATATCTGTGTTTCCCCAATAACAGATTGTTATCGACCTAATATCTGTGCTTCCCCACTAACAGATTGATATCGACCTAATATCTGGGCTTCCCCACTAACAGATTGTTATCGACCTAATATCTGTGTTTCCCCAATAACAGATTGTTATCGACCTAATATCTGTGCTTCCCCACTAACAGATTGTTATCGACCTAATATCTGTGTTTCCCCACTAACAGATTGTTATCGACCTAATATCTGTGTTTCCCCACTAACAGATTGATATCGACCTAATATCTGTGCTTCCCCACTAACAGATTATTATCTACCTATCTGTGCTTCCCCACTAACAGATTGTTATCGACCTAATATCTGTGCTTCCCCACTAACAGATTGTTATTGGCCTAATATCTGTGTTTCCCCAATAACAGATTGTTATCGACCTAATATCTGTGCTTCCCCACTAACAGATTGTTATCGACCTAATATCTGTGCTTCCCCACTAACAGATTGATATCGACCTAATATATGTGCTTTCCCACTAACAGATTGTTATCGACCTAATATCTGTGCTTCCCCACTAACAGATTGTTATTGGCCTAATATCTGTGTTTCCCCAATAACAGATTGTTATCGACCTAATATCTGTGCTTCCCCAATAACAGATTGTTATCGACCTAATATCTGTGTTTCCCCACTAACAGATTGATATCGACCTAATATCTGGGCTTTCCCACTAACAGATTGTTATCAACCTAATATCTGGGCTTCCCCACTAACAGATTGTTATCGACCTAATATATGTGCTTTCCCACTAACAGATTGATATCGACCTAATATCTGTGCTTCCCCACTAACAGATTGTTATTGGCCTAATATCTGTGTTTCCCCAATAACAGATTGTTATCGACCTAATATCTGTGCTTCCCCACTAACAGATTGTTATCGACCTAATATCTGTGCTTCCCCTCTAAGAAATTGCATCTGAAATGAGAGATTTTTTTAGTTTTTTTCTAGTTTAATATAAGCTTATCTTATTGACTGAAATGACATTTGCTGCTAAGACGAATTGTAAATTTACTGCAACAGCTGCCAGTCGCAGAAGCTGTCTGTACTCTCATCAGATGCTTAGGCAGAGTTACAGGCATAGTTCTACTGAAAATTTATAAATTTGGTGACAACTGACAGTTACAAATTTAATCCTAATGCCAACAACAATCATTTGCGAATTTAACTCTACCGTCGTCAGTTATCAAGCTAGTTAGAGATGTAATTGTGCTGCCAATACATACAAATTTAATTGTATAGTCAACCGCTTAGAATTCCAAATATCTGTTGCCATCAGCAACTATTTACAAATTTAGCTGTGTTGCCGAACAATCAAGTTCAACTTGTTATACCAAGTAGAAATTTAGTGGTACAGATAACATGATTATAGTACTATTATGATTTATTTTCTTATCAACGATGAAATAAACGTATTTTGATTTTAAAAAAGGAAAACGTATAATTTCAGATTTATTTCTTTTATGAAGGGAAATTCTTACGGCAAAGTTTAGAGGTTTTCAGTTGTGGGTTGTTTCTTCAAGATATTCTTAGTATGAAAATATAAATCTGCAATTTTAATTCCATTACCAAAATTGTACACTTCTATGGATTTTAAATGGCAGTCGTTAAAGTTGAAGAATGAAATTAAAAAGACTGCGCATGTCTGGAAGTGTAATAGAAGGTGACATCTGATAAGCAATTTCTTAGATATAACTACATAAAATTTTGAGACTGAATTTTATAAAAAGCTAATATTTTTATGCTAATAAAAATTTTTAATAAATTTGAGCTAAATTTGTCCAAAATTTAACTTTAATTGAAGAACCACTGGAATTTCTTTTCGAAGAATGGCTATAAAACACGGATACAAACATATTGGCATAGACGAAGTTAATCTAAAGTGCAACTAAATAAGTACATTTATTAATATATTCACCCGTACAAAATGAATAACATATGTTACGGTGAAACACCGAAATCTGGAGAATGTCAACATTCACATAGTCGCTTGGTGTATGCCCGAAAAATTTTCCAAATACTCTTATTTCTGACTTACTCCGGTGAATGTTGAACATATAAGAATATTATATTTCCTTCTCCGTAATTCATTCGCGAAAAAACGCACTTGAGACTCAGAATAAGAACTTAAGAATATAAGAACTTGAAACACACAGTACATTCAAAATGAGAAAGAAAAATAATAGAAGTTATAAACTTACCAAATTATGTGATTCAAATCTTATTTATTGCAACAACTTAAACTATTATGACACTTTGAATTGCACAAAAGGCCCTTGCTTTCACAACTGCATTTATTTGTGGAACACTTCCTTTTGGAATGGCAGCGTGTACATATACTCCTCTCTTTTCGACCTACACCAGAGCATATCTGTGAGTGTCGAAATACACCGGTGAGGATCCGAATGTACAAGAATGTAAAGAAATATTCGATCGATTTGGTGAATGTTGATATTCTCTGGTGAAAGTCGACATTCTCCAATTTCGGTTTTTCACGGTAACATATACATTAAACACTGGTAGTTTAGTTCAGTTCACTGCCTGGCGGACAGGATGGCTCAAAAGCATTATGTGATACCCCGCATAATGAATTAGCATTTGTTGAACCAGTAAATGAATATTTTAAATTGTAACTGAATGTAATAAAAGGTTCTAGGGTACCAAGGTTCAATGCATTTTTTGCATGTTACATTTTAGCATGTAACATGACCGACAATGATTGCAACAAGACGCCACTGGAGAAAACATCCTTTGTCCAAAATTTTTGGTTGATTATGTTTTATTCTAGATATTTCTTGTTAAAATCCGAATAAAAGCAACTGAACCGCTTTTATTATTTACTCGCTAATTGAAATATTTATTCCTCCATTGGTAACAGAGTTCATAATTAAATTCTTTGGCTGTCAGCTTTAAACGTAAACGTAAAAATATACTTGCTATTCATTAAACAAGCAACTAATTAACGCATTCTTGCTATCTGGTTGCTTGGTGACGAGATTAGTCTGTTTCCGATAAAATGTAATTTTATCCTATCCCGGTCTGACAGTAAAAGAATATTTTAATATTGTCATAGATACGTGCGTTGCTATTACGCGTAATGTTTTCCAAATGTGAATTATTCTATTTCTCACTGTAAACTATTCCTTCATTCTCTGTACCCCTGAGGATGTTAATTTCAACGCTGAGTGCCTGTTTAATTAAATCAATTACGATGTGTTATGCTCTTAAATTTAGCTTAAAGTAGATGTAGAATATGGACTAGGAACTAAATGTAATTAAAACCTTTACTAGCAACCTATGCTGTTAGAAAGATTAAAAAGTAATTAAAAATAAAAATATCTGCAGTTTGAACTTTAGTGACCATATGCAGAAATACTTATAATGTTAATAAATATCTTAAATTATTTACAGATCTTCAACAGGCATCGTTTATGCTCGAAGGATTTCAAACTAAACTTTTACTAAATTGAATAATCTTTTTTATATTAAAGAAAACTTCTCTAGCAATAAATACATCACTAACCTTAGATCGTAGACATAGACCTCCAAAAACTATATGGTCGCCACAGTCCTTTTAGTTATTATTTCGTAAAATTGTATACTTATAACATCCAATAAAAGAATTTGCTTCCTTAAAATAAAAATTTATCGAGATATTTAATTCAAAATTTGGAAATTTTGCCATCTTTAAGGCTTTTTATTTTAAGAGACCGTTCAAAAATAAATTAAAAGAATTCCCTATTGACTTCTTCCTTCTTTAATCTTATTTTGTGGTATTATTTTGTCATTTACTAAAGTGTAACATTAGATGCCAAAAGAATTTTCACACAATTGATTTTTAAATTTTCAAATGCTACAATTACGTTATTAATATTTCTCCTATAGTTTTATTGTTTTAGAATCATAAGCAAATTATCTAAAATAGCAACTGAAACTTGAAAAAGGTGTAAAAGACTCTTTTATTTAAAACTCAAAAGAAAAAAAGTTACGAGCTCGTACAAATTAATCGTACAAATTTCAATAACAGGAAATATATTTCATTTTTATTTATGCATTTTATGTCACACGTTGGTTATGAGACAGTACTGAAGCCTGTAACTGTGTTCTAGAACTTCAATTCCATAAGATTCTGCGAAAAAAATTCCTTTTCAAAAAATTATATTCGCCACTGCTTTTCACGATATTCTGCATAGCAATGTTCGTCACTTAATCTACGAAGGTCAGAAATCTCTTTCTAAATTAATATTAAATTTCTTTTATAATTTTCAAAATAAATTAATTTGAAAATAATTTTTCTATTAAGAAGTACATAAGTACGGCCAACAGTTGCGAAAATAAATGCCACGTAATGTAATTTTTATGGTATAATAGATATAGAGATTAATAGCTAGATAGCTAGTTAGATAGATATAAATATAGATATAAACAAAAAGTAAGAAATTTGGAACCAAGTCCGCAAAGACCCAAACGAAGTGAAATTGAATGTCAGTAAATTTCAAAATTCCCTATAAATATATAAAATTAACCAAAATCAGAAAAGTTAAAGAAATGTGAAATACTAAAACCTCAAAATATACAAAACCTACAAAAAAAATTAACTCATATACAAACAAAGGAAGAAGAATGCAAAAGAAATTATAATTATATATGTAGTAAGGCTCCTTTATATTAATTAACCAGTTATTTTATGTTTTGTATTTTTACTGTTACTTCTCCCTTCCGTTTCCCCGCCAGAATGCAAATTAGGTTGCATGGGGTGAGATATTTATTAGCTTACTTAAATTTAACTTTACATTTGAATTTAATGTTACGTTATCTCGCCATAGGTGCTGGCTGACCTCGTAAGCACCACATTTCTCTTTTGAGTTTTAAATAAAAGAGTCTTTTACACCTTTTTCAAGTTTCAGTTGTTATTTTAGATAATTTGCTTAGTGTCTACCAAGAGTATGGACACTATTAGATGATCGTAAAACAAGATAAATTTTATAATATTTATGTATATACATATACATAGAAAACATAGCTAAGTTTCATCGAGTTATTAGTAAACTACGATTTATTGACATGGATTAAAAGTGACAAGAAAAAGAAATTGTCATAACATTAAGCTTTTGCATTCGTCATCGTCGCTGCTACTCAGTGGCGAGTTATAAATATATCTTCAGTTACAGTTACAGTTACATAGGCATTCCGTACATATATCAATTTCAGTTGAGGAACTAGAGTTGCAGTTCTCAGAAGTCGTTAAGGTGAATGAAATTGGTACTAATACTTTATTTCAAATTCAAACAAAGCAATACTGTATAAGGTATTTCTCCCGCCTTCCTAGCTTGCCTTCGTGGTGTAGTCGTTCTGCACGTTAGGCTGGTATTCCAGAGGTCCGTGGTTCGATTCCCGGCGAAGGCAATTGCTCATTTTTCATCTTACCTGCTTCCAAAAAATACCTAATGACTCTACACTGGCGCCCGAACTAAAAAGGGTGTTGGATGACGAGTCTCTCCACACCCAGGATTTGGCGATTGGGTCCCCTAAAAACCCCAGTCGCTCTTTAAAAGGGGGAGCATGTAGGGTATTCCTCCCGCCTTGTTAGCGAGCCATCGTGGTGTAGTGGTCTGCACACTCAGCGCGTAACTGAGAAGTCCGCGGTTCGATTCCCGGCGAAGGCGTTGCTAATTTTTCATCTTGCCTGCTTCCAAAAATACCTAATGTCTCTACAAGTGGCGCCCGAACTAAAAAAAGGGTGTTGGATGATGATTCTTCTCCCCAGGATTTGGTGATTGGGTTCCCTAAAAACCCCAGTCGCCCTTTAAAAAGGGGAGTATATAGGGTATTTCTCCCGCCTTCCTAGCGTGCCTTGTAGTGTAGTGGTTCTGAACGCTGAGCTGGTATTCCAGAAGTTCGTGGTTCGATTCGCGGAGAAGGCAATTGCTCCTTTTTCATCTTGCCTGCTTCCAAAAAATAAATAATGTCTCTACTACTGTACAAACATTAATTTTGCTTGAAAATTAAATTAACACGTTTATCAATTATTTTATGTTCTCCGTTTCTTAGTATTTGCAAATAAGGAAGAACAAAACTTATATTACAAAATTATGTAAATTTATGAATATACAAAGGAAAAAGCGCTGTGTATTCAAATAAGTGTTAGATCCGTGGATTCATTTTAAGAAATTAACCAAATAGGGATAAACATTCAAAGTGTAATAATTTGGTTATCTGACAGGTTTTAATGAAAATATATATGAAATTTAAATGTTCATATAAGCTATTTGCCTGCTAAGTTGTTTCTCATCCTGATAAATGTCATTTTAAATTAAAACTTATTTTGTGATATCGAAAATTGTCACTAGACTTAAATGTCTTTCACTCTGTAAAAAGAACTTAAACAGCAGTTTCAGAAATAAAATAAAAATTAATTCTATGAGATTAAAGAAAATATAAGACTTTCAGCATTTCACAAGTTATCATTAAAATTCATACATATTAAAGCTTTTCTAACGTAAAATGTAAATCTGTATTTGCAAACTTAATTTGTGTAAGTGTCTTTAGCAGCATTTTTATGATCCTCAAAAATTTTGATGAATGATAGCTTGAATAATTTTGATTGTATGAAAATTTTTTGTTTTTTGCTTATTTATTTATTTGTTATTATAACTAATTTGGTAGTGAAAAGCATTTCATATTAAATTTTTTTTCTTGAAACTTTTTTTAAATAAAATTTTATTTTATTTTCTAATTTTATTTAACCTTCCATACTTGAATTGTAATCATGAATCATTATTCAAGTCACATTTACACTATTTTTTAATATATCCACTACATTTACAGATATTGATTTATAATTCATACAAGTTCTAGTAACGGTGTAAAGAAGGAAATGTGGGTTAGCTTTTTTAAAATAAGATACTGACTATCAAATACCTTGTATATCAGCTAATATTGTATTCAGTTTCCTAATCTGGTAAGATGTAATCTCGACCAATAAGTCTTGATTTATGACCATGGATATCAGTATAAAAAGAAGAAATCAAATCACATAACAAAGAAAGAACCAATTGTTCGCCCTGGCACTTTTAGTGAATAATAAATCATGTCACATTTTATGATACTTATCTGGAAAAGAAAATGTTAGGTAATGATACTTTTGCATGGTTCTCATAACAGTGCTATGCACCTTTTTTATAGCTCAATAAATCAAGGCTCAAAGTGAAACCGAAACGTAATTGGGGAAGAAATTTAACTGTAACAATGAATTATGCAAGATATCATCTTGTCATTTTATGGCAATTTTACATCAGTTGTTTTGTAAAATGTCCTATAATGGTTTTCTGATTGAGATAAACGAGTCGTTTCCAATTCCAGCTGAAAAACTGAAGTAATTATGATATTAGTGGTAAAAGTTGCACCAGGCTCTCATTTCAGGTGCACTTCTGGAAAATGCTTCGCTGATGTTCATTTATTAAATGACACTTCCCCTCCCCCCTTCTCTTAACATTTTCTTATTTGCATTGTGCACAAAGTGTTTTATAAAGTTTGCATTTTTTTCCTAGCAAAATATGTATGTATGACAGCATACAGTTATCTCAAAATTTGGCCAACTATTTACAGTATTTTATTCCTGACTGACTGATACTGTTACCGTAAATCTATTCTTTTATTCATGTTCTTTTTGTCTTCTTTAATTAATTAGTCTCTTTTGCTTTCTATTATGTATCCCTGTTTTCAAAGTATTTAAATTTTTATTAAAATTCATCAGTTTTATTAAAGATAATTTCCTTCCGTATTATAACTTCCTTTGCATTACGTTTTGTTTTCGCTTGTGTAATACCATATGTTGCTTAGATATGATTCAATAATAGCATCCTTTCTGTGAAATTGTTTTTAACATGATGTTTATTGCTTTTTATGTTTGTTCTATCTGTGTCTTTTGTGAATACTAATATCCTTTTCCTGTTTGCTAGCATTTCTTTTAAAAAAAGAGGCACTTTTTAAGGTTTTTCGACGTAAATGAACATATTTTTCATGTATATTTAATTTAAATTATCTGTTTTATATTATGAAGCAACAAATAAGCTTGAGAAAGGTAATATTGTGCTTTATTCTTCTCTCTTCTGTTCTGTAGCTAATTTAATTGGTGTTTCATTTCGGAGTTGATTAGTGCTGTGATTAGTTAGTTAGTTTTACTCAAATTTGGTAATTGGTAATGATTAGTGTTTATGAACTTTCAAACAGAGATTAAATATAAGTTTCTCCTCAAAAATTAATAAATATTAATCGTTACCAATTACAAAATTTGAATAAAACGGTTACAACGATAATCAGTTACAAAATTAAATATCAGTTAAATTAGCTAACGAGTTATACACAACACTTGTGTCTTGTTACTTCATTCTCCTCTAAACGTTATTTCAAATCTTTACTGATTGGTCGAAATGTGGAGTAAATATACATACTAAATTATATTTATATTTCTTTATGCAACTTTTTAAAGTAAATTTATTATTTATGTATAATATAGAGAAAATTGTGTTCATTATCGTCATTGTTTGATGTTGCGTTAAATTGTAAACATAATATATTTGTATTTAAATTTAAAAAGTACGATATGAAAATACCTTTGTAAGAGAATAAAAATTTTCTCATTAAGATAATCTAGACTTGAAATGGAAAATTTAATATCTGTAATATATCACAGACATTTAGTACTCTATAAAATAAATTAATGAGAAACTGTATGAGGCAATGTATGTAGTACTGTATGAGACAAAAACATTGCACTTTGTCTGCAAATCCTTGTCTTAATATTCGTATGTATTTTCTATACATATATTAACCAGTGGGAGATAAATATCTCTGAATGATTAAAAAAGAACAAGAAATAAAAACCTTTGTGCTTGCAAATGTGATATAACAAAGTCTTTAATTAAAAAAATCTGATGTGTACACCACATGACTTCCTTGTACGGAATATTAAATTATCCGCATTTTTTCTTGCATTTCATTTAAACTTATTGGATTGAATTAATTCTACTTCGCCGACTCCCGCGAACGGGCTGGCTTCATGGGTGTTTTCGTGGTTTTCCCCATGTGTAACGTGTATACGAGCCAGTTTCCCTTAGAAAGTCCTCCACGAAGGCATCCCTCCCCTTAAGCAGATAACCCTAGTGTGCTTTGCCATAATTAAATACACACCTAAATACATACCTACTCCCCCGACAGCGCATAAACCACAAATGCATTCTTTAAAATTCACTCTAGTATTTGTTTACCATAGCGACACTCTGGCGTTAGATTAACTTAACACTATTATATTTCGTTCATATTATAACTCATAATGCACAAAATTTATATCATTTAAAGAATAGAATTATCTAACCGTTGCCACATGTTCTATTCAAATACTATAATAAATAATAAAGCTAGAATGATGTATAAAAGAAATTAAGCAAATAAAACAAAAAAAAGAAAAACAGTTTTTCACAGACGATTGCGTATTTCTCATTCAATTAATTCAGTTCTCACTTCGCGAGAAGGCAAAAATACATAAAACCTCAAAATATCTATATTAAAAGTTACGAAGTATCTTCGAAGAATCTTCAACTCTTATTTCCTCGAAAAAATTCCAGAAAGGATTAAGCAGGATTTAATTGGCAATAATAAATGAAGGCGTTATCTTTGTTGTTGCGAAGCTAAGTTTCTCTAGATTGGCAACAAATCCAAGTCTGCTGTTTCAAATGTAAACAATCAATGGCCGCCATAAAAAAAAGCCTTAACGGCACTTAAACAACTTTAAAATTGTCGATAATTCTAAAAATATTGCATACAAATTTACTAAAGGCATAAAACCCTTAACCGGAAGATGAAAACAACATAATTCAATCATTTTTAAAGCAAAAAATGTACAATTTACAAACATATACGAGTAAAGAAACTGAGATCACTGAGCCGGGTAACATAGTGGATCTATATATAAATATATTTATATACGTTTGGTGCGGCCGATTGCAACCAAACTACGAGGTGCACATCTGCATGTTATAGCAGTCCTATATATAAAATTTCAAAGTTCTGAGACTGCTCGTTTTTGAGTTATGCGAGATACGTACGTACGTACGTACGTGCGTACATACGTTCGTACAGACGCCGCGAAAAATTCTCTTCAGAATTCATTTTAAAGCAGTTTTATAATTTTTTGGAGGAAACAAGTCTCTTATTCTGTCCTTACGTACAAATATCACGCAAAAACATCGTTAAATTGCATTCGATAGCGGTCAAAATGGATATTTTCGTTGAAATATGCTGCCTGAAACTTTTCGTGATTACAATACTTCCTGTTTACTTCGTACAAGGAAGTGAAAAGAGGCAAAAATGGACTTAATTTAGTAATAAATAAAATTTCACACTTTTTTCTTTTTTTTTTTTTTTTCCTTACCTAGCTAAAAATAAGTATACCTCTTAGCTAGTAGCTATCCATCTTAGCTTCTCTAGCTATACATCTTAATATGAAATAACGTAAGTTTTTTTAATTTAAAATAAATTCTAAAAAAATCTGTCATTAAAATGAACAAAATTTATGAATTATTTTATGTCTTTCTCATTAATTTATTTTATAGAGTTACTATAGTTCTAATTTAAGATTCGAATTTCCAAAAGTGTTCTTGGATATTTTCTCTTAGAGTCCCTACCATTATCATTAGACTTAAATTATATTTCGAGTTCGTGCATTATGGTTCACTTGATTATGGCAAAGCACTCGAGGGCTATCTGCTTAAGAGAATGCATACCTTCCTGGAGGACGTTCTTAGAGAAACTGGCGAACCGAACTATCAGTGTTTAACGACTTTACCGCTCGGCCGCTGGCGGGCAGAATTTCAGGTGCAAAATCAAGCTGCGCTTGATGTGACACTTATCAAAAACATTTTGCGCACTATTTATCTCCTTGACGGAAGAAAAATGGTGAAAAATCGGTATTTATTAGGAGCAGGAGTTTTATTTCACGCATTTAAATAGACATTTTTGATGGAATTTAAATAGCATACTTTTTTTGCTTCTGATGTTTCTCGCTTTTTTGTACGATTTACAAATGATGCTTAATCGTATTCCAATAACATCATCAATAATCGAATACAATCGTAATACAATAACATCATCAATAATCGAATACAATAGTAATACAATAACATCATCAATAATCGAATACAATCGTAATACAATAACATCATCAATAATCGAATACAATCGTAATACAATAACATCATCAATAACCGAATACAATCGTAATACAATAACATCATCAATAATCGAATACAATCGTAATACAATAACATCATCAATAATCGAATACAATCGTAATACAATAACATCATCAATAATCGAATACAATCGTAATACAATAACATCATCAATAATCGAATACAATCGTAATACAATAACATCATCAATAATCGAAGTTCCGCAAGATCCAAGACGAACTTTTAAGTAATTACATTATTTTTCTTATAATTCGTAGAACCTTTCTCCTGAGAATTGAATCTATTGGGTCAGTCCATAAATTCGTGCGCATTTTTTGGTAAATTTTTAAATAATATAAAAAAACACAACATTTTAATCAATTATATATTTTCCTCCATTATCTAGAATATCTCACCATCTTACAGGCAGCTTTTTTATGCCATTGCTGTAGAAAGACTCTGGTTTTAATGCAAAAAAAAAAAAAAAAAAAAATTTGAAACTTCATTGTGTACATCCTGTTTAGAATTTAATTTTTTTTCCAGTAAAAAATTTTGTAAGGCACGAAATAAGTGAAAATCACTTGGGGCAATATCTGAGGAGTAAGCAGGATGTGACAAAAGCTCCCAATTAAATTCACTCATTTTTTGCAGCGTTCTTTGAGCCGTATGCGGTCTAGCGTTTCAACACTTTCTCGATATTCACCAAGCTTGGGCGTTTTTTGGTCATTTCTGAGTTTAGACGGCAAAGTTGTTTACTATAAACTTCTGAATTAATCGTTTGATATGGCATAAATGGGCATATATGGCCCCATTTTGATTAATAGCGCTTCTAGTGGTGATTTCGAAACCGGAACATTTTTTGCTCTTGCCAGATAAAACTTGTATGATTATACACTCATGTATCAATGCTGTTTCTCCAACTTTAAATTTTTTAAACCATTTCTGGGCAGTCCTTACACTAATAGTGTGTTCACCATGTACACTATTAATGTTTATCGCTACAAACCTTGCAGAATCACCACACGAAAATAAAAAATGTAGCACAGCACGTTTGTACTGATTATCTAATAACGACTTGCGTTTTGCTACAGAACACAGGTAAGTATGTTATTTATATACTGTGTAAAGATTATTGAAGCATATTCATTAGAATCTATTTTAGTAGATCTGGCGTAAATGAAAATGTTCACTAAAATTTTACTAAATATTGCCTATATGTAAAAGAAACGTTTTATAAAATCCCACTTAAATTCATAGTTTTATATCCCATCTTACTCAAAAACATGTGTGTTTAATTAAAATTTTATGTATTTAAAAAAAAAAAAAGTGCTTCGTATATAGGCGCCCGTTACATTATGCAGACATTAAGGTGCCCGCACCATTATGCAGATGAATTTCTGACTTGGAAAAAAGCAATTTTAGTAAATCTGCGGGAAACTTTAAAGCCGAGGCATTGCAATGCAAGAAACGTTTTTTTCTACTCTGATTACTATAGAAAATACAATTTCTATGCCTAATTTTTAAGTTAAAAATTTGACCTGATTAAAGGTACGGGCACATCTTTATGCAGATGTAGTATCTTTATGCTGAAGTATCATCTTTATGCTGAAGTAGATTTCTGTCCCGAACAATTGGGTGGACTGTACAGTGTTGAAATCACTTTATTTTGATAAAACAAATTTAAAGTAATACTATACATATCCAAGTTATTTATATTTTCAATGTGTGCTCTTCTGGTGACACGGTAAATATCTTTGAGTTCCTGCCACACTCGTGATAGAGTATCCTTTGTTTATGATACGAGCCCTTCAGTTATCCGCTGCTTCGGTTGCTGTAAATCCTGGGGAAATGGAGTCATGAACACTTTGTCTTTAGCAAAATCTCATAGCAAAAATTAGCCGTTACATGTGAGGACTTAGATGTGTGACTTAGATGGACTTAGCCGTTAGATGTGTGGCCAACAATGCAATGGCAAATCGTTTGACCTGGCACGGCCAATCCAGCGATGGGGTAGACTATCATTCAGGTACTGGAGTACCTTTCTTTCTATGCCAATGTTGTCGATCACCGTCTTGCTTCAAAATGAAACTGCGAGCCTGTCAGTACAGCTGAGGAATCAACCATTCTGATAGCATATCTTGGTAGTTGCCCCCGTTAGTCACATTTTCCGCGAAGAAGAAAAGGACCAAAAGCACAACGATGTTTTGGGTATTCCAAAACACTGTGCGCTTTCTCCTGCATATATGGCCCCATTTTGATTAATAGTGCTTCTGCTGGCGATTTCGAAACCGGAATACATTTTGCTCTTGCCAGATAAAACTTGTATGATTATACACTCATGTCCATAAATTAAGGATAATGCAAAATCAAGCAAAGGAAGAGTTAGAAGCAAAACAAATTTGACTGATTTGTAAAGCTTATTTATTAAACAAAAGGTAAAGAGCAAAAAAGATGCTATATGTTTGATATTATTAACAAAAATAGCGATTTTTTCTCCCTGGAGCAAATTACAAAAAACACCTATTTACAAAAAAACAATATTACATGGTTGGTATGATTGTTAATACAGTGTATGTCTCCCAGACGATGCAATACAGTCCGTACAACGCCTAGGCATGCTGAGTATCAAATTATCGATCTGATCTTGGGGGATATTACACCACTCAAAACGCAATGCTCTCCGAAGTTCCGGTAGACATGTAGGAGGAGATTGACGGGCTGCAACTCGTCGGCCAAGCATGTCCCACACGTGCTCTACTGGATTTAAGTCCGGTGAGAATGCTGGCCAGTCAATACGGGTGATATCCTCCGACTGAAGGCATTCGCTTACGATGTTTGCACGGTGAGGACGGGCGTTGTCATCCATAAACACAAATTGTGCGCCCATGGCGCCCCGAAACAAACGTACATGTTGTTCCAGAATGACGTCCCGATAGATTTGGCTTGTCATGGTTCCAATTTGAACATGCAGGTCAGTTCTGGAACCCAGAATAAGTCCACCCCAAGCGAGCACTCCTGTACCACCGTAACGGTGTCGTTCAATGATGTTTTCTTGGTGGTAACGGGTACCTGGAGCTCTCCATATGAAAGTCCGGCGAGAAACAGACTGCAAGCTAAATCTGGACTCGTCGGAAAACATCACACAATCCCACTGTTGCGGTGTCCACAATGCATGCTCTCTACTCCAGGCTAACCGCAGGCGACAGTGAGTTTCAGTAAGTGGAACGCATCTGACAGGTCTACGAGCATATAGACCAATCTGCCCTAAGCGTCTGTACGCGGTCTGCCTTGTAATAGTCGTACCAGTAGCTGAAGAGAGCTGACGAAATAGGTCTGAGGCTGTGCTCCGCCTTTTTCTTTTGGCAGTAACTGCCAAATACCGGTCCTCATTCGGCGTTGTAACTCTGGGGCGACCTGTGCTGTAACGTCTACTCACCATCATCTTGGAATCATTACCAAAGCTTGGAGATGACACTCTGGGCAATTCCAAGTTTGTCTGATACTTCTAGTTGGGTACGCCCCCATTCCAGACGGCCGATAATTCTACTACGTAAAAAAAATCATCCAAATGCGTCCTTTGTGTCATAACTATTCGGTTATTGCACTGAAGTGCTTATAAAGCACCTGCGAACAATTTTACTTCTTTGCCTGTATTCCTTATATATCACTCTATTACACTCTCGTCATTGTGACGTACCATCGGTGTCATCTGGTTACTTCCTGAAATTTGCATATGATTCTTGAAGATGTGTGTAGTTATTTTACAGGTGATATATTTATTTTAGAGTTCGATTTCCGCGTGACTCCGAATTATCCTTAATTTATGGACATGAGTGTAGTTTCAGAATTGATTCGTTTCGGCTTAATAAATCAATTACAGTGTTATATTACACTGTGTTATTATTTTTATCCTGTTTAATATGAAACACCCTAGATATAGGTAATGACATGCAGTGCTATGAAGGCGTTCCGTCTGTAAACGCCACCTACCGATAGTCTTTTGCTCCATTTGAGAATTTTTATGTACGAAAATCAGAAATTAAATTCAGAATATGAAAACATTAGAAGTTGTCATTTTGAAGGAGGAAAATGCATTACAGACTTCTTATGCTTTCTTTTTAAGTTCTGGATGGACTATGTTAAGTGTTTGACAAAAACTCATCCACTCAGCTGAAGTGTGCACTAAAAGAAGTTTCAAATGTGGATGAATTGCGATGACAGAATACTTACTTTGTTTGTTCTTTTTTTTTTAAAGCTACTACATTTTTGTTTAAATTCTATTCTCTTTTGATTTGCAGTTGGCAGAATGGTAGAACTACTTGTAGAAAGATTGACTGTAGAAAGACTTGAAAAGATTCTTTCTTGGTTCAAAACGAAAAGAATAAATAAAGATTTTTGAAAATGTTGAAAATCATTTTTATACATATGTATATAACAAGTCGTAAAAATTAAATATTCGAATTTATTGCAGATCAGAAACCAAGCTGTAGCGTTAGAATGAGATTAAAGAATTGTCCGTTTATTAATTTGCATAACAGGAATCTTCCTATTTTACATAAGGTATACGACGCTGCAGTTTTCAACTTAATATGATTTTTATTATTGAAACTAATAACCACCTTCTGGAAACACTTTTGTAACTCGTAACTGTAAAATATTCTTTAGTTAAATTTTAAAATTTCAGTAATATTTTAATGAGCTGTTTAAATTCCTATAGCTGTTAGTTTAATTTCTTTAATATTTTTCTGCTGATAATGCATAACGCATAATTTTTCAAAAAAAAAAAAAAATCGGCAAACTTTTCCAAACTTTTCTCGCTCTCTCTCTCTTGCTTTTGTTTGTTTTGTGTATGTGTATGTGCGCGCGTATGTGTGTTACATTCGCAGATTCAAATACCATGGGCTGTATTCTTATACACTGACTACCAATAAGTATTTGGACACCTGTGATAGAAAAGAAAAACTAATTTTATTCAAAATCAATAGTTGGTAGAGTCTCCACGAGAGGTAATTGCAGCGTGGACCTTCCGCGGCATACTTTCCACAAGTCTTTGTATGACAGCTAGTGGTATTTTCTTCCACTCGGCTTGGAGAAGACATAGAAGTTCCTTCACCGATTTTGCACAGGTAGTGCACCCCTGAATTCCGCGATGCAACTCGTCCCAGAGGTTCTCGATAGGGTTCAGGTCTGGACTCTGGGCAGGCCAGTCCATTCGATGAACTCCATTGGCACCATACCAAGCCTTGGTTAACGTCGAAACATGACAACTGGCATTGTCATCCTGAAAGTAACAATGGTCCAACCCGTAAAACTGCCACAACGTAGGAAGCACATTGTCATCCAAAATTATGCAGTAGGCATCGGAGTTGAGCTTGCCATGAATGGGGAGCAAGGGTCCCAGCCCATACCAGGAGAAGCACCCCCAGACCATAATTCCACCTTCGCTGAAATTGACTGTTGGCACAATGCATTCTGACAGGAGACGTTCTCCAGGTAGAAGCCAAACCCAGACCCTGCCATCCGAACGGTAAAGGGTGAACCTTGATTCGTCACTCCAAAGAACCCGCTTCCACCGATCTACGGTCCAATTTCGATGTGCTTTGCACTACATTAACCGAGCAGTGCGGTTGGATTTTGTGATCAAAGGCTTAGCGCAGCAGCGCGACCATGAAAACCAAGCAGATGTGCTTCCTTACGGATGGTATTCATTGAAACAATACTTCCGGATGCCTGTTGAAACTCCTCGCGGATGAGGGCCATCGGTTGGGTGCGGTTCTTTCGAATTTCTCTGGACAGCACTCGTCGGTCTCTATCTCCCAGTTTCGTTGGTCTGCCGACTCGGGGCACATTCCGACAATCACCGCTCACCTTCCACTTCTTAATCACATAGGCCACTGTCGATTTTGGGTACTTCAGATCGCTAGATATGTCTCTTGAGGATCGGCCATATTTGTGATACCCGATATTTATACCTTTCTCGAAATCAGAGAGCTCCGAACTGCGAGGCATCTTGCATGCGACTAAAGCCGATACTGTTTCCTACACGATATATACCGGCGGAGTCCGTGACGTACCTTAGGACTGCAGATATCGTCATTTGCATAGGTGTCCAAATATTTATTGGTAGTCAGTGTATAAGAATGGGAGAAGGAAGTATGCTTCTGACATAAATAAACGTCCTGTAGTGTAGGAAATCGCTGCAAGACGTCATGTAACCGCTGCATGTTTTGTCATGTAAAATACTTCATACATTAGGTATTGTTAAACGATCAATTAAAACATTTTTAAAGGTGAATGACTTATTACGCATTTCATCAGATCTAGGTCTTCATGCGATCAAATTACATTTCCGGATGGCTACCATTGTTTAGTCACATCTTCAAGATCGAATATTCTAAATATTCCTTAAATAAGAATTATTCACAGCTCATACAGGCTACAACGGCTCTATGAATAAGAGGAGGTTATTTACGTCGAAGAGAACGTCCATGTTTCTAATTCCAGTCCTAGGTAATACTTTTATACCTGACTATGGATTAAAGGCTAAAAGGAGGGATGCGTAGGAAATGTATAATTCTAATAAACTACCTTTCTTATATTTAGCTGATTTAATACTTATTATCTTCCTTTATTTTTTTCATATAGAGGTTGCCAACTATACAGATCGACACAGTGCCATCCCCGCCTCCGAGTCCAACTGACGATTTGTCGCAACCAAATTCAATTGAGGCAGATGAACCTATAGATACTAGTCAGATTGAATTTGACTTGGAAGCAGATCAAGTAAGTATATATATGAAAATTGTCGTTGTCATTACTGAAATTTTCTATATTACGCTTCACTATTTCTGAGACAAAAAGGTGCCTTTATCATTCTTCATTTCTAATGACGTTTATTTTTCTATGTATATTTTTCTATATTTTTTCTTCTTACTTTGAACGCCAACTTAATTTACGTAATTAAATGAATTTATTCTCCAGATTAAACTTTTTGAAAATTCCGGTGAATTGTCAGTAATGTATTTCTGTTAATTCATCACTGGTTATCATAAATTAAGGAAAAATCACAAAAATCACGATTACTGAAAACGTTACACGTAGAATTTAATGAAACTTACCTACAATATACAACACATAGTAAGGTATCAAATAACATAAAAGGAAATTACCAGACAAATATGGTAGTATAGAAATTAGCACATGTATAAAATGAACAAATCGAAGGTGTCAGTTTGCTATAGGAAAAGTATGGAATATAATAATATATGGAATATAATAATTCCTTCAATATGGAATATGATCGCCTCTAGAAGCAATACAGCACATACAGCGATGTGCGATGCTTTCAATTATGCGGTCTATCGGTTCCATAGGAAGCAAGAGTCATTGCTGTTGCAAAGCAGTTGCAAGCGCGACAAGGGTCTGAGGGGGCGGATTGAGAGCAGCTAGACGTCTCCCTAAAGCATCCAAAACGTGCTCGATAGGATTCAAGTCCGGGGATCGGGCTGGCCACTCCATGCGCATAATAGTTTCCTGTTGAAGATAATCATCTACTATGCGAGTTCTGTGTGGTCTTGCTTTGTCGTCCTGTAACAGGAAAGTATCACCTGTTGTCCCGGCGTATGGGCGCACATAAACATCAAGGATGTCATCTCTATAAATCTGAGCATTCACAGTTCCCCTTGGAAAGACATAGAGGTCTGTGCGTCCACTTAAAGAGATGCCACCCCAAACACAGACTCTGCCTTTTCCGAATGCATCTCTTTCAGGAATGTTTTCACGGATGATAACGGGTTCTAGGTTCTCTCCATATCAAATAACGCCTACTATCGCTTTCTAGACTAAACCTGGGCTCATCCGTAAAGAGAACCGCCTTCCATTGATCAGGCGTCCAGTGAACATGTCGTGCCCACTGAAAACGGTCCCTCTTATGGCGTGACGTGAGCGGCGCACAAATGGCTGGTCGCCTCGCATACAGACCACCTTCGTGAAGCCTTCTACGCGCAGTTGACGTTGACACGAACCTTCCGGTGGCTGCAGCAAGGGAAGATCTAAGAAGAGTCGGAGTAACGGTTCTATCCCTGCGTGCACATAATGTCAAATATCGGTCATCGGCGCTCGTCGTAGCAATTGGCCGTCCTTGGCTGAACCTCCTAGATGCCGAATCTGTGGTTTGAAAAGTCTATAAACCAGAGAAGGACTCACATTTAGCCATCTGGCCTCTTCTGTTTGACTTTGTCCTGCCTCTAGTCTCCCAATAGCTCTCCATCCCAGTTCTGCAGGCAAATGATGCCTGGAGGTCATTGTTAGGAATTGGCTATCTCAGATTTCTGATGTCAGAAATAGTCCTCGCAGTGTATGCTCCTCGCAGATGACGTATTCCGAAAGCAGCGCCACTAATTTGCACATTGCAGTTTTACTCAGTTTATTTTACTTGGCAACATATTCAAATTTTACACGGTTTGGCTTATTTTTGAGGGAGTTATCGCTATTTTTGTTGTTTTTCCTTAATTTATGATAAGCAGTGTAGTTTATTTTTCTTTCCCTCTTGCGTTCTGAGCTGTCCTCAATATTAACTGTGAACTTCGTTCCTATTATTACTTTGAATCGTGGTTTAGTTGTGCTGTAGCACATCTTTAGATTCAGTGTGACAATAACCTTTCGTGTCACATTTTGCAAACCAGTTATTCATTTCATTCAAATCAATCATTAGATTGTGTTTGATGATTTCATGTGTTACATCTGGTATCTTAACCCTAAGCTCATTCAGAGATTGGCATTTTTTTTTTTTTTTTTTTTACATATTCCCATTGAATGTATCCATTAAATTCAGATCGGGCAGACAGTTTGACAGAACAATCCTCTTGCCTAAGAGGATTACAAATCCACTGGCTTAAAAAGATACCATTCTTACAACATCTGATCTGTGAAGCGCAAAAGTTGATTTACATGCTTAAAGACAATGGAGTGTCTCAAAAATGAAAAATTTTAAATAATGTAAAACGGTACAAATAAAGCTTCCATGCGTGGTTTACAGTGTATTCCTGTTACCAAGCTAATATCTTTTAAAATTGTACAAGAACTTAAGAAACATGCTGGATATATTATTTTTCGTGTTTATTTCATGCTAAACAAAGTATGTTTTGATGAGAATGCATTCTTCCTGTTCATGCAAAAATTTGCAATCTTATGCTCTCATAGGAAGAGGATTCAGATTTGTATTTACGTTGTTTCTTAATTAAAGGTAATTATGTAGTAATTATTTTCTTCGTGGTGTACTTGTGTTATCTGATAATAAAAACATTATATCTGATAAATAATTTTGTTAAAAGAACTGCAATTATTTCATGAAAATTTGCGCCTAACAAATACTTGCAATTTGCTTAATGAGCTTATGATTAAAAACTTGTGAAAAAATAATATGTGTTAACTTATACTGAGTACCATACATTCTCAAAACTTCTGAAACTTTTGTATTACAATAATTGTGTTAGATTAATTGAAGTCCTTCAACGACATTATATGCTTGCCCTATCAATAATGATTTCAAGTATACGAATTTTTCAATCTTTGCTTCTGATCAATCGCAGCTTGAAAACTGTTAAAAAATTCTAACCATTTTCCTGCATCTCCTGAGAATTTTGGAATATTTAACTTTGGCAATTTCATAGCCGATGACGATACATTTATTTCAGAAACAGAAGTGTTCAAAGAATTTACATCTGATGCATTTTTCACAGACAAATTTTCATTACATTTATTTAATCTTATTTTAATTCTAAACTTTTCAGACATGAGCCAGACAAACATAACATTGAGTTTGTGGTCTCAGTACATTTCGTTTTTCATTTACACTCATGTTACACTTTTCACTATTATGTGTGTTATTTTTGCAAAAAATACAATTTTCTTCTTTTACGGGAGCTAATAATTCTGCCGCCGAAGAGGGGTTAACTTTAAACTTATTGTTTGTGTATTTATAATTACTTTTGCGTTTGTCGAAGTTTTTATTCTTTCCATTCAATGGAACGAGTTTCCGTTCCGGTTTGTTAACTGCGTACGTTTGTTCACGGAATTCAATTTCGTTTTTCAAAAACGCAAATAAACCTATAACATCAGATTCCTCTTTTGGATCACGCTTTCGGTGATATTCGAGAATCAAATCATGAGGCAATAATTTCAATAACATCGGATTTAACAAGTGTCCGTACGAACCTGAAGTTACCTAGATTACTTAAGCTTCGAATGTTTATTTCACAAGCTTCGTGTAATCTTCTTAGTGCATTTAAGTTAGAAGAATTTTTAACTGGTTCTATGTCCAAAAGATTATTCATATGCGATTTTATAATTTTCTCTGGTTTTCCAAAGCGTTCTTTTAAAAGTTCTAAACACGAATCGTAATTGTGTTCGGTTAATTGAAATCCTTCAACGACATTAACAATTGTACAACAATGTATAACAATGAAACATTTTTGAGAATTTTTACGAGTTCATATTGAGAGAAGTATTTAAATAAAATAAATAAATTCAATTTCTTTTATGAACTGGTATTTTAAGATAACTTATTTTCAAAAATGAGAAGCTAATAATATAACGTTATAATGACTAATTTGGTATCAGCCTTATTTTAAAGATGTGTTTTCTGTGTAATAAATATTAATCTAGATATACAGTGTCTCACAAAAGTGATGGGACACTTGTGCTTTACAAAAGGAAACTGTAATAAAATGAATTAAAAAAACATGTAAACATTTTTTGTGGGTGTGCTTCATACTTAAATTTAGTAACAATTATTACATAACATACATTTTCTCAAAATATTAAAATATTAATTTAATAAAAATACAATTGTTTAGAACGGAGCAAAAAATGGCTCGCATAAGTGATGGGACACCATTAGATACTACTACGTACTACAATAAAAATATTTTTTTGGGTTTTTATTTTTAC
Organism: Stegodyphus dumicola; assembly: GCF_044657685.1. Lineage (NCBI taxonomy): Eukaryota > Metazoa > Arthropoda > Arachnida > Araneae > Eresidae > Stegodyphus > Stegodyphus dumicola. The sequence goes on from NC_140777.1 coordinate 84,891,595, forward strand.
TCAAAAGCAATTGGTAATAATTTATAAAATCGTCTGCAGTATTTCTCTCCAGTTTGTTTTGGAATTTTTGTGTTTTTTAGCTCTGTGCAGCCATGAATGCTAAACAAAAAGAAACTTTGCCTGAAATTCGAAAATTACTTATTAATTTGCATATTGAACGTGGAAAATCTATTAGAGAAACTCCTGAAACAGTTAACTTGAGTCATTCAACAGTTTACAATATCATTAAACGATATAAAAAGAATCATATGATTCAGGATAAAAGAAGACCTGGCCGACCATCAGAGCTATCCAATGGAATAAAGCGAATTATCGTTCGAAATATTAAAACAAAATCCAAGAATGAGTGCTTCTAAAGTTGCTGCTGATTTACAGGCATTTATGGAGTAATTGTTAAACCTGAGACTATTAGAAGAGTAATTCGATCTGCTGGATATCACGGTAGAGCAGCCAGGAAAAAATTCTTCGTAAGTGAAAAGAATAGAAAACTCAGACTGGCTTCCGCAAAATCCAACATAAATAAGAATTCTGATTATCCAGTTCATGCTTCAGTATCATGCTGATGAGAGTAAATTTAATATATTTGGTTCTGACGGTAGAATCTTGGTGTGGAGAAAACCCAGGGAAGAATTTCGAAAACAGAACTTGGTGCCAACAGTAAAACATGGTGGTGGAGGACTTATTGCTTATTGTATGGGGGTGTATGTCGTCCGCTGGAGTTGGTACTCTTGTTTTTATTGACAGTATAACGGATCAGTACAAGTATATTAATATTTTAAATCAAAATTTGAAATCTTCAGCACGAAACTTGAACTTTCATAACGATTTTAAATTCTACCAGGACAATGACCCCACGCACACTGCTTTGAACATTAGACTCTGGCTGCTGTATAACTGTCCTGAAGTAATAAAAACACCACCACAATCTCCATACTTAAATCCCATACAGAATATTTGGCAAGAATTGGAATCAAGAATTCGCAAACACCATTTCTTCAAAACAACAATTAAAATCGGTGCTTCAAGAAGAATGGGGTAAAATCACTCCAGAAATCACAAAAAAATTAGTCGAATCCATCCCAAGAAGATTAAATCATGTTTTAAAAGTAAAAGGAAATCCAACAAAATATTAAAACCTTTTAAAAATTAAAATTTTTGGATAAAATATTTGATGGAGAAGTAAGTGTCCCATCACTTATGTGAGCCATTTTTTGCTCCGTTCTAAAAAATTGTATTTTTATTAAATTAATATTTTAATATTTTGAGAAAATGTATGTCATGTAATAATTGTTACTAAATTTAAGTATGAAACACACCCACAAAAAATTTTTACATGTTTTTTTTATTTATTTTACTACAGTTTCCTTTTGTAAAGCACAAGTGTCCCATCACTTTTGTGAGACACTGTATACTGAAATATCTTTCCCGCCTTTTTATTTCAGAAATTCTTAAACTTCTACAAATGTAATATAAGCTACATTTCGACCTAAGTTCCTCTTAAGCTACATTCTAACATGATTTAAATAACTTTCATGTTTTAAGAGTATTTTGAACACTCGTACTCCCTTTACGCCCATGTATTTGATAGATCTTGATCAATGTAAAAAATCAAATTAATTCAGATACCTCTGTAACTGATGAAACTGTGATATAAAAGGTTAAAAGAAGGTAGGTTCATAATTGCAGACGACGCTTCTTTTGTTAGGCTGGTTCAAGGTCAGAACCGCTATATGACATGCAGCTTGTCTGGAACCGATCCAAACATACAATTACCGATTAATCATTCTTCTGAAAAAGAATTCCGATAAAAAGAAATTTTCGTGGATTTGGATCTATGCCCAGTAAAAGCTGACTAAATTTATCCACATGCTTACAATGCTGTAAATCCACTCCGCATAATTTAAAATATCTTCGCAAAATAGTTGTATGAATTTTGCTTAAAAATTTAGGTTCTAAAGCAAAAGAAAAAATTAACCCATTAATTACAATAGTATTTCCAGAGCATTGTAGAATTAAATAACTTATAATATATTCAAGTAACTTATTATATTCAACTTAATTAATATTCAGAATTATTTTATGTAATTTAATCTTTTCATTTGTAATCCATAAGGAAGCTGTCATCAGCATTATGGCGAAATTACAAATCTACAAGATCCTTGTTCCGAGATAAACGCATTTAAATGTTTTACTCATATTTGGATCGTAAAAGTTTCAAATGATAATTTTTGTCTAATGATTATCTCTTTATATCATAAAATATGGATTTAACATTTTTAACGTAGTAGAAGACTTAAAAGAAGCAAGTTAGAAAATGCATATATGGGAGTAAAAACAACAAAATTTCAGATTCTTGGTTGAATATGTTCCTACGATATTTTTCCTGAACTGTATGTATGGGTACTCCTGACTTCACGAACATTCGCTTTTACAAAAGATGCAAATTTATACCCTTTTATATCCTTGTTTAGTTAACAAAAGAAATCCACAAAATTTTTTTCCTTTTTTCCAGAAAAACAAAAATATCAGTTTTTTTTTTTTTTTTTTTTTTTTTTTATATATATATATATATATATATATATATATCTGGTTTTCAGAAAAAGAAAAATAATTAATTATGAATAAAGATGCATATTTAAAGTGATTTAGCAGAATGTTTTAATCCATCTGCTAATATACTAAGTAGAAAAATACGTGTTAGTCTTGGTTAAATATACAACGAGCCCACATAAGTGCTTATGCGATTTTACCTTCTTAACAACTTAACACATGTGCACACCTTGCAGAAAAAAAAGGGAACAGTTCTATATCTCCTATGTTCTACTGGACCGATTGACGAAATTGCGATTTTCTTGTGTCGAAAGCGCTACTTGGGATATATATTAGATTTATATATAACATTGTTCTAACATAGGTATTCTGACACAAAATTGGACGTTTTCTGAAACTGCGTGCTGGTTTTTTTCCATATCTCGATTCTATGACTCAAATTATGTCCAAATACTACATTTTGTAAAATTTGGCGAGAAACTTACCCAGCAATTTAAAACTTTGGCTTATTTTTTTCAGTTTGCGCCAAGAATAATTAATTCACTTGGCGAAAGTTCTTAATTATCGCAACCTATTTCCCTTTCTCTTTTTCATTGTGCATGAGCGGAAAAAAAGGTGCATTGTTCATACTTTCAAATAATTTAGTGCGTAAAGCACACTTGGCATTATTATCGCTTATAAAAAATATTCCAAATTTCAAAATGCGCCAATATATAAATTCACGTGTATCTTCGGACATTTGAATAAAATACTCTCGTTTTTTGCAGGTAGGCCTAGATATACATCTACTTTAAAATGATGGTAAAAATTTGGTAGATTATAATTCAAAAGTTTTTTCGAAAAATTTATAAAAAGTACTAAAAAATACGAATTTAAAAGCAAATAAGAAAATAGCTGAGAAATTTATTTGGATTGAACCTAAATTTCGAACTGTGAAAGAAGGAATAAATTAAGTTTAATAATAAAAATATAGATGTTAATAAATATGATGTATACCAAATTCAATTAACATTCAGGAGCTAAAATTTTGTGAGCTAATTTTTCAATAACTACTCGTGTGATTTTTGCAAAACTTTGGCATAGTTTCAGTCTTGGAATGGAAATATGGAAAAAAATCGAAATGTCATTTCAGAAAAGGTTCGATTTTATGTCAGAATACCTATGTTAGAAGTGCTATTAATACATATCTTAAGTCGCGCTTTCGAAACATGAAAAATAAAGTAAACTTTCTTCACTCAGCTTAGTAGAACGGGAGATATAGAACTACCCTCCCTCTTTTATGTGCAAGGTCTACTTTCAGTCACAAAAATATTTTAAATGGCGCAAATATCCACGCATTGTATTTTTAAATTTAGAAAATCAATTTTGTAAAAATTACGAAAGCTAACTCCTTATGAAGTCTTCGGCCATTATAAGATACGTTTTATAAAAGTTTGCACTCATTATAAAAAAAATAAATAAAATGCAAAATGTTTCACTTCTTTGTAGATTCGCACAACTGGAACTGTAAGATATTCCATTTCTACTAATCTATCGTTCTAAAATTGAGTTGAGCTCTGTTTCATTCAAAAGAAGAATTGGAACTTGGCATCTTCCATAGCCATTTTTTTCGATATGAGAGAACAAATTGATCAATAGCATGTCGAAATAAACTTTGAAGATTATGAGCAAAGAAAAAAATGTCTTCATCGTGTTCCTTCTTAGGGCCACATCAAACATTGATCTTAAGGTTGCATTTGGATGCGTTTATATGTCACAGAAGAATTTTCAGGTTTCCAAATCTTGCAATTGTGACTAAAAAACACATGCATATGATATTTTTGAATGAGCGAAGTACATAAAATGTTTTCTTCCATGATACATTCTTCACAAAAGTTTCATGAAAGCCTACCATTCATTCTGAAAGACTTTGTAGTTAGATTGCACATATTCTTAGAGACAGCGTGAATATATAAAAACATATGCATTTCATATGCGTATAATATAAAAAACATATATAAAATTAAAAAAACAAAAGGTTGTAAACGTACGTAATATATGATTTTAGAAACATGTTTTGTTAACTATAATAACATATTTTTGTTTGATTCAGAAGTCAAACAACAAAAATCAGCGTTAATTCACAAAATTTTCACAGGACTAGTTTCGATGGTTTTACCGAACCATCATCTTCAGCTGCAAAACCGCAAATGAACAAGATAGGAAATAATGTTTAGATAAGATAAGAAAGCCTGGACAAGAATAAGCAAGTGGCGCCATCTGTTGGCGAAACCAGAACTAAAACATAATTTCTCTAAAAGCCGAAGGCAAATTTGGATTGGAATTAGGATCGTTAACTAGAACAGAAAGATTTTTATGAATGTGAAATGCCTCTAGAAAATCCAGTTCTCCAATGGAAGATGTTTTTTGAATAATTTTGGCAGCAGAAAAATTGAAAGTGTGATTTTCGGACCAACAATGTTGAGCAACAGAAGACTTCTGTGTTTCCTTTTTTCTAACATATGCCTCATGTTCTTTGACGCGAAATTTTAAGGCTCTCTTAGTTTGGCCAATGTAAATTAAACCGCACTGGCAAGGAATCCTATAAATACCCCAGGAATTCATATCCGGAATGGGGTCCTTGAGTATAGAAGTTGGAATTTTATTGATGGGAGAGTAAACAACCCGAAAGTTAAATTTCTGCAAAATATGTGCAACTTTATAGCTAATTGATGGAAAGAAGGGAATGACAACAGAATTTTTATAATCTCCTAAAATAAGAGTGTGGTTTGGTTGAGATGAGAATTTTTTAACTGCTTGATTAATAATGTTGGGTGAAAAGCCCCTGTCAATAGCTATTGCTTTTAAATAATTTATTTCTCATCAAGGGCTAGTTTGGAGGAGCAAACTTGAAGAGCACGGAAAACATAGGAATAAAATGAAGCTAACTTTTGTTTAGTCGGATGACATGATTTAAAGTGTGGTGGAAGGCAAACCGATGAAGGTTTACGGTAAACTGTAGTACTGAAGTTGGATGTGTTACGTGTGACCAGAATGTCGGTCACACGTAACATAAGCTGATTATGCGCGTGGCGCCTGGAAGATAAAAAACGCATATTTCGCGCAGCCGTAGCATTGCTCAAGATGATTATAATATAGTAAGGGGGAAGTATTCAGACACTTGTTTGTTTTGAAAACAATTTAAAACTTTTTGAAGAATTTTTAATTTAAATGTGCTGATTCAAATTAATTAAATCTATCAATATTCGGCACTTATTCAATAGAGTGAATGTAGACACGTAATAAAATTAAAAGTTTATGTTTGCACATAATGAAAAAATTAATGGAATATTATTCATGCATATAACACTATGTTAATATTAAAACAAATAAAACATTTTAATGCTATGTGCAATATTCTTTTGAATTCGTAATGTCTTGAACACGTTTAGGCATTAATTAGCTAATTCAAGCACTCTTTTTTGTTAATTTTTTCACATTATTATTCGAAATAAAGGTCATGCTTATTTCATGTTGAGCACTTTTGAAATTTTCATTTCAATTTCTTCCAAATTTATTTCATTGGATTAACATCTGGCAATTGCGGAGAAGCCTTCTGAGTATGCGGTATATAGCATGGTCTAAGAATAATTATCTTTTTGAAAGTAAAAATTTCTAGAAAGACCTTCGGGCACTATATTTCAGATTGGTTTTTTAAAATAGTTAGATATAAATATTTATTCAAAACATTAACAATTATTTAGAAATTTCCAAACGCAGCGCTTGCGATCATGCACCTTCACACCATTATATTTCCATCATTGTGTTTACCGGCCCACCAGCGGCCGAGCGGTAAGTCGTTGAATACTGGTAGTTCGGTCCGAGGTTCGAATCCCGCGAACGGGCTGGCTGCATGGATGTTTTCGTGGTTTTCCTCATGTGTAACATGTATACGAGCCAGTTTCCCTTAGAAAGTCCTCCACGAAGGAATCCCTCCCTTTAGGCAGATAGCCCTAGTGTGCTTTGCCATAATTAAATACACCACCACACCACACCATTGTGTTTAACTATTACTTGTATGTTTCCATGCTTCGCTAACTTTCCTCCACACTAATTTACACCCATCTAATTGACGAACGTTAAATTTACTTTCATTCGATAACGTTACTGGGTGCCAGAATTTTTTAGGCTAGTCAGTGAACTATTTTTAGTTTGTAATCTCTTCTCTCTGTTAGCTTTAGTTATAAATGTTTTTCTCTCTAGCTACTCGAAAATGATATCTAAACACTTTTATCATATTTCTAATTGTTCTAGAAATTTTTATCATATTTCTAATTTTAAATGAATATATAAATATTCATGTAAAAATATCTTAATATTCGTGTAAAAAACGTGATAAATATTTTCTAATTTTCATTTTTCAAATTCAAAATATGATAAACATCTTTATCAGATTTCTAAAAGTTCCAAGTAGTTTCCTTAAATTCTAAAGTAATCGAAGAAGAGCTCGTAAACGGATTTAACTTACTTCTTTTTTTTTTTTTTTTTTTTTCAAAACAAATTGTACATCTTTCTTGCTTAGCTGGATGATCTTCCGAAATTATACTTAATTCATTGTTTAAAACCTTTTACAATACTTAGTAATCTGAATTTATTTCCCATACTTCCCATATCACGTACAAATGTTTCCTTTTTGAACAACATTTTAATGAGATTTCTGACATCAGCTGGCGTTTCACTCGTTTTTGTTATCATTTCGACAAAAAGAGATAAAAGATTCATGCAAGCAAATTGTAAAAAGTCAAAAACAGTGAATTACGTTAACGTTTATTGCTATGGTAGCAAAAAAATGCATACAAGAAGAAAACTGAAAGTTTTTTAGTAGACTAATATTTTTTTCCTTTAGAATTTTTAGCGTGTTTAATATTTTAACAAAATTAACTTATCACATATGCAGAAAATATCTCTAGCATTTGATTAGCTCTATTGTTTTGACATGCATTACAAGCAAATTTATAAGTTAATTAACATAATATAAATTGGCTTAAAATTTTTATATAGATGTATGGATACTTTTCCCACATTGTATGTTTATGGTACCGTGAAGTAAGGTAATTTACGGAAGTTTTTTGGAATTCCGTTAAGGACACTTTTAACGTCAAATATAAGTTTTGAAGGATATATGTTTTTCCGTTAAGGAGACTTTTAACGTCAAATATACGAAATAGGAGAACTGATCCCGGAGCTCTTCACGGATTCTGTGGAAATGAAAGAGCTGATTTCTTAGCTAAAAATCCCTTAAATTTACCCATTTATATCAATATTAGTATTCCAAAGAGCTACTGGAAGTCCTTTCATTATAAGAAGCTTTTAGCTAAGTGGAATGAGAAATCTATTTCATCTAGTAATGCTGAGGGCACCAAGAAGTTTATTCTTTCTGTTTACCATAGATTGCATTACAAGTCTTTCCGCTCTATTAATTTTAAGTTTCTCACTTTTTATCTGGTCACTTTAAATTTGCAAGTTACGTATTTCGTTTATATCTAAGATCAAATAATTTATGTGAATGTTTTAAAAACGTACCGCGAGATGTGGAACATTTGATTTTTTCATGCCTTACCTTTAATGGCCTTGCAGAATGGTTTGAAAATGTTCGGCGTGACTTGTCCAGTGAACTTATCTGTTTTCGTGAAGTCCAGACTGCTGTTCTCTGTTTTTGTTCGTTTTACATATGCATGTAATATTTAATGTTTTAGTAAATTTACTTTTGTAAGCCCCGTGTTGTCCATCTGTGGTGCACAGGAAATTGTATGTGTTCAATATACACGGGTTGGACAAAAATATGGAAACACCTTTAAAAAAACATGTTTCTTTGCTTAATATGGTGTAGGAAACCCGTTGGCATCCAAAACAGCTTGCAGTCTTCTGGGAATGGATAAATACAGTTCCTGTATGTTTGCCAAGGGAATATTATACCATTCTTCCTGCAACACGGTGGCAAGTTCAGATAACGATGTTGGCGGTGGATAACGGGAACGCACTTTCCGTTCCAATGTAGACCACAAAGGTTCGATAATATTCAGTCTGGTGACTGTAGTGGCCAGGGGAGATGAGACAACTCATCCTCGTGCTCAGAAAACCAGTCCTGGACAATGTGAGCTGTGTGAACAGGGGCTTTGTCGTCTTGGTAGACACCATCACCAGCGGGGAACAAAGTTTGTACCATGGGATCAACTTGACCGGCCAAAATGTTCACATAAGTCTTGGCAGTCATGTGCCCTGACACAGTTATCATGGGGCTAGCAGAGAACCACGATATGGCTGCCCAAACCATAACAGAACGCCCGCCATGTTTCACTCTTGGCAACAAGCAGTCTGTATTATAGGCTTGAGATGGCGTTCTCCAGACGTAAACTCGGCCTGAAGTGGGAAACAATGTGAAAGAAGACTCGTCAGACCATATTACTCGCTTCCACTGCTCTTAGTCCAAGCTTTATGACTTAAACACCACCTTTTCGTGTTACGGGCATTAGCATCACTGATGAGTGGCTTCTCAATTGCAGCACGGCCAGCAATTCCCTGTTTATGAAGCTCTCTTCTAATTGTTTTGGTACTCACGGGGTTCGGTAACACAACATTCATTTCAGCAGTAACTTTTGCAGCTGTGGTCTTCTTATTTTTCGTCACAATTGCCCTTAATGATCGTCTGTCACGATCACTCAGGACACACTTTCGTCCGCGCTGTGATTTAGCAGATGATGTTTTTCCGCTTTTCAAATATGCGGAATAAATCTTCGATACAGTACCTCTTGAGACACTAAACAATTCGGCTACCTTGCTTACGGAAGCACCTACCATATGTGCTCCAACAATTTGCCCACGTTCAAAGTCTGTTAACTCTGACATAATGCAATGACAACCTCACATAACAGTACTCCGACAACAACTGAACTGTTTAGCACATTTACGAAGTTGAGTTGTCTAGGTGGCGTCAGTAGTCAAAAACGCCAGCGCCACCTACATATTTCATTAAAATCAATCTTTCTTTTCAAACATGCATTTCACAAAGTGTTTCCATATTTTTGTCCATCCACTGTATATCCGTTTTATATTTTGCTGATAAAATTAAAATCATTAGTATAAACTATTGAAAACTTTTATTTTAATTCATAGTTGTTTGAGAGTTACAATGTTTTTAATAAAATTTTATTAGTATAACAGTAATTTTCGAATATTATTTTAATATCTTTTTGTATGTTACTTCGAACAGTACTAAAATTTTGAGAAGTATCAATATTAGACTTAAAATGTACATTAAATAAATTTGTTTAATTCTAAATATCCATTTGCTATTCCAAATAAGATATAAACAAAGAAAGGCATTTTAATTTATATTTATTTTGTAAGCTGAGTGAATGTATAGCGTTAGTCAAAGATAACACTAAATAATAACACTAAATACTAAAATGGAGCGGGACTTCAAAATGGCATTTTGCCATGTTTTTTATTCAACATTTGGCACAAGCATCTCTGTTTTGAATGTTCTGGTAAAAAAACAGAATGTAGAATTTCATGTGTTGTAACTATCAGTAATTAAGCAAACTAGAAGTGGTAGGGTTCTTTAAATTGTGCGATTGTCTTGGAATTATACAGTGTCTCACAAAAGTGATGGGACACTTGTGCTTTACAAAAGGAAACTATAGTAAAATAAATTAAGAAAACATGTACAAATTTTTTGTGGGTGTGTTTCATACTTAAATTTAGTAACAATTATTACATAACATACATTTTCTCAAAATATTAAAACATTAATTTAATAAAAATATAATTGTTTAGAACGGAGCAAAAAATGGCTCACATAAGTGATGGGACGCTTACTTTTCCATCAAATATTTATCAAAAAATTTACTTTTTAAAAGGTTTTAATATTTTGTTGGATTTCCTTTTACTTTTAAAACATGATTTAATCTTCTTGAAATGGATTCGACTAATATTTTTTTTTATTTATTTATTTATTTCTGGAGTGATTTTACCCCATTCTTCGTGAAGCACCGATTTTAATTGTTGTTTTGAAGAAATGGTGTTTTTGCGAATTCTTGATTCCAATTCTTGCCAAATATTCTTTATGGGATTTAAGTCTGGAGATTGTGGTGGTGTTTTTATTTCAGGGTAGTTATACAGCAGCCAGAGTCTAACGTTCAAAGCAATGTGCTTGGGGTCATTGTCCTGGTAGAATTTAAAATCGTTATGAAGGTTCAATTTTCGTGCTGAAGATTTCAAATTTTGATTTAAAATGTCAATATACTTGTACCGATCCATTATACTGTCAATAAAAACAAGATTACGACATACACTCCCATACCATAACTCCTCTTCTACCATGTTTTACTGTTGGCACCAAGTTCTGTTTTACGAAATTCTTCCCTGGGTTTTCTCCACAACAGGATTCTACCGTCAGAACCAAATATATTAAATTTACTCTCATCAGCAAATATAACTTCATTCCAATAATCAGAATTCTTATTTTTGTTGGATTTTGCGAAAGCCAGTCTCAGTTTTCTATTCTTTTCACTTACGAAGAATTTTTTCCCGGCTGCTCCACCGTGATATCCAGCAGATCGAATTACTCTTCTAATAGTCTCAGGTTTAACAATTACTCCATATAATTCTTGTAAATAAGCAGCAACTTTAGGAGCACTCATTCTTGGAACGATATATCGCTTTATTCCATTGGATAGCTTTGATGGTCGGCCTGGTCTTCTTTTATCCTGAATCATATGATTCTTTTTATATCGTTTAATGATCTTGAAAACTGTTCAATGACTCAACTTAACTGTTTCAGCAGTTTTTCTTATAGATTTTCCACGTTCAATATGCAAATTAATAACTAATTTTTGAACTTCAGGCAAAGTTTCTTTTCGTTTAGCATTCATGGCTGCACAGAGCTAAAAAACACAAAAATTCCAAAACAAACTGGAGAGAAATACTGCAGACGATTTTATAAATTATTACCAATTGCTTTTGAGTAAAAATAAAAACCCAAAAAAATATTTTTATTGTAGTACGTAGTAGTATCTAATGGTGTCCCATCACTTATGCGAGCCATTTTTTGCTCCGTTCTAAACAATTGTATTTTTATTAAATTAATATTTTAATATTTTGAGAAAATGTATGTTATGTAATAATTGTTACTAAATTTAAGTATGAAGCACACCCACAAAAAATGTTTACATGATTTTTAATTCATTTTATTACAGTTTCCTTTTGTAAAGCACAAGTGTCCCATCACTTTTGTGAGACACTGTATTTGTGTTTCTGCCTTCACTAGTTTATCTTCAACTATGGTGTTCGCTTGAAATGATAAATCACTGTTTCTACCAAATATCATTAAATAACAGTTTTAGAGTTTCATTTTGGTTTTAGGAAGCGGGTCCATCATCTGAGGAGCTAAAAGATTTTCTAAAAGACTACGTCGAAGATATATTATCAAGAGCCATGGTAGTTGCAGAAAAAGTAAGCATTAAGTAATTTTCTAATTTGCATTTAAATATCGTCATGATGCAGATTCCTCAAAGTACCGTATAGCCAATGTTCGTTAGAACGACCATTTTTTAATAGTGATTATTCCATTACAACGACTGGACACAAAACTTCTTCAACTGATGATAGTATCTTAAATCCACTTTCGTTATAGCGACCACTCATCAAACGTCTTTTTCCTGTAGGACGCAAATGAACGTTATAACGAGCGTCGACTATATGTTCAACCATTAGCATTAATTATTTTATTCAAATTAGTTATTAAATTATTGATTCGAATTTTTCAACAATTAGCATTAATTAATTATTCAAATTAACTAATAAGCTATTGATTCGAGTACAGTAGGCATGTTTGTTCAACTATTACATTTAATTACATTATTCAAATTAGCTAATGAATTATAGATTCGAATAAACCAGACATGATTTTCAACTATTAGCATTAATTACATTCTTCAAATTAACTAATAAACTATTGATTCGAATAAAGTAGGCATGTTTGTTCAACCATCAGCATTAATTACATTATTCAAATCAATTAATTATTGATTCGAGTACAGTAGGCATATTTGTTCAACCATTAGCATTAATTACATTATTCAAAATAGCTAATAAATTATTGATTCGAATAAAGTAGGCATGTTTTTCAAGCATTAATTAGCATTAATTACATTATTCAAAAAACTAATAAATTATTGATTCCAATGAAGTAGGTATGTTTTTCAACCGTTAGCATTAATTACGTTATTCAAATTAGCTAATAAATTATTTATTCGAATAAAGTAGGCATGTTTTAAATTATTGATTCGAATAAAGTAGTCTTAAAAACAACTCACCGAAAAAAAATCGCAAACAAATTTAGTTAGAACAAAACCCACAGTTAAGTTTTTAAAATAGTAATTAGCTAGAGAAAAACTGTTCACTACGAAACAAAACTAATCGGATAAATCAAAATTTTAAAATTATTTAATTTGAATTCATTTCTTTGAATTTAAAAATAAAATCTATCTTTAAAAAAAATTATAAAATATTTCTCAGTGCGATCTTTTATTATACTTCACTGAAGGGAAAAACTTGCTAATAAAAAAAAATCTGAACACTTTCAGATTTTATAATACGCCTAAACGGGAGTTTCTTTAACGTTTAGTGTGTTACCTTTGTTTATTAAATATCATGTTCTTCGCAATTAAGCCGTAAAATTCTATTCAACAGCAGTATCACAAAATAGTTTAAAAAGAACATATCTTTATATTTCCGTTTCTCGCGCATTGTTTTTTTTTTTTTTCGTAGTGTTGCCACTGCTGCTTTGAAATCGTTTAATTTATTAATCAAAAATTCGTTAACGTTTTACGAAATGTGAAATAGATAATAAAACTTGGTTTTACTAACAAATTTGGACTTTCAGATGCCCATATTCGGGTGGAGGACTGCGTAATTCAAAATTTGATGTCTCTAGGTACCTTTGTTTTTTCATAGTGCAGAAAACGTACATTCATTCATGCAGATTCTTCACCATTTAATTTCTTTAAATATAATGCGGGCCTGTAATAGTTGGTGACAAAAATGTTAAAAGTGAAATGCTGTTTGTAGTAAACCAATCGAAAATGCTGTTTGTAGTAAACCAATCGAAAATGCTGTTTGTAGTAAACCAACGGAAAATGCCAAAACTAAATTAATAGCCCTTCTAGGCAAATTGCTTCTATCGTCTAACAATTAAAGGATAAAAACTGAAAGAAATTAATGATTTCTCTGTGCTTACAATCTGGTTAGTGTTACATCATTTTGCTTCTGTATTCAGATCTTTCAAGTGAATCTGAAAATAATTAACTAATGTTAGCTGATATTTTTTTTTCAATAGAAACTTCAGTTTGCTGGTATCGATGATGAGGAAGAAGAAGAAGAAGGAGAGGAAACAGACGGAGCAGGGCCGGAAGCTTCGATATCAAAAGCAGAAAACGACGAACCTAATGATTCTGAAATTCGAGCTGCGGCCGAAAAGGTCGTAGAAGAAGTGATTTCGAAAGCTACAGAAACGGTCGCAGAACAAATGGAGAAAGACACATCATCCCTCACGTTCCCGGTATTCAATTGCTATTGTTTTCCTTTACTGATCGCTTTGTTTTTTCTTCAAAATATGTCTTTTCTAGAAGAGTAGCACATTTATTTTTTATATCACGACGTATGTTTGTAGAATTGAGAATGAAACTCCATAAATCTGGCTTTCGTTTTAGAAATGTTAATAAATTAGTTGTTAAATGTCCTCTAAATTAAGCCTTGGTATACTGATATTACTCAGAAGGCTACATTTTATATTTCTAGAATTAATTCGAATTTTTATGTGTATGATATTGTACTTCTGCTAACAAATGAGTGAAAATTGCCAATTTTAAGAAAAATTTCTTTAATAGTATAAGAATTTTTTATTTTTTGTTTCATTTTATATGTTTATTTTTGGCTAATGATAGCATATTTTGGCTAATGATAGCATATTAGACCCATTAGTTTGACTGCTGCTACTCCATTACAATTTTCTAAACATCAGAATAAAAAAATTAAAAAAAAAAAAAAATCTGAAATGTTTCAGATTTTAAATTACGTCCAAAGGGGCGTTTTTTAACATTTTGTGTGTTACCTTTCTTTATTAAATATCATGTTCCTCGCACTTAAACCATAAGATCCAGTGCAACAGCAATATCGCAAAATGGTTTTAAAACGAGCATATCTTTAGAATTTCCAATACAGAGACTCACGCGCTGGAGATAAAAATGTTTTTTCTGCACAACGTTGCCATTGCTCGCTTTGAAATCCTTGAGTTTGTTAATCAAAAATTCGTCAAAGTTTTAAAAAATAGGAAATCGATCATAAAACAAATTTCAAATTTCAAATTGGGTCTTCCACATGCTCATATTCGTTGGAGGATTACGTTATTCAAAATTCGATGACTCTATGTACCGTTGTTTTATCACAATACGAGAAATATACATACATTTATGCAGATTTTTCATTATTTAATTTCTTCAAATATAATGCAGGACTCTAACATTTTGTGGCAACAGTTTGAAAAGTGAACCGACATTTATCCGTCCGACGCAAAATGCCAAAACGAAACTAATAGTCCTTCGGGATTCAAATCCCTTTGGACTAAAAATTATTTTTTGGTTTCTTAATTTATATAAAAGTTACATTCGCAATTTATATATGTGTATAAAATGTATGCGTATATAATTGAAAAAATATGTAAATCAAAATTATAACCTATAGTTTGCAATAGTCCATTTCAATGTGTTAATGCGCTCCCCCCCCCCGTCCTAAAAAAAGTAATTTCTTATAATAAATCACTCTAAACTGCGTCATCTCAAAATTAATCTTTCTTGCGTTACACATGTAAAATACCAAAATATGAAATCATATGTATTACCAAATTAAACTTAATTGGAACGGTCCTTTAAATTCTTAATTTTAATTGCATAATTCCCTTTTCAAGGCTCCATATTACATCATGTTACAACACACTTTCTCTCCAATCGCAGTGCAAATAATAACAGTCGCAATGCAAATAATAGAGCAATAAGACCTTTTTGCTTTCTTATTTTTTGCGTATGTGCTGTAATACCGCTTTCGATTATCTTGGAGAATTTCTCCTTTTTTTGTTCAAAACTCTGCTTACTGCATGGCAACAGAAAAGCAGTTTTCCTTATTTTGGCATTCATGAAGTCTTTGCCTCTAACTTAATCATTTCTAGCTGTTGTGTTTAAAATACAGCTATGTGGCTTTTTCTTTCATTTGAGGCTGTTGTAGTTTAATGGCCAAGATAGTGAGGATTGATTAAATACAAATTTTCATGCAGTATGTAAAGCGAAATACCTTTACTGTGTAAGACAAAAAAAAAATGTACACTTATCTTCAAACATATCATTTTCCAAAATCTTGCCTCTTTTGAGCTGCTGAGTAACTCAAATTTCCAGAACTCATCAGGCTGTTCAGTCTCATAAATGATGCTCGGAATTGAGTTGATGCTATATTTGCTATATTTATGAAGATGTAATTTATTATTTTATGCAGTAACTGGATTGTGCCTCTAGAGTTAACTAAAAGCACAATAATTTTAAAACTTTTTCCTGTTTTTATTATGAATGCAACTTTTACTGAATAGAAAATGCCTGTTCAATGCTTCAGATTCATCACTGCGGCCGAATCTGTCAGTGCAGGTGCTGCTTTAATTAATTACCATCTTCCTGCCCTCGATCATATTAGAACTAGAGTTCCTAAATGATTAATTTATCTTGCTGAACTACCGGAAGTCCAATTTAAGCTTAATATTGAGGGTAGTGAAAACCAGAGCAACATTAGGTCCCTTTTTATGATGTTACTACAACAGGATCGATATTTGTATGTATTTCACATGTATTATTTTATTTAATTACTTTGAAACCGAAGTGAAATTTCATAAATTCTAGTTGTGTTTCTTTGTATTAATGTTGGTATAAATTTAAAATTTTATTTTTATATTTTGAGCAAGCTAACAAATCACCTGAGATAATTAAGAGCAGCTTAAAGAAAGCAAATCATACCTCATTGTCCCTGCTAATGCACAAAAGCAAAGAGTTGTAAATTTGTAACTCAATAACGCAAGCAACAGTAAACCGATCAACTCTAAATTTTTACATATTAAGTACGCAGTTACTTTAAACATCACAAAGTATTTCTCCCGCCTTCGTTGCATGCCTTCGTAGTGTAGTGGTCAGCACGCTCGACGCGTATCCGAGAGACCCGTTGTTCGAGTCCCTGCGAAGGCGTTGCTCATTTTTCATCTCTCCTGCTTCGAAATAACCTAATGCCTCTACAGTGGCACCCGAACTAAGACGGTGGTGGGTGGTGATTCTCCACCACCAGGATTTCGCGATTAGGTCCTCTAATCCCCAGTCTCTCTTTGAAAGGGAGAGTATATAGGGTATTTCTCCCGTTTTCTTAGCATTCCGTCGTAGTGTAGTGGTCAGCACGCTCGACGCGTATTCGAGAGGCTCTTGGTTCGAGCCCCGGCGAAGGCGTTTCCCATTTTTCATCTCTCCTGCTTCGAAATATCCTAATGACTTCACAAAGTTATTTTAAAGTTCGATGGTGCTTTAATGATAAGAACACATTTCGCTCCTCTTTTCTGTATATGGTATCTGTTTCTTACTTATAACGTGATGAGATATATGTGGAACATGAACTAAAGCACGGTGAAATCGCTCTGTTCTCCCATGTTTTTTTCTGCCATGCGTGCTATCGTGGTGCAAGTGGTTAGCATGTGCAGTTTGCATTGGAAAATTGGTGGTTCGAACCTGGTGAAGGCGCCAATAAGTTTTCCCGTTACGTGCTCCCAAAGTCTTAATGGGTCTGTAAAGCATGATGCCACCCTCTCTCCTCCTTAGTAACTAACTTACTGTTGTTTTCATTCTAAAAAAATATATATTACAGCTTTTAGAAGCTAAAGCGTATAATTGAAGATTATATTATCGATGAGTAACACTTACAAGAATATAAAAGCATGCTCTTTATTTTGGTTAGGACTTTCGAAGTTCTTAGTGTACTAAAATGAAAAGATTTCATTGCGTTCGTAAAGGTTTTCAGTCCGTTCGTTTATTACAATAAGAGTTGCATAGTTGTTTGACTGCGTCTGAAAATGTCATATACGTGTACTGTTTATACGCTTTTCCCAAAATCTGATGCAGGGCATGAGAAAGCAACGTGCTATGCTATAAAAATGAAAAATCTGATGTGTACACCACATGACTTCCTTGTACAGAATATTAAATTATGCGCATTTTTTCTTGCATTTCATTTAAATTTATTAGATTGAATTAAACCTACTTCGCCGACAGCGCATAAACCACAATATAATAAATGCATTCTTTAAAATTCACTTTGTTTACCATAGCGACACTCTGGCGCTAGGTTTACTTAACAGTATTATACTTCGTTCATATTATAACTCAGAATGCACAAAATTTATATCATTTAAAGAATTATCGAATCGTTGCCACATGTTCTATTCAAATACTATAATAAAGCTAGAACGATGTATAAAAGAAATTAAGCAAACAAAACAAAAAAGAAAGAGAATACAAAATGAGAAATACTCAATCGTCAGTTTTTCACCGACGATTGAGTATTTCTCATTCAATTAATTCAGTTTTCACTTCGCGACAAGGCAAAAATACATAAAAACTCAAAATATATGTATTAAAAATTACGAAGTAAATCTTAAACGCTTATTTCCTCGAAACAATTCCAGAAAGGATTAAGCATAATTTAAATAATAAATGAAGGCGTTATCTTTGTTGTTGCGAAGCTAAGTTTCTCTAGATTGGCAACAAATCCGCTATCCTGCTGTTTCAAATGTAAACAAGAGCAACGGCCGCCATAAAAAACATTATTAGGCTTAGCGGCACTTAATTTTAAAATTGTTGATAATTCTAAAAATATTGCATATAGATTTACTAAAGGCATAAAAACCTTAACCGGAAGATAAGAACAACATGATTCAATCATTTTTAAAGCAAAAAATGTACAATTTACAAACATATAAGAGTAAAGAAAGTGAGATCACTGAGCCGGGTAACAGAGTGGATATATATATAAATATATTTATAATTTATATACGTTTGGTGCGACCGATTGCAACCAAAATACGAGGTGCACATCTACATATTATAGCAGTCCTATATACAAAATTTCAACGCTTTGAGGCTCCTCGTTTTTGAGTTATGCGAGATACGTACGTACGGACGTACGTACATACGTTCGTACAGACGCCACGAAAAATTCTCTTCAGAATTCATTTTAAAGTAGTTTTATAATTTTTTTGGAGGAAACGAGTGTTTTATTCTGTCCTTACGTACATATATCACGGAAATACATCGTTAAATTGCATTTGAAAGAGGTCAAAATGGGATATTTTCGTTGAAATATGCTGCCTGAAACTTTTCGCGATAACAATACTTCCTTTTTACTTCGTACAAGGAAGTAAAAAGCAGCTCTATCTGTCGGAGTCATTCAAGAATTGAGCAGTAAGAACTGATTGAATCTAAGAAACTTACCGATCAAACTTATATTTGAGAATATTTGCCTTGCTATCTGGTCTCTTTCCTATTCCGGTAAGATGATACTGATTGAAGTAAAGCCGTATATAATGCGTGACATGACATAAAAACATGACTGTAAATGTTACAAAATAGAAACTTTAAAAAAAATGGAAAAAAAGAAAGAAAGAAAGAAATAAAAGAAATCTGAAAGTTTTCAGATTTTACATTACGCTCAAAGGAGCGTTTTCTTTCATTTACATGCATACATGTTTCGAGAGCATTTTGGCTAAAAATATTTAAAAAAATTATATCTTTAGAATTTCCGATAGATGCTGGTGCGCTGGAGATATTTTTTTTTTTCCATACAGTGTTGCCACTGCTGGCTTTGAAATCGTTGAGTTTTGTAATAAAAAATTCGTTAAAGTTTTACAAAATATGAAATAGACAGTAAAAGGAATTCCAAATTCAGGTGGGAAATCCTAGGACCCGTTCCCTCCTCCCCCGAGGTGCTCTCCATCAGAATTGGGAGCGGAACTTAGCTAAATCGTACTGTTATGATTACTTATATGAACTTAGCTAAATCGTACTGTTATGTATGTTAATCGTTATGACTGTATTCATATATAAAGTGCTCAAAGCTGTTGCCAACGACAGGCATAAAGTTGCGCTCCTTGCCAGCAAGATTTTCGTGGGATTGGGCTGACTATAGGTTAGACATGTGAGCATTAGCAACAAAAACAGCAACATTTCATTCATCATATTTATTACGTCACACGTCATACATTATCTCAGTGGACGCAGTTATATGCAATATAGAGGCATTACAAATGAAAAATACACATAAACATGCATTTTTTCCAAATAGCGCCGTTTTCCTAGCTCGGCTGCTAGCACTATTATTAAAAATTCTAACATTTTTAATAATACTATGATTTTATTCTGTTTTCCTGAAAGGAAAGACAGTATTTGTTTTCATTTGGAGCCTATTTAAATAATATAGGATTTACGTACGCATTCTTTAAAAATTCTTTCTTTGTCATTGAATTAACTATTTTAAAAATGAAATTTAACCAGTTAATTGTGATTGACGAGTATACTCGTTATGAAGAAGTGACACGATTTTGTGTATTAACGAGTATACTCGTCATGCGTATATTATGTTAATGAAATGGAAAGATAAGAGGGAGGTTTATTTAGTAAGTACTGTACATAATGATAACGTAATAGAAACAGAGAAAAGAAAAATAATAACAAAGAAATCGGAGCTAGTGATTGATTATAATAAAAAAATGGGGGGGGAGTGGATAGGAGCGATGGAATTATCATAGCGTACTCCACAGCAAGAAACGACTCAAAAGTACTACAAAAAGATATTTCTCTATTTCTTAGAAATTATGTGTCTGACTGTGTTCATATTATATAAAAAAATAATGGAACATTATAGCGTATCAAATTTTTGCTCAAATTTATTCAAGACACTTTTGCGACGTATCCAATTGAAAGAAATAAATCGACACAAACTCGGCCATTTAGACCTAGTATAAGCCAATTAGGCGGGAATCATGTTCCGGATTGTATACCCGGAACATCGAAACAAAAAAGAAGCAACCCTACGCGAACGTGTTCGCATTGCTACAAACGTAAAATCGGGAAAGAATCGGTTACTGGTGTTCGATTTGTAAAGTCCAGTCCCATTCTGTATAGTACCCTGTTTCGCTGAATATCACTCCACAGCAAGAATTTAAATTCTTACTTTTATATGTATAATATTTAATTTAATTTATGGCGTTTTTAGTTTAATATGTATGTAATATATGCTTATGTTAACCAAATAAGTAAATATTAGTAATAAAATTTTCAATTTTATAAAATAAACCCATCCTTCTCATCCAATATCTTACCAGCGCAACTTAATCTGTGATTAACGAATATACTCGACATGGCTCGATTCTGGCGACACAAAACGGTGCGCACTCTTAAACGAGAGCGTCACAGTTAACTGGTTAAATAAAAATGCATTAATCTGCTTCAGGTTATTCTTGTTATTGATAATTTTGTATCTATTTAATCTTTATAATGTGCTACGTAACATATATATGATGACTTTTTTCAGTGACTAAGGAAATCCATTTCTTAGGTAGTAAATTATATTGCATGAATTATATGTGCATATTATAGTTTGCTGAAAAAAAAATAGGCATGCAATTATTTTATTGTGAAGCTTCGTGGAATCGGTGTTAAGCAAGTGCTGAAACCAACACAAACGTTAATAAATGCAGATGTTATATTTGTTTTATTTTTATTTAAATTTTATATATGTTTTTAAACGAGTCACTAGATATAATTCATTATAAATGAACAATGTTCCGCATGTGCATGGTTTGTAATAGCATGTAGAAATCATTTATACTATAGAATGGAGTTTTCAACATAAAGTAGGTATTTGCTATTTTAGCTGATAAAAGTTGCTATTTGCTACTTCATGTTGAAATGCTACTTTATGTTCAAATGATTTGTTACTTTATGTTCGAAGGATTTGGGATGCACTTTTAGTAGTTTAAAAATTAATTACAACTTTTGCCTGCATGATATATTAGCAGCAAACGGCAGATTCTTAGTATTAAAAGACGTGAATTCCTTAAACTCAATGCTATTATTTGTGATCGCATTCCTTAGTCGACAGTCTCATTTCCTCCAACATTTGCTCCTTTTGATGTTGGCATGGATATATGCATGATATAAAGCCGCCTGAAAGTCATCAATGCATGTCTGAGATTTCTGAAAGAAAAACCAACCAAACGTATGTGGCTGAGCAAAAGAAATAAAAGTGTGATCTTTAGAAGCAGCAACTGAAAACCGATTACCTTTAGGGCCTTCCAAGTATCCAGATCGATACGGTGAAATCTGCGCCCCCCAGCCCAGAAAGTGAAGAAGAATTGCCTCAGCCGCAAAAGAAATGGACTTTTACGATGCGTGATGACGAACCAGAAAAGACAGAAGAAGAGGATACTGCGGAGGTGCCGGAGACAAAGGCATCTATGGTATAAGACATGATCCGCATTAAACAAATAAACAGTGCATTTTAATTTGATTTGTATTTTCATCCATTTAGAATTCCAGACATTTAACGGTGATTTCATTTGGCAACTGTTAAGGAAGTTGATATATTGGGTTTTACCCTAAACGGCAAATCGAATTGCCACTAAAATGCTGCCTTATTCAATTAGGCATAAAATCAACCAAGTAAAAACTCAGTTACATATTTCCTGGAAGATAGGCTATCAGTCTATTTTTGACGTTGATGGGAAAAGTACTTTAATTTGGGATCATAAACTTGTGCATGCCCTTAAAACCTTAAATCAATATATGTAAAAAAAAGAACACACTAAGTAATTAAGTGTTTAAAGTATCGAATAATAAGCAACCAGAACCGGCGTAAACTGATTAAATTTTCTGGTATTTATATCTATTATTCCGCTTGCTTCACCTCTCAATGGGCACTACAGGTCAGTCATGTCATCCTGGTCGTACCACCAGCAGCCTTTTTTGGTTATTTATCTTTTCAACCATAATATTAATAGACATATTTAACATTATTACTCTTGTTGGGTGCTCCAACTTACAATGTTTTGGGTATATTGTATAAAATTAGCAGAATGGGTTAGTTAGTTTAGAGATATTTACATATAATACATGAGTGGAGGCTTGTTGCATTTTCCTTTCGTCAGGTGCCTAGACCTGGTTATCTGCTGTGATTATGTTTCCTTTAGAATAGGCGTATTCCATTATGGTTCTGTCGCCCCGCTGTCCGTAGTAATTCTGAAGAAGCTCTTTGAAGCTATGTGATCCCTGGAGCTAAGGAAGGGAGGCTGTGATGGGAGAAGTGAGTGGACAGTCATAGATGTAATGTAAGACGTCTGCTGAAGAAGCTGAGGCACCGCAGGCATATTTCACATTTTGATGGCAGAACCTGCTGAGGTAGGCGGGAAATCTTCCATGATTTGTGATGAAAGCTTTTTGTAGATAGAAGTCTGTTCTGAACCTCTTGGTGGAGACACGAGAAGGATGGAGTAGGTGCGTCGACCGTTGTGTGAGTTGACCCAACGAGCTTGCCAGATTGACATGAAGACGCAGAAGATCTTGTGTTTGGCAGCGACTATGGAAGGTGAAATCTCTGAATCGATGGAAGGGTGACTTGTGGCTTCTTCAGCTAAAGAGTCGGCCCTTCCGTTACCTTGGGTTCCTTGATGACTACGTACCCAGCATAGAGACATTTGTCTGGAAGAAGACAGACTAATAAGCTCTTCTTTTAATGAGGAGATGTGGAAGGCATGAATGCCGTTCTTGTTCAGGGCCTGAAGGAGCTCGTGCTGTCCGTGTGGTAAAAGTTCGTAGATGGAAAAACTGGTGTTGCTTGCCCTGAGAGCTGGCTTCTTTAGAGAGAAGGAATCAGCCTAGAAAACTGAGGCGTGGTCGCTAAGTCAAATTTTCCAGTAGCCATCTTTTTCTGAGCATTTTAAACGTATAAGGACACTTTTGTTAATATGAGTGCCAGATTTAATTTAGTCCAGGCATTCTCAACCAAGGGATTTCTTACTTTCAAAAAAGAATACGATCAGTTTTTGTATATAGGTGAATATAAAATATATGAATATAAAAAATGGGCATGGCAAAATGACAGTCCAGGCATTCTCAACCAAGGGATTTCTTACTTTCAAAAAAGAATACGATCAGTTTTTGTATATAGGTGAATATAAAATATATGAATATAAAAAATGGGCATGGCAAAATGACAGTCCAGACATTCTCAACCAGGGGATTTCTTACTTTCAAAAAAGGAATACGATCAGTTTTTTGTATATAGGTGAATATAAAATATATGAATATAAAAAATGGGCATGGCAAAATAACAGTCCAGGCATTCTCAACCAGGGGATTTCTTACTTTCAAAAAAGGAATACGATCAGTTTTTGTATATAGGTGAATATAAAAAATGGGCATGGCAAAATGACAGTCCAGACATTCTCAACCAGGGGATTTCTTACTTTGAAAAAAGGAATACGATCAGTTTTTGCATATAGGTGAATATAAAATATATGAATATAAAAAATGCATATAAAAACTCCTTTTATTCAAGTTTTGATATTTATCAACATTTTCTCTACCTTTTTGTTGTTTAATTAATAAAAACATACTAAGAATAATCTAAATCGGAGTAAATATATTGGATTGGCACATAAAGTGAAAATTCTGCGTGAAAAATAAAATGTTTGGGCAATGCATTTTGTCGTATTTGATAGAGAATTATGTGCTCTATAAAATAGTATGGTTAATTTTTTTTTATGCTGATATACTTTTCGTTCTTTTCATGTCATTAAAATGAAGGGTCAAGTAGACAACAACAGAAAAAAAAACCTTTTTTGCTTTTAATTGAGGTGCCAAAGCCACAGATGCTGTTCAAGAGATTTTTGAAGCATACGGCGAAGAAGCTATGCCTTAAAGATGGTTCAAAATTGGTTTAAGCTGTTCAGAGACGGTGATTTCTACCGTCGAGTCATTGAACAGCTTGTTGGACATTGGGAAGATATTATAAAGACCAACGGAGAATACATTATTGATTGATTTGCTGTTTCCTTTTTTAATTTATTTTTATTTTTGCAGAAACCTAAGCTTTAAAAAAAAGGGGGCCAATCTACTATAGATATATTTTGGGCCAATCTATCCCGGGTATATCTTATGGGCCAATCTACTATAGATATATTTTGAGTTTAGAAGAGGAGAGTGAATGATCTTCTAGCAATGGTGCAGTGCGTGCATGGAGAAAAAAAAAATTTAGAGCCACAGGTTTAGTCAATGTGAAACGAAACTAGAACTCTTTAAATCATGAATATTCACATTTGATTTAACATAGATTTTACGTAGTTTTGAATTATTGTCATAATACTGTATAATTTTCATATATCTGTCTTTGTAGTGAGTAACTTTTTCGTGCTTTTGTATTAACGACTTAAATATTTTTTCCCTCTAGATTACCTTCGACGAGGCTCCTGAAGATGTAAAAGAATTGGCTTCAAATGTTGTAAAAGAAGTAGTTAGTAAAGCAGTTGCCATGGCAGAAGAGGTAGTGTTGATTGTTATTTCACTGAACTGACTTTATAATAGGAAATGAGTACATTGATTATATGTCGTTTGATATATGATTTCGAAGACAACGTAATTTATATTTCATCTAAGTACCTGTTTCCAGTTCTAGATATAGCGTTGCCAAGATATTATTTTCTTGATAACAGACGCAGCTGTCGAATGTTGCATACTCCAGACATATCTTTCCCACAGTTTTTGTAAATTTTATTTGCGAAAAATGTAAGAGAAGAATAAAGATTTAGTTACTTTTAACTGTACTAAAAATTAAAGCCGAGTATTGTTAAGGCTAATTTCTTAAATATACGTTGTGGATATTCATTTAATTTATCTTATCTAACAGTTAATTTTTATTTTAAAGTAACTTTCCTTCGATTCTCATTTTCACCCACGCTTTCTTACGAAAATATTAATAAGCTAGCGCGCGTATATTCAAATGGTGTAGAAAGTAGTAGTATTTAAGGGAAAGTTTAGGAAGGTGATTTTATAGCATGTTATACTCGCTTGAACGCCACGTTGCTATCTTGCTTTCCTAACGATTAGATTTCTGTGGCATTGAACGCTTCTAGCCATGAGGCTTGATTATGCCGACTTTAGAGTCAGAGCCTTACTGCGCGTTAAATTATTCTGTGAGGCGTTAGGGTAAACTGACTACCTCTAAGTTCATTGTTACTTGTTTGGAGTTAAACCAGAAGTGTTGACTTACACTTCTGGTATACACCAGGTGGGGGCATCTGTGAAATTATAGAGTTAATAAAGGGTTCTTTACATCCTTCTCTGGAGTTTGTCATATTTAAGGCCTGGCGATAATTCTTTACCACTCTTCTAAGTCTCATTAGTTTATGCTTCCGAAGGAAACGAGATTCTGCAACAGATATAGAGTATTTATTTTATTTTTATTCCTTAATAATATAGTGCGTTTAATTAAAGCTATCTGAATTTCTTTTAACCAGAGCGTCAGACTTAAGGTATCTTGATCTACAGACAAGCCATCTATTTTCTTATCACTAAATTGATTTGTAGTCCTTGATATGCCTAAGCGAAAAACATTTAGGTGTAAGAGATAATTTTACAAGAGTTAAAAAATCAACATTTGCTTGTTGCGAAAAGATACTTTAGCTTTACCGTAATAATCAGAAAACAATGAAAATGTAACAGATGTTGAAGTTGCGCGGATTTTGTTTCTGAATGAAACGACGAAGTCGGCTTCAGAGATCAGAAGTGGTTTCAGTAGATGAAAAATACACTTACTGGTCCTTGTCGTCCATTAAAAAGAATGTCTTTTATCATCGCGTTCTTAAAGCTTTAGCATTAAATTCTAATATTAAGGTTTATATATTTTGCTTCTAGCCGTAGAAAGTCATTACGTGACCTTTATTTTCGCAGCTGTTGGTTGTAGACATATACTTCCAATTACAAAACTATTTTAATGATGCAATATTCATGGTTAGATTTTTTTGAATTTTAATCTCAGTCTTGTAAAAATTGTGTAATCTAACACTGAATACGATTCCCCGGTTCCTGTACAAATGTTTAGTTTACTCATTTTAAATATACACCACAAAAATTTGACTTTCATCCGATTGACTGCTTAATTTTGATTGCTTAAAATTGAAGAAGAATCCCCTGGTGACGCACGTTTTCCCCCAAGTGGTGCGGAGCAAAAAGAGTCTCCCACCCCTCTTTCCGTGTTACAAAACCATTCGAAAAGGCTTGGATTTTAACTTTTCCCATGCTGTATGGATACTTACTACACGTTTGAAAACATCCAAGCCTTCTCTGGGATTCAAACCCGGGTCTAATGATGGGGCAGTCAGCAACGTTAACCAGTATACCGATCAGTCATATTTAATTTTAAACCTTCATAACATATTCAGAGAGGTACAGCAATTGAGAAGCGAAATGTTTTCAAATGTACGCGACTAAACGTGAAACATCAATTTAGGGGGGGGGGGAGGATCTGATGTTAACAGATAAAGTCACAAGAACTGTTACGAAAATTCCGAATACGAATGAGATTATATAATCCTTATATATAATATATGTATATCCTTAATATAAATTTAAATTTAAACAAATTTAAATTCTAAACAAATACGTATAAATGTAAAAAAGTAGAAAAGCAAATTTAAATTCTAAAAAAAGGAAAAAAGCCAAAATAATTTAAAATAATTTAAAAATATGCAAACATGTAAAAGATTTAATTCTCGAACTAATCTACAATATCATTTAAATTCAGAAGCATAAGTAAATCAAGTGTAAAATCTATCCATGAAAAAAAATCTACTAATTTAATAAATTAAAATTAAATTAAACAATTTTAAAAAAAATGCATATGTGAATGATCGTAGAGTAGGCAGGAGACAGACTTATCAAGGGTAGGTTGCCTCCAAACCTAACTCTAATCATTCAATTCGTGTTTCGTCATTCATGCAGGCAAGGGAAAAAGTCAAAACCAAAAGTAATTCCAATAAAGTGGTACTCTTAGAAATTAACATTTAAGTATTAACATTAAAGAATTAAAGTTCAAAAAGGAAAATACTTATTAAGTCTTTTGAGAAACAAGCAAGTAAAGTCAAGAATTAAACTTTTTCATAAAAAATTAAATTTTTTAAAAATTAATATTTTATAAAATAATAAAAAATCTAGAAACCAATGTATTTTATAAATCCTTGTCTACAGAAACTTCCCCTACACGAATATGCATATCAATAAAAAGAAACTATGTATATAAATTCTAAGTAAAAGTAATTATAAGTAAATTAAAAAGCCTATAACTTGTATACACCCTTGCTAAAACTGCAAAGTAATAAATTAATAATTTATAATTAGGAAAACTTTTTATATTAAGCATGTTCCTTGGAGATGGTATATAAAAAGTTTTCTGATTTGAAATTATTGGTTTAGATACCGTATTTGACGGCTTATAAGACGCACTGGCATATAAGACGCACCCTTATTTAGAAGGCCACACACATGTAGATGTAGAAAAAGTTATGTGTGTCTAGATCTTTATCCGGGCTAAAAATAGCATTCAGTATTGAAAGTTAACCTGTGTCCTTCACGTATAAGACGCAGGTAACTTTTTTGAGACCAAATTTAGGAAACAAAGTGCGTCTTATATGACGTCAAATACGGTATATATGTAATATTTTGGCAGTTGGACACATAAGTGAAGTTTGGCAAACTGGTCACATCAGAATTCTGGACATTGTTGTGGCTAAGTGTAAAGCGGCATCCAATTATGACACAGAAGGATTTAAATTTATAGCTCCATATCGTTATTCAATTCAAAAGGCAGATCATCTTTCTTTACTAAATGAGATTAACTTTAAATTCACTGCGTCACAGTATTCGAACAAAGGGAGGCAGATGAGAGCAGCAGCATAGGTCTTCACAGCAGTAGAGGCAGAAAGCGGTCTCCCACGCAAAATGGCGCGAGTTCTGTATTCATACGAGCGGTTACGTAATATGCTCGAATGTTCTCGAAAGTACTGGTCTAGGGGGAAGATCCTGAAATTGCGGAAAGTTAATTAGAGGTTGCGGGTTCGCATAGAGCAAAGCCATCCTTTTTTTATATTTTACATATATGTATATATGTGTGATATCCGTAGGTGCAACACAGCCACCAGAGGGCCTCACCTATGCTCCTGCGGCGAAAGCGAGGTGAAAGAGGAGACTAACAGATAGACCGATATGGAGCCTACGAGAAGGTGGTAAGACGTAGGTCTACACGTGAAGGTGGTAACTATAGAACTGTATGTTTCCATGAGAAGGTGGTAACTTGACTACATATACGACAGCAAGTGCGAGTAAGCACTAAGCTGCTATGTTAAAAAATATGTAAAAGTGAAGATGCGGAATTTTGTTTGTATACAACTTCACCGTCATTCGATTTTCTACATGTAACCTTCTGTTATTTTCATTAAATGCCTGTGGTGTGGAAAACATTGGAATTGTTAATTTCCCTGGGATAGCATTTTCAACTTTCCGACCACCTTAAATATTAAGGAGGTTGTTATCCACAGAACCTTAAAGAATTCATGTTCTAGAAAACAGTAACAGACATGGAGCTCATTCGAAGTACTATTTACAGAAATAGTAAATGAAATAATTTTTAAGTGAATTTTTGTATGATTAATAAATTAGGATTATAAATTAATAAAAATCTGATATGTACACCACATGACTTCCTTGTACGGAATATTAAATTATACGCATTTTTTCTTGCATTTTATTTAAACTTATTAGATTGAATTAAACCTACTTCGCCGAAAGCGCATAAACCACAATAGAATGAATGCATTCTTTAAAATTCACTTTGTTTACCATAGCGACACTCTGGCGCTAGGTTTACTTAACAGTAATATATTTCATTCATATGCACAAACTCAGAATGCACAAAACTCAGAAGAAAACTCAGCTCAGAATGCACAAAATGTATATCATTTAAAGAAATATCTAATCGTTGACACATGTTCTATCAAATACTATAATAAAGCTAGAACTATGTATAAAAGAAATTAAGCAAACAAAACAAAACAGAAACAGTTTTTCACAGACGATTGAGTATTTCTCATTTAATTAATTCAGTTCTCACTTCGCGAGAAGACAAAAATACATAAAAACTCAAAATATCTATATTAAAAATTACGAAGTAAATCTCAAACGCTTATTCCCTCGAAAAAATTCCAGAAAGAATTAAGCATGATTTAATTGGCAATAATAAATGAATGCGTTATCTTTGTTCTTGCGAAGCTAAGTTACTGTAAATTGGCAACAAATCCACTAGTCTCCTGTTTCAAATGTAAACATCAATGGCCGCCATTAAAAACAGGCTTAGCGGCAATTAAACAACTTTAAAATTGCTGATAATTCTAAAAATATTGCACACAGATTTACTAAAGGCATAAAATCCTTAACCGGGAGATAAAAACAACATAATTCAATCATTTTTAAAGCAAAAAATGTACAATTTACAAACATATAATAGTAAAGAAACTGAGATCACTGACCCGGGTAATAGAGTGGATATATATAAAAATATATTTATATACGTTTGGTGCTGCCGACTGCAACCAAAATACGAGGTGCACATCTACATGTTATAGCAGTCCTATATACAAAATTTCAACGTTCTGAGGCTACTCGTTTTTGAGTTATGCGAGATACGTACGTACGTACGTACATAGTACGTTCGTACAGACGCCACGAAAAATTCTCTTTAGAATTAATTTTAAAGCAGTTTTATAATTTTTTTGAAGGAAAAGAGTATTTTATTCTGTCCTAACGTAGAGATATGACGCAAAAACATCGTTAAATTGCGTTCGATAGCGGTCAAAATGGATATTTTCGTTGAAATATGCTGCCTGAAACTTTTCGCGATTACAATATTTCATTTTTACTTCGTACAAGGAAGTAAAAAATGCATGAAAATATTATCAGTGTGTTTCAGCATTTGAAACTTTAAATATTTCTTATGTGCAAATTCTTTCCTCATACATTATGACACAAATTTTAAAGAATGTGACATTCTAGTAAATAACAAAAAAATATCCCTGAATGGCATTGAAAGGGAAAAATCTTCAGATAAATATAAAATGCAATTTAATTTAATATGAATAATTATAAATGCAATTTATTTTTTGACCGGTCCCCTAAAGACAAGAACGAAGGCTAAATCAGATATTACAAATTTTAAATTAAATATCTCGATCAGTTTTGGTCGTACAGATGTCAAACGTGTTATATTTAATTTTTTATAATAATTATAATCTTTATAATAATTAAAACTAACTTTTGGAACCAGGGAAGGTATAAAATGTTAAGCTTCGTAATTTTTACAAACTTACATTTTAAATTTGCTAATGCAAAGACATGTATACCTGTGTCATTCGAAACTTTTTGTATCTAGAAGTATATATCGCCGACCAACGGTTCCAAATTGTAATAAATTAAATTAAATTATACCAGATATTCTAGTGCTATAGCAGGAATTCAAATTCTGTTCTTCAGCGGCTTTTTCTTTTCAGTCTAAAATACCTTAGACAGAAGTTTAATTTCGCTGAAATAATTCAATTTCAATCATTTCTTATATATATTTCTAACCATTGTTTTCTTTGACACTATATTTTAATTATTTTATATTTTCTCATAAATTCTTTTTTTTAAATTCGATAAATGATAATGTTTTCTGTTTGTTTTACAGAAAAATGTTCCAGTGCTGCCTGTCAATTTCGGTAAGCGTACTTTTATTAAACATTTACTTGTTTCGTATTTAAGCATTTTAAAAAGGTTCGTTTTCATTGAAAATCTAGATTCAATATTAAAACTTTTCAGACGTAATACGATTTTTTTGGTTGTTTTTGTTTTGTTTTGAAAGTAAAAATTAAATTTATGATTCTAAGAAATAAATCTCAATGATAATATAAATTTCAATGATAATATTTCAAGCAGTATCCTTTAAATGTAATACAAATTTTTATATTAATTTCTATACATTTCTGAAAATTTCTTGACTGACCTGTATAAAAAATTTGATATTTTGTTGAATTATAAACAAAAAAAATGAGTTTTATATAATTTTTATGCGAAACATCACTCTCTAAACCAGAACCGACCTCAACGTCAACAGAAATATCACAAAATATTTAAAAAGAGCATATCTTTAGAATTTCCAATAGACAGTCTAGCGCGCTGGAAATAAAACTGTTTTTTTTTTTTTTATTCGTACAGTGTTGCCACTCCTCGCTCTGAAATCGTTGAGTTTTTTAATCAAAAATTCGTTAAAGTTTTACAAAATATGGATTAAATGAGGTTGAGAAATGATGTTCTAAACAATTGTTTTTAGGTTCTTTAAGGATCCTTCTAAATATAAATATGAATATTCTTATTTACCTAATAATATTCCTTTTCCATTTGAAAACCAGCAAAGTAATTTTTCTCAAAATACTAAAATAAAGTTCAAACAAATGCTTTTCAATGCATAACAATGAAAATGCATTGAGTCTCTTACAGAGTGTATATTCTGAATATTTTCGTATTTTTACGGCAATATTTCTGTCATATTTTTCGAGAAAATATGATAGAAATTTTCATGGTATATTTGCGGACACTAAAAATGTATCTTTCGTCTGCTACATTTTAGCTGTTTTTTCATGTTTCCATAGAAAATATGAAATAAATGGGCTACTCACGGATAGTTTATTTCACATATTCCTTTCTGCATTATTATTTCTTATTATTACTTATTCATTTACTTTTACTCAAGCTTTGTATTGTATGTTTCGAAACTCACGTTTAAAGCACATTTTTTAAAGTAATAATAATTTTCTTCTGTAAAAAATTCTATCATGCTATCAAAATTAAATCTTCATTTCATATTCTCTTCCCTTAAGTAATCGGATATTCAATTGGAAAAATACTTAAATTTCTGCAGACAAAGATTTATAATTTTAATTAATTATATAATAATCACCGTTATTGCTGTTTCGTCCGGAAATTTATATTACCTTTCCTGCAGAATTATTAAGATTCGGAACCTAAAATAATTTACCGGTAATATTCCGGCGTATACTAATCCGGCGCGCACTTCTAATTTCGAACTGCATGTTTTAATTTTTAGGCGCATTCGCCATCTTACGCGCACTCATTTATTTACGAAGAAACCTGAAAGATACATGTGAGATAATCTTTTGAAGTCATTTCATTCAACGTCATTCATTTTTCACAGACTTTCGAACAATGGCAGACTGAACTGAGAAGCGATAAAGGGAAGAATATGTATATGGGAGAATTGCTTGGAGGAGTAAATATTCTGCAAAGTGGTTGGGTTGTATTCAATGCAGGTGTGCATAAGAATGCTATTCTAGGATTTGGAGAAAGGGAGCACGTGATTTGGAGCCAGAATGCACCTTCCACCTTAATGAATTCTCTGAATTAGGAATCAGATGTTTTCTCTTTCTGTAGTCATCTGAATCCTTGATTTTAAAATGAACATCGAAGGTTTAGTAAATCGCCTTTCTTTTAGTTTAAATACAGTTTATCTATTATTCCTCTTAGCAGTAAATATTGCTTCTGCGAAGCGAAGCAAACACAGTGATAGTTTCAAGGTCATTCAATTTGGGAAAGAAAATTAAGGTCCTTCTGCAACAAGGATGTTTGGTGTTGGTGAAACCCTCATACTTGCGTGGGAGAAAAATGAAACCATAATAACTAATATGCAAAATAATAAATGAATTAAAGGAGTAATAAAATGGCCTATCTTGGAAGAAATTGTTGCAAATTGGGTCCTAGTAAACCTCCAGAATGGGTTAATCATGGCAAGAAACAGCGTATCTGCTACCAACGAAATTGTAGCTTCCAACATCCTTACGGCCTTTCGGCAAGAAAGGGCCGCCTACAAGAAAGCAATTCTTGAAGCTAAAATTAACAGCTGGAGATCTTTCTGCACCAGTAACAGTAATCCATATGGAATTTTACACAAACTGGCAACGCAGAAGATCTTCCAACCAGCGCAAGTACCAGTTCAAACAACAGCACCACATACTATGGACGTAGCGGCCTCCACCGCCAAGGAACTTTTAAATGCTATCTTTCCCACAGATGATACACAAGCAGATACTTCAGAACAGAGGCAAATTAGAGAAGATACAAGCTCGCCATGCACACCGAACGATATACAGTTTTCTGCACAGGAGATACGTAATATATTCCGGTATCTGCCACTAAAAAAGGCCCCGGGTCCAGACGAACTCGATTACGCAATTATCAAAGTTGCATATCAGGCACGACCATCCTACTTCCATAAATACTACAACCAGCTTCTGCATTATAAAATGTTCCCCACAGCTTTCAAAAAAGGCAATGTGGTATTATTTTTAAAAAAGGATAAAGACCCCCTAGTATCGAGTTCCTTTAGGCCAATTTGCCTTCTGTCGGCGATGGGAAAGATTTACGAGAAGCTCATCGTCAACAGGCTAAAATTTCATCTACATCAATACCAAAGCATTAGCCCAAGACAATTTGGCTTCAAACAAGGCAGTTCTACCATTCATGCCCTGCAGCGGATCCATGAAGTCATAATTCAGAACAAATCGCAGGGCTACCAGACGGCTTTTATATCGATAGATTTGCAAAGTGCGTTCGATACCCTCTGGTGGCCTGCCATCAGGCAGGCCCTCAGAGAGGCAAGATGCCCAAGAAATATCTTTCAAGTTCTGGACAACTATCTGGCAGACCGGCAACTGATGATCTCTAACAACAGTAGTACTGTTTCAATAACACAAGTGAGAGGATGTCCACAGGGGTCCTGTGCAGGGCCTCTGCTATGGAACCTCACCTTTAATAAAGTCTTAGAGGCAAGGTGGCCACAACATACTGTGTTAGTTGCATACGCGGACGACGCGGCATTACTGGTCAGAGGCCGCACACGCGCTGAGCTTGAAGCCCATGGCAGTGAGTCATGCACTATCTTTGCCAACCTCTGTGAAGAGCTAAAACTCAAAATATCCACCACAAAGTCCACTGCTATCATTTTTCCAAGAAAGGGTACAAATCCAACACGTAGCCCATGTATCAAACTACAAGGCCGGAATATTAAAGTCGTAAAAACTTTAAGATACCTTGGGGTAATATGGGACCCAGGTCTGACTTGGCTTCCGCATATCCAGGCACAAAAGATTAAAACATCTGCAATTGCCAGGAGATCACGACAATTCCAAGGCCGGAACTGGGGACGGAATCCCCACATTCAAAAGGTACTTTATAAAACTGTAGCTGAGAAGGTGGCACTCTATGCGGCAGCTATATGGGCACAACCCATGACCGCACGCAAGGTTAAGCAACTCCTATCACTACAGCGCCCATTCGCCATAGGCTTATGCAGAGCCTACCGCACCACTGCAACTTATGCAGCACTCACCTTGGCAGGCATCATACCACTTCATATCCAAGCGGAGCTAGAGGCCACATATACTAAAATAATACATCTACAGAAAGACGCAACCTTTGCAGGCACCTTACATAGCCCTGCAAATTACGAACATCCATGTACTCCTCTCCACACGCACCCAGCACACAAGGGACTTGGCATTCACACTGTCCTCAAACCGTCACGAAGTCAACCAGAAGGAAACCCTAATATGCACGCGTTCTACACAGATGGCTCGAAAACTGCTGAGGGTGTAGGTAGTGCCTTTATATACTACAGGCAAGGCCATGCTGCACACCATTGGAAAGGGCACCTCAATCCAAATAATAGCATTTTTCAAGCAGAAGTAGTTGCCATAACAGCTGCCATTGAATACGTGGCGCTCAACAACATCACACATGTGCAGCTTTATACAGACAGTATGTCGACACTGCTTGCTCTTGACAAACATAGTCACGCCTCCCCGCTGATCATACGACTGCAGCATATCCTAAAAGATAATCGGCACGCACATGTTGACCTAGTATGGATTAAAGCCCATGCAGGTAACATGGGTAATGAGACAGCGGATGAACTCGCTAAAGAGGCTGCTTCGAACCAAAATGCCAGACCGATATCAGTATCAGCACCACCATCTTTCCTCAAAAGTCAACTGCGAAATGCCGCTATCCAGTGGTGGCAAAGAGAATGGGATCAGGGCGACACGGGAAGGAGAGCGCATAGCTTCTTGCCAAAAGTAACCACGGAGCGCCTTATGGCAATTGCTCCCCTTACCAACTTCATTACTGGTCATGGTCCCTTCCCGGATTACTTCTACCGCCGCACCATCTCAACCACGGATGGCTGTGTTTGCGGGGGTGAGGGGTCACCGGACCATTATATCTTTCAGTGCCCACTCACGGAACAGTTCCACTTCCCGATACCAGCCAATATCTCAGCATTTCACAAGTTCCTAGCCAAAAACAGAGCGGCCATAAATAAAATCTGCAAAATAATAACCACCATTGCAGCATATGGCCAGGACCTCTGTCAACCAGAGTAATATGGCTTACATGCATTACTTGCACTGACATATGCACTCTAATGCTCTACCATCTAATCTCTGACTGCATAGGGAGCAGAAGAAAATTGAACACCATATTTAGGTGTTTAATTTTCTTCTTTTGTTATAACCTATTAAGTGTTTTGTTTTTTTTTAACCGTGCCTGTATGTTAATTCAAATGTACTTCAAATGCCAGATGTCAAACAGTTGCCCCTGTATGGCCATGTATCCACACTTATAACTATTAAATAAACTCCAGGGGAGGACGCGGGACATATGCCTGTTAACCTCTGTTAAACTTCAGGCGTCCCCGTCCTCCGTCACCTGTCACCTGCCTTAAAGTGGGCAATAAAAGCATAGAATGAAATTACATACGACATAATTCAAAAGTCGTTTAAAAAAATGAATATATCTAACATTCTAAATGGAGTGGAAGATGATGATGATGAACGAAAGATGATTATTATTGTTATCTATAAGATTAACATTGATGGTGAAGATGAAACAGAATTCGTTGATGTGCTTGAAAATATAACGAAAGACAATATGACGAATGCTATCATCTGATCATGAAAATTTTTTAAGTTCATAAGGTTGTAGAGTCATTAGGTTAATTGGAAGCAGAAAAGATGAAAAATATGCAACCGCTTTCGCCGGGAATCGAACCACGGACCTCTGGAATACCGGCCCAGCGTGTTACCGTTACACCACGAAGGCACGCTAGGGAAGTGGGAGAAATACGAGGGCCATCCAGGAAGTAGATTACGTTTCCGTCTGTGTCCGCTAGGGGCGGGGCTAGCGCGGCCATCTTGGGGTCAGAGCGTTGCGCAGCTCAGTCTGCATCTAGCCGTGCTAGTGAGAGGTTCGTGCTGTGCTCCGTTCAGATACTGTGACGGTTTGAAATGTCTGCGTTAATTGAAAATCCCGCGAGCTGCGAGGTGCGCTCAGTAATAAGGTTTCTGACTGCAAAAAACTGTAAACCGATAGAAATCTATCGGCAGCTTCGTGAAGTGTATGGGGACAACATTATCACTGAAGGTGGAGTGCGTCAGTGGGTCATAAGATTTCAAAATGGCCGAACCAATGTTCACGACGAAGATCGAAGTGGGAGACCCAGCATAGTGACCGCCGAACTTCTCGAAAAAGTCGATGCTAAAGTCCGTGAAAATCGAAATTTCACAATAACGGAACTTTCTTTGAGTTTTCCACAAATTTCGCGAAGTTTGTTGCACGAAATCATCAGCGAAAAGCTTGGTTACCACAAGTTTTGTGCAAGATGGAAGGCAAGAAGAGGTAACGAAGTGGTTGAAGGCGCAGGCGGCCGAATTTTTCGACGAAGGAATTTCCAAGCTCGTACATCGCTACGATAAATGCCTTAATTTGTATGGTGACTATGTAGAAAAGTAGTATTTGAGTGTAGCTTTCATCTGTATATAATAAAATTTGTTTCCTATACTTTGTTTATTTTTTTATTCCAAAACGTAATCTACTTTCTGGATAGCCCTCGTAACTTATATACTCCCTTTTTTAAAGGGTGTCTAGGGTTTTAGGGGACCTAGTCGCCAAATCCTGGGTGCGGAGAATCATCATCCACAACCTTTTTAGTTCGGGCGCCACTTGTAGAGTCATTAGGTTAATTGGAAGCAGAAAAGATGAAAAATGTGCAACCCTCTTCGCCGGAAATCGAACCACGGACCTCTGGAATACCGACCCAGCGTGCTACCGTTACACCACGAAGGCACGCTAGGGAAGGGGGGAAAATACCTTATAGGGTAAGTCATTTCTTTTTAAATAAACGTCTAGAAATCTTAGTAAGTACATGTAGAAATCTGATTTCTGTATACTCTTCTTTTCCTTGTTTTTAAAATCTATGATTTTCATATTCTCTATATAACACGCACCTGTAAATTTCGATCTTAATTTGTGTATTAAAAGTGCTCGCTATATGCCGAAATATACGGTAATGTAATTTTAGAATCACGAGTTTTATATTTTTGTATAATAAACCAGTGCTCTAGAAATTTCAACGAACGACATTTAGGTGAAGAGACTAAATTATAAGAAGATTAATCTCAGCAACGTTGATTTCTAATTAACTTTCTTCTCCCACTATTTTTTCTTTGAAGGGGTTTGTTTATATAGTATACCTTTCTATTACTGAGGAAAGCGAAAGACTTGTTCAGGAATGCTTGGCCTGTTTGACTTAGGCTTAAGACTTAGGCTATTATAGTTTCTCTCGGTTCTACCAGATGGAACCAAAATGACTGCATTCAAGTTCACCAAATGAACCTTAATATATATTTTTAAAGTTTCTGTTTTGGTGTTAGATTGGGAAGAAATCATAACTGATTATTCCGTATCAGATTTACATAAAGAATAAATATTTCTTTTCTGTTGCAGTTTTTATTAAACAGTGTCAGTATCTATATTACTAGGAAGGAACTGCTAGTTGTCCGTCGTTGTTCCTTTACGGTGAAAGACGATTAACCGTTTGCGGCACAGTGTGTCCGATCTGGACACACCTAAAAATTTCCTTCTGTACGCACAGAAAAATTGAATGAAAAAGGATTTATAAGTTACTGTAGGTTACTCTGAACCTTTTTTATTTATAGTAGATGGCAGCTCAACACAAATCAGTCCATATATTTTAGCCATGTTTAGTTTTTTAAGACAATTTTTCAAAGAAATCTTCCAGATTTTTTTTTAGAGTATAAAAGGAATTGTTTGAAAAACATTTCTGTTATTTTTTAGGCTGTATGCTAATCTCCTTATTCTACTATATTAGTTTTAAATTTTTACCTTGAAATCTTGCCTAAAATCAAACGGCGAACACTAGGTGTGCCCAGACCAGGCTCACCGATAATCTAGGACAACTGCGAGTCTGTATTCTTTGTTTCTCCGCATCTCATCGGGCAGTTCATTGACAATAATGCTCGTTTCAGCAATCTTTTTGAAGCTCTATTCAATCAGTGTGCCATTTTGGGCACACCCACAGAATTAAAACGATAAGTGCTATCTTCACAAAATTTTACTTGTGTACTCCTCTAGGCCTAATTAGACTGCCTACTTTTTTTTTTTTTTTTTTTTTTTATCAAAATTCCGACTTTAAAAGGTAGCGCGCCGGAAAGGGTTAAACTATCATTTTTGTAATGTAGAACAATACATACGATCTACCCTAAATCTTTCCACATTTTGTGCACATTATTTTAACATTTTCGGAGGGAAAAAGGTGCCTTGACAGTTCTTACTGCCCTTTCAGTTGTGTAATGCCAGACAAAAGAAAATCTCTTTAGCGCAAAGATTTTAAATTAAACATCAGATTTTAATGTTTAAAATATCATCACAGACGCCTGTTTTTTTAATAACTACTGCATTTAACCTACCGAAATTGAAGTAATTCGTATATAACATATTTGCTCCTTGAATAAGAATCTAACGTGCTTCCTGGTGTAACTGGAAGCAAGTTAGATTCTTATTCGAAGGCCCGGCAATGGCAGTCTTTTGGCAATGGCAGTCTTTCTTCAGTCTTTTGGCTTCAATAAATTCTAAAAGGACTTCTGCAAGTGGCGCCCGAACTAAAAATGTAGTGGATCACCACCAGGATTTGGCAAGTGGATCCCTAATCCCCAGCTGCCTTTAAAAGGGGAAGTATGCAGGGGTCCCTAAGAACATATTCTAGAATATCTGTTGGATGAAGAACACCATTTTCTTTTTCAAAGTGAATTTATAGTTGGATGAGTTAATAATACATGCACATAAAAAAGAGATCTGTCGCATTTCGCTTTGTTCTGGTATTTGTGTTGGACGCTATTTGTATTTCATTAAAAGTGAGAAAACTTTCATATAGAATTTTATTGAAAGCTAAAACATTTTTAAATTGTGATCGCATAGCGACGGGTACACTTTAAACGATCGGCGGGCGCTATGGTGCCCGCGGGCATAGGGTTGGGAACCCCTGATATAAGGTATATTCTCCCTTCTTTGTGTAACTGGAAGTATGCTCGACGTGTATTCGGAAAGTTCGATTTTCCATCCCCTCGAGGGCAACTGCACGTTTTTCGCGTTCCTGCATCGATATAACTTAATAACTCTACGTGTAATATCGTATATAATCCTCGTAGACAGAAGTCTTTACGTTTCATGGAGGGGATGACCATTAATTCTCAAAACTCAAAATCAATAATCTGAAAAAAATTACACAAATATCATATTAAAAAAGAACATTTTATGTAACATCTCACGCAGGCACAGATAAGAGTTTTTAAATACTTGATTACTTGTGAACTTACTTATTACTTATATTTATTGTAATAATAAGTGTATGTATTATTTAATATAGTAATACGAGTGAATATTATTTCATATAATATGCATATATACATATATTGCCGTTAACTTAATATACTTTTCTAGAAGAAGTGGAACACATCAAGACTACCGGTCCGTGGTACATAAGATTCCGAGAAACCTTGGTGAGGGTCCTTCGCACAGCTTGCTTCTGCGCGCCTCGTCGGAACGATTCTTGAGCGTGATTTCTCCAAGTTCGCTCTTCAATGTGCAAGTCAAGTGTACACGCCGCGAAACCTCGAAGTTCCCAAAGCTACATACATCCATTAACGGAACCATCCATTGCGTTCTTGTACCCACTGTGTGTTCTATGGAACTCCTTCATCTAGTAAATGCCTCATTAATCTCCTTCTGTAGTACCTGCCGTGTCTTTATGTGAATGCTCATGGAATACGATGTTGTGAATTAATTGGTTCTTAACTGTGTCCATGTCTCCATCTGTATATTTCGAAGAACTTGTCCCGAATCAAGTTGATATGGATATTTAACTCAAGCATTCTGGCCCGAGCAGATGTAGAATTGAAACAAAGGCTTCGTGATCCGAGAATCAATGAGAGATTCCTGGGGTATGAAGCCGAAGTTAAAGTATTCTTCGTGGATTGTTCCATGGATTAAATACAAGGAGCTTCGATTATTACTGTGAGATTGAATTAGTTGAATGTAACATTGTACATGAAATATTTTCTTAAAGAAAATTATATTTGCCATCTAGGTTAAATACCGCAAACTAAAAATAAATAAGCGAATAGAAAGATATGCGTAGTCAAAGCAGGATAGAATTTGTAAAATACTAAAGAGATGATTTAAAATGAACTTTTCCTCGGTTGATGTGAAATATTTGTTTCACTGCACAGATATTGCACTTGTACTATGGACAAATTTCTGTTTTTTAAAGAAGGTCTAGGTGTTTTATAGTTGTTGTTGACTGAAGTATAAATCTTGTTTATTGAAAATAATTATAAGCTTCATCTTACGTCATTATCATTCAAACAGTGCTTATTTGAATGCAAGCCGTATAACAGGTGGCATGTAGTTCATATCAGGTGCAATATAGAACTATAAGTCATTGCTAATTATTCCCGAAACATTGAACCTGATGTTCTATTGAATTTTTAAATGTGGGAATTAACTATAAGATTATAATTTTTCTTAAAAACGAAAGGTATTTTGTTGTAAATCGCAAAACTTACTTTATGTGAATGACGATAAGAATTTTGTGTTCTGAAATTATAATCATTGAAATGTTTGAACACTTACCTTCAATCGTAATGTTTTTCATTAGCTATTTTGCTTTTTTAAACTGTTAAAGTATATTTTTATTCTAAATATTTTAACAAACAAAATGAATCTTGAAAAATGATCAGCAAATTGTGATATACTTGCAGTATTAAGTGCCATCGGAAAGTGGGTATTGTAATGAAGAATATAAAGTTAATATTTTGTCTTATTTTCTGAAGGTATATTGATAGTGGAAGTACCTGGCTTTTTGTTTAAACTTTAAATAACACTGGTATATTTTATTTATTGTAAGTATTATGTATCCTTATTCTCTAGAAATATTGGTTTTGGTTTGTTATTATAAAGTTGCTCATTAATGCATTAATTATAAAGTTGCTCATTTTTTTCAAAAATTATTTAATATTTGTGACGGAAGCTGTCTCATTTTTTTTTCTTTCCGGAACGTGTAATCTGGAAAAAGTGGTATTGCTGTGTCTTCTGTTCTTGTGTTATATTTATTTCTGTAGTAAAAAATAACTTATTTCTATGCTTGAGCAATATTCGTCGACTCCTTGGCTTGTCAAAAATTCGCTGATATCTTCTAACTCTCCAAAACTTGGCAAAAGTTTACAATCGGGTGCCCCTTGTTTTTGGCGATTCTTTTTTGATGCCACGATCAGCGCCAGGAAGGCACAATTTCAAGATGGCCGCTACATAAAACCAAAATAAGAAGTCAAAACATTGCACAAGCTCTGTGTCCATGTGCACATCGATTTGCTTTCACTTAAAAAACATCCTACGATTGCACAAACTAGGCATTGCACACTGCCTTAAATTTGTCCATGTACACATCAATCTATTTTCATTTAAATAAAATCAGGAAGCTAAAACACAGTTAAAACTATCATGGTAACCAGAAAGGAGGTTTCATCGCCAAAATTTTTAAAAAAAAGTTGTCGCTAATCGAAG
Source organism: Stegodyphus dumicola (assembly GCF_044657685.1). NCBI lineage: Eukaryota > Metazoa > Arthropoda > Arachnida > Araneae > Eresidae > Stegodyphus > Stegodyphus dumicola. The sequence goes on from NC_140777.1 coordinate 84,934,380, forward strand.
GAGCACCCAATTCTACACTAGAGCCCAAAACTTAACCATTATCTGCCTGTTGCTATATCGGAAATGGTTTTGGTAATGTAAAAAATTCACTTAAGCAATACTTTATATACTATATACATTGTATACTGTATTCATACAACAAAATGAGCATAAACAGTACAGAAAAGAATGTTACATACAAAATTACATGAAAGTATAAATTGTATTCACCGTATTATAGTATACTTGATACTATAATTTACCTTTTTTTTTAGTGTTATATCATTTTTTGTACATTTTATTTCAGTAAATGGTAAAACTGACTAGTATCTTCTCAAATTTTAAATATTCGTGACATACGCAGTCTTTAACATGATAATGAAGACATAAAAATCTTTAACATGAAAATGTTTCCGATATTTCTAGGCTAAATGTTTCTTGAGGAATGTAAAATTGCTTCAAGTCTATATATTTATTACATAACGTGCGCATACAACTAGAGGCGCTCATTTTTAACCATCGTTATTCAAGGGTCAATTATTTAACTCAGTTCCATAGTTTATCCCGATCCATATATGTTTTTCACTGTTTATTTTTTAATATGCAAGGTCACTGTTTATTTTTTAATATGCAAGGTGGTCATAAAAAAACTTCGATATATGAACCCATAGCGGCCTATCCGCCAAACCAATAAAAATGAAATTTTCAGATACTGTCATTTGAAGGTATGTGCTCGAAATTGTGATGACAGACAGACAGACAAAATAGACAGGTGTCTTGTTTTGCACCAGCTAGGTCTTTCTACTCCGATGGGCGAAAAATCAAGCTTAGGTGCGAAGAAAAGGTATATAGAAAGGGTGCAATTTCGATTTCCAGTGGAGAGTAAAAAGAACTTCGTATTGTTTTATACGAGTTCAAAAGGCCTGGAAGAAAAATTGGTACAAAATAAATTTAAAAATAAATGGCCCATAGTAGTTTAGAGGAGAAAGGAAAGGATTTAAAAAAAGATGGTCCTCAAAAGGAAGAGAAGTATAAAATATCTTGATATGTTATAGCGTCCATGAGTGTGTGTGTGTATGGATGTATCAAAAATCGAAAAAATAAAATAAAAAAAACCACCTCTGATTAGGAATGTAACGTGAAGTAAACAAAATTAACCTGAATTTGGAATATATAGATACCCTAGCATGATTTTGTAAAATCATAATAGCATATAAAGCATATAAAGGAGATTTAGTTTTGTAACATATAAGGAATATAGTATATCATATAATTTTGAGCACCACACAAGACAAGGATTTAAAACAATAGAGCTCTCACAATTACGGTTACAGGGAAAACATTTCGAAATTTTTGAATGGCAACACCCAGTTTGTTTCTTGTGCAAACTGATCGGCACATTGAAAACTCATAAATGGCGTTGGAAAATATATGTATGATGAAAACTGCTTGCATAAAGCATTTGCGAAGAAGAGCGTTGTAAAGGACTAATATTAAGAGAGGAAAGGAAAAAAACTTTGATTGGAATTACAACTTTTCAACGGGTGATAACGCATTGCATGCTGGAGATTGTGACGAACTATAAGTTCACGTTTTATGCCATCTTTCAATTCTGTTATATCTCGTGGATTTTATGTGATAACCCCAGACCCAGAAATCCATCGGAGTTAAGTCGATTTGTCGCGGTGGATACAAAACTGCAAAGTTATGGGAGATGATTCCATTTTGAAACGTTGTGCGAATTGAAAACTTGTAATTCTAATGCAAGTTTTTCCCCCTTTCCCTCTCTTGTGTTGTCATTGGTCCTTCAACATATATTTATGTTCAGTGGCTTTATTGTGAAATTAAAGGTGAATATTTTTTTTTCCTCTTAAAACAGCTTAAAACTGAAGGACTCTTTTATAAGTCAGGTCATCTCATTTAAGAGACAATATAATATACAGGAACTCATATTAAAAATTTTAATTATATTTATTGCAAAACCATATTTATGTTCTCAAATTATTTCAAAAATATCCTTATTTCAAGTTATTTCTTAAACGTTGTTATTTTGTTACATTCAGAAGCTATGTAAAGTACCATTCTTGAAAGTGCTTGCTTCTTTGTGTGTATAATATAATCTTCTTATGAAATTCTTTCAGGTAAGTGAAACTGATTCTAAAATAGAAAACAAATATACGTGAAACCTTAGATTGTGTTCCTTATTTTATCATCCTACGTTTATAAACAAAGTAAAGATGTTATTTGACGTTGCCACAAGAGCAATTTTTATTTTTATATCAATTTAACCATGTATGTATTTTATTCGAACTTACTTTAAGTTTAAAGTGTGCGTATATTTGATTTATCAGCATTAAAATTTATGCATATTTTTTTTCTTTTGTAATGTTATGAAATAGGTATACGTATGTATTATTTTTGTGTACTATTTTAACCTGATTTTGCAGTTTTAGCATAAGTTAGTTGTGGTGTATAAAAGAGAATGTGTATGTCATTGTAAATGTCGTCTGATAATTGCCTATTCCATTTATTATCTTTTGTTTGTTTTCTATTCATTATCTTTGGCAGCAGAATTGTTCAGATATAAAGTTCAGTATGCTTCATAAGATATTAGTCTCACGTTTAAAAAAACGTTTAAAAAAATATGAAAATTAATAAAAAATTTCTGTAATTATGGGTAAAAACTATTATATGATTGCTAATTTCTGGAATATTTAAATCAAAGCCAAGAGAAATTTTACTTTTCTACGAATAGTATATGTTATTAAATTCTGCTTGGCATTTGTTCTAGCAATATGCAAAAATGCAAGATATAAGGACACCATTTTTGCATTGAAGGGAAAAAATAAGGAATTCTGTTATGCCAGAATTCTTTGCCATTATATTATTTAAACAAATGTTATTACGGTTTGCATTTTAGCATACTTTGATTTTTTTTAGATTTCTATAAATATTTTATTTCTTAGTAATGGCAACGTATATTCTTATACTCTAAGTTCTTAATTATTATCATATGTTGAATTAATAGCTTTATAAATACAATAGAAGAACGTTTACACATTTTCTAATATTTTCCATATTCATTAATTATAATTATTGTATTTTGTAATCATTCATAAATTATATCTTTTGATGTCAAATGTAATACATTTAATAAATATATTTAATCATGTTTTTAATGAAAAGTAAACCTTTCCTTGCATCCATGTTTCGATTGCCAAAAAGTAAAAAACGGCAGCTGAGATGTAACGTAAGATTCCTTCTTTCATTATATTTCCATGCACTTAAAAATTTAATATACATTTTTCTTCTAACTTATTTGAATATAATAAGTATTGTTTGCCCATTTTTCATTCTAATTTATTCAAAAATAGTAATATCTGAAATGTAAATATATATTTAACGTTTTAAAGATTCTGTTCATTTTTAAACAATATATTCTTTTCGAATATGTAAACAATAACAAAAGAACATCTTAAAATGTTCTTTGAAGACACAATTTGAAATCTACCGTGTTTTTAATATCCAACGATCTTTCATCTTTCTTTGATCCGCCTATGAGCTACTGGCTCGTGAGCATCTCATACTGTATTAGTGTATCAAGAATCTCAAATGCAGTCGATTCCGATTAATAGGTTCACTAATTGATTTCGATAGTTACTTTTATACCAAAATCTTTATAAACGTATGCTAAATTCACATGTAATCAGAGTTTTCTTCACTTATTGGGATAATATACGATGATTAATTTTACTACCATGCACAATGAGATGATGTTTCTCTTCTAGTTCTTAGACGACCTTTAGCATCCTAAAACTTTAACTTCATCAAACATTTTATTTTGGTGCTTTCAAATTTCAGTTAGTGATGCTAATACCTGTCAAAAGGTGTAGCAATTCATTATAACTATACTTATTAGAACACTTCCCATATTTCTGAAGCAAATAGTTCCCAGTCTTACCAAAACTCATAAAAATCTCAAACTAAAAAACTCAATGTCATTAGAACTCTATTTTTAAAGCATAACAAAATATGCTTTAATTTACAGAAAACCAAAGAGCGTGTACATTAATCCGTTAAGAAATATTATAATTTTGAGACTGTATCCACACTATCTGCACAAATACTTTATATATATGTATATATATATATAATAAAATTCCATAGTCAAGAATACACTTAAAATTCTAACTGTATGTTCTTTTCATTTTTAATGGCGATGTTCTCTTATTTGAAAGTACGTGGAATTAAATCCACAGCCCCGTAGTCAAGTTGTTTTTCCCGCTTTTTCTACACGTACAATTATAGAATGTTCTCGAAGTATTTAAAGCGAACTGGATTGGCTGACGAGGCTGACGTCATTTCTTGGAAGCTTCGCCTTTCCAGAGACTATAAAGACTGGCAAAAGGAATATCGGGGCTTTTTCTTAAATGTCACGATGCAGTAAACTTCATACAAAATATTATTAGTAGTTCTTTTTTATTTACTCCGGAGATCAGATTTTTGTAATTGCTATTTTCTCCTGAAATATAATAAATGGATCCTGTTTTTTAATAATATCATTTAATCCTGATAATTTAAGCTACGATAATCCTGATAATTTAAGCTACATTTTATCCTGATAATTTAAGCTACGACTACATTGATGATTCTTCAACAATCTATTTATTCCTGACAAAAGCTGGTACATCACATATATATATAGTAAACCCTCGTTAACATGAATTTCAAGGAACCGAAAAATTAAGGTTTTACATGAAAAAACTTCGTTTTAAATGGGAAATTAAATTTACTTTTGGAATATTTTTTTCTATACATTAAATATGCACAGTATATAGTTTTCTATACATTAACCATATACAGTATGTAGTATATATACATATAATATATAAGCAGTACAATATATTACGTATGTCATAACTTCACGGAAGCTCTACTGTAAAACTAGCAAACAATTTGGATGGTGCACCAAAACTTTCTACAGTATTCAAGGCATGTAAAATTTTCTGGCGGGTAGACAGAATGATATTGTCTTCCTTAACTGTCTTCTGATGGCATTTTTGGCACCTCAGTCCTAACTGCTTTTTCATTAGATTCCGCTGGGGCACGTATGACAACATCGTCATCTCACTCTAATAAACTCCTCAAAAATAACACCGGCAACAATTCTCAACATCTTATACATTTTTCCATTCCTCAGGTGAAATGGCACCGTTGTCACCATCTAACTCGTCATTCCGATTAGCGTCTTTATGTCTCCTGACTCTGCTAAAACAGTTTTATATGGGATCATCAAGCACACTCCAAGCTGGCCTTTCCATCTCGTTTTCCGCGGCGTGAATTGCAGCTCTCACAAGTCGCTTGCAATAAGGCCTTTTAATAACTGCAATATTGCCTTGATCCCAAGGCTGAAGACGGCTTGTCGCATTTGGCGGGTAAAAGTGAACCTTTACATTGGTTTAGTTCACATTACGTATTTTATAGGCTCTACATCTGCCCAGTGGCATAAGAACATGCTTATTGTGTCACTATTCAACTATAAAACGAGAAAGCCTGTTACGAAATGAGCTGCCGATCCAAACGTTTCTATGGTAAGAGTAGATGCAAGGTAAAGTACTATTTGTGCTTTTTAAAACAACGTAGTTTTTCGGATGTACTGATCACCCAGGGACGTTGTTTAGAGCTGCCATCCTGCATTACACGCAGGGGCAACAAGCGTTGTTTACTGCGGCTGTACCATGGCACTTGCCACTTTTTATTCCGAAGATATTACCAAGGTTGTAAAAACGTCCGGTTTTGTTCATACTGCAGTCATCACAACGACGCATACTTAATCCCTCACTTGGTCAAATTTGTGCAATTATTTGTTTGCTCCTTCTTAATCAACTTTAGCTAACCACAAATCACGAATGATGAAATCGAATGTGTGTCTTGGAAGTGGTGCAGCCAACCAGCCGAACAACTCAATTCTTTAATATCTGAAATTTTTACAATCTGTTTCTCTTTTGACTGAATTATAGATCCACTTATAGCTCGCATCTGATTGAACCATTCTAGATGTAAAGTTTCAATATATTCATACTAAGCGAAGCGAAGTCGCTTAGATTTGTTCCCAAAAGCCAAATGCAGTGGCATTAAGAATCTTTTCGGGGTCCACCAGTGGTAAATTCGTTTGAACACTGGTAGTTCGGCGCCGGGCTCAAATCCTGACGAACGGGTTGGCTGTATGTATTTTCTCCATGAGTTACATATACACGAGCCAGTTTCCCTTAGAAAATCATCCACGAAAGCATCCCTTCCCTTAGGCAGATAGCCCTAGAGTGCTTTGCCATAATCAAAAACAAACAAAAAATAAGAAATTTTTCACAATCCTTATGTCTTGCAGATAAGGCTGATTTTACAAATCCGTATTTTTCGTCAATTGTACTTTTCTTCAGTGCATTACACTCTACTTCTTCCTTTTGGCCATGAATCCCTCTCTTACTGCTTGGAAGTTAACATTCATTGCCGCGTTCTGAAAATTACAAGAGTGCCATCTTTATATCTGTCTATCTGTCAAACAGAGCTGTAAGACGATTTGGTAAATAAAGACATGTTAGAGCCCGCTGAAAATTCATATGTAACCAAACTACAATCCAAATCTATGTAAATATTTTATTGTAAATGCAATTAATTTAAATTTTAACTAGAATTATTCATTTAATATGCTGTGTCGTAATGCGTTTTAAGCAGATGGAAAAATTGTAACTTGCTTCCGTGACCACTGGAAGAAGAAGGCTAGTAATTAATTTCCCCTGATGAGTTCCAGAATTATTCAAGATTAAACATTAGTTGTACCACCTAACTTTTAAAGAATAAAACAGTACATCCGAACAAAATTGCATTTGTTGATTGAAGTTCACCGTGAATGCAATTCAAACTTATTGGTGACACGAATGATCGTGGCTGTCGAACAATGTTATTCATGCTAGGCTGTATTTTAAAAAATACAGTGTATTCTGTAAGGTTTTTAATTAAACGGGAAAGAACATTTGAACGCAACATTAACGACAGAATGACAATATAAAAGAGTTCGCTATTTGTGCCCAACCAAAATTTGCGTTAACTGATAAAACGTCCTATAAGATTATGTATATCGTGCCGAAATTTTGTTCATGTGAACCATTTGTTCGCCTTAAGCAAACACGTGTGAAGAAGAGATTGCTGTACATATATATATATATATATATATATAGTATATAAACTGAGAGAAGCAATGTATAGTAGAAACCCCTACGATGATAATTTAATGCGCGTTTAAAGCAACAGCAAAAATATATAATTATTAAAAACTTTCTTTCAAATTATTAAAAAAACGAAAAAATGACATTAAAAGGTAACTTCTCTAGTGAAAAAAAAAAACATTCTAATTCTGTATTTTTCATTTCAGAAGTTGCCTTTTAAAAATTAATTTCACTTTTAAAGGTTGACGTTCTTACGCCGCATGAAACTTTTTTAAAATAATTCAGGAGAAATATAAAAATTTTTAATGTTATAACTTAACATTTTCCTTAAAAAGATTTTAAGCTGTAAATTTGATTTTGAACTCAGCAATAATGTATAATTATTTTTAAAAATTTAGATTAAAATTTATTTAAATTAAAAATTGCTGTAATTTATCATTTTCCTTCAAAAGAATTTAAGCTCTAAATTTCATTTTGAGCTCGTCAAAATTTTTTAATTTTTTTAATAATAAATATCTTGAATTCTTAAGGAGACTCATACACCTTAAACTCCTTATGATCTTCAAATATGTGACTGTTGCAAGAACTGGAATATTTTATTTATTTTAAACGCAATTACTTCCAATTTTTTACAGCTGACTACATAATATAGCTGCTTTGGAAACTAGTCACCAGAAAGTTTGTGTTGCCACAAATATTTTTGTAATTTAATCCGCTTTGTGACAATTTTTCGTCATGTTTCCACCTTGAGCGCTTGATGTTTTAAAAACGGCTAATGGTACATACTTGAAATTGGTTGGAATTCTTTGTATGGGCACTATTTTCTAACTGAACTAAAAATCTGATGAATATTTTAATAGTAAAAATTTCATGCACAAAAACATTACAGATTTTTTTAATAAAATACATTTTATAAACTCGACTCCAAATAAAATAAAAATGTAACATGAAATTCTTAGAATTTTTGGTTCACAGTAGTTTCTAAATGTTATAAAAGCTATATATTAAATATTAAATATGGAATTAAATCGTGCGACAGAATGTTTCAAACTGTGCGCGAAGGTAGAAACATGACAAAAACTTTTGTCACAAAGCATATTAAATTATAAAAATAATTGTGGCAACACAAACTTTCTGATTACTATTTCAGAAAGCAGCTATATTATGTAGTCAGCTGTAAAACGTTGGTAGCAATTGCTTTTAAAATAAATAAGTTATCCCAATTCTTGCAACAGTCACATATTCGAAGATCTTATGCGTTCTAAGGTGTACGAGTCCTCTTAACCGCGTTTTTATAAAGTTACTAGCAAAAGAAATTTAAAGGTTTTCTTTAAATAAAATTTGGCAGCAGATTTTTACCTTAATTTTATTTTTTGAATATTTGAACTTGGATAATGTAAAGGCATCTGTTTCAAATCTGTTTTCACCACAACAGCATTCAAAGCTCCTCTGTGTGACTTGTGAATGCATGATAACAAAACCGCATCTAACACGGGTCTCTATCACAACAATATTTTTTAACGTTCCTCTCTTCAACTACATTTCATACAGGAAGGAATAAGGTCATATTATGTTTCGAACGAATTATCTGTATTTAACTTTGTTCATTTCGTTGTCGATAAAAAACCTCTTGCCAGAGCGCTCCGTGCATATTCTATATCATTATTAAATTCATGGATATCTTCATACAATTTAAATGCTTATTTTATCAATATTCTCTAAAATTACTCTTTTGTTTTAAAAGAATTGGATAAAGCGATTAAAATATATTCTCAAAGCGATTTTAATTTTATAATGAAGATGCAGATTTGCTGAATAAATCACATTCTAATTTAGTTGAAATTTTTACGACTTTGATGTGTACCATTTAATCGGAATGGAGTGCATTATAATTTGAATTTGTTCTAGTTTGTTTAGTATCGTATAATAAATGTGATGTAAACATGTGCATAAATAATTTTCCCCTGCGTAAAAGCATGAATTTGATTTCTTCGTGATTTCTGCGTGTTGTTAGTATCTTAAACTGTTTTTTGTGCTCCTCCTATCTATTCTTTTGAAAGCAGATTGTTTTGAGCCTTGTAAAAAATTTGTAATAATAAGATATCACGAAACAAAGCAAACCATATCTAAATTTAATATTAAGGAGATTATGTATCTCATTTTCTACATTTTAGATATTTGCGTAGCTACATATACGTAATAAGGAAGTATTGATGCCAAAAGACCTTCTGCAGAAATGTAATAAGAGTACAAGTCAGTTATTAGAATTGTGTTGATAATAAAGCGTTCGTAACATTTCTCATTTCACTAATACCGTTGGTGCTTCTTAGATGTAAATACTTTTCCCGTTGGGAAAAAATTTGTGAAATGCAATAGATGTTTGACAATGCTTTTTTGTTCCATTTTCTTTACTACTCATTTCTTGTATTTCAGTAATCAGTAAGAAAACGTGTGCTTTTATTGTATGGATATTTTTATGCAATATAAATGCTTATTCTATCTATATTCTCTAACATTACGATTTCGTTTAAAAAGAATTGTATAAAGTGATTAAAATATATTCTCAAAACGATGTGAATTTTACAATGAAGATAAAGATTTGCTGAATAAATCATATACTAATTTAGTTGAAATTTTTACAACTTCGATGTGTACCATTTAATCGGAATGGAGTCAGAGAGTATTAATGGCCGCGTATCATTGCGTAATGCATTTCAAAGATTATCACGGTTACCTGAAATTATGGATAATCGGAATATTATATCTAATACGATATTGATGTAAAATCCAGTGCATACAATAACATTTAATTGGTAAATTTCACATGTAAAATATTATGAACATTCTATAAAGTGACTGTAGTCATGTAAAGAATTTCCAAACACTCCCTTACATCACCCTGAATATTCTCGTGATGCAAATGTGTCCAACTAGCAAGCAGAAGATCCGAGATTCGATTTTTTGCGTGGCAAAGAAGATTTTCAGCCTCTGTGATAATCAGTGATAATCTAAGAGTCTGTAGTCTCTGCAAACTGTATGTTATATTGTATATTCAGAGTTAACATTTTGCCTTCATATAAAAAAGGGCTCTGATGTGTTAGCGTTATCTTTAATAGAACGATAGAACGATGAAAAAATAGTTCTTTTAAACTATGCAGAAATATATATGTTACCGTGAAAGACCGAAATTGGAGAATGTCGACTTTCACCGGAGAATGTTAACATTCACCAAATACGTTGGTGAAAGATCGAATATTGTACTACATTCTTGTATATTCGGACCCTCACCGGTGTATGTCGACCATCACAGATATGCTCTGGTGTAAGTTGAAAAGAGAGGTCATAAAGTGTGATAATAGTTTAAGTTGTTGCAATAAATAAGATTTGAATCACATAATTTAGTAAGTTTTTTATGACTGTTATTTTATTTTCTCATTTAGAACGTACTGTATAATTAAGTAAGTTTTTAACTTCTATTATTTTCCTTTCTCATTTTGAATGTATTGTGTGTTTTAGGTTCTCATGTTCTTAAGTTCTTATTTCAAGTCTCAAGTGCGTTTATTCGCGACTGAATGACGGAGAAGAAAATATAATATTGTTATATGTTCAACATTCACCATTAGTACAAGGTGAATGTCGACATTGACCGGCGTAAGTCAGAAATAAGAGTATTTGGAAAATATTTCGGACATACACCAAGAGAGTATGTGAATGTTGACATTCACCGGTGAAAGTCGACATTCTCTAGATTTCGGTCGTAACATATACAATGTAAAAAAATAACAGAACAATAAATATTTTGCCTTTCCATGGAAACTCCATATATTCTATGAAACAGGGGTCCAAATCATTTTTGCTTGCTGAAGGTTATGGATGTGATATTGCGTAAAAAAGCAGCTTTGGTCAACAGTGAGCTGTGTTAATTTCACCGCGTTACTACATTTTTTGGCTTAAGTAAATATCACAGCATGACGCGTGAGTGAAATTAACACTGACAATAAATATGAGGGAAATCGGTATCATATTAGAGGGAAAAAAAGGCTGTGAATGATAGGAAAAACTCGATTTTGTTATCAACGTACTGCAAAAGTATATAAGAATCAGCATAAAATATGCATTTAGCAAAATATTGTTAAACGGTGTAATCAGGCGTATTGGGATAAATTATATTTCTGTTGTAAGGTTTTCCTTATTTTCTATAACAAATTATTTTAAGATTTGGTACCTTTCCTAAACCTCTCATTTTCTCCTCGAATTTCCTCGCCAGGATGAAAACGTAAAGTTAAGTGAAGTGAGTATTTAAACGGATGAATCTTGTTTATTCAAAGCGGGATTTTGCTAGCCAGCGCACGTTACTAGATTGTCCTTGCTGTTGCGCGGATTGCTGATATACCTCTCGGCCACTTAATGAGTATATCGCCGAATAGGTTGTTGAGTCAGCCTCGTTAGCCTTAAACTGTTCGTCCAGCACTACTCTTTATCTTCTGAATTTATTGCGAACTATTCTCAAGTTCCACTTCTAGTCGTCGGCATTTTATGCTAAGAGTTTGACGAATAATAAAGGGTTATTTTACACTTCTTCTGTGCTTGTGTTCTTTTACGCCTGTGCGAGAAGTCACCAGGTTACCTCGTAAGATCGTTTTAACTTTATGAAAGTACGATCTTGCTATGTAAATTGCACTTCTTATAGCGATCTTTTCATCAACTATTTTACGAAATCTATCAAAGTGAGCGCTTGAACATATGAAACTAGAAATGGGAGAAGTATCATCTTTAAAAATTTAGCTTAAAATGTTGTATGGATTACTATACGAATAGCAATGTTTTGCTATTTTATAAATATCTTTAATACTCACGATTCTGAACTTTTCGAAATCAAACACACACACACAATAAACAAAAAATATATAAGCATATATACTTTCGTATGATGACAGGTAACCTATCCATTAATGTAGCTTCTAAAACTCCATGACATATTTGTTTAGAAGTAAATTTATGAATTACGAATCTCTAAATCAGCTTATATTATCAAATGCCATCAAACAATCTGCATTTGAAAGAATAAACATCATTGTTTCGTAGCTGTAGTTGATATTTAATATTTATTCTTAAGCCTATCTTTTCCAAACCTGTTTCATGAAGTAGAACTTTTCCATTTTATAAACGTCAAGATAATATGGCTTGTTTGCTAAACACGTCGGGACCATTAATGAATTTCAATCGAAAAATTCATATTTTTAAGCATTTTTGTGGTAGGAAGATGAGTAGAATTGATGATGTCATCTATAAGTTTATGTTGTCATAACATTTTGTTTTAATAAATCCTTTCTTGCCGTGAAATCTTATACGCTCTTTATATCATGGCACTTGTAGGAAAACGCACAGAAAAAAATTCTCTTAAAATATTAACAATCCAAATTATAATCATAAATTCAAGCATATGATTACTGTTAACAGCTTCTTATTTAAAAGTGCAACTTAATCATTTCTTTCCCAATTGATGGTCTAGTAAGTATATCGTGAGCAACAACTGGTCGTACACCATAGTCCTGATTTAAGGAGGAATCAAATAAGGTAGTCTTTCCAACTATTACGCTTGGTCATGGTACATTTTAATGTAACAAAACACACGAAAATCTATTTTCTTTATAGTTGGCTGCTAAACTGTGCGTTGAGCAATAGATCACGAAATGTACGTTCCATTGCTTTACGCTCGGTTTTATTGTCATGTGAAAACTTCTTTAAATCGAATTACAATTTTTATAATCTTTGTGTTGTTGTGACTCGTCTCACTTGTCTGACATCAGAATAAACCCACGAAATTTATTGTAAGAAGGAGTGCAAGATTGCACCTGTCGTTGGCAATAGCCTTGACCACCATAGTGACAGTACGACTTTGCTCAGTTCTGCCCCCAGTGTGTTTGGAGAGCATCTCGGGAGGACGAGTCCGAGGGTCTCTCATGGCGTCACTACTTCTTCCCTAAATCTGGACGGGGTGATTCCTCCTCTGGTAGGCAATAAAAGGCGACCGCATTTCCGACTTCAGTAAAAGAGCTCTTTATCCTTGGAATCATTGGGTGACATAGAGGGTGAAACCAGAATAATTAATAATGGGAACTTGTTGCAGAGGGATTTCTCCTCTGGTATGAAAGAGGCACGATTGCATTCAGAGTCCGGTCCTCCTGGGCCAAACCAGACAAGGAATATCTATGCGACCTTGTTATACACTGTTAGTGAACAATTCTGTTAAAGACTGGTTGATTGAATTAACAATATTTCTGCTATTACAGTGAACAATTCTGTTAAAAATTGGTTGATTTAACTAACGATACTTCTGCTATCCAGTGACGTTTTCCCCGTCTAAACAAGTGTTATTCTAATGATTATCTGTCAAATTGTTGTTGATTGCTAGATATAAAGAGGGTATAATGTTTTTTCTGTGCATTTTTATGTAAGGAATAATCAAACTTGAAATGTTTAGCATATGAAAAGTAAATTTCCTTTGAGAAACCTTTTATCAATAATAAACAAATATTTTATTCAAAGAGAAATTCATAATGATTTTTGTTCTTAAACTACAGAATAAATTGCATGTGCTCAATCTTTGTGAGCTGTTTTTGTCCCTACTTTCTTTGTAACTCTATAAAACGTGTATGTTTTTATAAATGTGATCTGCCAGTTTAATGCTTAACCACTTTAGTGCAGTCTCATAGACACAGACCCTTTCCTTTTCTTATATTTTTACACTTTTTTCACTTCATGTTTATGTTAAGCAAATACCGTCTTGTTTCATTGCATAATCCTTATTTTTATGATAATATTTAATAGTCTGAGTATGTTATGATTAAATTTATTACAATTATTACAAAGTATGTAATCAAAAATTCACTTTGGATACAACTTATGTCAATGATACCTGCTGTGAGGCTGCATTCCGGTGAAAGTGTGGCATTATTCTTATTACTGTGGTTAAATCTATAACCTATGTTTATGGCAAGAAAAGGTATCAATAAAAACAATGAATGTAATTAAAAGAAATTTCGATTTGAGTACACCAATAATATATTTGAAATATTCTTGTACTAAATATTTTAGAAATTCATGTGTATGAATGTTTATTTAAATGAAGAAAATATAATTACAAATAAAATTTCCATGAAGACGAAATTATGTAGTTTTTATTTCATACTGTATACATTTTTGTTTTCAGAATTGTAATACGTCAACCTAAGATCAAAACTAAAATGTTATCACTTAGTGAATAACTTCATCAATATATAGAATTTAATTTCTGGGCAACTATTATATTTTCAGTGTTATGATAATGGATTTTGTAACATTTTATAAGGTCTGGTTCTCTTCTGTTGCTACTTTTTATTAATTAATTCTTAAATTTCCATGCGAGTTATCGGCCTTGACAGCTACTAAAAGTTAAATTAAGAACTTAAAGCAAACCCTGAAATAAACATAGGGAAAATGAGTGATTAGCATTTTATTGAACTGTAAACTGGATTTCTTAAACTAAAGTTATGCAAATTCACTCTTAGCAGTCGCAAAAGTGACTGGTAAGATTCAAGAGGCTGTTTATTTGTCAGGCCGGCTGGAAAACATTACAAAAGGGAATAGTTTAAATAATTGCTATTTTGTCCGTAGTCGCTTCCTCAACTACTTTGAAAAGATACCAGATGTAGTTGGAGGTTAACTTTAATGAAAAGCATCCGACCGTGACGTGCTTGCAGAGGTATCAATCAAGTTAAATAAAAATATATCTTGACTTTTCTAATTCCATGAACTGAAACCAAGCATAATAAAACACGTAATCGAAATATTTTCGCATTTTTCTGTTTATGAAGTTGAATTTCGTTATTAAATGCCAATTTCAATTGAAGCATTTGTTTCTAACAGCTTTATCGTCTGAAGCAACAGTCGATGGCAACTATAAAAACAGACATAGAGATGTTCAAATTTTTTGGAGCTTAACTATAAGTTGAGTGAATCTCATCAGAACACGAATAAATGCATAAAGATAATTTCTATATGTTAATTCAGTTATTCAGCTGCAAACAAACATTTGTCACTAATTTCACAGTTTAGCAAAGTATCAGTGTCATCATTATATTGAATTACAGATAAAATTCTAAGACAGTAAAATCGCGATTAAAGGAGATCACACGTTAAACTAAGTGATCTGGAGATTTTATTCACTAATTTTCGTATAATTTTTAAAACATTGCCATAATTTTACATTTTATATGCGCTGTAAAGCCATTATGTTGTTTGATATATCGCTAACTATTTTTTATCACTTTTAAAAATGGTTAATATTGGAACAGCAGGACTTATGAAACACTCATCTTGAAAAGTAGTTATTGCTTATCTCATTTTCATTTGCAATAAAATTTCATATACCTTCTTTATTAATCTCGCAGTTTTATCTTACGTAGTATTTAAGTTAATATGTTTCTTAAGACTTAATCAATCCCTAATTCGCACGGTAAAGAAAGAGAACTGCATAGTTAACCTTTCCTGCAGGTACTATTTTGATTTTGGTGAAATTTGGACCGCCTTTGCAGCATGTTTCAATTAACTCTTGAAACAAACTATCATATTTCAGTGATTATTCCTTTTATAATTGTCACCAACTACATTAATTCAACAAAAGTCACCATTGTCGTACTCTCATCTGAAATTTATGGTATATATTTTGAAATATATATTTTGAAAATATATATTTTGAAAATATATATTTTAAATATATATTTTGAAATGATTACTATAACACTTGACTGATAAGAAATACCAGAATAAAAATATATTATTGAAAATGATTGACCAAAAATATTTACTTGCAAATTATCAACGTTTATTATATTTATTCTTCATACTATATTATAAACTTCAGTATGTATCTATCGCATCTCTATAATAATATTCTTAAATAAATAAATAAATAAAAAGGAAGAAGCTGGTATCCTAAACATCTTTTCTGAATTTGCTAATTCATCCATGCGGCAAAATATTATCATTTCTGAATCAAATATGCTATGAGCATATTTCAATAAAAGAGGCGTCAGAAATATGAAAAATCAAATGCGTAAAAGTATTTTCATTTCGCTTTGGAGAAGCATTATGGAAATGATAGGCATTCCTTAAACTCCATTGTGTTTATGAATATCTTAGCAATTCCTGCAGCACTATTGGCGGAAACAAATATATATATAGCTCAAATAAAAGGCATGTAGCTTTTGGATGCGTCTGAATGCTGGATTTGACGGATAATATAATGTTTTAGAGGACAAAAGGATGTTAGAATGATAGATGCCTAAAATTTCAGTTTCACTGGCGAGTAACTCAATGACGTTTGCAATAAATGAAATTCATAATTCATTTCGGGGGAGAGAGAAGAGTGGGCAACGAAATATTACGAGCTTTGTTGGTTATAAAAGGTAATAATAAAGAAACGTTTTGACATACTCACCATTTTCATTATTTTTATTTAAGCAACGTATGTCAAGATTTTTTCCCCAAGAATGAAATAAGGAATTAAAGTTCCCATTTCAACGTTCCGGTTTCTGCTTAGATTATCTGGTAGATAATTTGGTGAATAAATTCACTTGATAAAATTTGCAATACTTTCAAAAATTAGCATGGTTTTACTGATATTGTAACTTACATTTGAACTTTGAAGCCTCTTCTTATCACACAGCTGTTTAAGTTTGAAACCCATGACCGATAACAAAGAGGAGAGAAGTGCACAGCCCATGGGCGGCTAAATTTAAGGGCGACTAAATAATTATCAAACATATTATACTTCTGTAAAAAATCTGATGTGTACATCACATGACTTCCTTGTACGGAATATTAAATTATACGCATTTTTTCTTGCATTTCATTTAAACTTATTGGATTGAATTAAATCTACTTCGCCGACAGCTCATAAACCACAATAGAATAAATGCATTCTTTAAAATTCACTCTAGTATTTGTTTACCATAGCTACACTCTGGCGCTAGATTCACTTGACAGTATTACACTTCATTCATATTATTATAACTCAGAATGCACAAAATTTATATCATTTAAAGAATAAAATTATCTAATCGTTGCCACATGTTCTATTCAAATACTATAATAAAGCTAGAATGATGTATAAAAGAAATTAAGCAAACAAAACAAAAAAAGAAACAGTTTTTCACAGACGATTGAGTATTTCTCATTCAATTAATTCAGTTCTCACTTCGCGAGAAGGCAAAAATACATAAAAACTCAAAATATCTATGTTAAAAATTACGAAGTAAATCTTAAACACTTATTTCCTCGAAAAAATTCCAGAAAGGATTAAGCATGATTTAATTGGCAATAATAAATGAAGGCGTTATCTTTGTTGTTGCGAAGCTGAGTTTCTCTAGATTGGCAACAAATCCACTAGTCTGCTGTTTCAAATGTAAACAAGCAATGGCCG
Organism: Stegodyphus dumicola; assembly: GCF_044657685.1. Lineage (NCBI taxonomy): Eukaryota > Metazoa > Arthropoda > Arachnida > Araneae > Eresidae > Stegodyphus > Stegodyphus dumicola. Next base: position 84,952,047 of record NC_140777.1, read on the forward strand.
CCATCAAAAAAATTATTAGGCTTAGCGGCACTTAAGCAACTTTAAAATTGTTGATAATTATAAAAATATTGCTTACAGATTTACTAAAGGCATAAAAACCTTAACCGGAAGATTAAAACAACATAATTCAATCATTTTTAAAGCAAAAAATGTTTGCAACTAAAATACGAGGTGCACATCTACATGTTATAGCAGTCCTATATGCAAAATTGAGTTATGCGAGATACGTACGTACGTACATACGTTCGTACAGACGCCACGAAAAATTCTCTTCAGAATTCATTTTAAAGCAGTTTTATAATTATTTTGGAGGAAAAGAGTCTCTTATTCTGTCCCTACGTACAGATATCACTCAAAAACTTCCTTAAATTGCATTCGATAGCGGTCAAAATGGATATTTTCGTTGAAATATGCTGCCTGAAGGTTTTCGCGATTGCAATACTTCCTTTTTTACTTCGTACAAGGAAGTAAAAAGGGTGTCCAATTTCAATTTGCACGTGTGCTGCCGACGGTCTAGAATCAGCACGGCTTAAGCCCGTTTAGAAAGAATGCTTATATTTTTTGAGAGATTCAAGCATAGGTTCCGCTTTTCAATAGGATTTTTTTACATATTTTATAATGTTTTTAAGTACTTTATTTATGCTTAACTTCGTAGAAACGTAGTTGACCTATGTAGCGACTTATGGCTGATTCCAACTATGTAAAGGACAAACTTCAGAGAAGGATTAAACACACCTTATATTATCTCAGACTTCAATACAAATGGCCCTTTTCTCGAAAAGCCTCCAATTGGGCCTTAAATCAAGATAAGAAACTAACCTACTGAACTTAGCCTAAGATTATCTAACGTTGTTGACACTTAATTAAATTGAGCGGCGAATATAAGCAAGCACGTACAATAAGGCCTAGTGTAGTTAGCTGCTTTAAAAAACGAAGCGGCCTTACGGCAAACATGCGCCACTAAAGACTTCTAAGCTCTTCTCTTGAAGTAAGCAAAACCTTCTTTTAAACAGTGCAGGATTTGCGTATAAGCTACACGCGCCACTAAGGGCTTTTAAGCTCTTATCTTGAGGTAAGCGAAACCTTCCTTTAAACAGGCAGGATTTACATGTAAGCTACACAGGTGACAGGTGACGGAGGACGGGGACGCCTGGTGTTTAACATAGGTAAACAGGCGTGTGTCCCACGCCTTTCCCTATCTAGGAATAACAACTCCCTGGGGCCCCGTGAGGCTGCCTTGGGAGTTTATAATACAGATCTAAAGATCAATACATGGCCAAACAGGGGCTGAGGATTATTGTTTGACAATGGTTGCATGACAATAACTTTGTGGGTGTGCATGGCCGTTGGAATAACACAGATACATAAAAATATACAAAACAAATACAAGAATAGATACATGTACAGGCAAAAACAAACAAATACTAACAGATACGAACATAAGGCTGCATTGATATTAAGATAACTATGAAGAGAGACACATATGTAAGATACAAGAATAAAAACAAGAGTAATACAAGAGTAAAAACAAGAGTAATACTATCAGGTTCAGTGTTCCTCCTTACTTCCTTGGGGAACACTCAATGACCTGACTCGGAACAGGGAGCTTACTAAAGCTATGTTCAAAAAATGTGGGAAGTAGACAAGATACACAGGAAGGGTATACAAAACCCTTTATTTTTCTCTCTTTACAAAGATTTCCGGACTTCGGAATACAGAGACCAACCACTTGTGGTCTGAACGTAAGAATATAAAAATATTAACTAAATTCTAACTAAACTAACTTTGGATTAATAAACAAGTGTCTACTCGAAGATTGGCCGTATATTAACAGAAAGGCTGTATGTAGTACAGAGAAATGTTAACACTACGATACGTTTAAAATTATCAAGAGGATTAAACATCTGGCCTTGAAGGCAACCAGCAACCGAGTAAAACTGCTAAGGCAAGCGGCCTGCTCCTAATCACTCCTTCCTCTCTCTCGCTTAGCAAAAAGCCACAACTTAAGTACTTGGCGTTCGCAAGACAAATTTGCATAAATAATTTAAAGCTTTTAATTCTGGCCGGAAGTAGAAAATAAGAAGTGATAGTAAAGATTTAAAATAAAATAAACGTTAGTAAAACTTAAGATCCTTACAATACAAGAGTAAAAACAAGAGTAATACAAGAGTAAAAACCTTAAATACTTAAAAAAAAAAAAAAAAAAAAAAAAAAAAAAAAAACTAAAATACAGAATGGGGTAAAGGGAGTCATATGTGTATTGCTGGTATCCTTGTGGTTGTAAATGTGCTGTGAGTACTTAAACACGGAGATGAAGCAATGAGTACCGGATGTAGATTTATGGTGCCAGGAGTTCGCTGAAAGTACATCAAATTTGCAAGAGTTCAGGCTACACTAAAGTTTAGTGTACTCTATAGTACTAATAGCACTAAATTTGGAGTTTGGCACAGTCACTAAGTTTTAACGTAATTGCTATAGGTTGGTACAGTCGCTACAGCGCAGACACTATGTTAGGCACAGTAATTTCAGTACACAGTCACAATGGTTGCACAGTTACTATGACAGTGAACAAGTTTAAGAGAATTATCTAAGTCACGGTGTAGGTACTGATGTTCACTGATGTGTGCACTAGTGCTTAAGCATAATCGGAGTTGGTGCATGATGTATACGTGCGGTGTACCATACGTTGCAGTAGGCTAGAAGCTGATGTAGGCATTCGAAGGCACTTTGAGTTGCTAGCACACCGGTAAGGTAAGTTCTAAAGAAGATTGTCGTGTGCACATAAAGTTGAAGGCTTGGTGGTGGGAGCTTTTCTTTAAAAACTTGTGGGGGTAGCCCCTGAGTGAAAAGCTTTTGAAAAGGTTGGATAGTCGGTAGGGGGGACGAAAAGATGATCGTGTTTAAAGAGTTGCTGGGTGGGTCTTGGTCTATTGCGGTGATACACAAGCCACTAAGGACTTTTAAGCTATTCTCTTGAAGTAAGCGAAACCTTCCTTTAAACAGTGCGGGATTTACGTATAAGCTACACAAGCCATAGCTTAGGGCCTCCGCTTTCTTGGGGACCCCACCCAAAAATACCCCCAAGGTATTCAAAAATCATATTTGGCACTGACGTATAATATCTGGACTTATAAAGGGTCCCATATCTCAAACAGCTTAGGGCCTTATCAAGTCTATACCCGGCCCTGCCTTTAAATACTCTTTCTATCTCATTTACATATAATGCGATACTAAAAACTTATTCTGGCATGGAATTGTAGGTGTGAAACGAGAATAGACAGTGAAGCACATTTAAAAATTAAAATATCTATTAGAAACTTAAAATAACGTTTACAATATATATGGGAGGAACTGCGACTATATATGGGAAACTGTGTGGTGCCATCTGTCGGGGAAAATAATAATGAAACATGAAATACCTAATCTGTGCCTAGAATGCTGAGAGTGCATTGGATTTAATTTTATTAAATAAAGAACATACATGTTTGTAAATGTAAAAGGCTGTGAGGTAATCCACAAAATAAAAACTCGAATAATAAAAGAGTGAAAATCCTTGACAAATGTATAAAGATAATGGGTTATGCTTGGATAATGTAATTCGATTATTCGATTTTGTAATTTAGGTGTCGACACTTGTATACCTTAATACGTATATAAATGTCGATACCTAAATAATAAAATCCGTGATGTGAAATTGTAGATAATTTTTGTAAAGAGACCTATTTAATCTCTCGTTCCTATCAAACTGCGAGAAGTTATTTCCCTTCTTTTAGTTTATTAATAATTTTATCAATTTCACATAAAAGTTTATTTAATAAACACTTTTTTCCTTTTCTATTTTTTATCTTTTTAAGCTCGATGGCGCATTATGAAACAAAATTATTCAACTGAAAAATCATTTCTCAGCAATGATTGATCACTCTGTTATTTCTAACAGTTCTTTTATGTAAAATAGTCGAAAACCGCCAGTGTTTTTTATTAAATCTAAATTAAAATCTCGCATAAACTTCATTTAAAAGATTGTTCCCATTTAAGGATCTTAAGTTTTACTAACGTTTATTTTATTTTAAATCTTTACTATCACTTCTTATTTTCTACTTCCGGCCAGAATTATAAGCGTGAAGGTTTTTATGCAAAGTTTGTCTGGCGAACGCCAAGTATTTAAGTGTGGCCTTTTTGCCAAGCGAATGAGAGGAAGCAGTGAGTTCGAAGCAGGCCGCTTACCTTAGAAGTTACGCAGTTGCTATTTGCCTTCCAGGCCAGAGGTTTTAATCCTCTTAATAAATTAAACGTATTGTAGTGTTCACAGTCTCTGTGCTACATACGCTTCCTGTTATTATAAGGCCAATCTTCCACGTGTGTTATTCTAAAGTTAAATTAGAGTTTAGTTTTATTTTTTATACCTTTTACGTTAGACCCCGATTGGAGGGTCATTGTATTCCGAAGTACGGAAGTCATTGTATATAAAGAAAAATAAAGGGTTTTGTATACCCTTCGTCTGTATCCTGTCTACTTACTACAATTAGTGAACATAGCTTTAGTAAGCTCTCTGTTCCTAGTCAGGTCATTGTATGTTTCCGAAGAAGGTTAGAAGAAACATTGAACCTGATATTGGCGCCCGACGAAGAATAACCATGGCCGAATTTCAAGAAGAACCTGTGCTGCCTGCAGAAACGGCTCAGAATCCAGAAATGCCAGCTGCCGCCCTGGAAGGATTTGGGTACATCGTCCAGACCATGCGCGCTTCGATGAAACCAGAAGCAACGTTTAATGGAAACTCACCGGTAACCAGTTTTTTGGAAAAATTGGATGACCACTTCATGCTCTACCCCGTGCACGAGTTTCAAAAAGTTACCTTAGCTACCAGCGCTTTGAGGGGCCAAGCGCTTAACTGGTTCAAATGTATCGGCAGAAGTCTCTTGGGTCAAGCAGGAAGTCCCACCTATACTTATGAAAATTTCAAGACTGCCCTACTAAAAGCCTTCCCTGTTGTAAGGGATCGTGCGAAATTAGAAACGGAACTTTTTAGCATATATCAACAAAGAATCGAAAACCTGTCGAGCTTTATTTTAAGAAAAATTCACGTTTTCAAGCTCTTGTATGGAAACCGTCCGGATCCTGAAATAATTCAAGTGATTTTGCCGAGGTTACTACCCCAAGTGCAAGACTTTATTGAATTAAGAAATCCCACTACACTGGAAAAGTTATTTGAGCTAGCAATCCAGTTTGAAAGTAGAAGAACGGCGGACGTCGAAAGAAGACGCCAATATCAACAGCGAAACCAATTTGGTACGCCAAGACTACAACAAACTCAAGCATACGGCTACGGAGAAAAAGCGAATCAGTGGGCAAGGAAACCCGAGCATTCAAAAACAGCCGGCGAACGTCGACAGTTCAATAGCAACCCAGGAAAAAAGTCTCAAGGCCAGGGGAAAAAGAAAGAAAGCACGGAAAGGAAAATATCGTAGCAGATGCCCTATCACGAATTAAATTAGACGAACAGGGTAATACCGTAAAAGTTGCAATGCTTACAGCGTGTACAATAAATTCCCGAGAAACTGTAATAACCGAACTGGGTAAGGATCCTGAGTTTGGAAGTATTTATGAGTATTTGAAGGATCCTGAAAATTTTAGCCACCAAGATATTGTGGCGATAAGAAATAGGGCGGCCCATAACGAACTAATAGATGGTCTATTATTCTACACAAAAACTACGAATTCCAACAACGAATTTCGACCTGTTATCCCAGCTAGTCTTAGATTAAATATCCTGCAAGAGCTCCATGACAGCCCTTTAGCTTCTCATGCTGGTATTCGAAAAACTATCCAACGCGTACGCGAGGCAGTCTACTTTCCTGAACTGCAAAAGTTAACAAGGGCGTATGTCCAGTCCTGCCCAACATGTCAAGCCGTTAATTATATTAATTTCCGCCCGGCCGGGTTTCTAAATAGTATTAAATCCGAATTTCCAAATGAAATAATTGGCATCGATTTATTGGGCCCTTTCCCAAAAAGTCAGTTAAATAAAAGTCGCTATCTCCTTGTTATGGTTGATCATTTTAGTAAATGGACCGAAATTGTTCCCTTAAAACGAGCCTCCGCGAAATTAGTTACTGATTCTATTTTAAATAAATATATTTTAAAATACGGGGCGCCCCTAAAAGTTATATCGGATAATGGTCCTCAATTTGTAAGTAATATATTTGAAGACATGTGCCAAAAACTGGGCATACGTCATTTAAAAATGGTCCCGTATCGGCCGCAATCAAATATAGCGGAACGGGTCAACAGAAATATAGTGAAAATTATCCGTAGTTATGTTAAAAATTTTCATAAAAGCTGGGATAACTATGTCAATGAATTTGCTTTCGCCCTTAGGACCGCAAAACATGATACAACGGGAAAAACTCCTGCTGAGTTATTTCTAGGCAGAAAGATTATAACACCGTTAGATAAATTATTTTATGTGCAACAAAGAGCCCCAGAATTTAAAATGGGTGATATAGAAAAACTAATAAAAGAAGCAAAAAAAGAATACGGAAGTAGCACAAAGAAAACAGAAGTTATATTACGATCTGAAACGACGGGGAGTAACTTATAAAGTAGGGGATGAAGTACTAAAAATTAAGCATTCACTTTCTTCAGCACCAGAAGATAAAACTGCCAAATTTTTTCCACGATTTGAAGGACCATATGTTATAGAAAAAATAACTCACGCTGTTGTAGTGTTAAAGGCCAGAAATGGTGAAACTTGTTCCGCAAATATTGATCAAATTAAGCCCTACTTCGATCGTAATAAAATGCAAATCTTTTCAGATCTTTTGCAGGATCCGGCACGGCAGACACCGCAGGTACAAGTTCCAGAGGTGGGAAAACGACAAGTACAAGGGCAAGCCAATGAGAGACAGAAGCAAGTGAAAAGAAAATTGCCCCGCGGAAAAATTGAAGGTAAAAAGAAAAAGAAGCCGTTCCACCGTCCAGAAAACAGAGTTCACGAACACCTCCAGAATGAAGAAGGGAGAAGGACGACGTATGTGAAGAGGACCAGGAGAAAGGACGGCAACTATAACCCGGCTTTAAAACGGAGGATCGACTCATCCGACAGAACTCTCCGCAGCAAAAGTCGCCGAACTGCGGAAGGGCCATCAGCGGCGGAGGAAAAAGTACAAGAAAAATTTGAACGGCCAACAACGAGGTCCAAGCAGGATCACGACAGAAGTTTCCCGGTTCCGCCAAGACCAGCTGCCTTCAAACGGCCAAGACCACAAGCAGAGGGGAAAAGGAAGATGTTCAAGGGTGGCCGTACTGGTGAAAAATGGAAGCTTCCGAGGAAAGCACTGAAGGGCGAGCCCGTACAAGAAGGAGGATAAACCAGGCTACGGTCTGCAGTACCTTTAAAGACTGGGCCCAGAAAAGGATGTCCGAATATTACAAAGATAAGTAAAATTTTATGTTACGTTGCAAACTTAAGTTAATCTTTCATTCTTACTGCAAGTGGCAGATTTCAAGAAGTTTTACCTCATGCGAGGTCTACCTTTATCGCCAAAAGGGCGAGAAATGAGTTGTGACCGATTTTCTTATTATGTTTTTCAATTACTCGCGCGTAAAACTAAAGTTGATGTATAATAGCGTTGTGTAAAGACTTAAATATTGTAAAAAGTTATTGTATAAATTTTATTTAAAACATTCTAGCAAGAAAGAAGTTTTAGTCTGAAAGACTTTTTGAAATGTAGTATTATTTCATTGTAGAAAGAATTGGCACTTGCTTTGAAAAGAATAGAAGTTAACAATGTACTACTAATGTATGTTTTCAAATGTGTAAAATTAACGGCATGTTGATATGTTCTTATATACATGTGTTCTGTTATTTTAAATGTTAAGAAATACCGTGATATGGTAAAAGTGAAAGTAATGTTAAAAATTTGTTATTCGTGTGACTGTAAAGACTAAATCATGGCGAATATATGTTAAAGGTTGAATGATGTAGTTAGGCTCTCTGACGCTACACTTTAGAGTTAGCCACTTTTAGAATAGTACCTCAGGGTTTAGAGTTGAAAGTAGGGTGTGTTAAGAGGTCTCGTTATGTTGAATTTTAACACGTTAGTGTTTTGATTGTAGGAGGAAGTGTTGAACACATAGACATAAACACATTCGTGTTTGGTGTTCTTTTACAACACATGTCAGAGAGCAAGGGGAGAGATAATTAAAATAGTCATGAATGAAATAAGAATGTTAAGAGAAGTATATTCTATATGTTATTTGCAATGTCATTGTGTAACATTTCATTAAACTAGTTTTCCTTCCAGATCTCTGGAAGGAACCAGAATTGAATAAAGCTCCTGTTTAGATGCAGTACAGATGAAAAAAAAAAAAGATTGTTGTAGATCCTGGGAGCTGCTATTGTAACAAATTTCTTTCTTTTAAATTTTCTAGTTTCTAACGAAGTTATGATTGTAAAAGGTTGGCCTCGCGTTATATTCTAGAGCTAAAAGTTTTCAACAAGGTCGTTTTAGACCTCAGTTTCAAACTAATTAACTCTGGCGGGAAGTATGTAAGGATCTTAAGTTTTACTAACGTTTATTTTATTTTAAATCTTTACTATCACTTCTTATTTTCTACTTCCGGCCAGAATTATAAGCGTGAAGGTTTTTATGCAAAGTTTGTCTGGCGAACGCCAAGTATTTAAGTGTGGCCTTTTTGCCAAGCGAATGAGAGGAAGCAGTGAGTTCGAAGCAGGCCGCTTACCTTAGAAGTTACGCAGTTGCTATTTGCCTTCCAGGCCAGAGGTTTTAATCCTCTTAATAAATTAAACGTATTGTAGTGTTCACAGTCTCTGTGCTACATACGCTTCCTGTTATTATAAGGCCAATCTTCCACGTGTGTTATTCTAAAGTTAAATTAGAGTTTAGTTTTATTTTTTATACCTTTTACGTTAGACCCCGAGTGGAGGGTCATTGTATTCCGAAGTACGGAAGTCATTGTATATAAAGAAAAATAAAGGGTTTTGTATACCCTTCGTCTGTATCCTGTCTACTTACTACAATTAGTGAACATAGCTTTAGTAAGCTCTCTGTTCCTAGTCAGGTCATTGTATGTTTCCGAAGAAGGTTAGAAGAAACATTGAACCTGATACCCATTCTGTCTGATGGTGCAAACAGTAAAATTCTCAATGTTTTAGTTTTCGGACGAAGATATGTGGGAAGAATCCTTTCAGCATTAAATTTTTAAAAAATATGATTCAAATTTTGAAATAAATCTCTTCTCTACATTATATGATCACAATGATCTGTGGGCAAAATATAGGCTCGGTCTTATCAGAGAATAGTTTAAAAGTAAATGGTAAAGTTTTGACCATAGTGGCGAAAACTATCAGTGAGTTAAATAAAAGCTTACAAAAACGTTGCTAGTTTTTGAAAAATTTTCAGAATGTCGCCTACTTAAAATTTGTTAGCATTTTTTCTTTTAAAAGAGGGTGAAGAGTTTTTTTCATAGCTTTTGAAAATTTCAAATCTTTATAACAGTTACATTTTTGGATGTTAGAATTCTGTTAGAGCTCTGAAGATGCATAAAAGAACATAATATTACGTAAATTTGAAGAAAGCGGGAGAAAAACCTTATGTACTCCCACTTTTAAAGGGCGACTGGGGTTTTTAAGGGACACAATGGCCCAGTCCTGGGTGTAGAGAATCATCATCCACCACCTTTTTAGTTCGAGCGCCACTGTAGAGACATTAGGTATTTTTTTGGAAGCAGGCAAGATGAAAATTATGCAACGCCTTCGCCGGGAATCGAACCACGGACCTCTGGAATACGCGCCCAGGGAGCAGACCACCACACCACGAAGGCATGCTAGGAAGGCGGGAGAAAAATCTTATGCCTTAACCTTTGTCAGTCAAGACATTGGATTCATATCGGAAGACCTGGATCAAAACCCACTACGATGATAAAGGTTTGTTTTTGCCTGTATATGTATCTATTCTTGTATTTGTTTTGTATATTTTTATGTATCTGTGCTATTCCAACAGCCATGCACACCCACAAAGTTATTGTCACGCAACCATTGTCAAACAATAATCCTCAGCCCCTGTTTGGCCATGTATTGATCTTTAGATCTGTATTATAAACTCCCGAGGCAGCCTCACGAGGCCCCAGGGAGTTGTTATTCCTAGATAGGGGAGGGCGTGGGACACACGCCTGTTTACCTATGTTAAACACCAGGCGTCCCCGTCCTCCGTCACCTGTCGCCTGATAAAGGTTCGTAATTTCATACTTTCAGGGAGGCGACACAGGACTCTTTCAGCTACATAACTCTCAAATGAGCTGTATCCTGCTACTGGAACCTAAGGTAGTCTACAATCGTCCAAAGGCTTCATGAGATTGTAAGTCAGAAGAGTCGCTATTTGAGTCCCGTTCAGTGCACCACACAAGAGAGCGCGTTTAGCATGGTGACGTCAACATGCTTTTTAGGACAAACATCAGTGGAGAACCATGCGTTTGACAGATAAGTTGAAATTCAACTTTGATGTATCTGGAGAGAGCCTACAACACGATACCACATCTCTATCATCAAAAAAGGCTCTTTGCGGTAATTCCCCCCCCCCGGGGGTCGACGTAGAGAACTCTGCGAAGCTACTGGCTAGGATCTGTACCTAAGCAGTCTCGGCCACGGGGGTATAAAATTTATGAACTTGGTGGTTCTGAAGGCTCTGGGAAAGGTCACTTATTGGCCGGCCCCGGAGTCTGGCACGGCCTAGCGCGGCGTGGTACTAGTAACCCGGGGGTCTTCCCCGGGGTCGCTGGGTAATGTCCCGCTGCGACGGGCTCGCCCAAGCGACTGGTAGGAGCATTAGACGACCGGTGCTGCCTGGGGCTTGCTCCAGGTGGTGCGCTGCTCTCCTGAGGGGTAATAGTGGAGGTTGAACCACCACGATGTGCCCTAAGGGGGAGTGGACCCGTAGTGAGATTAATTTCTCGGAACGGGGAATACCTAAAACTTCTTCTTCTTCTTCTTTACGGTAATTGAAGTGTAATAGTTTGGGTAAGCATTATGTTGGAGTTCCGCGCACCCCTGCTTGTGCCTGTCAAAGGCTTCCCGACTGCTATGAGGAAAGAAGAGCTTAGAGCCTATGTTTGACTTTTTAAGCACTCAATTGATTCTGGGTTTCTGTTAATGGATGACAACCTTGTCTAGCTGATTCTAGCGTTGATCAGCTGGTCGACGATTACTTAGAAGATATTCGCCGCGTAGACTAGCCAGCCAGATCTCCTGATTTTAACCGTATAGAGAATGTCTGAGACGCTTTGGGAGGATAACTTTTTATTGCCATACCCATCCGAGAAGCATCCCGGAAGATGAAAACCACCCCCAGAAGGTTGCAGCAAGAGTGCCATCGACTGCCCCAAGATCTTCTCATCTGCTTCGTCGCATTAAACTTATTTGCCGCTCGATATCACAACGTGGATTTTGGACATTCCTGCTCTATGGCTCTACTGCTCATTAGTTGTCCAGAAATTCGTCATAATTTAAAAATTCTCTTAATGTTGTAAATAAAAGGCACTGAAAGTGCATAAACTGACTTAATTCACTATTCTGCTAAGTTTCAAATATAGTAAGAAATAAGTTTATGGTAAGAAAAACTTAGGCTTCGCCGCACTAAACAACTTTTAAATTGTTGATAATTCTACAACTATTGCATGCAGATTAAACTAAAGTCATAAAAACCTTACCGGAAGATAAGAACAACATAATTCAATCACTTTCCAAGCAAAAAATGCACAGTTCACCATTATATAAGAATAAAAAAAAATGAGCTCACTGAGCCGAGTAACAGAATGGATGTATATATATGTATATATGAATATATATATATATATACGTAATGATTTGAAATGCGCAATCGAACGCTGGAACTCTTAAGAGCTTTCCATATCCGTCATGGCTGTGGTTAAGGCAATACATAATGAAGACAAGAAAACGGAATTTTCTTCGAGAAATCACCAGTCTTTATATCGAATTAATTTGGCAGACATTTACTCAATTATAATTAAATATGATAAATTTCTATGTACATTGGCTTTTAAAACAACAACGCAGACATTTTAAAGAAGTGAAGGGAAGAGATATTAGCAATGTAGAAGCTATCAGAATAATGACGTAATTAGCTCGCCAGAGGTAATACGATTCTAGAGACAAGCTATGATTGGTTAATATTAGTTTAGTTGCCCTTTTCACGTACCGTTACATAACATAGAAAGATCAGGCGCACACAGAGTGCACAAAAATTATATCATTTGAATAATTACCACATGTTCTATTCAAATACTATAATAAATCTAAAACGATATATAAAAGAAATTAAACAAATAAAAAGAAACAGTTTTTCACAGAAGATTCAACGCCGCTTACCTAATGCGCATGCGCTGCTAATTAATTCAGTTCTGCCTTTGGGATAAGGCAAAAATACATAAAAATTCAATATATTTTCATTAAAAATTGAAAGATATAGAAAAAGATAAAACACCAAGTACAGTTAAAGCAATTAAGAAAAACAATTTTTGAAATTAAAACTACAGTTTTTACGCTAAAACAAACTAATAACTTGAATGATAATTCCATAATATATTAAGCATAATTTAATTCGCAATAATAAAAGGAGACGTTACTTTGTCGTTGCGAAGCTTAGTTTCTCTAGATTGGTAACAAATCCACTATTCTGCTAAGTTTCAAATGTAAACAACCAAAGGAATATAGTAACCAAACTAGCTGCTATAGTAAGCAAAAATTAGTCTTAACTGCACTTAAAAAACTTTTAAATTGTTCATAATTCCACAATTATTGCATGCAGGCTAATTAAAGGCATAAAAACCTTAATTGTAAAATAAGAACAACATTACTCAATCATTTTTAAAGCAAAAAATGCACAATTTACAAACATTTACACTTACAGACGAAACGAAAATAATTTCTTTTGAATCCATTTTAAATCAGTTTTGTAATTCGTTTGGGGAAGGAGAGTTCTTTATTATGTCCTTACGTACAAATGTCACGCAGAAACATCGTTAAATTGCATTTGATAGAGGTGAAAATGGATATTTTCTTTTAAATATGATACCCGGAATGTTTTTTGATTACAATACTTCCAGTTTTTCGTACAAGGAAGTAAAAAGAAAGAAACTAATTGATTTCTAGATGTATAAATGCAAAATTTTCTTAGAATCGTTACTGCTTCCTTCAGTCTTATTATTATTTCTCAGTTCAGTTTTCTCTTAATTGTCTTAGAATGGTTTACTGATTGAATAATATTAGTTAAATGACTTTGATGAAGAAAGATTAAAATTGAAGTAATATAATATTAATGCAATATAATAAAATCTCAACCTGGACTAGATAGTCAGCTTAGAACTGTTTAGGTGTTATCCATTTTCAGCGGTTACAGCCGAAAACATCGCGGCAAAAACATCGCGGACGAAAACGTCGCGGAGAAAACAACGCAAGGCGAAAACGTCGTGCTACAAAACATCGTGGGAGAAAACATCGCAAAGAGAAAACATCGCAGTTCTAAAACATCGTGGTACAAAACATCGTCGTCGAAAATAAAGCGGTTCAAAAACTTCGCAGTTTAAAAACATCGCCGTCGAAAATATCGTGGTAAAAAATAAAGTATCTACAAATCATCGCGTGACAATAACATCGCAGACATGCTTTTTTCAGGCTTTAATAACTGTAAATGGATATTCCCATAATGATTTGTGAGCGCAAGTGATGTAAGGAAGGATAATTTTTACTTTCACATTTTTTTATTAACTAATAAATTTTTGCTGAAAAAATAAGAAGGAAACTTAAGCATAGAAAATTAAATGCAACTTATAGATTATACTTTTCATGAAAAATTACAAATAAAAACTTTATAAAAATGATTTATTAATGGTCTTTGTTAGTTAACTATGTCGGTTTAAAATTCTATTAAGTGCTATAAGTTGCATTAATTTTCTATGCTTAAGTTTCCTTCTTATTTTCTCAGCAAAAATTTAATATTTAATAAAAAATATGAAAGTAAAAATTATCCTTCTTTCCATCTTGCGCTCACAAATCATTATGGGAATGTCCATTTACAGTTATTAAAGCCTGAAAAAAGCATGTCTGCGATGTTATCGTCATGCGATGATTTGTAGATACTTTATTTTTTACCACGATATTTTCGACGGCGATGTTTTTAAACTGCGAAGTTTTTGAACAGCTTTATTTTCGACGACGATGTTTTGTACCACGATGTTTTAGAACTGCAATGTTTTCTCTTTGCGATGTTTTCTCCCACGATGTTTTGTAGCACGACGTTTTCGCCTTGCGTTGTTTTCTCCGCGACGTTTTCGTCCGCTATGTTTTTGCCGCGATGTTATCGGCGGACACCATTTTCAGCACCGTATCTTTTCTTCTTCTCTTTCTCAGTTAAAAGAAAATAATGCAATAAACATAAGCAGTTTAATGTATTTTAGAAATATCAGTCTTTGACTGAAGCATTTTGTGTCTCAGATAACGATCGAATGATGATTTTCCTTTTTCAGATACAATTCATATCTTATTTTAAAACTTAGGGCAGTTCATCAGTATTTTTTCTAGTAGATGAAGTAAGATTTTTCAGTTTCCAATAAGATCCAAAAGGTGTATCATTTTATTTCAATCAGTATTTCCTTTTACGACCGTGATTTAAAATAAATGAATGTAAGCCTATCATTAATGATAGCTCCTCTCAAGTAACCCTTTATTATGCAGAATATTTTAAATAGTTAACCTTGCAGAATATTTTAATAGTCTCCCAGCTCATGAAATAATCTAAAGCATTCCGAAAGAGATTCACAAAAGATCCAATTTAATTTTTGAAAAAGATTATTATTGCTTAGTAATTTATTTCAGTAAGAAATTAAGTTGCGAAGTAAAAAGTGACTAAACGATTTTGCTCGTTTAAATTTAGGGCTAAACGTACAGTGATATTATGTTCAAAATAGTGTGATAAATAAATAGTAATCATATTAAAAAACTGCTATCTTATTCCTAAAATGTATTGCGCATTTTTAAATTAGTGTGTTTTTGATGTGGCAGACGAAAAGTAATTGTTTTATTTTTTAATTTTTAGCCCAAAAAGGATGTTAGTCCCAAATGGAATAGTAATTCTGAAACGACATTCTGCTTCAAAGCTTCTTAAATGCGTTATATCATTTTTCAAATTGTTCCCACCAAATATTATCGCCCTGTATAATGTTTAAAGAAATTAAATAATGAAGAATCTGAATCAATGTATTTATGTTTCTCGCATTGTGAAAAAACAGCGGTACCTACAGCCATCAAATTTTGAATAACGTGCACATCACCCCAAAGATGTGCACCTAGAAGCCCGAATTTTGAATTTCGAATTTGTTTTATTACCTATCACATATTTTTTAAAACTTTAACAAATTTTTTATTAACAAACGATATCAAAGCGAGCAGTAGCAACACTGTACGGAATAAAACAATTTTATCTCCAGCGCGCGAGACTGTCTATCGGAAATTCTAAAGATAAGCTGTTTTTTAAACATTTTGTGATTTTGCTGTTAAATGGAATTATCTGTGGCGCGAGCGCCAAGAAAGTGATATTTAATAAATAATGTAAACACACAAAATAATAAAAAGATTTTTAAAAAAACTTTAAGTTATCTTAGGAAGGAAACTGAACATTGATACAATGAAAGAAGAAGAAATTGAAAGAAACAAATAGAAAAATGTATGGCATCAATTAACGCTGCATCGGGAATTCTAAACGTATGCTGCTTTTAAAATTTTTGTAATTTTGCTTTTGAATTGTATATGGGAGCGAATGAAATTATGCTTAATAAATAAAGCTTAGAAGTCAAAAATAATGGTTTAGTAAGAGTGAGTGTAACAGCAGAAGCTTCCCGTCATTCAAATTAATTATTTGTATTTTAAATACAGACGATTTTTTTTAAAATCCATTTCATTGCACCAAATTCGAAAATTTTAGAAGAGACAATTAAAATTGCTTTTAATTTTACTCACAGGTTTTCTTACCTTATGTTGTTCCTAAAAAGACTTTGTTTGATTTTTGAAGAATTACAGGAAATTATGCTCGAAAATATTTGTACTAAAATTAAATTAAAAATTAAAGTCTTTTTTGTTTTTTCAGTGCAATTAAATTGTGATTCTCAGTGCCAAAGTCGCTTAAAAGCTGTTAGATAAATTACCCTTTGAAATTTCCATGCTTTGAAGAGGATAATAATCAGATTTTAAGATCCAAATATGGCCGTTCTAATTGCTTGGCATTTCAAATAATTCTAGTATTACTTGTATTCATAATAATAAATTTAAAATAAGAAAAGCTGAAAACGGAGAAGCGAGTTTTGTAGATAATTTTCTGCTCTTGATTTTCTTGTCACGTATTTTTTACTTTTAGAAGTATATATTCTCATTTCAGTTTTTGATTCCATAAAAATAAGAAAAAACGGGAATAAACATTAAAAGGTGTTCTACAAAATGAATTCTTCAGACTTCTATCATTTCTAATGATAAAAACTGAATGTTGTTTTCTTAAGATGTTTTCCTTTTTTAGTTTCTGCATGGTTTCTACATGGTTCATTATCAAAATTGTTCTAAAAATTTGTAAACGCTCTCTGGATTTATTAAAAAGATAGAAACATAGAACAGAGTTTTAAAAAAATATTAAATAAAAATTGGCAAACGAAAACTCTGCTATCCTGAAATTCCTTCTCTCAGCATAAATTGACGAATTATTTTAAAGTTGAAATGCACGTTTTACAAGATTATTTTAAAATTAAACAAATGTATAAGTTCAGCACTGTTTCAAGACCTACAGGAATTAAGTACTGAGAATCATTAATTCCTTTCAGAAAACTAAAAACAAATCGAAAATTAAGTAATTTAAGAATTCTTAAAAGAATCGAACGACAAATACTTTTATTGATAATCTTAAAAAGAAAAAAAAAAAAAAAAAAGGTTTCAGAAAACTTTAATATAAAATTTTATGATGGAAAACTAATTATTCGAATTCTTTTTGGATCCATCCCTTTTGTTTTTTTATCAACTACGACGCTTGATTTCCTGAATAGTTTTTATGAGGTTACTGTTAATGGTGATGTGAAAGAACATTTTAGTGTTTACAAAATGTTTCTTTCTTTTTTTTAATGAAAGCTTTTATTGGTCGCCATTAAAACTAATTTTTGTTTTTAAGTTTTGAGTTGAAATGTTTAATGGTTTTTTAGGTTCGAATTCCAAAGATTTGAACACTGAGAGAAGCATAAAATTTCGAATTTTCGAATTTCAAGGATTCAAATGACCCAACCCTAAAGGTAAAGATCATATGATATCAAAGAGTGCAAAATTTAAAAGCAAACATTTTATCAAACTGTTGCCATTCTTTACATAATAATAATAATAAAGAATATACTTTTAAGGGGACTTGGTACCCCCCAAAATCGATGAAATCAATGATTTTCCAATTTGTTTGCTACACACCTACCTTAATATCCTTACTACACGGCGAACAAAATTTTGAAACGATCTGACTATAATAAATGGTACATATGGCTTTTAAAATATTTGACAGCCTTTTAAATGCCACACCCACCTTAGCGTTTATTTTAATTTACTTTTGAATTGTGCCAGTTACTTGTTAAAAATGTGTAGAAAAGGAGTTTAATTATTAGATGTGACTGCAACAGTCAACAAGCTCTGTTTATATTGTTGCGTTCTTTCTTTTCTGATACCAGTTGTTACGTTATTTTCTTCCTTCACTTTCGTACGGGGTTCGCAAGGATGTGGAGTGAATAACGGCGACACTTGATGAAGTATCGAAACACACTTTATTTAGCCAATATTAATCAGGACAGCTCCAAAACACTTTTACAGTCGTCGAAGATCCACTATAAACACACTGGAACAATCAGCGACGCAGCCTTCACACTGTTAGGCAATAACGGTGGGGACAGCTTCACTGCAAAGCATCGACACAACTCGGTCGTTCTAGGAACTTCACAGTACTCTCGAGACTCTCCACGCTACAACTCGCGATGTACTCGACGATACACAAGAGTATAGCTCTGGACTCAGCACAGCCTAAGACAAAACTCGACGATGCACTAACTCGCGATACACTAAAAGACTCTGTCGATGCACTCGACGACCAACTCGGCTCTAGACTTCGAGACACTTGCTCAATGACTGACTATCAGCTCTCTAGAAGAGGCACACACTCGATACTAACTAACTCTCCGCGTACCAGTAGGATTTATATAGGTTTGCTTTGAGTTCGAAAACATTCTGGGCTAAACCGGTAAGAATTAGTTCCAGAAGGTTCTCCATCCGTCCATGGCATATCGACAATTTTGTCGCCAAATGGGCGATTTCTCGCCAAATGTGGTCACCCTGCCTTCCTTGCTATTTTATGGCAACCCAAAACTGCTTTGCGAGGAAGCCATCTTACCGCGCTTGTACATTTCGTAACAATATGTATAAACTGATAATTTTAAATTCAAAGCATAGTTCGAAAAAAAATTTTTTAACTTTTGAACTTGCCGGATTTTTTATAACTCAGCAAATATTGCTATGTGTATTATCAGTAACTTTTGTTATGTTCTTCAGAAATGGAAATTAGTGATAAAGAGGAACAAAAAAATCTGGCATAATAAAAATGATCAGGTTTTTGATTGTAGCATTATCGAAAATCGTGCTGGAATTAAACATTAAAACCTTTAATTAATTAAACTACTGCTAAATTAATTAAAAATACAATTTACATACGAGAACAAATGCATAAAAAAAAGAAGGAATCATGTATGTAAGAAGAGGAGGACTTATGTCAGTTTTAAATAAAAAGGTTTTATAGCTATTCAAATTTCAAATTTACTTTTGAAAACATCTGATGTGGACACCATGACTACCTTGTACGGCCTATTAAATTATACACATTTTTGCTGCATTTCATTTAAACTTATTTCCTTGAATTTCATTAAAGATAGACATATTTCTTATTTAATTAATTCAGTTCTCACTTCGCGGCAAAGCAAAAATTCATAAAAATTCTAAACATCTTCATTAAAAATTGAGACATAGAAAAGCATAAAAAACAAATATAGTTAAAACAGTGAAAAAAAATTTTTTTTTCACAATTAAAATTAGAATTTCTACGGAAAAACAAGCAATTCGGCCAGCGAGCAAGAAGGCTGATTTTTAAGTGCACAAAATGAAAGTTACTTTTGGTCCCACATGAATAAAAGACACTGAAGGTGCATAAATTGGCTTAATTCACTATTCTTCTGAGTTTCAAATGTAAACAAATGGCTGCACCATTAGGATTAGCTGCACTTAAACAACTTTTAAATTGTTGATAATTCTACAATTAGTGAATGCAGATTAACAACAGCATAAAACCCTTAACCGTAACATAAGAACAACATCATTCAATCACTTTAAAAGCAAAAAATGCGCAATTTACCAAAGAAGAAAACTAAGAATGAAAAATAAGAAATATAAGAATAAGAAAAATAACAATGAAAAACTGGGCTCATTGAGCCGAGTAACAGAGTGGGTATATATATATATATATATATATAATATGCAAAATATAAAATCTAGCTTTCAAATAAGAAATTAATAGCCCTTTAAGTCCCGTTTCATTCTAAAAATAACAGCAATAAATATTACTGCAGCTCTAATGCGTACTTGCCGATGAAATCTGAACCCAAAATCCTGTACATGAGACTTCTCACGTGATCTGAAATGGAATTCGGTATAAAAAGGGTAATTACGTCGCAACTCCCTCTTCTCTTCGCTTATCTCTTGTGCTGCGTTCGGCTGTGCCGCTAGCTGCGCAAAGTTTACTTTTATAAATTCGTCCATTGCTTAAAATGTAAGCTGTAAAAAATTGTGGGTCGCTCTAAGCATCAAGTATTTACGCCATCAGCATTTCTGCGTATCTACGTCGTAGTGTTCCTACATCAATGCTTCCAAAATTGTGCTAATATTATTATATATGTATACTTTTCATGTCGCCGATTGCAACCAAAAAAGGGAGGTGCACAACTACATGATATAGCAGTCTCATATAAAAATTTTTAACGTTCTGAGGCCGTTCGTTTTTGAGTTATGGAAAATACATACGTACGCACGTATAGACGTCCCGAAAAAAATCTGCTCTGAATCCATTTTTAAATTCGTTTTGGGAAAAAGGGACCTTTGTTTTGTCCATATTACGCAAAAACATAGTTTATAAGGATTCGGGAGCGGTCAAAACGGTCATATCCTTTCAAACATGATACCCGAAATTTTTCGTTATTACAATACTTCCTTTTACTTCGTTTAAGGAAGTAAAAACGAATAAAACGACAAACTAATATTATTCGCATTGATTATAAATGTCTTAGGAAATATACTATAATTAATTAATAAATTATGATACATTAAAAATTTTTTGAAAGCATTTTACAAAGCAAAAACAGGTAAAGAAACATTTTATTTGCATTTTATGATTTTCCTTGCAATATTTCCTGTCATAATTATATTTATATTCACCAAGTGAATAGTACTAGATTTTATTTCAGAAATATGTGTCTTTGAATTCAGTAAAACAAACACTTATGAAGTTTGAAATGATTTAATAAGCATTTACAGAGTTTGCATTCTTTAAATTAATTTTCTCAGTCTGCAGTTTTTAGATAAATCCATTTGCTTTAAGACCCAAAACTCACACAGATATGGACAAAATTATTTTATATTTTCGCTTCTTGTTTATCATCATATAGTTAATAGAAATACGAATGATATTTACAAAATATTGAAAAGAAAAATTATTCTAGGTGAAAATTAGTTGAAATCATATTTTTTTTTCAAAACGTCTACATGTAAGTCTAGTTTTATTTTTTTCCTAATAATTGAAAATTGTAGAAGAAGAAAGGTATTTAAATTGTTAACATTTTCTTAAAAAATTTTAATTTAAAAATTTATCAGCATAAAGTTTTCTTAACTTCAAATTACTTTGCTTAATATAAACATTCATAAAAAACGGATAAAACTTTTTAAATAAAAAGAATAATTCAAAGTGTACCTAGTCCCCTTAACTTAATTTAAGTATATAATACAAAGGGGTACACTCTATTAAACCTTGACAAGAAGAAACGAGTCTTCTAAAAATTAAATTCAACAACCATGAAAGGGAAGCACAAAAATTCTACAACTATTTATACTTTAACTAATTCACTGGCTGCAGGGGCGTAGCTAGAGGGGGGCAAGAGGGGGCATCTGTCCCCGGGCGCAGAATCCAAGGGGCGCCAAACTAATGTTACGACATTTTAGAATTAAATGTTTTCCATCCTTGGCAAGCAGAAGGGGGCGCGAAATCTTCAGTTGTCCCTGGGCGCTGAAAACCCTAACTACGACTCTGACTGGCTGTGCAATTAATTATATTTTACGTTAAACATAGACATCTATATCGATTTCATTGAAAGTATATTTCCCGAAATGAAAGCGAATATGCGACTGAGACAAGCATTTAAGAAAACCCAAACTTGAAATTGAGCGACATATTTTTATCAAAAATTTTGTGTTTTATATTAACTAAAAAATAGTGGATCTGCATTAATTTTTATCTTTCTATAAGATTTCTCTTTAAATGTTTAACTAACACTTTAATTTATTTTTTACTCTAGAGCTTAAATTCTAATGAAAGATTACTAAAATGAAGAATGAACTTTAGCATAAAACTCGTGAGACGTGAGTTATTGTACGTGAGTTTAAGTTCACATGAAATATTGTTAGAACCATTTTTGTTATTAATAAATTTGTTATTAGTTGAAACAAAAAATACTAGAAAGCCCGGCGGTCATGCGAAATGACCGCTCTTCTAGATATTATAAATTGTAATTAAAATTATTTGTGCAAAGGTTTCTGCTAATCTAAACTGAATTACCCAAGGCAGGTGGCGAGGACGCCCCTTTGCTTACTGCCCCACGGGGTTTCCCCCTTGTACTTGCTTAATTTCTTAAAGTAGAATGCGATGAAAGAAACCACTGGCGGTACATTTCTTAAGAGCCACCGCTAGCTCAATAAATAAAGGTGATTTGAATAATAAAATGTTAATTAACATGCCAAAGATCTCTTTGTTCACAATATTTCTTGTGTAGATCTTTCCGTCATTTTTAAGTTCGCCTTGCAGAGCACCATCCATTGTTTTTAATTTTACGTCCGTTCTTTCACGAGCTCTTGAACAGGCAACATAAAGTTGACCGTGTCCAAATGCAGGCTCAGGTAAAAAAAATGTCAACACGCTTAAGACTTATTGACACCCGGAGACTGGATGGTCATAGCAAAGGCAAGTTTTACAGGAAATTGTCTACGTCTCAAATGAAACGGCAATCCTGTGCCGTGGCAACTTCACCCCATTGGCTATTTCAGTTACGCAAGCAACCAATAAACTATCGGCGACAAACAGACACTTAAGCCGCATATATATATATATATATGGGGTGAAGTAACACCATCTTCTCCGAAACGGCTGGCTCCCAGGCTTAGCGAAGCACACTGTTGGATTCTACAGGTCCGTGGCACGCCATTTTGACCATTCGCGTCTTCGTGGGACTTTAATTAGCCGAGATATTAATGAAAAACTAATTTTCCCCTACGTTTTCCCTACATTTTCCACTTTCTTTCTTGGATTTTCCCTATTAGAGGGACTTGGCTACGTACCAAAGTCTTTTTTTCTCGACGGAACGGCGCCGATTTGAAATTCGAGACGCGTATCCTCGGATTCCAAAAAATTATCCGAATCCATCGATACCGTTTTCATCTTCGTACGGCTTTAATTGGCCGAGATGTTAATTAAAAACTGAGGAAACGTTAATTTCCGCGCTCATTTTTCCGAGTGGCAACAATAAACTATCGACGACAAACACTTAAGCCGCTTATATATATATAAAGATTTATCAACTGAAAAGATTAAAAACATTGAACCGAATTATCTTTTTAGTTACCCACATTAACTATCGATCTTCACATGTCCGTTTTTAAGTTTTCTAAACTATGCAAAAATTTCAACATCGTCGTTTCTGTTAAGGAGTGACTGGAAACTTGTTATTGCAAAACTTGGTAAATCTCAACTATTAGTTGTAGCAGAAGATGCATTTGGGTATTCAAGGATTTTGCCTAATTAAGTACAGTTTATGCTTGAAAAACGCCAAGGAAAAATGACATCATTCTACACTATTATAAATCCGCATGTAATTTTTAACATTTCAAAAAACTTAACTACTGATATCCTATTGCTGCGTTAAAAATTAGGTTTGTTATTATTTAGATTATTACAAAGCACTTAAGGGCTATCTTCAGAAAGGAAGGAATTCATTCGTGGTCAATTTTTAGTAGAGAATGTTTATTACTCACATTACACATGCGGAAACCACGAACACATCCATGTATCAAACCTGTTGTAGCCAGCCGGAAGAGGCTATCCATGTACGACACATTTCTGATCCTGACCCTTATATATAGCATAAACAGACGATTAACACATTTTTTGTAAATTACAATGATCCCGAGAGCCTTGCTATGATAAGCTATTAATCACACTATCATTTCTTCTTAGCAATCTAGCAATTTCTTCTCCTTAGCAATCATTTTTTAAAGAAGAAAATAATTAGCAGAAAAGCCACTCTAGGTTTGGGCATTTTTCATTAAGTTCCTTTTGTCATAACGCATTTAAAGATCCAGTAGTCTGGATAACTGGATAGCTATTGTTATACAAAGCTTAATAATAAGCCAGCTTCCTTCCTTGTGACTTTATAGACATTTGATATGAGGAAACAATAAGAAGTTCTGCTCCTAGGATTTCTCCTTGGAGACTTTGCTGTACTTACGGTTATCAATGTTACGCTTAAGAGTCTAGCAGAAGGCCTAGGCTCTGAAGGTACACAACTCATGAATAAAAGGTACACAACTCATGAATAATAAAGGTACACAACTCATTACTTTACTGTGCGAACTAACGCGGTGAGCAGAAATTTAAGCAAGGTAGTTTTTCATTCATCATCGTCATCATCCGCGGAAGGAGCTGCTGGAATCGCTGACGATTCAGTTTGTTTTCGTGACAAGTTACTGAAGGATTAAAGTTCCCACAAAATGAGATTTAATCCTTCAGGCAAGATCAGAATTGCTTGCTGTCTTGCCATTAGAGTGTCGTAAATCTGGCAAGTGAGGAAGATGAAGATTCTTTTGCGTCGCTGAAATCTCCAATCGTTAACAGTCATCATCTCTAGGCCTCGCGCTTAAGGCCAAAACGTAAACGTGTGGTAATGAAGGTTCGAACTTGTACATCTCGATAAATATCATCAAGTAGATCAGTTACAAATTTCTTGAGAGAGTAGTCATTCTATAGTACGTCGTATTTAAAATTGTCATTTAAGTCTCAACTACTGCCTTTGAAAACATTTCTTATTCTGTTCATGATGTAACATCTAATACCTATTAGATGTTACATCATTTCTAATGTTCTGATTAAGGAGTTTAATCAGAACTACTTTTAAGTAGTTAATTAAACCGTCTCCTCCTCACAACACAGCTGAGCCTGTTGGACAATGTCTGGTGGAAATCCTGGTTGGTGTGGATAGCCATTTAAATGATAAGTTGCAATTGAAAGTTTACTGTGCGTTACTAGATGCCTCCTAATTTAAACTGCATTGTGAATTTCTCGAGATATAAATTTTATCCTGCAACTAATGTCCAGTCTTGTATACTGCTATCAGTAATCTGATTTATATTAAGACCTCAAGTACAGACTTATTAATTCTAATTTGAATTTTATTGTGTTCTTGTGTGCAACAACTTTGATATTTCACTCTCTTCACGAAAACTTGTCTACAGGATTTATTGGCATTTAAGTCGAACTTACATATAGCTTAGATGTAAGGTTACAACCAAACACTTCCCATAATTTTGCTTCGTAAACGGTCCTACAGGTCTTGCTGAAAGTAGGAAAACGTGTAGATTTCTAATAGTGCTTTATCTAAAACTGAGAAAATTTCTTCCAACAGAGAATGGAAAAAATATAACTAAGCTTTGAAAACAGCTTTTATTCAGTCACTATTTAAATTTTGCTAGTATTTAAAAACTTTGCATTTTAAGATCTTTGATTGATCCGAGTGGTGTTTAAATTCCTCTCTTTCGGTCTATTCTGTAGAATGACATCATTTATTTTCAAATTTATCTAACTTGCGACACAAGAATATTTAGTTATTAAAATTATTCTTCACTAATATTCTTTTCACCAATAATAAATCATCGCCAGTTAAGAGATAAAAACGAGTGAGAAATTATAAATGACGAAATTGCATAACAGGAATTCAAAGAAAAGTCCGGTTCTGTACAATGAATCTCGAATTTTGCCAAACGATTTCTTTCACGTTTCAGGAAAATATTTTACATTATTTATTCTGACGTTTGTATGCGTTCTTATTTCATTATTCCCAGAAAACACGTTAGAAGATATTTTACAACGTTTGCTCGTCCATGTGGCCCTGTTGTCTTAGTAACTTAAGGTACTAAATTCAGTGTTTTAAAAGCAAATCCTGAAAAGAAGATTTAATCGATTAGCCTTTTCTCATACAGCAGGTTGTTGTTGGTTACTGTATATATACTATCTCCGGACTTGTCACGAAACGCATCGAGTTGTTGTTTGCTGACACTTAGCAACTGATACGTGTTTGCAGTTATCTGTGAAGGAATTCTAAGCTAAAGCTATGTTTATATCCTCATGAGAATTTGAAAGTTAACGCAGTTTAGATGAAGTCGACAAAAGGTGAGTCTTCATCCTTGACATTCTTATAACGGTCAATAGCAACTGAATAATTAGGTTCTCTGCGACAACAGAAGACAGAAGTTCGTAAGTCATCATCAAGTATGATATTGGCTGTAATAATATTCATAGTTTACTTAAAATTGAAATGAATCTAATTAAAAACCGATTAGAACGCAGATTTTGAGAACTAGTAACAATTGTGGTAACTTCTGTAATCTGCCTTTGAAGATCTGTTGTAACAGTAGCAATTTTTACTTTTTTTAAGCATGTGAGAAATATATTTTTCAACCAACAGCATAATTTTAAAGCGTAGTTTGGATTTAAATTTAGTGCTGAAAATGTACATTAGTGAAATTTAATTTAAATGTGCTCAAATATAAGTAATACTGATTTTTCTCATTTTAAATTCAAATCCTAAGAAATATATTTATAGAATATAAAGATTTTAAAATGATTAATACAGTTAATTTATTTGGATTCGATTGTTATATTTCAAGCAAAACACATTAATAAAAAATAAAATATAACAATACAAACACATATAATTGTATCCACATATTGTATAAACACATATAATTATATTTTATTTTTTCAAATATTAAAGAAGTAAATTTGGTGCTAAATTTTTTATTGCTGCATTTTATTTGAAATATTTAGAAATATTTATTTCAAAATATTTCTAACTTAGTTTTATCAGAGTATTAAAAAATATTTATAACTTATTTATCTAAATATTTAAGATTTAAAGCTGATAAATATATCTTAATTCATTCCCTAAAAAATATTTATAACTTATTTATCTAAATATTTAGGATTTAAAACTGATAAATATATCTTAATTCATTCCCCTGATTGAAAACCATCTTTATCAGATATACTAGCTTACTATTTATTCAATATTTATGTTTGGAACATTTCTAAGACATTCTAATCTAAGTAAAAGGGTTTAAGAACCATTCATTTACTAAAATACAAGCCATATAAATCTGATAAATATATTTTTACTTATTAGCAACATATATAATATTCTATTATTTTTTTAATATTTGTTTTCATAGTAGTTCTAAAATATCTTAATCTGAAATATATGCTAATGTTATAAACTTTTACGTTTTAAAAACATAAAGAAACTTCTAAATTTATAAATTATCCATTTTTTTTTCATGACATTTTAGCCGTTATTTATTGAATACACTACTTTCTTACTTCTCAGATACATTTTAAAAATATTTCGAAAGCGCTGTAATGTAAAAAAATGCATAGATACTTTATCATAACGATTTATTTGACACTAAATTAAATGCATTTAATATTCGTACACTTGATAATAATTTTCTTTTTTACTTTTTAAAAAATATGATTTATTTATAGCTACATAAATAATAGCAAAAATGTATCTGTTTTTTTCGGTGGCTTGGCAAATGCGGTCAAGAGCAGGAGACTGACGTTAATTACATAAGGGGAAAGTAAACGACTGTGTCAGGGACCATAAGGGGAGATATATTTAAAAAAAAGTGTTTTTAGGTCTCATTCAGTATCAGTATATCAGAAATAAATAATGCATCAGAATGGAGACAAATTACATAAGATACGAAAAGTTATATTTATTTCTTTATTAACATTTCATTATTACATTGTTTTCGTTCAGGAATTTCCTTCCACCCCCCCCTGAGCAATACATACAGGTACATGTAAGTCTACTGAAAGCACTGCTATAAACAAATAATCCAACCCAATTCCAGTTGAACAGCGCTTATTAATACTAATTGTTTACGGAAAGCATCCTAGTTTTGGAAAAGCTTCGTATCATCTAATATAAAATTAATTAATTAATCATCTTAAGAATGATTTTGTGTTGAATATGGCAAAACATATGAGGGTTGGCTAGGCATGATTTCATGGAGAATTTTCTAAGGAAATGGGCTCATATTTACATACTTTAAGGAAATCCACGAAAATGCTTACACAAAGTGGTACGTTGCAGTAGGGTTCCTTCAATCCATCTGTTAAATTTGCATCTAATTGTCAAGTGCTCCCATCTGTTAAATTTGCATATAATTGTCAAGTGCTCAATTTTTTTGGATAGTTTATACATTCAAAGGAAAATACAAGTTACTCACTGAACTTCGCACGTTAGTCTGAATAACCTTTAAACCCGATGAACAGTATATTTCTATGACAAGGCGAGCTTTCTGACTGTACAATCTGTTTTACATTTAGCGAGCTTGTGCCGAATAAGTTTATTCGCTATTTTACGTAATTTCTGCAATATTTTGTAATTTTTTTATTTTTTTCATTTAAATTTTATTTTTTTAAAGATAATTTCTTTTTATTCACAAATATTTATATTTTCTATTTTTCTAATAAGTGAAACATTTAATTAGATTCTGATATTTTGTTTTCATAAGATAAAGTACGAAACCTTTGTTAAAATTTTCATTGCTCACTGTAGTTCAGTGACCGTATTTTAATGTGCTATTTTATTCGCGAGTCCATTCATCCGATTTGAAACTTGGAAATGAATTAACAAATCGATCTTTCCATTCAATTGGTCCTATCGACTTGAATGCAGTGAGCCTGAGTAAACGTGAAGTATCTTTCGTAAATATAAAAACCTTATAAGCGCATTTATAAATAATAATCTTAAAATATAATTTTGACAGCTGTTTGACGCTGCTTTCAAAAGATTTCTTAATTATAACTATAAATATATATACTGAAAATTGCGAAGAGAATAACACATACGTATCTGTTATTACGAGAATAAGTATTTCTAATGTATGCAATAGGGCAATTTATTTACTGTATCCATTTATTACTTATTGTAATGGATTGGAATATTTGAATATGAATTAGCTGAATATTTAAGAAAAATATTATGACTGCGAGAATAAGAAAAAAAAAATTTTTTTTTGAATATTTACTTTTTTATAGAATGCAGATGAATTCATTTTTACTCAACGAAAATAAAAATTTAGTAGCAAATTAATCTGTCTTGTATCGAGCACTTTAGTTCAGTGATCCGTATTAATGTGCGCTTTTTTTTAAAAAATTTAAATGCTTCAAGAATAATTAGAAAAGGGCATAATTCCCTTCTTACCCTTAAATTCTTCAATAAAAAAACTGCATTTTCAGCTATAACCAAGTGAAATAATTTTCTAAATATAATTCAAAGCATGAAAAATAAGGTACATAAACAGCTTGGAAATGGAACTAGCATTGAGATTCTCTTTAAAAAATATGGTGAAGCTTAACAAAAAGTCTACGAAGTGAAGTAATTCCGTAGAATATTTTCTAACTCTTTATGATTAAATTGCACTCAATTATACTTTATAAACGACATGTAAATACTATTTAACGTATATGTGTGGATGTGTGTGGCTCACTAGCGGCTGAGCTGTAAAATCGTTGAACGCTGGCAGGTCGATCCGGACTTCGAATCCGGATCGACGGGGATGGCTTTATTGGCGTTTTCGAGGTTTTCCCCACGTGTAACGTGCATAAGAGTCAGTTTTGCTTAGAAAGTTCTCCACGAGGCACTCTTACCCTTAGGCAAATAACCGTCGAATGCTTTGCTTTAATCAAACAAACCAGACCAAACAATAGATATATAAATAAGTAGCTTAAAAACTGCTATATTTTATGTATACTTATCAAGTAGTATTTCAATATATATAATGATTAAAAGAAAGGGAAAGTCGGATCCTAACTGATTGTATATAATGTAATCCCTATGAAGGCCCTAACAATTCTTTCTCACTTAAAGTCGTAACCCAGAAAGAGAACAAATTAAACTTCAGATACGTATACAATACTGAATCTAATACAAAAAATACAAAATATAAAAATAAATTATATATGTACGAAACCTAACTAACTATTTATATTGATATTACGTAATTATACGTATGGTAATGAACATTGTACACTGGTGTGCAAAAATTAAGGACGAGACAGTTTTTTCAATATAACTTTGTACAAAAGCTTACCAATTCAACACATTTAATACCGTAAAATCCCCAATACGTAAGACAATGAATAATGTAAGCAACACTTACTAAAAGAGAAATCAGAGGGATAAAAAAGAAGCTTTATTGAAAAAGTAGCATGAAGCGCAATGCGACTGAAGGCCGAAACATCCCTGTGATGGCTGTGATGGGTGTCCAGCAAGAAACATCCGGTCTTTAATAGGAGATATGATCTCCCCTGACTGGCTAGGCAGGTTTCACAGCGTCTGCCCATGCTGAGAATGAGGGTGTCAATGAGTTGTTGAGGCACTGCTGCCCATTCGTCTTGCAGCGCCAATTGAAGCTCCGGAATCGTTACTGGTGGTAAGGCACGAGCTGCCAAGCGTCTGCCTAGAAAATCACATACATGCTCGATGGGATTGAGATCCGGAGATCGTGCTAGCCAATCCATACGTTCAATATCCTCACTCTCTAAGAGCTGTTCGCAGCTACTGTGCAATGACATGGTGCATTGTCGTCCATGAAAAGGAACTGCGGACCCATAGCGCCTCTAAAATGACGCACATATGGAAGAAGAATCTCGTTACAATAACGGGTCCCGTTGACTGAACCTGCGTCGAAGATGTGAAGGTCTGTACGACTACTAAGCATGATGCCTCCCCAAACGAGAACACCGCCACCTCCATACCTGTCCCTTTCAATGATGTTCGAGGGATGATTATGGCTTCCCTGCTCTCTCCAGATTAGTATGCGATGAGAATCGCTACTCAGACTGAATCTGCTCTCATATGTAAAGAGTACTCGTTCCCATTCATTGTCTCTCCAATTCCGGTGTTCCCGGCACCACAGAGAACGCCTTCTCCGATGGGCAGGCGTTAGAAGTACACACCGTACAGGCGTCGTGCAAACAGACCACCACCGTGCAGTCTTCTGGCCACGGTAAAACGCGATATCGGTCGTCCAGTCACCTGTGTCGTGTGTTTAGCGATTGCTCCCGCTGTCTGCCGCCTGTTTCTTCTGGCCTGTAAGGCAATATACCGGTCATCTGCGGGTGTGGTTCCTCGTGGACGACCACTACTAAACCCCCGGATGGCTGTTCCTGTAGTTTGAAATTGTCTCCAAAGTCGTGAAACGATGCTGTGAGAATTCCGAACTCTGCAGCCACACTTGTCACACTGCGGCCTTCCTCCAACTTCCCAATGATTCGACCTCGGGTAAAAGCATCCAGATGTCGTTTAACAGATTGATTATTCGCCATTTCTCGCTAAGGCAGCAACTCGGTGTGATTTTAACTGCTATACGGCGTGCAATCTCTTTGCCAGAAATACTGATCTTACACCGACAACATGCTTTATACTACTCAGACACTCCCCCATTACGTCTACCTGCATATCTGCGCATGTGCAACCGTACATCACCTTACTTAATCTCCTGATTGGTCTTTCTGTCCGCTCTGCCTCTTCGTTCAGCTGATATGCTAATTTTTCGACTTCGTCCTTAATTTTTGCACACCAGTGTATAATAAAGATATTTTATACCTTGTTCTATATTTGGTTCCATTTATATATACCTATACATAGATATATATAATTTAAGGATTCCATTTAAGGATTATAGTAGTAGTTAATACTACTACATATAAAACACAAAAGTGCATCAATAATGTATTTTTCAGTATTATTTAACTTCATTCTTAAGAATTTTCTGCAGTCTAGTTTGCGTTATTTTATTCATAAGTCTCAAATAAAAACAATTATTGTTTATATGCCATTAGAAAATTAACCAAAAAGCAGCGACCACAATGCAATTGAGAAACAGTCCTTAGCCGTGAAAAGGTTGAAAGCCATTCGATTATGACTATTATCTCACACACTCAGCTACTTCGCATACATGGAACATAGCATTCGAAATGAAAAACTCAATATTTACTACAAATTCATTCGTGTAACAAATACCTGTCTTTCTACACCTATGGCTTTAAAAAAAGATGTTATTTATCTTACAGTTTATCGTTAAGTAATACATTTTCATTGTACAAAATTGCATTCATTCGAAGAATTCAATTTGTATTTTCCTCTGTATAAAACTGAATGTAGAGAAGTTAGATGTTTAAACGACCCCCACATTTTCTCAAGACCACGAGCAAGATTATCGCCTTCTTTTCAGCCTCCCCGTGAAAAAAGGGGTTCTAAATTTACGACCTGACCGCATATGAGGTGATTTCGTTTTTTTCATTTAAATTTTGCTACTTTTATGATATGCATTCAAGGTAACTTTTATTATGCCAAAATTAATTACAATTTTTTTATTTCTCAGAACATATTTTGTTTTGATTTTTGATTCCTGAAAGCCCCTTTAATTTTTATCTTTATTTTTAACATCACAAAATTATCATATAAATTAATAATAATCTGTTAACTATTCAACATCTATTCACTCTTCTGCAAATTATTTGTAAAATTTCTGTAAGAACTGCAAATGCGCACTTTTAAAAAATATTATCTTCTTTCATTTTTAATGCTGTTTATAAAGCAATCAATATTCTTTAATCTGTTAGGCATTTAAAAAAATATTACTTCAATTGAAAGATTTTCGTGAAATTTCATTTAAAACAAAATGGTATTCTATTATTTTATAAAGAGAGCCAAGAAATGCATTTTGCTTTGATTTAATTGAGTTATTTCTTGAATTTTTCATATGAATATAATAATACATTTTCTTTTTTCATGTCTTCACAAAATGCAGATATGAGCTTCATTCTGATATAGATGCTAGAATTATTAACATAAATAAGATTTATAATTAATTTTACATTTGTCCTTAAATAAGAATAATATTGCTTGTTAGCTTGTAATATATTTTCTCTAAGATCTCATTATTATTCTTTATTTCAATAATGTGCAACTGATTTATTTTGAAAAAAGACTGTAGAGCTACAGGAATGTCGGAAAATTTTTCTTGTTATTAATGTTATTCTTTTTTCTAACATAAAAAAGAGTTTCGTTACGAATGATTTAATATCCTCTATAACCTTATTTCATAGCAATTATAGGTCATTTAAAAAATTTTTAATTAAATAATGTTTTATCGTATTTACATCGTGTATCACTAAATTCAATTTGCATCGCTAAAGATAAAAAGTATTCTTTTTGATGTTTTTAAGCTAAAGTCTTTCGCAATTATTACGAAAATGCGTTTCGCAATATTAGAGAAATAAATAAATCTAGTAATGTTTTGTATTTATGCTGTTAACTGAATGCTTTTATTTCGAAAGCATTTTTCGCTACGTTAGAAAAGCAAACAATTTTCTGATTTGTCAAACATATCGATATAACTTTAACATTAAAATAATTATTGTTTAGCTATAGTCCATCTGTTTCAGGAGCAAAAATATTTGCTACTGAAGAAAAGGCACGTATGTTGATCGCTTTCGAAATCAAAATTATTCAAAAGTTGCATCGATCTAAAGCTGTTTTTCCCCTACTTTTAAAATTCACATTCACATAACAACTAACTTTTAAGATCTCAAAGAAACTTTAAAAAAATCTTCAGTATTAAGAACTGAAATTAATATACGTTGAACATTTATTGAGGTAAACTTTACGCCAAAAGGCATCAGATGGATTTCGTGGAATGTAATTATTCTTTAATTACCTACTTTTAAAATTCACATTCACATAACAACTAACTTTTAAGATTTAGATCTCAAAGAAACTTTAAAAAAATCTTCAGTATTAAGAACTGAAATTAATATACGTTGAACATTTATTGAGGTAAACTTTACGCCAAAAGGCATCAGATGGATTTCGTGGAATATAATTATTCTTTAATTACGTACTTTTAAAATTCACATTCACATAACAACTAACTTTTAAGATCTCAAAGAAACTTTAAAAAAATCTTCAGTATTAAGAACTGAAATCAATATACGTTGAACATTTATTGAGGTAAACTTTACGCCAAAAGGCATCAGATGGATTTCGTGCAATGTAATTATTCTTTAATTACCTACTTTTAAAATTCACATTCACATAACAACTAACTTTTAAGATTTAGATCTCAAAGAAACTTTAAAAAAATCTTCAGTATTAAGAACTGAAATTAATATACGTTGAACATTTATTGAGGTAAACTTTACGCCAAAAGGCATCAGATGGATTTCGTCGAATATAATTATTCTTTAATTACGTACTTTTAAAATTCACATTCACATAACAACTAACTTTTAAGATCTCAAAGAATCTTTAAAAAAATCTTCAGTATTAAGAACTGAAATTAATATACGTTGAACATTTATTGAGGTAAACTTTACGCCAAAAGGCATCAGATGGATTTCGTGGAATGTAATTATTCTTTAATTCCTGACAGTAATTTTACATTTCCTGCTCAGTTTCTCTTCCATTTTTTTCCTACATGGTTACTCTTTAAAGCTGGGAAAACGCCAGCGGCGTAAGTATTTGGAAAACAGAGTTCCTGGTGGGACATTAAGTCCATTAATGGTCTTAATTCTTAAAAGTACTACAAAATTGAAACTGAGATAACAAAAAGGTAACTCTAAGTTACAATATAAAATTTTGTTTTTTAGCATTGGCATAGATATGTGACATGTGAAAGCACAGATAACTTCTTTTGATTGAATTCCTATTTACATAATTCTAGTTAAAATCATTACCAATGACCTCCAATTACTTTGAGGATAAAAGGAAGTGCAAAAGAATGGATTCCCGACCCAGTCGTATAATCTCTTGACAGGTCTGTAAAATAACAATCGCTTTTATTCGATAACTCCTTTAGGTGGGATAGAATAAAACTTGAAGCTTTCTGGTATCCATCTTCACATTTTACTCCCATCAGTAATTGAAACATATCAAGATTCCCTTTTACAACATGTTCTTTCTAAAAGTTTCTCCCCCTTTCGGAGAACTTTCGGCTTCCCCGCATGTTTGAATGTTAGCCATGCCGCACTGACACTGTCGAGATTCGAAAGAGCAAAGAATCTCTGAGGAGAAGAAGTAAAGGTTCCCCGGGGCAAATGTGGCTCCGTCAGACCGAAGAGACACATTACGTATATCCCTGAAGCTTACTTTAAAGGGGCAAACCATTCCAAAGCCATCCACCCTCCGTACCTCACTGCGCATGTGCGAAATAACATCAGGAGGCAACAAAGCAACATCAAAGAATGCAGCATGCCGTCGGCCATGTTAGCAATCTTTTACCACGTTGTTCGAAAACGTTCTTTGTTGTTGTAGTCAGAGGTAATTGGTTTTAGCTATGTGAAATTCTTTAAAGACATTTTAAATGTAATGCTGTAAGTGAAATGGTTTTGGCTATTGGGTGAAAACTTTGCTCGTGGTTTTCACAATGGTCATTCCAAGTAATTGTCTAAACGTTTTCATGGTAATTTGTTTTTAAAGTTGTTGTCGGATAACTATAATGTATTTCAGTGTTTTCAATTTATTTAGGGGTGCCTTTAATTGTCTTTAAATATTTTTTTCTGTTTCAGTCAGTTATTGCAAATTTTGCTTTTAAAACTTCACTGTAAAATTTTAACTATGGATCCATAAAAATTTATTACGTTTTGTATGGCATGTGTTTTCCCTCCTTTTTAAGTTTACAGAAGAAAAGAATTAAGAAATTTATTTCATTTAAATTTTGTCTTCGCACGGCTTGCTCTTTAAAATGAAAGTAAAAATTGCACAGGATTTCTATAATTCGCCCCAAAATTCCAACTGACATCCTTTTGCTCATAAAACTCCAGAAATGTATGAAAATAAAACATTTTGGTTTATTTCAAAGTAAAAAATTTACTATCTCCTCGAACTGCGCTGTTTAAATTTCACCCTGCGCTGGTGTTTCACTGCATAGCCGTGGCTCTTCGGTACAGCGGCGCAGAGGCGAAACAGGTTTACATTGCGTCTATGGAAGCTTTCATTCTTCTCCTTCTTAGAGATTCTTTGGAAAGAGGGTCCTTCAGCACGATAACCACTGTACCGGTTGATCGGCAGCGATAATCTTACTGAGATGAATAATGAGATGGTTTCATTTCACAGAGTCTTGTTCTCTAGACATTTCGTTTTCTTTTTATTCTTCACAGACACCCTTCGTTTTCTTTTTATTCTAGGTACGTCAAAGACAAAACTTATGCATCACCCATGCCAAAAACAACACAGCTTAAAAGCGAGTAATTCAGGAAACTTAAGCTGCTTTGCAATCAAGCGTAGTTGTGTTGAAACCAAGCTTTGATTAGATAGAGTTCCTGAAACAAGAAGCTAATATATCCAAATTGAGTTTTGTTATATAAGTAAAAAGATTTTCTTAAGTGTTGTAAAATGTCTGTAAACATTACGTTTTCGTATATTTATTACAATTAGTTTTGTTTTTATTTGTGAAAGAGTTTAGATGTAAATGATCTGAATAAAATTCACATTATTAAGTACTGAGTATTCAAAACTCCTTCACTCTAAAATTGCATTATTTTGAAGTTTATGTGTCCTTCTAGGAAAATGCAAGCTTCAGGGGAGGAAAAAGTAGACAGACCACAATCACAACGTTCATGTGCAAAACTCGTCCTCCGCCTCTTATTTTCCCACGTGGGTCTCTTTCTGTTAGTGGTCCTCTATGCCGGTTTCGGGGCTTTTATCTTCGTTGAGGTGGAATACGATTATGAGACGACTCTCAGGAAAGAGAGGCGCATCAGATCCATAGATGTGAATGATTCGATAGCGTATCTTTCTGCCCTTTTTTATTACTTGAGGGACAGAAACTTCAGTGAATTTAATTCCAGGGTGTATGCAGAGCTCAAGAGTTTTGACAATTTTATTGTGGGAGTAGTAACCAATTTCTCCTATGACGGCACCATGGATGAGGAAAACTGGGACAGGGAATGGACCTTTGGAAGTGGACTTCTGTATGCTGTAACCATTCTAACTACCATTGGTAAGCACAAATTTCTTATAATATATCATTTGCACAACAGTCTTTGTCTCATCACAGAATAAGTAATGTTAGTCACGGTTCAAAGTTCCATGATTTTTAAGAAGTTTCTTAAATTTAATAGCATCGATATAGGGAAGGGGTGAAAACATTAAATATCTGATATCTTTTCAGCAACCGATGCTTGAGTAAGATTTAAATTTCCTTGAATTTTCTTTTCTGTAGGTTATGGTCATGTGACTCCAAAAACGCAGCTTGGAAAGATCATCACCATTTTGTACTCCTTGATAGGCATTCCATTGACGCTGATCTTCCTCGCCAATATTGGTGAACTAATGGCGTCTGTGTTTCGTTACCTGTACAGTAGACTGTGCTGTCGATGGTGCAGAGGTGCCCGTCGTCGCAGCGAATTTTCGAGAGATATGATTGTCAAAATGGGAGGCAGGCTTCCTCCATTATCCAACGACGAAGTCGGAAAAGAGGAATATATGCCAACTGAAAAAGTAAGAATCATCTTTGTCATTGTTTTTCCTCCGCATTTTCTAGTTTTATTGTTACAAATAAACATTCATATCAAAGTGGTTCACATAAACTGACTTTTTTGATTTACTTATTAATCCCTTACCATAGATTACATTAAACATATTATTAAAATTCGCGAATAGAAATTGAAATCTGACTGGAGCAATTTTAAAACCATCCAGCGCCTGAAGCTGAAACGAAACTAAGTACTTTCTGTATAGCAGCTACCCTTTCAGATTCAAATATTAACCATTGCAATGAACTTACAGAACGATAATCACAATGCTAATATATTTCTCACGTGGGCGTACCAGAGCGCCTAGTGGCAACTTTTTACTTCCTTGTACGAAGTAAAAAGGAAGTATTGTAATCGCGAAAAGTTTCAGGCAGCATATTTCAAAGAAAATATCCATTTTGACCGCTATCGAATGCAATTTAACGATGTTTATTCGTGATATCTGTACGTAAGGACAGAATAAAAGATTCGTTTCCTCCAAAAAAACATTATAAAACTGCTTTAAAATTAATTCTGAAGAGAATTTTTCGTGGCGTCTGTACGAACGTACGTACGTATCTCGCATAACTCAAAAACGAGTAGCCTCAAAACGTTGAAATTTTGTATATAGGACTAGTATAATATGTAGAAGTGCACCTCATATTTTGGTTGCAATCGGCCGCACGAAACGTATATAAATATATTTATATAAATATCCACTCTGTTACTGTGATCTCAGTTCCTTTACTCGTATATGTTTGTAAATTGTACATTTTTTGCTTTAAGAATGTTTGAATTATGTTGTTTTTATCTCCCAGTTAAGGTTTTTATGCCTTTAGTTAATCTGTATGGAATATTTTTAGTATTATCAACAATTTTAAAGTTGTTTAAGTGCCGCTAAGCCTTTTTTGATGGCGGCCATTGATTGTTTACATTTGAAACAGCAGACTAGTGGATTTGTTGCCAATCTAGAGAAACGTAGCTTCGCAGCAACAAAGATAACCTCCTTCGTTTATTATTACCAATTAAATCATGCTTAATCTTTCTGGAATTTTTTCGAGGAAATAAGTGTTTAAGATTTACTTCGTAATTTTTAATATAGATATTTTGAGTTTTTATGTATTTTTGCCTTCTCGTGAAGTGAGAACTGAATGAATTGAATGAGAAATACTCAGTCGTCTGTGAAAAACTGTTTCTTTTTTGTTTTGTTTGCTTAATTTCTTTTATACATCGTTCTAGCTTTATTATAGTATTTGAATAGAACATGTGGCAACGATTAGATAATTCTTTAAATGATATAAATTTTGTGCATTCTGAGTTATAATATGAACGAAATATAATACTGTTAAGTGAATCTAGTCTGTCGAACCAGAGTGTCGCTATGGTAAACAAATACTAGAGGGAATTTTAAAGAATGCCTTTATTCTTTTGTGGTTTATGCGCTGTCGGCGAAGTAGATTTAATTCAATCCAATAAGTTTAAATGAAATGCAAGAAAAATGCGTATAATTTAATATTTCGTGCAAGGAAGTCATGTGGTATACACATCAGATTTTTTATCTTACAGATTATAATATCATTTCTCTTTATTTTGCGCAAAGACGTTTAGAAAGCATAAATAACAAAAGAACCAAAAGACCAAAGAACCAAAAGACAAATTAGAAGATTATTCTTACATCAAGAAGATTCTGCTACAAAGATTCAAATTAAATGCTGAATCATTTCGAATTAAACTTACTACACACCAAAAACACCCTGGGTCCTTATGGAAAGATTTTGCTTACGAATTAAACAATTATCTCGAAGAGTGGCTTCATAGTCTCGATGTTACAGACTTTGAATCACTCAAAGACTTGGTCCTGACGGATCAGCTTAAAAGAAGAGTCAGTAGTGACGTTAAGGAGCATTTTATTGATACTTGGGGAAAAATAAAGAGTTCATCTGAATTAGTACAGAAATTGGATGATTATGAAGCTGTACGTGTTAAAAATACGAACTATAAAACTGAACTTCCTGGCAGGCGGAACTATTCTTACAAACCGACTAATCCATCCAAACAGAAAGTAGAAAATCGAACAAGTGACGTACAGGGAACTCATAAAACCTTTTTAAATCGTGGGCAGCAACAAACAGAGAAAAAGCGACCTCCTTTAACATGCTATGGGTGCGGAAAAACTGGTTTTATCAAGTCTAAATGTTCAGACTGTAACCTCCCAAAGACTTCAAATTCATCAAATTTTGGCACTATCCAAATCCGATCTTGTTTATCTTCCACTCGGACTGCTGTATTTCCAATTAGTATTGGTGGTGTTTCCGGTACAGCTTTCGCCGACACTGGTGCTAGTCACTCAATTGCAAGTGAATCCCTCTATCATATTCTGCAGAAACAAGATGCAGTATTTGAAAAGACAACACTAGAGGTGTCTTTCGCTGATGGTTTGGTATC
The DNA here is from genome assembly GCF_044657685.1 of Stegodyphus dumicola. NCBI lineage: Eukaryota > Metazoa > Arthropoda > Arachnida > Araneae > Eresidae > Stegodyphus > Stegodyphus dumicola. The sequence continues at coordinate 84,991,760 of NC_140777.1, forward strand.
TGAAAAAGAGGTACTTCGCACCGAACAAATTATTCTTCTCGAAGGCAGAGAGTTCAAAACTCCGCTCCTTGTGTTGCCTGATGCCAAAAATAACTCGACTCTGTTAGGAATTGACTTTCTTCAAAAAGCTAAAATTGTTTTAAATCTTGCTGAAAATAGGTGGAACTTTTCTCGTGAACCTCGAAGAAAATATAGCTTCGTGAAACCTCATCAATCCCAAGTACTGGAAGAAGCCCCAGTTGTTGTAAACAACTGCCAACTACGAGAAAATGAAGGACAACAATTAACTACAGCCCAACGGCTTACAACTGATGCTTTGCTTAACAAATATCACACTGTCTTCAAAGTAGGGGGAGAAGCCACTCCATTCATTGAACACCATATTAACACAAGAAACAGCCCCCCTGTTTCAGTCCCTCCATATCGGATGAGCCCAAGTAAGAAAGAACTGTTGAAAAAGGAACTTGATTCCCTTCTAAAACTAGGTATCATAAAAGAATGTGAAAGCCCCTATGCCTCTCCTGTGGTTCTGATTCCCAAGGCAAATGGAAAAGTACGGTTATGCATTGATTATCGTAACCTAAATGCTCAAACCGTTCCAGATACTTATCCTTTGCCACGTATAGATGATTTGTTGAGTGAAGCAAAACTGACACCTTATATGTCAACTATTGATTTGAGATCCGGTTATCATCAGGTGAGAGTAGCTGAAGAAGATCAAAATAAGACTGCTTTTGTTTGCCCTTTTGGTACATATAAATTTACCCGAATGCCCTTCGGATTGAGAAACGTTCCAGCCACTTTTTCTAGATTGATAGATAGGTTCCGTTCTGGACTTAATAATGTGTTTGCTTTGACATATTTAGATGATATCATCGTGCTGTCATCTAGCTTTGAAAAGCACCTTTCTGACTTAGAACAAGTTTTCCAACGTCTATCGTTATTCAAGCTCAATGCTAATCATGAGAAGTGCCACTTCTGTTGTGAAAAAGTGAAATATTTAGGGCATTACATTACTAAGCATGGTATAGCTGTTGATCCACACAAGACTGCTGCCATTGCAGACATTCCATCGCCGAAAACTGTTAAGCAAGTGCAATCGTTCGTACAAACGTGTTCCTGGTATCGTCGATATATTCCAAATTTTTCTCAAATAGCCAAACCGTTAACGGATTTAACAAAGAAGAAAGCGCTGTGGAAGTGGGAAGCACAACAAGAAAATGCTTTCCAAAAGCTGAAATCCAAATTAATTAGCCAGCCGATTCTTAAGCAAGCTGATGGAACGAAGCCTTTTATCATTCGCACAGATGCTAGCAATGTAGCCATTGGAGCAGTGTTGCTACAAGGGGAGAAAAAGGAAGAACACCCTATAGAATATGCCAGCCGCTTGCTGACTGCATCAGAACGAAACTATTCCACCATAGAAAAAGAAGCCTTAGCAGTAGTATGGGCACTCAACAAATTTAGAGGATATGTTGAAAGCCAGTCTATCACAATCACCTCTGACCACCAACCATTGAAATGGCTGATGTCTTTAAAGTCACCAACTGGTAGGCTCGCAAGATGGGCCTTACAAATCCAATCCTACAATCTGACTATCAATTACATTCCTGGACGATTGAACTTTATTGCTGATCTATTGTCTCGTCCTATTTGTGAACACTCAAGTACAGATTCTTGTCAAGTATGTGCTGTCTCTGTCGAAATCCCTACTATTAGCCCTGCAGAATTAAGACAGTCACAGCTAGAAGATGATGATCTTCGGAAGATCATCGAAACTTTTGAGAGTCCAGAGAAAGAAGCAGACTGTGCAACTTGGACTGGAAGAGGCTACGTTATGAACAGAGGAGTTTTGTACCGATATTCTCCTGATTCAGAAGAGGAAGAAGCTCAACTAGTTATACCTCAAAAAAGAAAAGCAGAAATCTTGAAAGAATATCATGATTCGCCAACGGCCGGTCACTATGGATCTGAAGGAACATTTTATCGAATAGCAAAAAGATACTACTGGGTTGGAATGAGAAAGGATATAGCAGAATATGTCAAAAGCTGTCTCGAAGGCTGTCGTTATAAAGCCACTAATCAAAAGCCATCTGGCTTACTTCAAACTCCAGTCTATGCTCAACGTTTTGAGACCTTGTCAATTGATCTTTTCGGTCCCCTTCCTGAAACACCGTCTGGTGAAAAATGGATTTTTATTGTGCAGGACTGTGCAACGAAGTGGACAGAACTATTTGCTTTAAAGGAAGCCACGGCCAGAGAATGTGCCACTATTCTTTTGGAGGAAGTCGCCCTTCGATTTGGGTTACCCAGGAAAATAATAAGTGATAACGGTACCCAGTTTACTAGTGCTGTTATGCAACAACTATGCTATATCTTGAACATTGATCAAAGTCTTACTCCTGTCTATCACCCACAATCTAACCCAGTTGAAAGGAAGAATAGAGATCTGGAACCACGTTTAGCAATACTTGTTGGTAACGACCATCAGTCATGGAAGGATAAACTGCCATTAATAAGGTTTGCTTTGAATACAGCCAAATGTGATTCAACTGGACATTCTGCTTCTTTTCTTCAATTTGCACGAGAGTTACGAACCTTAGATGATGTAAAGCATGATATAAAAGCCGTAATTGAGAACGATAATTTTGTTCGCGAAATTACTCCATATTTGAAACGTTTTGCAAGAAATGTACAACAGGTACGAGAAAGAGTCGAATTGCATCAAGATAAACAGAAACCTTATGCTGACAGAAAACAAAGAGAAACACCGAAATTCATTCCTGGAGATAAAGTTTGGGTCACCCTCCACCCAATCAGCAAAGGTCCACTGAAGAAAACTGCTAAATTCATGCCGAAGAGAGATGGTTCTTATGTGATACTGACTACAAGATCTCCAACCACTTATGATATTGCCGATCCTCATGAACCAGACAAAATTCTCGGCAAGTATCATGTTTCAGCCTTGAATCCATATCAAGATCGAAATAATTTTCAAAACTCAGCTCGTGTAACTCCAGTGGTTCCCTTAAAGAAAAGAGGACGCCCGAAACGTGTAATACCACCCGAATCTGCACCTGTTGCACAAGGTGCTGGTGAAGCTAAATTTCCTGCTTGTCAAACTGGAGCCCATTCATCTGATTCTCCGCCCGCTGCACAAAGTAGACAAAGGTCAGTTCCTGACTTCTTGCCGAGACGTCTACGAAGTCAGAGGGGGAGGATGTAACAGACCTATTTAAGTGTAATTGAACTATTTTATTCACCTCATGAACTATAACCGAACTATTTTATTTAAACGCCATCTCGTGGCGATATGAAAAAACGTCAGTCGAACTCCAGCCGCCATGATGTTGTTTACTATGTCTCTGTTATTCAACTGTTTGATGTTCCATTTGGTATATGTTTCATTTTTATGTATATTTCTTTTGTTTGTAACCGTTCCTGTGTGCTCTGTTAATAAATCCTTTTAAAGCTAGCCGGCATTAGTGTCTATTGAGGAACGGCTACATCACAGATATAAATATCCTGTTGCAGGCTTTTGGAAAATCTATTTGCTGCTCTTGATTATTCCTTGACTATAACCTGCAGCTTCTTCTGATATGATATTAAGTTTAGCCACTTCCGTTGAGTAGCATACTTGTATAATCTGAAAGTATTGCTTACAATAATTTGTGTCGATTCTTTTCTAAAATTGGTTATTGGTGATAAGAATAAAATGCTACAACAACTAGTTTAATGATTGTAAAATATATCATAATCTGCAATACAAACTTAATGGCTTGCCTAATTATTTCAAAATGGAAATTATTTTTGTAAAGAGAGTTTAGTAGTATAGTTGCTGTTGTTGTGACTTACCTCAGTTGTCTTACAGGAACATCAGAAGGTCACAAAATTCACCGCGGCAAGGACAGCAATGTTGCACTTGCCGTTGACAACAAGATTGCAACATTGCGCCTTGAGCACCATACAGGGGACAATACGACTTCGCTCAGTGCCCCCCCCAGTTTTCATGAAGAGCACCTTGCAGGGCACGGGTCCGAGGATCTCCCACCTCTCTTCCCCTACCACAGTCTCTCGAGAGGACTTTTGGCTCGCCGCATTCTTAGATTGCCCCCATGCAGCAACGACACTATACACTTACAAATATCCATGCCTTCTCCTGGATTCGAACCCTGGCTCTTCGGTACCGCAGTAGGCTCCCCTAACCACTTCTCGGACCTAAAGAGTCAGACATTCCATCAGCTCCTAAGAATATGGCAAGAACGTTAGGATCAAGCCTCCACAGGGAGACGTGTTTACAATCTCATTCCCAAGGTCAAGACAACAATCCAAACTAATAGCAATTACATGACGTGTTTCCTCACTGGTTAATGGGCCCTTCCCTTCATACCTCTGCCGCTTTGGCTTGAGAGAGAATGGTAACTGTGAATGTGGGGAGGTGAATCATCCAGACCATTTTGTGTTCTCCTGCCCACACACAGCACTTAACAGCCGCAATCAACCAGGAGCCAGATTCTGCCCAAATTAGTTCCAGAATCTACAAAGTAACAGAGTTGCCCGGCGGAAACTGAAAACAATAATTGACTACTGTACTATCAATTACTCTTCTGACGCTGGAAGATAGTAGTCATGAAAATCTATATAAGCTACAGGGGTTGAACAAAAATATGGAAACACCTTTAAAAAAATGTTTCTTTGCTTAATATGGTGTAGGAAACCCGTTGGCATCCAAAACAGCTTACAGTCTTCTCGGAATGGATAAATACAGTTCCTGTATGTTTGCCAAGGGAATATTATACCATTCTTCCTGCAAAACGGTGGCAAGTTCAGATAACGATGTTGGCGGTGGATAACGAGAACGCACTTTCCGTTCCAATGTAGACAAAGGTTCGATAATATTCAGGTCTGGTGACTGTGGTGGCCAGGGAAGATGGGACAACTCATCCTCGTGCTCAGAAAACCAGTCCTGGACAATGTGAGCTGTGGGAACAGGAGCTTTGTCGTCTTGGAAGACACCATCACCATCGGGGAACAAAGTTTGTACCATGGGATGAACTTGATCGGCCAAAATGTTCACATAAGTCTTGGCAGTCATGTGCCCTGACACAGTTATCATGGGGCTAGGAGAGAACCACGATATGGCTGCCCAAACCATAACAGAACCCCAGCCATGTTTCACTCTTGGCAACAAGCAGTCTGTATTATAGGCTTGAGATGACGTTCTCCAGACGTAAACTCGGCCTGAAGTGGAAAACAATGCGAAAGAAGAATCGTCAGACCATATTACTGGCTTCCACTGCTCTATAGTCCAGGCTTTATGACTTAAACACCACCTTTTCCTGTTACGGGCATTAGCATCACTGATGAGTGGCTTCTCAATTGCAGCACGGCCAGCAATTCCCTGTTTATGAAGCTCCCTTCTAATTGTTTTGGTACTCACAGGGTTCGGTAACACAACATTCATTTCAGCAGTAACTTTTGCAGCTGTGGTCTTCTTATTTTTCGTCGCAATTGCCCTTAATGATCGTCTGTCACGATCACTCAGGACACACTTTCGTCCGCGCTGTGATTTAGCAGATGATGTTTCTCCGCTTTTCAAATATGCGGAATAAATCTTCGATACAGTACCTCTTGAAACACTAAACACCTCGGCTACCTTGCTTACGGAAGCACCTACCATACGTGCTCCAACAATTTGCCCACGTTCGAAGTCTGTTAACTCTGACATAATGCAATGACAACCTCACATAACAGTACTCCGACAACAACTGAACTGTTTAGCACATTTACGAAGTTGTGTAGGTGGCGTCAGTAGTCAAAAACGCCAGTGCCACCTACATATTTCATTAAAATCAATCTTTCTTTTCAAACATGCATTTCACAAGGTGTTTCCATATTTTTGTCCATCCACTGTATTTCAATGTGTCAGCAACAGAGTATGTGATATGTATGTTCAATACAAAATTTTGTATTTATGCTGTCCTAGGTTCTAATACATAAAGTTCGTACTGTATCTGAATGCTGTAATATATCTGTACATGTTTATATCTTTTATTTATGGTACCTAATTAATACTAAGGATTCCGCGTACCTCAATGGCATGCTTCTTGTAAAATTTAACTATCACGATAATATCAATATGAGTGAGAGTATGTATACTTTTATTTGTTTCGGAATATTTAGGTATGTAAGTGTGCATATATCTGTATATGAGTTGGTATTTATATGTATACACATATACTTTGATTGTACTCTTCTTCATGTTCCTTGTATGCACATGTATATCTCTTTTTTTGTATTTTATAAATGTCGTCTGCTCAGCCGGGGCTGCCCAAGGCTGCGGCCTGGTATCTAGTGGTTGACTCCCGCCGAGTTGGTAACCAATTCTGCATGGATATATCTATACCTGTGTCGGAAGCCAACTCAGCGGTTTTCCTCCCCTAACCACTCTACCGTCTGGGCGGTTAATAGTATAGTTATGTAGCATATTGCTCTTTCTTTTTATAATAGATAAATGTTTTACCTGCGCTTATGTTCGTAGTGTTTTCTATACATATAAATGCAAAAAACAATTGATAATTCAAGTAGATCCAAAAACAAATTAATCGGAAAATTTCAAAAATATCATCATTGTAATCTGTAAATAGAACTGTTGTTCTTTTAATGGCGGTAAAGCCTTTTATTCCTGATAATGCATTCAAATTGTTCTTTAATAAATGAAGTGTTCTAAGATTCCTTAACTAAAAATTGTGTTAAGAGTTTTTTCGCGAGTGTGATATGTTTTACATTTCGAATAACTTATTGTATGTAATACCCAATGTAAAATTTATATTTCTGGATTCTAATGTAAATTAATTTTAGCGAAAGTTAAAAAATGGTTTTCAGTTTACATAAAAAGATTAAAACATTGATATTTTTTTTCATGAACTATGGTTAATTTTAAAACTGAAATTAACGTATTAGAAAAGAACACGTCATATAACAAACGTTAAAGAAACTAATAATGAACAATATGACTAAGCATAACATGAGTAAATTTTCCATTTGTATTTCGCAAAAATAATGAATTTTTTCCCATTTAAGCACATGTTTCTCCGTCTCCATTTTCATTCCTGCAACTAAAGAAGATGCTTTTATTTTAACAGCCGAATCTATAACTCTTTTAAATTTACTCATGTTATTTTTTTTTATTATTCAGTATTAGCCTAAAAGTGTAATTTGCCCAGAAAGGCTATTTATTTTGTTTTGGCATTTTGCGTTGGCTCATTATAAATGGCGTTTCACATTTCAAACTGCTGCCACCAAATATTAGAGCCCTGCATTATATTTAAAGGAACTAAATAATGAAGAGTCTGCATAAATTTATGTATGTTTCTCGCATTGTGAAAAAAACAACAGTACCTAGAGCCATCAAATAAATAAACCTAGAGCCATAAATAATTCTAATTTTGAATAACGTACGTTTCCAACCGAATATGGGCATCTGGAAGCCCAAATTGGGAATTTGTTTTATTGTCTACTTCAAATTTTGTAAAGCATTTATGAGTTTTGGGTTAAGAAACTCAACGATTTCAAAGCGAGCAATGGCAACACTGCAGGGAAAAAAAATTATCTCCAGCGCGCGAGCCTGTGTATCGGATATTCTAAAGATATGTTCTTTTTAAATTATTTTTTATATTGCTGTTGAATTGTATTTTATGGTTTAAGTGCGAAGAACATATTATTTAATAAATAAAGGTAATACACAAAAAAATTGAAAAACGCCGCTATGGACAAAATATAAAATCTTAAACCTTTCATATTTTTTTTAGTTTTTAAAAAAGATGGTTATAGATTGAGAAAATTCCATTGATATCAGGCTCCTCTGCATTTAAAATAGAAATGACTAATTTGTTACTATATTTTCTTTTTAAGTAAAATTTAAAATATATAAATTTGCCACAGAAAAAAATCTATTAAGCTAGTATTTGCAGTTTGCAGCGAAATACATGTATTATCTTTATTCTGCATTCTTAATTAAATCTCGTAGTTTTGTGAAAGCAAACGTTTGTTGCATTTTATGAAACTCAGAGCTTTGAACTTCCTTAATAAATTCTTGAACTCAGATGAATATGGTAGTCTTGAATGTAGTCTAAAACAGTACTCTAAAATCTCAGTCTAATAATGAAATGTCTATTTACAAACAACTTATCCTTTTTTTACAGATTCAAATACCCATTACCATGAATTTGCTGCTAATTTCCCTCTTCATTCTCCTTGGAGCTGGAATTTTTGCTGTTCTCGAAGATTGGGATTTACTTAGTTCTGGATATTTCACATTTATTACGTTAACGACCATCGGATTCGGTGACTATTACCCTGGAAAAGCATTTCAAGGTTACAAAGGAAGCATATGTGAGTAAAAAATGAGTTTTCTTGTACTAGCTTTAGGTCACTCATTTTTACTTCCTTGTATGTATGTATTTCGCATAGCTCAAGAACGAGTAGCCGTAGAACGTTGAAATTTTGTATATGGGACTGCTATAGCATGTAGTTGTGCACCTCCCGTTTTCTTGCAATCGACTGCACCAATCATATATAATATATATATGTTCTCGGCAAAGTGTAAAATCCCACATATTAAAAAATATCTAGGTATTTTATAGAATGCCGAAAGCTGACCGGCAATGCCTGAAATGATTAAACATTTCACACATTACCTAGGCATTCTATAGAATGCCAAATGACAGACCGGCAAAAGAGTAAAATGCATGTCCGAATCGTTTCGAAGAACAGAAATTATTTACCAGAAGTTAATAGGTGATGTGAAAAAGGCCAAAACGACTGCTAAGAAAGAATCATGGGGACTATTGATTGCTGAATCGCTATGTTGTGATGTTTTTTAAAAACAAAAGTAAACGCATTGTGAAATCTATGACCATTTTTTCCTGAATTGAATTCCCGTTGTCAGGTAGATCTTATTGATTTTCAATCTCAGCCAGAAAGAAAATAAACAAAGTTATTGTCCTGTACCAAGATCATCTCACTACTTTTTTACGTATTTTGAATAATAATAAAATTTTAAAAGCAGTCTTTCATTATTTTTTCAAAATAATATTTGTCCTTTTTGAACACGACCTTTTTTTCATTCTTTGCCTAAAGAGCATTTTTCATTCTACAGAACGACTAGTGTTATATATAATGCCTAGCTAATGTATATAATAATTCTCATATTTCGTACTTCGCTTAAAAATATTAGGCATTCTATAATATGCCTAGGTATTCTATAGAATGCCGGAGTTTCATGCATTGCCGGTAATATATATGTATATATATATTCCCACGCTGTTGCCTAGCTCGGTGAGCTTAATATTTTTATTCTTATATGTTAGTAAACTGTGCATTTTTTACTTTAAATGTGATTTAATTATGTGAATTTTATGTTCCGATTAAGGTTGTTATGCCTTTAGTTCATCTGCATGCAAGAGTTGTAGAATTATCAACAATTTAAAGTTTAAGTGGCGAATTAAGCCTAATGAATCGTCATTTGTTTACATTTGAAACTCAGTAGAATAATGAATTAAGTCAGTTTCTACACCTTCAATATCTTTTGCCGAGGGGGACCAAAAGTAAATTTTCATTTGTGTGCACCGAAAAATATGTCTTCTTGCCCGCTGGCCGAATTGCTTGTTTTTGCATAAAAAATGTAATTTTAAATTTTAACTGTATTTGGTATTTTATATTTTTCTTTACTTTACAATTTTTAATGAAAATGTTTTGAGTTTTTAATGCATATTTGCTTTGCCACGAAGTGAGAACTGAATTATTTGAATGAGAAATATATCTTTAGTGAAATTCCAGGAAATAAGTTTAAATGAAATGCAGCAAAAAATGTGTATAATTTAATGCGCTATACCAAGGAAGTCATGTAATATCCGAATCATATTTTTAACTATCACTTAAACATTTTCTAGTATATTAATCTAATATTAGCAATAGATTTTTGAATTATTTCTTATACTGAAAGAGAAAATCTTCATATCTGTGATATTTTTATCACTGAAATTAGCTTTAGATTATATTCCGTGCTCTTATTAATTATGCGCATCTTTCTCATTAATTATTCTAAAAAGAGCTGGAAGCAAATTAGCTTTAAGCAAAATATTCCAAAGAATATTTTACTTAATTTTGACTAAGTGAATGTAACCGTAACAGTTTTTAACTTCTATCCTATACTTCTTTCTATAATTAAAGAGAAAGACTAAATTTGTTATTTTAATTACTAGAATTAGAGATTATCACTGCTCATGCTTTTACTTATATTTAATTAAGCATAAAACTTTAGTTAATCTTTTCGCGCCAAAATTTAAATAAAGTTTCCTCGCAAATAAAACCAGAAAGAAGCTTTTAAAATCTCAGTTATTTTAAGGAAAAATAACTGAGATAATGTTGTTACAGCAAGGACTCGGAAATCACCATTTAAATTAAATTTTATGAAGAAAAGAAAACAAATCCTATAGTTTAAACGAAGTTAATTTCGCAAATTATGTCAAGCCTGTCATCGCCGTAGAATACATCATGTCCAGATCTGTCAAGATTACCATTAATGTGTGTAATGGGTATGGAAGTTCTGCAAAAATATTCAGGATGTAAGTAAAAATATGCGTATTCGTATTCCTGCATAATTTAAACAAAATAGACCCTCATTTACATTTCTGTTAGATTACGGAATTAATTTAGTGAAATGCGCTAAGATAAGCTTATTTGGTATTTTCTTAATTTAATCTTGAATGTCTGTCAGAGAAACTCTTCACTTCGGAATGGGCGGTGGTGTCTGAATTATTTATTATAAGCAGAAAGGCTTTTAAAATTAATTTTCCTCCAGAAAATATAAAAGTTTTTTTTTTTTTTTTTTTTTTTTTTTTTTTTTTTTTTTATTATTATTATTATTATTTCAAACCTCTTTTCGCAGGGAAAGTTAAAATGCTTTTAAATTAATTCTTTGCATCTCTCTGTATATATATATATGTGTGTGTGTGTGTGTGTGTGTGTGTGATGTACCAGCTTTTGTCGTAGCTTAAATTATCAAACGATAAGTTTAAAAAACAGGATCCATTTATTATTGGTCAGGAGAAATAGCAGTTACAAAATCAGATATCCGGAGTAAATAAAAAAGAACTACTAATAATATTTTGTATGAAGGTTTACTGCATCGTGACATTTAAGGAAAAGCCCCGATATTCTTTTGCGAGTCGTTTTATAGCCTCTGGAAAGGCGGAGTTTCCAAGAAATGACGTCAGCCTCGTCAGCCAATCCAATTCGCTTTAAATATTTCCAGAACATTCTAAAACTGTACGTGTAGAAAAGGCGGTAAAAACAACTTGACTACGGGGCTGTGGATTTAATTCCTTCAAAAAAGAGAACGTCGCCATTAAAAAATAAAAAGAACATACAGTTAGAATTTTAAGTGTATTCTTGACTATGGAATTTTATTATTACAAATATATATATATACATATATATAATATCTACCCTACATGCTTAAAACTAAATAATACAAATACGGTGCAACATAATGTAGTCTACCTTGATTTACATATTATTGATTACAATTTATTAAAAGTTTACGACAAAAGAAGAGAATTCAATTTTTCAACACTAAAATTAACCAACTGGAATTCAAATATATCCAAAAGAGTCATCCTCAACACAATCTATTCACAGCTACTTAGAATTAAAATAATCTGCAATACAGCAAAACATCTTCAAGAAGAAATACTATACTTCGTGACAATCTTGAAAGATAACCTCATTCCTCAAAAAGTAATTAAAAATACCTTTAAAAAAGCTGGCATTAGCCTTACTAATTTTTAGATTTTTTGAATTAGATAATGATATTTTATACTTAAAGCCCAGTGGGACGGTATAAAGTGGATGGCTGATTCTGAGAATCTAATGTATAAATGTACATATAATTCTTGTCACTAGGTGATCTTTCCTCCAAAAATTTGGCACAATACTTTTAATACTATTGTTTAAATAGTTTTAAGTTACTTTGATGGCCATTTCTACTACTATTATTAACAAACGGGCCTTTTCGTTTCGTGAAGCTTGATCGCCCTCTAGCTTGAAGAATTACGACTTTCATTAACAAATTACTATTTTTTCCATTTTTCTCTCACTTTTGTGGCCATGTTAAGTAATTTTTAGCTGAATTAGATATTTTCACTTTTGCACCAGTCCTTCTTCTTAAAATTACTTGACAGACGCCATTTTGAACTTTTTCCACGTCTTTTGCCTCCTTTGGCTTTAGGCGGGTTCCCGCCAGCGGACAGTCTCTTGACATTGGCTATTGCTCAGTGACTCTCCTTTCCTACGTCTCCTTTCTCCTTTCTACTCCTTTCCTACGTCACACGACAAGTTGTGTTTTTTCTTTCTCCTTTCCTACGTCACACGACAAGTTGGAGAGCGATGAAAAGCGCAGAAGGGAAATACAACCCCTTTTTTGTTTTCCTACTTGCCAGAGAAGACAGCATTGCTACAAGTCTGATTTTTAACATTTTTTTTTTTTTTTTAATTTTCTTGGTCTTAGCAAAACCCACGTTGTTGGTTGTTTTATTGTTTCCTTGTTCCTTTAAATTTAATTTCAGATTCATTTATAAAATTTTAATTCTTTAAGCTTGCAGGTTCAGCCCGTACGTTATTGTATATTTTGAGTAATAGTATACAGCTATTTATTTTTATTTTTATTATTGCTGTACATCGGAATTGCATTTACAGTTTTAATTCTTTAAGCTTTCAGGTCCAGCCCGTACGTTATTGTATATTTTGACTAATAGCATACCGCTATTTATTTTTATTTTTATTATTGCTGTACATCGGAATTGCATTTACATTTTTTACACCTTAATGTGTCAATTTATGCGGACGCGTCGGGAAAATTGGAACAGAGAATTGAAACTAAAAAAAAATTTTTGGACAGTTTATTTAATTAATTAAAAAATTTTGTAACACAAAGTTTCAATTGTCTGTTTCGGCGAAACGCGTAATGGAGTTAGCTTGGTTCGATGTTCACTCAGAAATTTCCCTTGAAAAGCCAGAGTGGACCTCGAATTGGGCTAATTTTTTCCGCTTTTTAATTTTCAATATTTTTTGCCTTTAACTTGTTCCATCGATTGGTTTTCTACTATGTTTTATTTTTTTGCCTTTAACTTGTTCCATCGATTAGTATTTTACTGTGTTTTATAATTTACATTTTATTTCGCATGTAGCCTTATATATTACTTCATTCAATTTGATTAGTTTTTTAATACTGTGTTAAAATTTCCGAAAATATTTAATATATAGTTTTTTTATTCGAACTTGTAAATAACTGCTGAATATGCATATGTTGGATTTTTCTTGGAGCCACAGCTTTTGGTAACTTTTTGGCGAGCTAACTACAATTTCTCTTCACATTTCCTTAATTTTTGCGGCACACTGCGCAAAATATTTTGACCAAAATTGGTCTTTTTTGTATTGTTCTTACAACTTTGCTTATATATATATATATATATATATAAGAAGAATGTCTGTTTGTGTGTTTGTTTGTTCGCGATACACTCAGTCACTACTGTAGCTATCTTCACCAAATTTTCTACAATTATTTTTTGGGTCTTGGGAAAGGTCGACATCCACTTTTTTCAAAAACAAAATTCAATATGCATATATTTTACTCTAATTTAACAAACTTCTGATTAAAAACTCAGCGATCTGTGAGATTTGCATTGCCACTCTGAAAAAGCGTTAAGCGTTTTTCAAATTTAATCAGAATACTCGGCGATATAAAAAAATTGTGTTTCCTCTGAGGGAAACGCACTTATATTAATTTGTCTCGAATTTAATAAAAAAACCTCGGCAATTTAAAAGAAATGTGTATCTCTGTCCAAATTAACATATATCCAAGTGTGCTATCGTTCAGCAAAGTGTAAAATATTTCATTTTTCACGCAGTAATACACACGCATCAACATACGCGTTATTGCATCACACGCATTTTCTTTGCTTTTGAAAGTGAATTTGTAATAGTCGCTGCATAGCGTTACTTTTGCTGTAAAATCAATTATGCCACCTAGAGCGAAAATCGGTTGTTCGATTTGCTTCTTAAGCACGATAGAGAAAAGGCATCATGAGCTTCAGAAGCAAACTGGCAAAGGGAAGCAAAACTGGAAAACGTTCGAGTACATACTGCTCAAGCTAGTTCGTATGAAACAAAAGGGCAACGGGAAGCAAGATTGGAAAATATTCGAGTACGCATTGCTTGATCTAGAAGAACATTGCACACTGATTTAAATCTTGGTGCATTCCATTATGATGCTATGATTACAGGCTTCATCCAAGTATGGTCATTGGAAAGATAGATAAATTGTTATGTATTGCAGAGCCCTCAAATTTAAGAATGAAGCACCAGGGATTTTGCTGTATGGGTAGAAAGTGAAATTGTCCGCACCAGATGGAAAAAAAAAAAATATTCTGTATCCAAAAGTATTTCAATAAACAGAACTAAAACACAAGCATTTTTTTCCCTTTAAGTAGCACTACAACCCATGCTGAGTAACAGCTAGTTTGAAATAAATGTTCCCATAAATTTTAAATACTTATGCTAATAGCCATTCGATATTTTTAACTACGCCTCTCTGTTCTTATTACTGAAATTCGAATAAGTTGGCTACTTAGTAGTTTGGCCCTCAGGCTAAAAATGTCTCACCTTTTAATGTGGAGAAATAATACAAGACAGTAATATACTACAAGCAGCTAAAAATGCTTTTTTAAATTCCTCGGTAAAAGTCTGTTCATAGTGCTTACTGTTTTCATTTGGTGAATTTGTGTCTTGGAAAAAAAAAAAGAAAGTATTGTTACGAAATGTACAGGCGCGGTAAGATGGCTTTCCTGCAAAGCAGTTTTAGGGTTGCCATAAAATGGCAAGAAAAGGCAGGGTTGCCACATTTGGCGAGAAATCGCCCATTTGGCGACATTTGGCGACGAAATCAGCGATATGCCATGATCGGATGGAGAACCTTCTGGAACGAATTCTTACCGGTTTAGCCCAGAATGTTCTCGAACACAAGCCGAAAACTATATAAACCCTGCTGGTCCGCAGTCAGTTAGTATGTGTGCCTCGTCTAGCGAGCTAGTAGTCAGTCATTGAGCGAGTGTCTCGAAGTCTAGCGCCGAGTTGGTCGTCGAGTGCATCGAGAGAGTCTTTTAGTGCATCGCGAATTAGTGCATCGTCGAGTTTTGTCTTAGACTGTGCTGAGTCGAGAGCTATACTCTTGTGTATCGTCGAGTGCATCGCGTGGAGAGTCTCGAGAGTACGTGGAGTTCCGAGAACGCGCAAACAGAGTCGGAAGCTGTAGTTTGGTGCTTTGCAGTGAAGCTATCTCCACCGTTATTGTCTGACAGTGTGAAGGCTGTGTCGCTGATTGTTCCAGCGTGTTTAGAGTAGATTTTCGAAGACTGTAAAAAGTGTTATTGGAGCTGTCCTGATTAATATTGGCTAAATAAAGTGTGCTTCGATACTTCATCACGTGTCGTCGTTATTCACTCCAAATCTACGAACCCCGTACGTAAAAACTGGTGTCAGAAAAGGAAAACGCTACAGTATTATAATTTGTAAGAAAAATATTTTGTAAATTTCGAAGGTAAACAATTCAGAGAAAAAACATTCACAGCTATGACTTAAATAATTATTTTTTCCTTTCCATAAAATAAGTAAATTAATTTCCATTTGGCATTAATTTACATTGAAATAATATTATAACACATTTTTTTTTTCTTGCTATTTTCTTGGTAATTTCGATCAGCTCATTTTCTAGGATCTAGTTTTCTATGCTTTCATAAAATGTACCTACACCTACCTACGTGTTCGCAAAGTCTTGATGTTGACTATAACCAAGGAAAAGGTGTGAAAGGCCCTTTATTTCAACGCAATATAGTTTACAGATGGTATGGACTTACATGCTTACGGACACCGACCACTTGCGGTGAGAACTTAAAAGATACATAATACTAAATGTAAAGTTAGGAGTAGTAAGGGGCTACATAATTCAGTTTAATCTAACAGGTGGACTCAGAATCTACACCGCCAGGATAATAATTTGGTAGCAAGAATGCGAAGCCGATATTTAAGGTTAACAGCTGGAAGAAATAGCAGCGTGGGCTCACAATAGCGAAACCACGCTCTGACTAAACCTTTCGCTACATCAATTTAAATACCCTCGTTCAACCTAGCTAACTTACATCTTAACGAAAAAATGCGAAGGGAATAAGAGAATGTAGAAAAGGCTAACAAATTAAAATAACGATTAAGTAAAAATATTATCTTCGAAGAAGAAGAAGATACCTTCGGAGAATGGTCGACCTTTGGAGAAGGTCCCTTCTTCCTCTACCCTAAACCTCTCGACTGGACCTTCGGCTCGTCGCATATTTAGAGTTCCCCCATGCCGCATAGACACTGTACATTTACAAACATCCATGCCTTCTCCGGGATTCGAACCCAACCCTTCGGTACAACAGTCAGCCTCGGTTGGGCGACAAAAACAGCGTTGTTGCATTAGTGTCACAGAGTCTCATGAACTGCCTTATTTCCAGGATAAAGTCGCGTTGTGAATGCTGTTTGACTTGAAACCATATCCCGCATTAGCCTTTTCTTTTATTCCACTTTGCAAACTTTGCCTTAGACCTTCCTGTGGCAATGAGCCTTAAGCACGATCAAGTAAGTGTACCATGACTTTTTGTACGGTATACTTGTTCGTATCATATGAATCTATGTACTTATGTTAACACCAAATTTCAATAAAATTTGCCCATCAGTTCTGGAGATTTAAAAGACCAAATATGAAAATTTTCTGAATTTTGAACTTTAGCGTATAACAAAGACATAAGTTTTAGTTTTTTCATTCCACATAATATATTCTAAATATGGCTGTTTTTAATTTTTGTAAAATAATAGTAATAGTAGGATATTTACTTTTCATGTGTTACCTGTGCGTATTTTGTATTTTTTTGTTGTATTTGCTGTTTCCTGATATTCTTTTGTTAATAAAACCCACAAAAACGGTATTTTCTCTATTACATGCTTTCTAATCATATTCATAATTAGTCAATTCTATCTTATGCTGTGTAAACGCGTGATTATTTCTTTGGTGGATGAAGCGTTTACTTTCAGTATAATGCAGATAGCCTTATAACGCTAGAATTCCCGTTCTGTTTCTTGCTCTATAACGAAGAAACTTTTTTTATGTACGTGTTCCATCATACGTTTTTTCATTCAACGAGCATGACAGCCATTCATTCAACCATTCTTTCAGCAAGATGACAGCATAAAATTTAAAAAGGGATACTTAACTTAAAGTGTGTCATTTCAAAAGCAAAAAGACAAATCCTGATGAAGAACGTGGAAAAGACAAATAAATAAAAATTCTGAGAAGATATTTGAGAAGCTTCTTCACAGAAATTTTTTCTTTTCCACGAAAAGAAAGACAAATTCCTTTCAAAAAGCAGCTTGAAAGATGAAATAAAGCAAGAAAAAGCAAAAAGATGGAAATCATAATATGCAGGAAAAGAAAATGCTTAAAGTTCCTGTGGTAAAGTGATTGTTCAAGGGTTAAGTATTTCAAACAAATATTTGTAATTAAATTTTTAAAAAAGCGTTTGACCCTTTTTTTAAGAAATGTGGAATGAGCACGACATTTAAGTAAGCAATTTAACTTTTAAGTACTTTGCACGTGCGTTATTTGCTTTCGGTGAGTTATTAGCATACAAGGGAAATAATACTGCCCAACTTATTGCTATGAATTCTGAAGGACTGCCTGTGCATTCATGACTCAAATTAAGAAATAATGTAGTTTCTGCAGACTGTAAAAATTTCATCTATGGAACGTCATTTGGTAGAAACACCCCTCTTTTCAAACTTTTTTTGGAAAAGGTGTTTGAAAGTTGCAGTAATTGAATTTGGCTCTCAGTGGATGTAGTCAGATCTCTGCCAAAGAGCTGTGGGAAATGTCCTCATTTGAGCAACATATTCGTGTTGTGTTGCAAACGGACTTAAAACATCTTTAGACGATTTCGTGTGAAAACTTGATCTAGAAAATAAGCTTGGGTTTCTTAATCAGCTTAGGTTACAGATCATTGCCTTGCCACAGTCACTTTACCTGTCAATTTCCACACCCCTCTGATCTCGCTTTTCTTTCTTGGCAACATGGTTTTATAGGTTGAACTTTTACCGACAATGAAACAACGTCCAATCTGTAATAGATATGTTACGGTGAAACACCGAAATCTGGAGAATGTCGACTTTCACCGGTGAATGTCAACATTCACATAGTCGCTTGGTGTATGTTCGAAGTATTTTCCAAATACTCTTATTTCTGACTTACACCGGTCAATGTCGACATTCACCATGTACTAATGGTGAATGTTGAACATAAAAGAATATTATATTTTCTTCTCCGTAATTCAGTCGCGAAAAAACGCACTTCAAACCTAAAATAAGAACATAAGAACATAAAACACACAGTACGTTCAAAATGAGAAAGGAAAATAATAGAAGTTAAAAACTTACTTAATTATACAGTACGTTCTAAATGAGAAAATAAAATAATAGTCATAAAAGTCTTACTAAATTATGTGATTCAAATCTTATTTATTGCAACAACTTAAACTATTATGGCACTTTATGCCCTCTCTTTTCGACCTACACCAGAGCATATCTGTGATTGTCGACATACACCGGTGAGGGTCCGAATGTACAAGAATGTAATACAATATTCGATCTTTCACCGACGTATTTGGTGAATGTTGACATTCTCCGGTGAAAGTCGACATTCTCCAATTTCGGTCTTTCACGGTAACAGATACATTCCACCAGTGCTTCCAGGAATGTCAGTAATACTACAACAGTGCATGTATTCCGAAAAATTTTGTTTTCGGGGAGGACTTTCTAAAGGAAGCTGGCTCGTATACATGTTATATATGACGAAAACCACGAAAACGTCCATGCAGCTAGCCCGTTCGCGGGATTCGAACCTCGGACCGAAATACCAGTGTTCAGCAACTTTACCGCTCGGCCGCTGGGAAAAACTGAAACGAAGGATAATTAAAAAAAAATTATCATGCAGTCAAAATTACACGACGTATAATTAGTTTTCTATGAGGATTCAGGAACTGTATAACGTCAGAGGAACTGAAAAACCTAAGCATGGGTTTCTCATAACATAGATGAAAACATTTTATTTTTTCTCTGAAATTACCTTTTGTTTGCATCCTGTGAAAGCGATTTAGATCCCATAACTCCAACAAATATTTTTTTAGATTCAGTTCTACGTAATTCAAAACATGATTTTCTTTAACACCCCGCCCCCTTTTTCCCCTAAGCTTTTTAATATGCTGAGGAACAATTTACTAATTAGAACTTTCTTTGCAAAGAGTCATTACAGAAGTTTAACCAGCAGTCATCTTGCATACAAGACCTTCTTATATTCTGAATAATATTATACTGCAAGACATTATTTTCTTTCCCTCCCTTATTTCCCTAAGATAAGGATCATCCTTAAGCAAATTTCAATTTAAAATCATAGTGCAAATTATTATAATCTTAATTAAAAGATACATGAAATACATTTAATACCTTGATTGAAATTCTTACGAAAACCGAACCAAAATTGGCCTTCTGCATTTTTTCTATTAAAATGAGTCGTTATTTTAGTTCATTGCGATCTTCTAGCGTGTGACGTCAAAATTTCATTGTTCGCTGTTATTAATACCATTTTTTTATTCTTGTTCAAATTATCTTTAGTTAAATATTATTTTACAATATTACAAGTGGCAAATGCTTGTCTAAAAAAAGTTTAAATTATTATCTTCTTTCACTGCATTATTAATTATCTCTTACTCTTCTACCTGTTCAATCGTTTTCGAAAATCTTCATACTCTATGAACGATACCAGCACGAAAATAATATGCAAAATTTGTTGAAGAGGATGTTGAGAACAACTATTATTAACATTGGAAAATGCAACAAGTGAAACCAAGCAACCATTTTTTGGTGTAGTAAATTACCCCTTTTCTATGATGTGATTCCAAGAAAAGAAGGATAACATTATTATTTTTTAATTTTCAATTGAAAATCCCCAAAATCAAAGCCAAATTTCTCTTCGGATCTTCAAAATATTTCATTGAATTATTTTGGGGTTTTAAACATACGTGTATAACAATCAGAACCACGTAGTCCGAAACGTGAAAACGAGGAACGTATAAGCAGCATATGTATAAATGGACATTATATGATTTAGATTTTTGCACACATAATTAAAGTATATCTTTGTGTATCTACTTTTTAGGTAATATATATTATATTTCCTTCTTATATTTACTTACAAAGTATGTTTCCTAAGATTCATCGAAGGTTATTTTTGAGTTAATGATTAAATATTTGTCAATAGTTTATTCCTAAAACATATGCAATTTATACCTATATTCCCTATAGTTAATTCAGGGCGTAAATACTTTATGTTTCAATAGGTAAACCTTTAACTTCCTGTTTAACAGTATCCTTATAAAGGCGAGTTTATTTTTGCCACTATAAAGAGAAAACGCTTCATAGGATCGGTGCTAAAGTATGAAACGTTATTTCAGAAAATTGGAATTGTTGCCATGCTGAAAGAAAAACTTACCTAAGTTCTTATAATATCATAAATTATATTAACCGTATAATTAGCTGTTGAATTCTGTATCTTTCTTCCCCATAAGATGAAAACTATAATTATTATTACTTATTACTGTTGTATATGGCTGTATTCTTTTCCTTGCAGCTAAAACTCTTACTTTGATGGGTTGTTGTTTCTACATGATGCTGGGTATGGCTTTAGTGAGTATGTGCATCAACTTAATGCAAGAACAATTAACGCAGAAAGTGAAATGGGTAGCAACTGAAATTGGACTCATACGTCAACCGGACATCGAAGATACGGAAGAAGAGAAACCTATCACTAATCTTAGTGAACACGATTCCAGGAAATCTCTGCGTGAATGAAATTTTATGTTTGTGACAAATTAGAGATCACCTGTATATTTTTATGGCTCAAGCATGTAATGTAAACCACTTAATACTGAATATAAAAAATGTTGTTTTCTGCCATTTTGTATTTCACACGAAAAACAATTAGAAAATAAATATTCACATATAGCACAGAATTTTTTTCCAATGAATTCGAATTTTTAATGTTATACGTATGTATTTAATACATTGCAAATATTTCACGTAAATTTCGTATTTTGTAGAATTAAATGTTTTACACTATTTGATTAAGACACTTGGTTACAATACCAATGTTTATAGATTAAAAACTTAGTTTAGACATTTTTGGAACGATTTCGGTAAAGAATTGAGAAAAAAACTAACATTTTGGAATAATAATTTCTGACAACAGCTTATTATTTGAAATGCGAAATATTATAATATTTTTAATTCATTTCCCTTTCAAAATATGAGATGTAATCAAGCTGTAAAGTAAATGATACATTTCTGCGCTTCAGAAGACAAACATTCTATTTTATTATTCCAAAACGTTGTGCAATGCATGGTATTAAAATTTCGAAGTGCAAAAATAAACCATTTTAATTATAGGAAAGGGGAAAACCGTTAGTTATTACTTCTACATAGAAAAGAAGACTCCAAACAAATACCTGAAAATCGTATGTACCATTTCTGATATTCTAAAGTTAAAACATTGGTAACAAGGAAAAATCCACCGACGCAAAAATCAATTGTAAAGTTGTTCATATATTGTAAAGTTGCAAATCAATTGCAAAGTTATACAATGTTTACAACTGTTGCAACGATAAATAAAAATATAACCAAGCTTTACGACTTAAAGCTATAAAACATAGTGTTAGCCAGTTTTTACCGAGACATGTGCCGCGACGCAGGGCAATTGGTAGAACATGTATGAAAACCATTTAGTAAGAGATAAATGGAAATAGATTGTGACATGTAATGAATCCTGGGTTTAACTAATTGACTTAAAAAAGTGTAATTATTTTAGAAAGCGAAGAGAAAAAAGTGTACAAGCCTAGTTCCGTCAATGCAAAGATAGTTTCAGTAAAGAGTATACGATAGTAATAAAATCCATTTCTTTATCTCACTGACTTTCAAAGCGTGAAACTTCATCAAGGCAAAACAGGAAGTCATACTTCGAAATGTACCACTAAATTCCTTTAAAAAATGAAGACTGATACAGTTATTACATATATACCTCCTTTAACGGTTCTCCTGCGAAGTTCCCTAACATTTCACCTATGGACTATTGTATGGTGTTTTGAAAAGAGCTCTTTCTAAGCTCAAGCCCATCACGATTGGTGGACTCTAGAAAGTAATGGAAGAGGAATGGAAATCAACACCCCTGAAAATTATGGAAATAGCTCTTTTATCAAGGAAATCATGATGCAGACGTATTTTCTAGAAAGAGTCTATCAGTTCGAACATTTGTAAAAATACTCAGTATATTTTAAACAGTCATTAAGCATCCTCTAAATTGTTCTAAAAAAAGTGTAAACACCCTCTGTATTTATTTACTAATTTTATTATTTACTTTGGTTACACACTCGTCATTCCGTAAGTACAAACGTACGGTTCACGGATTCACAACTTTAAAACAGATGATGAAATAAAACGGAAGACAGCATGTTAGCTGGACGAAAATAGGCATGAGATAGGAAAAAATGAGTTTTTAATTAAGGAATGCTAAGCTATTTTAACTCTCAATAAGCAGATGGACATCTTTATATTTTTACAGGTAAAGCAAAATCGATTTGAGTGTTATCGAGTAACAGACTTTGCTTTGTTGTCTTCCATTTAAGATATGCACGTGTCATCTGCATTATATGAAAAATCGGTACTTAACGTATTTTCCCGTCGACCCTAAAAGTTGGCGGAGATGCTGTCAAACTTACGCATGTCATTTTGACGGAACTCTAGAGGAACATATCGCTTATATTTAATCACATAATCAACTGAGTTACGATAAACAATAGAGTTATTTTTAGTCCGGTAATAAACTTTTAGTCAGCAACTGAGTTGAAATAAGTAACAGATTTATTTTTAGTCAGGTAAGCTGAGTTATGGTAAACAACAGAGTTAATTTTAACAAGAGAGTTATTTTTAGTGAAGAAAACAATTGATTTGTGATAAACAACAGAATTATTTTTTTCCGTTAATCAACTTTTAGTCAGATAATCAACTGAGTCACAATAAGCAACAGATTTATTTTTAGTCAGGCGAGGTGAATTACCATAAACAAAAGAGTTACGTTTAGTGAAATAAGCAATTATTAAGTTATGATAAACAACAGAGTTATTTTTAGTGCGATAATCAACTTTTAGTCAGGTAATCAACTGAGTTACGGTTATTTTTAGTTAGATAATCAAATGAGGTACAGTAAACAACAGATTTATTTTTAGCCACATAAGCTGAGTTATGATAAAAGAGAGAGTTATTTTTACTCTCTCTAGTTAGCGAGATAAGTAACTGAGTTGTGATTAGCTACAGAGTTATTTTAGTCAGATAATCAGTTTTTAGATTGATAATCAACAGAGTTATTTTTAATCTGATAATCAACATGTTATGAAAACAGCATGCAAAGAACTTAAATATGAGAGCCCAAATTAACGTCAATCATTCCAGGAGAAGTTTGGAAAGAAAACGTTTCTGTTTATTTTATTATAATTTTTTTTTTCAATGGCAAATTGTGAACAATTGCAAATGAACCCAGTCCATTAATCTATACAAGGCCGGATGTGGTGCTCTCTTTATTATGGAGGCACCTAATAGGTGGACTACCATCGCCTTTCCTATGAAGGAACGGACAGTTACAACCATGCCTTCTCCGAGATTCAAACCCAGGCCCTTCGGCATCGCAGTCAGCTTCCCTGACCACTATACCGACTGGGCGGCACGTTCCTGTTTTTTAGTTAGAAAATTAATAGATTAATCTGTTTATCGGGGATTAATCCAGGCTGTATGAAGTCAGAGATATTATGATTATGTTGTCCAGTAACGCTTCTCCGTTATTGGCTCTAAATCATACTCTTTGGCGAGAGTTTTTGATTTTCGGAAATGGTCGACGGGAAAGTAGGAAATTATCGAAAAAAACAGGGATAAATTTTAAAGTGGCGCATTTCATGATATTGTAAGTATTTAATTATTTTGGAATATAAAGGGGAAATAAACAATTTAAAGTATTTTAGAAGCTTTTACAAATTAAAATTAAAATTTTATCTTGTTTATATATTTGAACCAGATCAAATGCTGTTTTCAATAGAAATTTCTATTTCTCTTTCTACTTTGCATAACTTAAACAACGCGATTAAATCTCTGTTTGAACAGTGTATATATATGTCTGTTTAGACTGTTTAAATTTAATATTATTTGTAAAAGTAACGAAGATAGCAAAATCACCATATATATACATTTGTGCTTTCATAAAACACTGATATTGAAATTAAATTCCGCGAGACCTCTGGCCTTCTTTGAGGTAAATATTGCCGAAAAATGTAGGTTCGATGTTTTGGCGTGGTCTGATGATGTTTAAAAAAAAGAAGGAAAAAAAAAAAAAAAGATTTCAAGGCGTATAAATACAAATGCTTTTTAGAATCGTTAATTCTTACTCCAGTCTTATTATTCTTTCTCATTTCAGTGTTGTTTCTTGTTTCAGTCTTGGTATGGTTTACTAATTAAATAATATTATTTAAAGGAATCTGATGAAGAAAGATTAAAATTAAAATAACAGTATACAAGATACAATGTAATAAAAACTCAATCGGGACTAGGTAATGGGCTTAGAATTGTTTAGGCGTTTTCCATTTTCAGAAATAATTCGGCAAAGTCATGTCTATGGCAGCACTGAGTCTTTTCTTCTTTCCTTTCTCAGTTAAAGAAAATTAATGTAATAAAAATAAACAGTTCCATGTATTTTAGAAATAAATACCAGTCCATGACATTAAGCATTTTGCCTCTCAGATAACGATGGCATGATGATTTTCCTTTTTCAGGTAGAAATAAATTTTCGGCTTCCAATAATATTTAAAGACGTATTATTTTATTAAGTATTTTTTAATATTGCGATTTAAAGTAGTTTAATGCGAGCCCATTATTAGTGATAGTTCCTCTCATAACTATTTCTTATGCGAGAACTTTTAAATAGTTAACCTTGAACTCCCCCTCCCCCCAATGAAGAAATATAAAACTCTGCAAAAGAGTTCTGTTAAAGCATAAATTTTAGTTTTTGAATTTTTTCATCCTTTCTTAGTAATTTTTTTTCAATAAAATATTATGTTTATAGTACAACCTGTCTACATTATTTTACGCGTTTTCATTTAGAGTAAAACGTATAGTGATGTTGCGCTTAAAATAGTATGATAAATAAATAGTTATCGTGTTAAAATCTGTGATTCTATTCGTAAAATACAGTAAGACCCCGCTTAACGCGGGGGATACGTTCCGTCAAAGTAGAGCGTAATGCGAAACAGCGCTAAACGAGGCTATCTTTACACGTAAATATTGGGGTTAGGGGAAGATGGCTAGGAAATTGGTTAGGTATTAAATTTAAAAAGTATGTTTTTTTAATAAAAATAAAACCAAACATTTATTTCTTAAAGCCCAAATTAATACCACATTATTATTTCTTGCAAAAATAAAAACAAAATATAAATAACAAAACGAATATTCTTAAAAAAAAAAACAAATAAAATTCTCAGTCAGTCATATTTAGTTAGCCTTCCGCGTTTTCAGTGTTCTGCCTTTTTGTGACAAAAGCATCTAATGTTGTTTGCCTTTTTCTTTTGCGTTGTTCTCTTAAAAGTTCTTCATAAACGGATAGAGCATCTCTAACACCACGCCTTACTTTTGAGCTCCTGTCAAAATTCGGATCATTTTCAATGAATTGATCCATTATTTCAGTTATGGTAGACAAACTCCTTTTTACAAACGCCATCGAAAGTTCTTTTTGCTCTTCTTCTGAATCACTGCTGTCAACATTTTTGTTTTCTTCTTGTTCAGTTAATTCCTTGAGCTCATCATTAGAAAGACTAGCCGCTGCTTTTTGAATTATTTCTTCGACATCTTCCACATTTACCCCTTCAAAATATGTCTGTACAATACCGCACCAAACAAGAAATACAAGTACACTCCTTCGGATATGTATTTGAAACCTATCGCTGCATAATATTTCGGGGAATCCTCGTATGCTGCGAGCGATTTCGTGAAATCCCCGGGTTGAAACAAAAGAGCGCTAAACCGAAACAGCGCTAAACGAAACAGCGTTAAGCGGGGTCTTACTGTATCTTGTAAATTTAAAATCTGCGCGTTTTCATGCATCTTTGATGAGACAGAAGAAACATAATGATTTGTTTTTTGTTTGCACTTTTTATAATTTGCTTTCATATTTTTTAATTATTTCCGTAATAAAATTTCCGGCATTCTATTTTTTTTTTTTTTTTTTTTAATTATTTTAAGGGGTATCAGAAACCCCTATACCGACAATGTTAAATTGGCCATTTTCGATGTACCTTTTCTCGCTGTAGATAAAATTTTTTCTGTAATTAAAGTATACCTATCTGATTATACTGAAAGGAGCTTTTGAAACATTTTGAATTTTAGAGTAAATTACAGAACATTTTGTTAGGCATAGTAAAATTTAGCACTTTTCTCACAGAAAAAAATTTAATTTTTTTTTCTAAGTTTATTACAAAAAGCTCATTACAGTAAATATTAGGGAACCTAATAAATAAGCCATAAAAAGTTTAGATACCTGTGAGCAGTAGTTCCTGAGAAAAGGTACATCGAGTATAAAAAAATCACGTTTGGAGAAAAACGCGTTTTTATGTAAAAATCCTCATTGATCAAAGCAGTAGATGACAAATTAAAACTAGATTTTTTTTATAGTTCGAATTTTCATAGAAATTAAAGAATGGTATTTTTAGAAAGATAAAAGTGCAGAGAATTTGGAAATGCAAAAATCCGAAATCACAATTTTTTGAAGATTTTGGATTTCCAACACCCCTTAAATACAGATGATTTCTTTAAAAAAATCCATCTTATTGCACCGAATTATTCGAGAATTTTAGAAGAGGTAATTAACGATTTTTTAATTTTATAAAGTATCATTTAAGTTTCTAACCAATTATTGCATATTAATTTTCTTTCCTATCAGCCTCGTTTCCATTTCTCTTCCGGAATATAAATTCCTAGCTCGCACGACATTCAAATTCGGTAGAATGAAGGAAGTATTTGAAGGAAGGTTTTGGAGGGTAAAATCAGAGCGTGTTCTACCTGCTTGAAGACCACGTTGCTAACTTTGATTCTCGAGAGATCAGTATTCTTCAATGTTATTCTTGCCATCAAGCATGTTTACACCAACTTCGGTTAGAGCCAGCTTGCTAGCTAGTTATACGGCAAAGCCGCTATGCTGTACTTAACTTTTATTAGTTTTAGTTCATCCATTATCTTTGATTTAAAGCCAAAGATATTGGCTTCTGTAAGCAAGAGATGGTGTGGTCTTTTAAACTTCATTTGGATTAATAAAGGGCCCCTTTACACCCTTTCCCTGTCTCTGTGGTACTTACAGGACATAGGAAAAATTCACTAGTTGTCTTTGACAGTTCTGGTTTAATTGTAAGCTACCTAAGTAAGCTACCTATAATATAATAATATATTTATAATTTCACTAATTCTTTTTTTTTTCGTAAAATACCTTTATTTTAAAGAAATACAGGCAGTTAAGCTCGAAAATACTTAATAATAATTTAAATTAAAAATTAAAGTTTTTTTTTCAAAGTAATTAAATTTTGTTTATTACTCTCAAAATTACTTAAAAGCTGTTAGATAAATTTCCATGCTTTGAAGAGGAAAAAAAATCAATCTTCGAGATCCTAACATGGCCGCTCTAATTGCTTGGTGTTTCAAATAACTCTGGTGCTACTCGTCTTCATAATAATAAATGAAAAAGAAGAAAAACTAAAAACGAAGAAGCGAGCTTTGTGGATAATTTTCTGCTATTGATTTTCTTTTTGTTATTTCTTTCCAGACTTGTAACTTTCTTTTCTGATGCACGTTCCGGATTTTTTACTTTTCGAAGTATCTATTCTCATTTAAGTTCCTATAAAAATAAGAAAAACGAGAATTAACATCACAAGGTTTGCTTTAAAATCAATCGTTCAAACTTCCATCATTGCTAATGATATAAACTGAAATTTGATGTTTTTCTTTTTAGTTACGTAATATAAATTTCAAAATTTTTTTAATACTGAAAATATAATGTTTGCATGTAAAAATTCTAAAAAGCAGATGGTTTAAAAAATGTATGATTCGTTTTTTATGGAAGAATATGTAAGGTTAAAAACAGGTAAATAAAAATTCTAATTTTAATTTGTAGTAGTCTTTAGACTTTCCATTTTAATTTGGCTCTTCATCCTAAAACTAGCAGCTACGCTGCTTATAATGAACATTTCTAAACTATGTCATCTGCTATTTAATTGCAGTAATGGGAATTTTGCATAAGCTACTGACGCAGACTCATATACCTAAATCTTCAGCCAATAATAATTTTAGAGCATTATTAATTAGCCAATCAAACTGCATCGAAATCTAAACTAACTCATTTTGAACTAAGAATTCATCTCGAAGACATTTTACCTGCTTTCTACTTCGATTACTAGCTAGACGTGCAAATTCTTGCTTTTTCAAACGTATTTCAAAATTATAATTGTTACAGAATAGTTCTTCAACAAGAAGTGCTTACTGCTCTCACTATGATGCGCAATTCATTTTGAGAACGTACTTCTCAAGAAGAAAGAAAAATGTGCTTCTAAAAAGAAGAAAGAAAAGTATCTTCTCAAGAAGAAAGAAAAATGTACTTCTGAAAAGAAGAAAGAAAAGTGTCTTCTCAAAAAGAAAGAAAAATGTCCTTCTCAAGAAGGAAAAAAATCATGCTTCAAAAAGTACCACTATATATCCTTTAAAAATTGAAGACTGATATAGGTACTGCATATATGCTTTTTCAACGTATTCCTGCAAAGTTCCATGACGTTTCATCGATGGACTATGTGCCACTGCTCTTTTGTAAGAACTCTTCCTAATTTCTCAAGAAAGAAAAATATGTTCGTAAGATGTACAGATGTACTCACCTTCAACAAAAGGTGTTTACTGCTCCCACTATGATGTACATTCATTTTAAGAACGTACTTCTCAAAAAGAAAGAAAAATATGTTTCACCAAGAAGAACGAAAACTCTGTTTCTCAAGAAGAAAGAAAATTGTGTTCTCAAGAAGGAAAAAAGGGGGATTCTCAAGAAGAAAAAATAAATGTGCTTCCGAAGAAAAAGGAAAAATGCGCTTTTCAAGAAGGAAGAAAAGTCTTCTCTCAAATAAAAATGTGCTTCTTAAAAAAGAAAAATACGCTTCTCAAGAAAAGTCTCTTTCTCAAGAAGAAAGAAAAATGTATTCTCAAGGAGAGAAAAAAATGGATTCTCAGGAAGAAAAAAATGCTCTTCTCAAGAAAAAAGAAAAATATGCTTCTAAAGAAGAAAGAAAAATGTCTTCTCAAGAAAGAAAAGTGGGCTTCTCAAGAAGAAAGAAAATGTGAAAAAAAATCTACGCCTCAAGAAGAAAGAAAAATGTGTAAGAAAGAAAAATTTGAAAGAAAAATCTGCATCTCAATAAGAAAGAAAAATGTGCTTCTCAAGAAGAACGAAAAATGTGTTTCTCAAGAAGAAAGAAACATGTGCTATCTTTGCCATGATTGCAAGTCTCTTCATCATTATACGCACATAAACAAAGGTGGGACATAAATCCTGAATTTTCTCAAATCCGAATCTTCTCGACTCTATCAAATGTATGAAGCGTCCATATAAAAATAGGAAAAAATAACTTTTACATAATACTAAAAGATTTTAATTTAAAGCAGAATTTTAAATATGAGTTTAATGGAAAAAGCAGAGGAATAAATATTTTTAAAACATAATTATACAGAGAATGCTTACATATTTTTAGAACGATTTAATCGGCCGTTTAAATAACTTTTAAAATGTAAAGAGTATTTTTTAAAATTTCGATATAGTAGCCTGTTTTTCTGGGCTATAAGTCTGCAAGTCTGCATCGTGGCTTACACATGACAGAAAGGCTTTCCGTAAAGCTTCCGTGTATACTGATTTCCTTTCCTTTTCCATTACTTTCCAGAGTCTATTAATCGTGATTTAGGAAGAGTTCTTTCAAAAGAGCAGTGGCACATAGTCCATCAATAAAATGTCATGGAACTTTGCAGGAATACGTTGAAAAAGTATATATGCAATACCTGTATCAGTCTTCTTTTTTAAAGGATATGTAGTGGTACTTTTTGAAGCATGATTTGTTGCTTTCTGTTGATGGAGTTTCACTCTTTGAAAGTCATTTTTATAAGGAAATGGAATTTCTTCTGTAAATATCAGACGTGAAACTTTCTATTTATAGTCCACTGAGTTGATTTTAATATTTTTAACCGCTTTTCGTATTTTTAATTCCTCGTGGTAAGAGAATCCTGTGACTATCATAAAACCCTTACTGAAACTTTCTTTGCATCGACAGAACCAGGTTTCTACATTTCTTTTTTATCCGTTTTCGATAATAAATACACCTTTTTTTATATATATCGCAGTTCTTCATCATTCATCTTTTTAGCCCAAAGAGGAAATTAGCCCAGAAAGGCTATTAATATTCTTTTGGTATTTTGCGTTGGTTCACTATAGAAGTCTGAAACACTTTTCAAATTGTTGCCACCAAATATTACAGCCCTGCATTATATTTAAAGAAATTAAATAATGAATAATCTATATGAATGTACGTATGTTTCTCTCATTGTGAAAAAGACAACGGCACCTAAAAACATCAAAGTTTGAATAACGTAGTCCTCCACTCGAATATTTGGAAGCCCAAATTTTGAATTTATTAACTATTTCAAACTTTAACGAATTTTTAATTAAAAACTCAACGATTTCAAAGCGAGCAATGGCAACACTGAACGAAAAAAAAAAAAAAACCATTTGTTTATGAGATTGCTGTTCAATTTAATTTTATGGTTGAAATGCGAAGAACAGGATACTTAATAAATAAAGCTAACACACAAAATGCCAAAAAAAAGTTCTTTTGGGCGTAATGTAAAATCTGAAAGCTTTCAGATTTTTAATTTAATTTTTTGCAGATTTTATTTTCAGATTTTTAATTTAATTTTTTAAAATTTTCATAGAAATAAACACCGTCTGTATCTATTAAGAAAATAGAAATAGAGAACGGTGTTTTTAAAAACAAAATTCATTTACTAAATAAAAATTAGCAAATGTATTTCGTACTGAAAACTTCGCAATCCTGAAATTCCTTTTTTCAGCATAATTTAATGATAATAAATTAATAATTATTTTAAACTTCAAAATTAGAGTTCAAATGTTTTTGTACTCTTTCCACGAATATTTTTAAATTATAGCAAATATATAAGGAGCAAGATTATTTCAAGTTTTAAATGAATTAAAAAACACTGATCATCAATTTCTGAATTCCCTTCAGATAATTAAGAAAAATCAAGAATTGTATATTTTAATAGCTCTTAAAAAAATCGAACGCCAAATAGTTTTAGGGGTAATTTTAAAAAGGAAAAAAAATGGCCGAAAACTTTAATGTAAAATTTTATTTAAGAAAACAATTATTCGAATCCTTTGTGAATCCAGCCTGCTTCGTTTTTTTATCAATTACGACGCTCGATTTTCTGAATAGTTTTTCTGCAATTGCTGTTAATGGAGGTGTGATTAAAAATGTTTAAGAGAGTTTCAAAAAAAAATTTTTTTTCCCGGGGGCGAGGGCGGAATGAATATTATTGGAGGCCATTAAAACTAATTTTTATTTTAAGTTTTGAATTAAAATATTTAACTTTTTTTCGGTTTGAATTCGAAAGATTTGAATTACAAAAGAAGTGAGAAGGTTCGAATTTCGAATATTCTTCAACATTGGTAGGATTCGAGGATTCGAAGTCCCTCCCTAAAAATAAAGGTCACATGATATCATATTTATTTATTACGGGCCCCGCCTTTTGGCATTACACGGAAGGAGCAAAATGCCCCGTGGAGGACTTTTTAAGGGAAACTGGTTCGTATCCACGTTACACATGGGGAAAACCATAAAGCAGTAAGCCGGTCACCAACCCCTAAAAACCTATCTACCAGTGTTTAGCCGTTTTTACCGCTCGGCCGTTGATGGGACTGCAAAATTTAAAAGCAAAAAAATTTTATCAAACTCTTATCATTCCTTAAAAGGTAAATTACAGTTAATTTTGTTGTTCCCCTTTACCCATTATGCTTCTGTCCTCAGACTATGTAGAAAATATAGAATTATGTGAGACACTTTCTCTGACTTTTCTTCATGTTTATTAAGAAGATACTGAATACTGAAAGTCATATGTGATATAATAAATGTATACTCTTAAAAAAGACAATCTGCTGGAATCATAAACTTTACACAGTCTAACAGGTAGCTTGGGCAATGTCTCATGTCAGACGATTCATTTTCCTATCTGCTTTCTAACTACATACATCACAACTCAAAAGGAAGATAATAAATAAATAAATAAATAAAACTATTTATTAACAACATCAACCTAACAATAAATTCTGCTGATTACGGAATATATAGAACACACATTCAACTTAATTTCTATGTGTAATACAAATGCAACACTTTGTATTGGACCTTGGCTTGGCCTTAAGTATTCACAAAGCAAATGCAGCCTTGTGAGAAAATAAAATTCTCACGCCGTTCAGCTTATCTTCATCGCTACTGTAATCGTAATCGCTGGACTGCCACGTGCGCCGCATGCATAAAGACTGGACAGACTGGTTTTTCGATCTTTTTTTCTGCTGACGACGTTTCAACCGAGTGTGTGGGGCTTTTCGGCCTCACACAGCTCGTCCTCGTATTATGGAGCATCACTCACGTCTCTCTGCTATTTTATTTTTTCCCTGAGTTGTATGAGAAGATATGTTCTATTTTCTAAAAAGTGCACGATGTACTGATAAGTATTTTGGATGGAAATTAATCTGTCATGATGCGAGACCAAAGGTAAACCTACATCAAATGTCTGAACTGTGCCTTTCCCAATATGTATAGACCTATTTCGTCAACCTCGGGAGAAGCCGACCATGTGCTCAAAGAATAGAAATTTATGATAAAAGAAGGATCCTTTCGTTTAAGAATACAACCACTTCACATAAAACAGTGAAATTAGAGATCAATATTGAGCACTGTACCACCGATGTTCTTAGATTAATAAGTCGGACTCTCTATTTGCAAAATAGGCGGTACTCTTGACACGCATGTTTCATATATCGGTTTGTGTTTCACTTCTTGATCTTCATGAAGATTTTCGTATTATGTGTTATATATTAATATTCAAGAGAAGTTTTTTTATGAAATAAATGTGTGATTAAATGATTCTACATGTCTCATGCATGGGTGTTATTGGGTAAGTCAACCATTTTTGTATTCCTATTATTAAACTGTCAACGCAATGTACTCCACCAATTTTCAGGCTAGCAAATTTTATGCAGACATGATTTATATTTGATACTCCTAGTATCACACCAGATTAGGAAGTCACATTTTCAACACCACAGGCCTGTGGAAATTTAAGACGATAAAATAAATTCAACCAACAAGAAAGGGAAACTCAAAATTTCTACAGTTGGGGGTCGTTCTTCTATAAACACAAAAGCCGGCTAGCTCTAAAAGTATTTATTAAGAGAGTACAGGATGCAAAGAAAATATTCATCAAAACAGAACATACATCTATAAGGTATTTTCTTCCTCCTTTCTGTATGCCTTCGTGTAGTAACGGTAGCACACTCGCCGCGTATTCGAGAGTCTAGTTTCGAGTTCCGACGAGGGGATTGCTCATTTTCACGTCCCCCATCAGAAAAAGCATCAAAATCATCATCTCTACACAACAAAACGGAACACCTAACGTTTAGAATTAACTTTCGAGTCACGGAGACTTATAATATTAGGGGAGCTATCCTCATGGCAACTGGAGGTCGACTGATGCAGATTGTTCTCGCGCCACTAAATGGTGTTCCGTAAAATAGTTCTGTTACATCCAAATAGTTCTGTTGTTCTGTTACATACTTATTTATATTTTAATTAATTTGAATTTTGTCAGTTGGTGACGAAAACAGAAGTACAGCTTAATTAATAACGTTCTGGGTTAAGTAACACTAAACTTCAATAAAAAAATGTAAATTCTTCTAATGCTGGATGTGCAGTTAATCGTATTTCATGTTAAATGCAAGTATGCGCATCAATTTCGTTGAAAGTATAATTCCCAAATGAAAATGAATAGGAGACTTATATCCAGATGGAAAGGAGGCTTTTAAGGAAACTCAAATCTGGAATTGAGCCACTTATGCTTTAACAAAGTCTTTGCGTTATATGCTAACTAAAACTAGTAGAACTATGAGATTTCTTATTTTTAATATTTATCTTTCAATGTCTAAGTAACTAACACTTTAATTAATTTGTTACACTACAGCTTAAATTCTCGTGAATGATTAAAGAAAATAAAGCATGAACTAGAGCGTAAAACTCATAAAACGGAAATTATTGTACTAGAGTTTAAATTCTCATGAAACACGTTGGAATGGCTTTTATTGTTAGCAAATTAATTATTAGTTGAAACATAAAACCTTTATCTACTGAAAAGATTATGAACATTGAAGTGAATTACTTTTTTATTTACCCATACTAACTATCGATCTTTATATGCCCGTTCTTGAGTTTTCTATTCTGTGCAACAAATTCATTATCGTCCTTTCTGTTCAGGCTTAACTGCTAACCTTATATTTCTAAACTTGGTAAATCTCAACTATTAATTGTAACAGAAAATTATTAGGTATTTGGCGTTCAAGGATTTTGCTTGATTAAGTACAGTTTATCCTTGAAAAACGTGAAAGCTAGGAGCGCCATCATCCCACACGACTGCAAATCCGCATTTCAACTCCTCAAACTCGGTTTATCATTATTTAGATTATGGCAAAACACTTAAGGGCTCTCTCCGAATAGAAAGGAATGCCTTCGTGAAGGATTTTAAACAGAAAATGTTTCGTATTCGCATACGACATAGGGAAAAACACGAAAACCCCATACAGCCAGCCTGTTTGCCAGAATTTGAACTCGAATTGGACTGCATATGGTGAAGCAGATTTATTGCTCGGCCACTGGGGGGAGGCATACTGCCGATCGCGAGCCTTACACACAGCATAAACAGATGATTGACATATATTTTTTAAATTGCAGGAATCCTCAGAACTTTGTTTGAGAAACTATTAATTAAATTTTCCATTTCCCCGCTTAACAACCTAATAATAAACATTGTTTTTATGAGGAAGGAAATAATTACCAGAAAATCCCCCCCACCCATCTGCTCCAGGTTTCGACTTTATGCATTAAGCTCCCTATGTCGGAACGTAATTGAAGATCCATCAGCCCTGGATAACTGAATATCGAGTATTGCACATGGCATAATAATAGTAAGCTAGCTTCCATTCTTGTGTTTTATAGACATCTGATATGATAAGAATATAAGAACTTCTTCTTCTAGGAGTTCTCCTTGGAGACTTATTGTGTTAGTGCTATCAATAAGCAGAAGGCTTAGGCTCTGAAGGTACACAACTCACGAATCCAATTACTGCCTGTCTACGAGAAGAATAGGTCCCGCCACAGTGTCTGATGGATGTCACTATAGCAACAGGACTAGTATATTTCAAGTAGGGGGAACCAAGAGTTGCTTTATTGTTTGTTTGTTTGTTTGTTTTTGGCTGCTGTTGGCTGAGGGGAAAAGAGTTATCATTCGTCTTCAAGACACCCCTACGAAAAATGGGTCAAGTCTCGTTTCTGTAGCAACAGACAGCTGCAGACTAACTGGCGAGAGCTTTTCTTATGCTAGACAGACTGTTTTCCTGACATTCTTTAATGGACTAGTGCAATGAGCAGAAATTCAAGCAAGATTTTTAACTCGCCATCTGGTCCTTGTGTACGTTAGTGGAAGGGGCTACTTGGAATCTATGATGAGGTGATGATTCGGTGGGTTCTTGTGAGAAGTTATTGAAGGGTTGAAGTTCCCTCAGAATAAGATTTAATCCTGGTGGCAAAGAACAGAAACGGCTTGCTTTCTTGCCGTTAGAACGTGGCAAATATAGCACGTGAGGAAGAGGAAGAGGCCTTTGCGATGTTTCGATGGATCGTCCCTAGGCTCCGAGCTTAAGAAAAAAAAAAAAAAAGCAAACCAGGGTCAGTGAAAGTACGATACTTATATACCATTATCATCAAGGAGATCAGTTACAAATAGCCTGAGAGCGTGTTCGTTCTCAAGTATGTCATACTTGAAGTTTTCATTTAAATCATAAGTGCTATCTTTGAGAAAATTCTATTATTCCGCCCGTGCATGTAATAACTGATTAAAAAAATTGATAACTGCTTAATAATGATTTAAAACTGATTTAACATTAATAACGGATTTAAAAAAGACAATTGTGCTATTTTTTAAATTCCGTACAGTCTAAGATTATCAACAGAAATAAATGTCTTTCCGTCTTTTACTTACAATTTTATAGCATTTCTGTGGCGCCATCTATTATCACCTTACGTTACTAACTAAATGCTTCAAACAACGTTAATTAAATCAAGGGTATTGGTATTGATAAAATACAGTGGCGTAGCTAGGGTGGGACAAAGGGGGACATATGTCCCCGGGCGCAGCATCCAGGGGGCGCCAAATTGATGGTACAAAATTCTAGAATGAAATGTTTTCCATTCGTGGCACACATTAGAGGGGCGCAAAATCTTCAGTTGTCCCCGGGCGCTGAAAACCTTAGCTACGCCTCTGATAAAATATGAACACAATGTAATAAATATAACACTTTTATTACTTTATTTGAAGACACATACACGTCATTCCTAAAGGAGTTTTCAGATGGAAAGGTCTCATTTTATTTGTTGTTTTCTGAAAGTATGTTTCTCTCACTGTGAAAAAACAACGAACCTAGAGCCATCCAGTTTTGAATAACGTAATCCTCCAGCGACTATGAGTATCTGGAAACACTAGTCTGGAATCTGGAATTTGTTTTATTATCTATTTCATATTTTGTCAGATATTAAAGACCTTTTGATTAAGAAACTCAGCGATCTCAAAGCGAGGAAGAGCAACACTCCACGAAAAAAAAAAAAAGGAACATTTTAATCTCCAGCGCGGACACTATGTATCGGAAATTCTAAAGATATGCTTATTTTAAAATTATTTTGCGATATTGCTGTTTAACTGAATTTTATGGTTCAAGTGTGAAGCACATGCTAGTTAATAAATACAGGTGACACATAAAATGTAAAAAAAGACCGTAATATAAAATCTGAAAGCTTTCAGATTTTTTTTTTTTTTTTTTTTTTTTTTTTTTTTTTTTTTTTGTTATCGTTAATTTTTTTAATAAATTCCTCTAAACTCGAAAGAAATTCTACTCTCCTTCCTTCGAAGATTTTCCTCGCTTAGATTTTTTTTTTTTTTTTTTAAACCAGAAAGCTGAAATTTTCCAAACATTTATTTAGAATTTAAACTTTTCAAAAATATCACAGAGATAAATTTTAGCATGAGTTCTAGCTAAAGTAAGTTCTCCTTACTAACATGAATTTTTTTCTGATGACAAAAGCAGATATCTCATTTAAAAACAGTATTCTTCAGAATAACAGTGGAGCCAAATTGATTAGTAAATTAACGTGAAAATAGATGGCGCCACTATTAAAGTAAAATTTTGGTAAATTGTTTCACTATTCGAAAAAAATTATATTTTAATGGCTTTTAAAACAGCAAGTTTTTATTTCTCCCTCTGATTATATAGTGTGATGGATCGTAAAATGAATTAAATGCGTCAATATTTGCATTTTACTGTTATTATTGGTATTTTAAATACCGATTGTGTCATGTGGTATTTAAGCATACCAGTTTAAATACCATTTTTATTAAAATACAAAATTGGTATTTTAATGCTACTATTGGTCATATCAGTATTGGTATTTTACTGTTATTATTGGAACTTTCCAGAGAATTTTGATATTTTTTAAATGCTGTGGAGAGTCTAATAGAAATAAATAGACATCAACAAAAATATTTCCAATAGGCTCTACTTACAATTTAATATCATTTCTGTGGCGTCATCTAGTGTCGTCCGAAGTTACTAACTAAATGTTTGAATCAACATTTAACATTTAAATTACGTCAAGGGTAGTGATAAATATAAACAAAATGTAATAAATATAAAACTTTATTAGTTTATTTAAAGACTGATATATCTACTTCCTACAGGTATACAAGTCTTTAAATAGCTATAAATTTTCAGTAATTTAACGAATATCTATAATTAATTTATCGGAATATATATAACTAATAAATCGGTAATTTAACGAATATATATAATTTGTTAATTTATAATTCGATTGTAAGCAGTAAAAATCAAATGATAATTTAAAGAATTATTATAAAATAAAAATTTAACGAATTTCAATGCAGTTAGAAAAGGCTTACATTTTATGCAATTTTTTTCACCAGAATTTTATTGTTGCT
This sequence comes from Stegodyphus dumicola, assembly GCF_044657685.1. NCBI lineage: Eukaryota > Metazoa > Arthropoda > Arachnida > Araneae > Eresidae > Stegodyphus > Stegodyphus dumicola. The sequence continues at coordinate 85,030,448 of NC_140777.1, forward strand.
CCATATTTTTATTATTATTTGCTTTTTATGCTTCATGCTTACGAATCTGATGATATAATAAAATGGACACATGGATATGCATCTGGAAAACAACGCAAAGCAATTTTTGCTTTTTAATTGCATAATAATCATCTCCATGATGTAATTAACGACTAAAAAAGATTTTAATTGCTCATAATGAGTTTTTGAATAATCTCACCATGATGTAAATATGATGTAAATAGATATATGATGTAAATGATGTAAATAGATATATCTATTCTATAGAAAACTGAAAAAAAAAAAAAAAAAAAAAAAAACGCACTGGGAAATAAAAAGGAAAAGAGGTCATTGAGGCTATGCCCTCTGCCCTCTAATTGTTTAGGGAATTAAACATTCTAAGATTTAGTAAAACAAATATAATAATTCTTTATGCTGTATTTTTCAATAAATATATATTTCTGAAAATTAAGAACTAGATAAACAATATTTCATTAATAAGAAGGATTGAAATTATTCAGGTTAAATTAAATAAAAAAAAAGTAGAGTTCTCAGTTTTTTATTTCTATGTAAGTTTAAGTTAAATAATTCGTAATTAAATCCCAAGTACATGTATCAATTAAAGAAATTTGTGAAATATACAGATGGCGTAGTACTAAGGGATTTAATAAGTTGATTTTTAAATGAACAGTCTAACTATATATAGCAAATATAATTTAAATGATCAATATTTTTATTTAATAATGGCATGCATAAGCTTCAGGAAATCATAAACATAAATTAAGTTAAAATAATAGTACATAGTTAAAAAAAGGAAAAAGAAAAGAAAAAGTGCTTCGGAGAAATATAAACAAGCACTATACCTTAATATTGTAAACCTAATCATGAATTTAGAAATTGTAACTTGTAAAAGTAACTAGTAACTTTAACCGGTAAAATTTTAAATAGCAAAAAAATTTAACCAACAAAAAATCCTTTTTTATTTCTTTGTGTTTGCATACCTTTGCTAGCGCTTTTTATGCAATTGACTCAATAATCAGTACCTAAAACATTTAGTAGAATATTCTCAATACTAGATAGCGCCACTGAAAAGAGCATTTTTCAATTTTTCAGAATGAGTATATATATATATATATAATTATAAAACAATTCTTTCGAAAGCAAATTGTTTGAAACGTTTTTGTTTTAACATTTTTTAATTCTTTGTTGCATTTACATAATTATTTGAAATTTTCAATTTCTGATCTTTATAAAATATTAATTCTGAATTTCTTACTTTATGTCTTAGAGATTTTACTCGAAAAATAAAAGTGCGAAAGAGAAAATATACAAATAAAAATTAATCTCCTTTCATTGAAACTTCAATTCAAAACTCATCAGGCGTAAATGAATTAAAGCTTCATAAAAGTCGATTAATATGTTTCGTTCTGGGCCATTTGAGATCAAAAACCGTAAAAAGATTTCATGAAATTTTTATAAAACCGAAAACTCGTATCCCAAATATACCAGAATTTTCTCTACACAATTTCGAAACACTTGGGAAAAAAAAAAAAAAAAAAAAAAAAGAATAAAACGTAATATTGTGCCAAAATGACAGTTAAAAAAACCATAGAACTTTACAGGGAAATTCAAAAAAGCAAATTTGTCTAAGACCAATATATGCCAATCCGAAATCAAAAGCTAGTATAAATAGAGAGCAAAGAGCAAAACTAATAATTATTTAACAAAACTAAAAAATTAGGAGGTTGCTAAACTAAACTTTTAATACCAAGAAAACTAAAAACTGTACATAGAAATTTCTATAAACAAAAACAAAAAAAAAAAAAAAAAAAAAAAAAAAAGTCAATTCTGAACCTATTTGAAACAATAATTGAAAAACGCAAACTTACTGAAATCCTTCCACGACCTTCTATGCGTAATCTAACTGAATTCTAAAAATTACCAGACTGTGTTTTGCTAAAGAAAGTAGAATTCAAACTGCTCTGAAGAAGCCGAAATTTTGTATTTCTTGGAAAAAGTTTTCGATAAGGTTCAAAGTGTCCAAAAGCAGAAAACTAAGTATTTTAACATGTGTTCAAAATGCCTTCCCTCTCCTTTTTTTTTTTTTTTTTTTTTTTTTTTTTTTTTTTTAATATTACCGCGAAAATTTTATTAGAACTTTTTTAGGTTTAAAGAGTTGTTACTATTTGTTATTTAGTTTTTTACTTAATTTACTATTAATCGTTTTTGAATTATAGGAGATACGTACGTACCTACTTCATAAAAAAATCTCTTTTGAATCCCTTTCAAATTACTTTACAATCCGTTTTGGAAAAAAAATTCTTTATTCTGTCCGCATGTAAGAACGTCACTTAGAAAAGTCGTTCGAATGGATACTTCCATTGAAATATTTCGCGATTACAAAACTTAAAGAAAATATAAAAGGAATTTTTCCCCTTTCTTTTTCTCTTTTTCTTATATTTGAATAAATTTTGTTTCTTACCTGAGAAACATTCATAGATATAATCTCATAAAAATATTAAATAACAAAAAATGAATCAAGTGTCCATGTTCTTTTTTTTTATGTTGAAACATTAGTTTGCTTATATAGCACACCTTGTTAAATCTTGACCCAAAATGAGACGCAATTTTCCTCATTTCTTTTTCTGTCTTGAGATGCGTAATTCCTGCTTTATGTATATTTTCCCCTTGAAGGCTAAAATTTTCCAAACGTTTATTTAGAAGTTCACCTTTTCAAAAATATGGCAAAGATGAGCAAACATTACTGTGAAGTCTGGTCCCAGTAAATTCGCATTACTAATGCGATTTTTTTAAGATAAAAAGTAGACGTATCATTTAAAAACATTATTCGCCAATGGAAGAAGATTAATTAGTACACTAATATGAAACTAGATGGCGCCAACACTAAAGTTAAAATTTTGTTAAACTGTTTCACTATTCAAAAAATTTATATTAATTTTGGCTTTGTAAAATAGCTAACTTTTATTCCATTTTCTATTTAGATAGTTTAATTAATTATGAAGTAAATATTTCCCAATGGAATGATAATTTAACGAATTATTGTACTAAAATAAAAATTTAACGAATTTCAAAGATTTAGAAACGCGAACTTTTTATGTTATTTTTTCACGAGAATTTTTAATTTTTATTTTAACTTCATATAAAAAAAGAATAGAAAACAATTTTTGCGTTTTAATTTCATAATAATTATCTCTATGATGTAATCAACAATTAAAGAAAGTTTAATTGCTCACAACGAATTTTTGAATAGTCTCACCATGTTATAATTCAAATAAACATATCTATTCTACAAAAAACTTTAAAAAAAATAAGGAATAAAAAATAAAAAGGTCATTGCGCTAATATAATCTATACACTATATTTTATTAATTAAATTGAGTGAAGATAATCATGTTACATTAAATAAAACAGCGGGAATTCTCAGTTTTTCAGTTATAGGTAAGTTTAACTTCAATAATTCGTAAATACGTCCTAAATATTTGTATGATTTAAAGAAATTTTTAAAATATAAAGAGGGCATAGTACTTTTCTCTGTAGAATTTAATAACAAGTTTATTTTTAAATGACTAACGTAGTCAATACAGTTTAAATAACCATATCTTTATTCTCAGATAGCATTCAAGTTCCTTGAAATCAAAATTAAGCTAAAATAAATGTGCATAGGAACAAAATGGAAAAGAGCTTAGTAAAAGCAAAACATTTTGACTAGTATGAGTATCTACTAATTTTAACTAGTAATTAGTAAGATTTTAACTAGTAATTTTAACAAATAAGTAGCAAAAAAATCAATTTTTTATTACTTTCTGTTTATATACCTTTGCTAGCACTTTTGACATAATTTGCATCAATAATCAATACTTAAAACATTTAGTAACCCATTTTGAACAATAGATGGCACCACCAAAAAAGGCATTTAATGGGAATTTTTCGAAGAGAGTAGATATAATTCTTTTAGTATCACAAATAGGTTTTAATTTATGCATTTAATTTTTCTATTATGTTACTTCGCTTCTTTCAGAAACCTAACAAAATATAAGACCAAGATTATTATTATTATTTTGTTTAATATTACTATGAAAATAATTTTATTTGAAGGTTTAAGGTTTACAGATATGTTATGTTTTGTTATTTACTTTTCTTACTTAATAAAATTATTTTTTATTATTATTATTGACGTCTTTTAAAGATAAGCATCTAAAAAATGTCTGGTTGCTGTAAGTGAAATATATATATTCCTTAATGAATGCACAGTACAGTGAATGCAACTGTATTTAATGCTGTAACTAAGCAAGAGAGATTAAAAAACGAAAATATGAAACCACTTTTTTATGTTCATTTATTCTGTAAGGATTTAATTGATTCTGTAAGGATATAACCAGTTATCTTATTTTGAGTATCTTAACTGTCATTCTTCCCTTTCGTTTTCCTGCCAGAATGCTAATTTTAGTACGCTCCTCAGAAAAAGGTAGTATTTCAAGAAAGCTTTCAGATTGTAAGGTCAGAGCGTGTTCCGCCTGCTAAAGACTACGTTTCTAGCTGAGGTTCTACTTTAACATTCTGTCTTCGGCGTCTCTTTATTCTTGCCAGTAGTGCTTGTCATGCCGGTGTGAGCTTCTTGCGCGACTTAAGCAAACTTGCGTGTTTGGATAATTTAGCGACTTAGATTTAGTTTAAATCTGGTTTCCTTATGTTTACGTTACCCCATAAATGCTGGCTGGTTAAGCACAAGAAGTGCCTTGTTATTGAACTATATTGGAGTCATTTATAATACGGTCTTTTACACCATTCTCACATTTCTGTTTTTTTACTGGATATAGGGATAAGTTGCTTGGATCCAACTCGCGCTGGGGATGAGGGGGGGGGCGTCTCGTGTTAGTGTATGCTTCTCTAGAAGGTGAGACTCTACAGTTTTCAGATTTTTAAATAAATATCTGGCAAATTTCTTTAAAAAGTAAGTTATACTGATCCTCCCCAAGACAAACAGACAAAATATCTCTACTTCTTATGCCACTGTAATAATAAGTAAAAATTATCAATGAACTTGAAAAGAAAGATTTCAAGAACATAAGTGATAGCTGAAAAAGAAAAGTTAGATAGGATTTGGTTGGAGGAGACAAAATCAGCCTACCGTCATCGCACATCAAACTAAGGCTGCTGAAACGATCTGGATTATGTTTATTACTTTAGTTATTTCTCTTCTCGTTTTTACTTCCTTGCACGAAGTAAAAAGGAAGTATTGTAATCGCTAAAAGTTTCAGGCAGCATATTTCAACGAAAATATCCATTTTTACCGCTTTTGAATGCAATTTAACGATGTTTTTGCGTGATATCTGTACGTAAGGACGGAATAAAATACTCTTTTCCTCGAAAAAAATTATAAAACTGCTTTAAAATGAATTCTGAAGAGAATTTTTCGTGGCGTCTGTACGAACGTACGTACGTATCTCGCATAACTCAAAAACGAGTAGCCTCAGAACGTTGAAATTTTGTATATAGGACCGCTATAACATGTAAATGTGCACCTCGTATTTTGGTTGTAATCGGCAGCACCAAACGTATATAAATATATCTATATATATATATCCACTTCGTTACCCGGCTCAGTGATCTCCGTTTCTTTACTCTATGTTTGCAAATTGTACATTTTTTGCTTTAAAAATGATTGAATCATGTTGTTCTTATCTTCCGGTTGAGGTTTTTATGCCTTTAGTAAATCTGTATGCAATATTTTTAGAATTATCAACAATTTTAAAGTTGTTTAAATGCCACTAAGCCTTTTTTTATAGCGGCCATTGATTGCTTACATTTGAAACAGCAGACTAGTGGATCTGTTGCCAATCTAGAGAAACTTAGCTTCGCAACAGCAAAGATAACGCCTTCATTTGTTATTGCCAATTAAATCCTGCTTAATCCTTTCTGGAATTTTTTCGAGGAAATAAGCGTAAGTAAGATTTACTTCGTACTTTTTAATACAGATATTTTGAGTTTTTATGTATTTTTGCCTTGTCGCGAAGTGAGAACTGAATTAATTAAATGAGAAATACTCAATCGTCTGTGAAAAAGTGTTTCTTTTTTGTTTTGTTTGCTTAATTTCTTTTATACATCGTTCTAGCTTTATAATAGTATTTGAATAGAACATGTGGCAACGATTAGAGAATTCTCTAAATGATATACATTTTGTGCATTCTGAGTTATAATATGAACGAAATATAATACTGTTAAGTGAGCCTAGCGCTAGAGTGTCGCTATGGTAAACAAATAGAGTGAATTTTAAAGAATGCATTTATTCTATTGTGGTTTATGCGCTGTCGGCGAAGTAGATTTAATTCAATCCAATAAGTTTAAACGAAATGTCATAAAAAATGCGTAGAATTTAATATTCCGTACAAGGAAATCATGGGATGTACACATCAGATTTTTTTTATTTATCAAAAGCTTTCTTGATCTAAGACGTGGAACATGGTTGTAGTAGATTAGAATGGAACAAGAATCTAACAGAGTATTCCCAATAGCATTTATATAAAGTATCGCGCGGAATTATTGCAGACAAATACCTGCGGACATGCCAATCGAGTTAATCATCTGTTATATTTTTCTTCATGTGTCATAGGTGACATATCCTGTTCATCTGTTTTTGCAAAGCTCAAGAAAAGTACCCATTAAAACTTATGTTTCACTTACATCGTGTATCCTCCTTTGGTACGCAACCACGTTTTCTACCAACGCAACTTTCAAATCACCAAACAACAAACAACAATAAAAAAGTTAAAGGAAAGAAATAACTTGAATCCTCCCCACATTTATTTTTCACGATTCCTTCGTTTTTTTTTTTTTTTTTTTTTTTTTTTTTTTTTAATGGAAGCCATTCGTTGGCTAATTTTTTTCTGAATAAAAATGTATGCCGTATTTCATCTTTACTCGAGTTCTTCGATTCCTAAACCATCCAAGCACATTCGAGCATCCTGTTCGTTGAAGCGTAATCTAAAGCCTATCCACTGAAGCACAAAAATATTAATCATTTTTCTTTTTCTTGCGTTTAATTCTTGAATAGCAGATGACGACTGACCTCAAGAGGTTCTTCCTTTCCTTACATTTTTGCTTTCGTCTTTTTTTGTCACGAATTTAAAATTTTGTCTGCTATATTTTAGAAAACAAATCTCTTGAACAGTATGAGTTTTAACTATGGCCCTATCAGATGTTTATCAATAAATATGTAGAAAGATGTCTCTTATCCGAACTGAACAAGACTTGTCTTTTATCAGAGCCTTGAGAACCATACAGGTGACTTTGCTTAGTTTCGCCCCCAATTTTTATGGAGAGCTCCCCGGGGGAGACGTGACCCAGGATGCCCTAATTCTCTTCCCGCTACATATTTAGAGTTCCTCCCATGCTGCACAGACACTAAACGTTTACAAACATCCGTGTCTTCTCCGTGATTCGAACCCCGGCTCTTCGATACGGCAGTCAACCTCGCTACCACTATCCCGGTTGGGCGGGAAATATACACTGTTTCAAACATATGTTCCCGGGGGTCGACGTAGAAGTACTGGCTAGGATCTGTACCTAGGGACTCTCGGTCATGGGGGTATAAATTTTTGAACTTGGTGGTTCCCGATGGTCCATGGGGTGAGTCTATACTTGCTCTTCATGGGTCAGGATGTGTTAGTCCCCTCCACCAGGGTATTGGTAGCCAAATAGCAAACTGGACCATTGAGAGTCTGGTCACTGCTGTCCTTGGTATTCCATGTAAAGCCTAAGGAAAGGGGCATCCCGTGTAGTGCTGGCAGGTAGCCTTAATCAACTGCTTGTCATCGCTCCAAGTTGTCATCGACCACCCCAAAGTGGTCTCGGTCAAGCCGGGACGGTGGTTCTGACTGATCCGTGTTTAGCGGTGGGTTGGCTAAACGTTGAGCGTTTAGCAGAGGGAGCCTTTAAATTGTTGGATAACTCTGTAATGTGGGACCCCAGGCCCAGCAGGTGTGACAAAGTCATCTTTAGGGTGACTATTTCTGGCTGAATGGCCAGACCCTGGGTGTTCTTAATTCAACGAGCAGGTGTGTAAAGTTTAGTTAGTTGGTTCAGACATATGCGGATTACTGAGGAGAGCGAGTCATTTAATTTTCAGACATGAATATTTAACTTTTTTCTTCGATAACAACCGTGTAGAACTCATTCAGCAATTTAAGCTAAAGTTCCGTAATACAAAAATCAAAATTGTGGTTTGAATTTTGGAGGAGGAGTTTCATCATTTTCTTTTATGTAGAAATTCTACCGAAGCAATACTAGATTACAGCTTATTAATATAAAATAAAAATTGTATATATATACACAATTTTTATTTATTATATATACACACATTTTTATACATATTTCTAGAAGAGTCGTTATCAATACAATTAATGCACAACTTCTTAGAATTAAAAGAATCTGTAATAATGCCAAAAACCTCCAAGAAGATGTACTCTACTTTGCTAAAATCTTTCAAAGCAATCTTATTCCAAATACAGTCATTAAAAATTCATTAAAAAAAGCTGGCATTTACCTGTTTTTTTAGATTTTTTGAGATAGATAATGAAATTTTTTTGAAATTTTTTATTTAAATCCCATAGGGAAGGGGATTAATGGATGGCTAATTCAAATGATCTAATGTTAAAAATGTAAAGTTAATTCCTCTCACAACTTCAATTTTACTCTCCACGCTTGGCTCAGTACTTCAAATTCTTGAATAACAACTAACTTAAGCTTTATCTGGCCAATCCTATCCTTTTATTGATTTTAAGGGCCATTTTCGTTTCATGTAGCTTGAAAGCCCTCTGGCTTAAAGAATTACGACTTTAATTAACAAATTACTGTATTTTTCAAATTTCTGCTGCTTTCTGTCCAAATTTTTACCAATTTTTGGAATTAGCCATTTTAAATTCACATCCTCTTAACTTTCTAGTATTTACTTCGAGCAAGGAGCCATTTTGAAAAATTTCTACCATCTTCGACCGTTAACGCCCTCCCCCGCTTTCTGAGTCTAGTTGTGCCAACTGTCTGTTACGTTTCAATGGCCATAGCTTTTCATGACGTTTCTTTCCCTTTTACGTCGTCCCACCTTATTGGTAAGCTAAATTCTTATCTTTTCTGAAGGCAAGCGACAATTTTAGCTCATAGCTTTTCACAGAAGTCGCAGATTAAAGGTTTGTTTTAGATATTTTTCTTTCCCTTGTTTTAATTTTGGTCATAGCAAAACCCAATTTGATACGCTTTTAGTTTTAAATTTTAAAAGTTTTTCATTCTTTTACTAAGTTTTAACTCTTTAAGCTAGTAGGTCCTCCCTAAAATATCCTGTATTATTGACTAATAACAATTCGCTATTTATTTTGTTCTGTACATTTGCCTAACCAGGCTAGTTCCTTACACCATTAATGTGTTTCTCATTTACTTTTAATCAGCGGAAGCGTCGGGAAATGAAGCAGAGGAATTAGGACTTAAGTTTTAATAGGTTATTTTGTAGGTTTAATAGTCAAAAGTTATTTCGTGTTCAGTTTCAATTCTTTTGTTTTTACGAAACGCGATATGGAATTAGCTGAATTCGAAAATCATTGTGCATTTCTCCTGAAGAGTCCGTAATGAGATTCGAATTAGGCTAATTTACCATTTACCATTTCTTTGTATTTTTGCTTGCGTATTAAATAGCTTTTGTGTTTATTGTTTAAAGGTTTTAGGATTGTTTAAACTTTAATCAACATTTATAACATTTAAATTTGATCCGAGTTTTACATTCACTTTTATTTGTCAGTTTTCTTGTTATAATTTCATTTATCTTGTATTTTAACTTTTAATTGCAATTTATTTTAACTTAGTATTAAAAATTATTCTCGGGAACCACAGTATTCCATTTGCTTTAAAGCAATAGCATGAAGAATTTTCTTTTTTACCTCGTTTTCAAATTTGCAGCTCAATGCGCAAATTTCTTGACCATACAGGTTATTTTTTAGTTTGCTATCCTTTCTTTAATAATATACAAACCCATATATATATGAAAAAGAATCTAATGACTATAACGGGATGAAGGAAAAAACATTTAAAACTTTTAAAGTTATTTGATGATTGCAGAAAAATTTAATATCTGAATATTCTGTGTAATTCGCAAACCTCTTAATCCATGAAACATTTAAAAATATTCATAATAAATAATTTGCATAACAGATGTGAAATTTTATTGCACTAAAATATAACTAAACGCATTATTATTATTTTTTTTTCCTGCACATTTCACAAAAGTTGCTGATACGAAAAAAAAAAAAAAAAAAAGAAAGAAAGAAAGAACGAAAACATGCTTCACTGAGAAGTTCTGTATGGACATAAAGAAAAATGACTGTTGCCAAAACTGAATGAAAATAATGATGTTACGTCTTTTCAAAAAGCCAGTTGTCTAGCGCACTGTCAGAGAGATCATTTACAGGAACATCTCCATCAAAATTTGCGGCAGAAGTGAATAAGATAACAGAGGAAGCAGAAATATAGTGACTACTCCTTTCTTCGAATTAATTTCATGCTTTCTGAAGACGCTCGTGTTCAAAATTAAGAAATTTTGCACATTCTGTCGAATTTCTGAATAGCTAATGAATAGATTTAAATGAAATGTTGTATATTTTATAACAAAGAAAGGGGTGTACCATTCAAAAGTAATTTTATGTATACATGATTATCAGTATATTTCATAATGTAGGGATGTCCAAAACCTACGTTGTATTATCGAAATATCAATGAGTCTAATATGGGGTATGTTCAACTCTGATAGCAAACTAGTCGCGTAGCGTAACGACATACTGGACAGACATACTGGACCCACTGCTTTTCATGCCAGAATGTCTCATCCAGGAAGCAGATGAGGCGTGCCTGTTGCCGTCGATCCCAATCCCGCAGGAAGGCAATTTTCAACTCGGGATGATTCTCGGAAATGGTTAAATGAAATTGCCTTTCCAAAATTCTCCAAGACATGCTATATAAGATTACACTTAGGAGAACTTGCTGACCAATCCATACGGTTGGTCCTCGCTTTCCAGGTAAACCTCTACCGTGCCGCATATGAATTAGCGTTGTCGTCCATTAATAGTCAGGGAGCTTTTGTCAAACACATGCAGGGGTTTGCGTCCATTTAACTTAATGCTTTCCCAATGCACCTTCACCATCGTAATGAATGATCCTTTTAATCTGATGATGGAAGGATGGTATCCTGTTCCAGGCTCATTGCAGGTACAGATATACCGAGAATCCATATCCAGGCTGAATCTCAATTAGTTTGTAAAAAGCACGATCTGTACTGAAGTCTGCTCCAAGGCACAAGTCATCTGCCACATGCTACACTTGCTGTCATGTGTGCTCAGTAAGCGGGACACAAACAGCAGGTTTTCCGGCAAATCGTCCTAACTTATGAAGCCTTCTGGTAGTTGCAGACCGTGAAACTTGGGTTCTAGTGGCAGCATACAACTCACGTGAGAGCTGTGATGCTGTAGCAGTCCTGTGTCCCCGCGCTGAAAGTGGCAAATAAAGACGCTCATTCGTCGCTGTGGATGTTGGTCCACCTTGTTTAGATCGTCTCGATATGGGTGTAGTGTCCTGAAACTCTTCCCTCAAATTGCAGATGACACTGTACGTTACTTTGAGCTCTGTAGCTGTCTGCGCTTGCATTAGATCTGCCTCCAATCTACCGACATTTTCCCATCTCATTCTGTCATCCATGCGTTCGTGGCTAGTCATTTTTCTTAATACCTTGTGATGTTTATCTATTTATTTTTAACTAACAGTTCATTTTACGTTGAAAAGCCTTTCCTATTATTCTCTTTTCGCCCATGCTTTTCATGCCAGAATGTAAATGAGACAGCGAGAGTTTATTCATATTAAGGTAAAAAGAAGTGCTATTTAAGCAAGAGTTTCGGAAGTTAGTTTTAGAGCGTGTCTGCCTATTCCAGACCACATCCTGCCGTGATTATTAGCAACTTGCATCAGCGGCGTCGAATGTTCTAGCCATTAAGCTTGTCTCGCCAGTTTACTACAAACCAGGGTTCTTCCTGCGGCGCGTTAAAGTATTCTGTGAGCCGATAGGCTAATCTGCCACACCTTGAAATTAGTATTTGTTAGGTTATTCTGTTAAGCCAGAAGTGAAATTTGGGGCATTGTTAATATTGTTGCGTGCGTACGGGTTCGTTATGAAATGAATGCACAAGTCCGATGAAAAATGAACAAAAATTTATTATTATCACAACAAAAAAAATGCTTAAATTTTCTCAAATTATCATGCAGTATTACAATATCTCACAGTAGTTTTCTTTTAACTACTCAAATGTCCAATAGAACGTAATTCAAAACAGCTAAAGAACGCTAATCCGCGAATTCGCTACAATCAACAACAGTAGTTTTCTAAACAACAACAAACTAAGCAACTACTACAAACTGAGATGTTTTCCTCCTTTTATAAGATTTTAAAATCACGCGCTAGAATTTTCCAGTACTTTCTCGAAATCAAAAAGAGATATTTATTTATTTAATGCATTTTCAATTTTTCCGACAATTAGCGTTGTCGTCCATTAGCTTAGCTTTCTTTTAATATTCGTCACGCGCTGCACTGCGCGAGAAATAAAACCATTTAATTTATAATTGAACTAACATTAGCTTTTTAAATACCAAATTCGTAACACTGCCCCCTTCCCAAGGACTGCACGTCCCGGGCAGTACAATCCCTGGACAGGAAGCTAAACTTACAACTGTGGCATAAATGCAACTGAGGCATAAACATTACATTACAATATCAAACAATATAAACAATAAATGCAATAACTAACTTAAACAAATCAAATGCTATCAAATACTAAATGCAAATCAAATACTAAATACAAATCAAATCAAAACAAAAAGGACCATGGTCTGATACTATTTACAATTATTTACATTACGTACTATGGCCATAGTAATGAGCTAACCTGTCGTAATGAACGACTTTAGGTTTAGAGTTCGAAGACTTACGAATCCGAACCACGACGTCATTCAGCCCTTTTAGGACTGTATACGGGCCATCCCAAGGTGACTGTAATTTCGGACAAAGTCCTTTCCGTCGAGTCGGATTCCACAACCACACCTTGTCTCCTTCGTGGAACTGATGTTCAGTAGCTCTTGTGTCGTAGCGGGTCTTCATCTTCTCCGTCGCCAAGTTGACTCGCTCTCGTGCAAAGTTGTGCATCACTTCAAACCGGGCCTGGAGATCTTGAATATATTCCTCAGACGATGAAAGAGCATCCGGAGGGCGGCCAAACAATAGATCACAAGGCAGACGAAGGTCACGACCGAAGAGCATCTGTGATGGAGAATAGCCGGTAGTCTCGTGCCGGTAGTCTGCGGTAAGCCAGTAAAAAGAGTGGTAATTTCTTGTCCCAGTCCTGTTGGTTACTGGAAACCACTAATGAGAGGTTATTAAGGATGGTTCGATTGAACCTCTCTACCATGCCGTCCGACTAGGGATGCAATGGCGTCGTTTGAGTTTTGTCAATGCCAAGTAGTTTGCATAGTTCTTTGATTACTGCCGAGGCAAAATTCCTTCCCTGATCGGAATGTAACTGAAGAGGCACTCCGAACCTGGAAATCCAGTGCTGTATCATTACCTCAGCTACTGTGACTGCCTCTTGATCAGGAATAGGATAAGCTTCAGGCCACCTGGTGAAGTAATCAATGACAACGAGTATGTATTTGTTGCCATCAGCAGTTCGTGGCAGAGGTCCCAGGATATCAAAGGCGATACGTTCAAAAGGCGCACCTACGTTGTAACGTTGCAGTCTGCCTCGGCTGCGTTTCCTCGGTCCTTTCCGACCTGCACAGGCATCGCAAGATCGGCACCACTTTTGCACGTCATCCTTTGCATTATTCCAGTAAAAGCGCTCACGAACTCTCTGCAAGGTCTTCATTATTCCAAAGTGACCTCCAGTAGGGGTGCTATGTAACTCTTTAAGGACATCAGGAATGCGGGATCTTGGAAGTATAAGTTGCCATCGGAACGTCTTCCCATCATCCGATTCGAATTTCCGGTATAAGACGCCGTTTCGAATGTGAAGTGAATCCCAGAGTGCCCAATATTGTTTGGTTGTAGGACTACAGATAGAAATGTCCTGCCAGGTAGGTTTTCTGTTTGATGACTCCATTAAATCAATTATGGGTTTAATGTCGCGGTCTTACAGCTGGTCTTTCCTGACTTCATCATCACTCCACGGTTCTCGATCAGCCGATGTTGATGTTGTAATTTGTCTTGCGACCGGAGTCAGCAGCTCGTATTTCGCTTCCACCCTGGAACAATATCGGCAGCTTTCTTGGCAAGGTCTTCTAGACAGGGCGTCGGCGTTTCCGTGTGATGATCCCTTACGATGACGGATAGTGATGTCATATTCTTGGAGTCTCTGTATCCACCTGGCTATTTGACCCTCAGGATTCTTGAAATTTAAAAGCCAGGTCAATGATGCATGATCGGTGCGGAGCAGGAATTTTCTGCCGTATAGATAGTGATGGAACTGTTCTACAGCTTTGACTATGGCGAGCAACTCTTTCCTGGTGACACAATAATTCCTCTCCGGTTTAGACAGGCACTTGCTCCAGTATGCCACTACACGTTCTTGGCCGTCTATTTCTTGGGACAAAACAGCACCAACACTTTCATTACTCGCGTCGGTGTCGAGAATAAATGGTCGGTCAAGCTGAGGATACGTCAGGATTGGAGCAGATGTTAAAGCCTCCTTTAAGTTGTTAAATGCATCCTTGCATTCTTTTGTCCACAAGAACTTTTGGTTGCTCTCTGTCAGCTTGTGTAGAGGTCTTGCGATGGAAGAAAAGTCCTTCACGAATTTCCTATAGTAGGTGCAAAGCCCTAGGAAGCTTCTCAGCTGATGGACATTTTTGGGACGTTTCCAGGATTTAACGGCTGATACCTTTTCAGGATCCGTGCGCACACCTTCTGCAGAGATGACATGTCCCAGGTAAGTCACTTCCTTTCGGAACAATTTGCATTTAGCGGGACTCAGCTTCAGATTGGCTTCTTTCAGTTTCTGAAGCACCTTCCTAAGATTTTCTAAATGTTCTTCAAAACTCTTTCCGACGATGATGATGTCGTCCAGGTATATGAGGCAGGCTTCGTAGGAAAGGCCTTTCAAAACAGTTTCCATAAGACGTTCGAATGTTGCCGGCGCATTACACAGTCCAAACGGCATCACCTTGAATTGCCAAAGCCCTTGTCCCGTAGTAAATGCCGTCTTTTCTCGGTCTTCAGGCTGTATTTCTACCTGCCAATACCCACTCTTTAAATCAAGTGTTGAGAACCACTTGCTGCCAGAAAGAGTGTCTAGAATGTCGTCAATTCTAAGAAGAGGGTAACTGTCTTTCTTCGTAACCTCATTCAACCGGCGATAGTCGACGCAAAATCTTGTTGAGCCGTCTTTCTTTCTGACTAGGACGATGGGAGATGCCCATGGACTTACTGAAGGCTCGATGACATCGCTTTCTTTCATATCTTTTAACAGTGTTCGCACCTCTTCCTGTTTAGCAAACGGTAGACGTCTTGGATGTTGCTTGATCGGGGGATGATCGCCGGTATCTATTCTATGTTGTGTCAAACTAGTTCGACCCACGTCAGAAGACGAGCGGGAGAAAACAACTTGAAGATCTTTAATGACGCGATCGGCAGCATTCCTCTCTTTATCGTTTAATTGCGCATTCTGCAATAACTCCGATGTAATTCTCTCTGAGGACACGGATTCTTGGATGTTACTCTTTCTTTCAACGGTGGTTACTGGAGTACATGTTGCAACCACTTCACCTTTCTTAATAATTCTGCCCTTCTCAGTTACATTGGCGACTCTCACCGGGATAACCGTTCTGGATAGGTCGACGAGTGTTGAAGCTACTAGTACTCCTTTTGGGCTATTACAGTTATTGGGATATTCTATGATGCCGTAGCGGAAATTTCTGTTTTCGGCTATGGATCCAGGAAGTAAAATTTCTGTTCTTGCCGGTATTGTGATATTGTCTTGTGCTATGATTTTATGGACAGATTTAAATTCATCATTGACTCCAAATAACGCTATGTCCTCAGATGTAGAATGCAATTCGTTATTTTTAAAGTCCAAGGAAAAATTGTATTTCCTTAGAAAGTCCAATCCGAGTATGCAAGAATCAGTGATCTCTGCTACATATGCCGTGTGATGGTAAGCGGCACTTCCAAACGTGATGTTAGCATTTACTTTTCCATCGATGTTGATCTTCTCACCGGACACAGTCTGGAGGGTAACGCAGGGCGGCGTCCAGATAAGTTTGCTTCCCAGTTGTTGAGCCAAATCTTTTCGGATGATGGTAACGTTGGCTCCTGTATCTATCGTCATATTGCAGGGAACTCCATTAATAT
This sequence comes from Stegodyphus dumicola, assembly GCF_044657685.1. Lineage (NCBI taxonomy): Eukaryota > Metazoa > Arthropoda > Arachnida > Araneae > Eresidae > Stegodyphus > Stegodyphus dumicola. The sequence continues at coordinate 85,046,871 of NC_140777.1, forward strand.
GTCCTATTATGAAAAGTCCATTACTGCCGCCTCTCACTGCAGAAATCTGAAGCGCTTTAAACTGGGGCTTTTCATGATCTGGCAACCTCCGTTCCGCGAGATGGCCACTAATTAGTTTCCCTGCTGTTTGTTAGGAGCGGTCTTAGCATCCGTGCCCTGGGGTGTTCTGCAGTTTCGTCGGATGTGTCCTTCAGCACCGCAGTTCCAGCACTTTACGGTCAGTTTCTTGTCACCAATACTCTGTCTCAAGGCGTTCAGTTGTCTAGTTAAATCGTCTAGACGAGCAGTGACTTGATCCCCTGGCTCCTGGACTTGAGCAGCTCTGACTGGATGGCGGTCTCGACGGGTGGTTTGCTGGGCTGCCTCAAATTTCATGGCATACACTAAAGCGCTTTTCAGATCTTTAACATCCGCCATTCGCAGTGCTTTCTGTATTTCAGGGTCCCGGATGCCATCGATGAAATATTGCAGGGACAGGATTTCCCTTGTTTCTGTCGGGCATTCCGAAAAGGCGTGATGTGACAGCCTTTCAACATCCGTGGCGAGCTCCTGAAGCGTTTCGGTGAGCTTCTGTTGACGAGATTTTAATTGGAGCCTGCTGTAGTCTTTTAAACATTTCTCGCCGAAGCGCAGCTCCAAAGCGCCGGATAGAGCTTCGAAATCTAGCCTTTGATTTTCGGGAAGCGTCTGCAGGATATCCGCTGCGTCTGCTCTCAGAGAAGCGGCGAGATGACAGGCCTTAGCTTGGGAATCCCATCCATTCGCATCCGCAACGATAGAAAATTGTGTCCTATACACCTGCCAGGAGGTCTTCCCATCATATGTAGATAGTTTCAGAACGGAACGAGCAGGCATCGATAAAAATTTGAAACCTTCTGGATTGCTACCTGCCGCCGCTACGAATTTCTTTAAACCATCAACTTCTTTGGTGACCGCAGAAACTCTATCATTAATTTGTTGTTCCACGGCAGAAACTCTCTCTTCTATTTCTTCTTTTACCGAAGAAACTTTTTCTTCAAAGTTTCCAACTTTATTCTCAACTGCGTCAATTCTGCCTTCCACCTCGAATTTGTTTTCTATTACGCTGGTAATTTCTCTTTTCATCTCTTCTTGTCTTGCTTCAATCTTTTCCTGTCCTGCTTCAATCTTTTCCTGTCCTGCTTCAATCTTTTCCTGATTACATTTCATCTCTGCTTTCATTTCTTCTTTAAACGAGGCAAACGCTGATATCAGCTGTCTTAATTGCTCTTCCATCGCTCTTGTGATTGGCATTCAAATCCCACTTCTGACACCAAAAATTGTTGCGTGCGTACGGGTTCGTTATGAAATGAATGCACAAGTCCGATGAAAAATGAACAAAAATTTATTATTATCACAACAAAAAAATGCTTAAATTTTCTCAAATTATCATGCAGTATTACAATATCTCACAGTAGTTTTCTTTTAACTACTCAAATGTCCAATAGAACGTAATTCAAAACAGCTAAAGAACGCTAATCCGCGAATTCGCTACAATCAACAACAGTAGTTTTCTAAACAACAACAAACTAAGCAACTACTACAAACTGAGATGTTTTCCTCCTTTTATAAGATTTTAAAATCACGCGCTAGAATTTTCCAGTACTTTCTCGAAATCAAAAAGAGATATTTATTTATTTAATGCACGCGCTCTTGTATTTTCAATTTTTCCGGCTTAGCTTTCTTTTAATATTCGTCACGCGCTGCACTGCGCGAGAAATAAAACCATTTAATTTATAATTGAACTAACATTAGCTTTTTAAATACCAAATTCGTAACAATATTTTTACGTTCGTATAAAAGGGTCTTATACACCCTTCTTCCGGTTTATGTTTTGTTTCACAAGGCTAGAAGATAGTCCTTCAAGAGTGCTTTTAAAAGTTTATGTTCCCAAAGAGACATGGACTTTACAAAATTGTAAAATTTATTCATCTCTTGCAAGAAATTCTTCGAATCTCGTAAAGGAGTGCGACAAGCACACAAACAAGCAACAAGCACGCTTACGTAATCGACTCTGTCAATTTGCATAACTCTTCGGGGGCGTAATTAGTAGCTCTGATTCAAGATTTTTTTTGAAAGACCTTTGTACGGACTTATTTTGAAGCAGGAGACATGAAAAATGGGCAGTGACCTCACCGGGACTCAAACCACGGATCACTCGAATATACGCCGAGCATGATGACCATTATATTATGAAGGCATGTTAAGAAGTAAATACCTTATATATTCCCCCTTTTAAAGGGCGACTGAGGATTAGAGGACCCAATTTCCAAATCCTGGTGGTGGAGAATCATCATCCACCACCTTTTTTAGTTCGGGCGCCACTGTAGAGCCATTAGTATTTTTGATGCTTGATGCTGAGAGATTCGAAATATTCAGCAATGCCCTTTCCGGGACTTAAACTACGGACCATGCGTCGAGCGTGCTGACCATTACACCACGAAGGCATGCTAAGAAGGAGGGAGAAATACGTTACAACTTTTGTAATGTTGTCTAAGGAACTCGAGAGATTATGAGTTTTAATTCTTAGATTACTTAAATTCTAAGTTATTTATTATTTCATCATTTTTCCCTTAATCCTTTAGTACGTAAGTGAGATCCCCCCCGGGGTTCGACGTAGAGAACTCTGCAAAGCTACTGGCTAGGATCTGTACCTAGGCAGTCTCGGCCACGGGGGTATAAAATTTATGAACTTGGTGGTTCTGAAGGCTCTGGGAAAGGTCACTTATTGGCCGGCCTCGGAGTCTGGCACGTCCTAGCGCGGCGTGGTACTAGTAGCCCGGGGGTTTTTCCCCGTGTTCGCTGGGTAATGTCCCGCTGCGACGGGCAGCCCGAGCGACTGGTGGGTAGCAAATAACGACCGGTACCGTCCGGGTGATGGCCCGGGCTGTGCGCCTCTCTCTCTGAGGGGCCAGAAAGGAGGTTGAACCTCCGACTCTGGTCCTAAGGAGTGGGGGAACCTGTAGTGCGACCTTAAATGTGTTGCGGGGCAGTTCAGCCGAAAATCGCTAGTACGTAAGTGAGAGTAATTATGAAAGTGGTTATTATAAATATATAACAATAACAGTAGACATAAATAAAAATAAAGTGTGTGTAAAAAAAGAGTGTTTCTGATTATAACAGCATTATTACATTTATTTCTGTTAAATCTCAGAGACAATGAAAATTGCCCCTGTCATGATAAATAAGGAAGCGTATGGTAACATAATCAGTATTACCTGAACTCAAGTATAAATTTATTCCCGTTTCATAGTAAAAAATATAACCAATAACTTCTATATCTCCAAGATATGCAAATGAAAGACTGTATAAAGTAGTTAATAAATGTGATCAAAAATATACCTAAATCCAATAACCAAAAAAACTTCCCATATTTATACCTAAAATGAAATAATAATCTAACAAACACTATTTAAGAAAAACCATGAACTAGCAGGATTTAAAATATAAATAGCAGAAGGAAGATAACAGAACTAAAATTTCCAATTAATAAAAAATTATTTGTGTTTTTTAAATAGTAAACAATGTTGAGCAACAGAAGACTTCTGTGTTTCCTGTGGTCCGAAAATCACACTTTCAATTTTTCTGCTGCCAAAATTATTCAAAAAACATGGATTTTTTAGAGGCATTTCACATTCAAAAAAATCTTTCTGTTCTAATTTACGATTCTAATTCCAATCCATCTTTGCCTTCGGCCTTTAAAGAAATTATGTTTTAGTTCTGGTTTCATCAACAGATGGCGCCACTTGCTTATTCTTGTCCAGGCTTTCTTATCTTATCTAATCATTATTTCCTATCTTGTTCATTTGCGGTTTTTCAGCTGAGGATGGTGGTTCGGTAAAACCATCGAAACTAGTCCTGCAAAAATTTTGAAAATATAACTCTGAATTTTGTGGTTTGACCTCTGAATTAGTATTTGTTCGGCGTGTTATTGTGTCTTAATTAACATACTCCTATTTAAGAAATCGTACATTCCAAGTTCGAATTGGAAAATATCTCTCCAATAGAAAGATCACTAAGAGTGGCGTTCCTCAAGGAAGCATTTTAGCGCCGATTCTATTATCTTTATATAAATGACATGTTGCAGCCATTAAAGGCCAAAATCGCTAAATATGCTGATAATACTGTCGTTCTTAAGAAGTCTTTAAAACGGCAACTCGCTATTGACAAACTAAAGTTTGCATTTAACATCACTGGTCATCGGTTAAAGATCTGGAGAATAAATTAAACCCAAATAAGAGTAACGTCACTATTTTTAGAAGATATAAAAAGACTACTCCTGTTGACATTGATATTCAAATTAATAACGTGCAAATACCAGTTAATAGCTCCATTAAATTTCTAGCTGTGCTCTTTGACGAACAACTATTGTTTAAAGAACAAAATGTGAATGCATTATGCCCCTGAAAGGTCGATTCTGTACTTGACGAAATACATTCTACCTGTTATAACTTTTCCCTGAAAATCCAAAAATCAGAATACCACCATATAAGAGAACTTGTAAACTATAACCCAACTATTAAACATACTGTCAAAAGACCAAGAACCATTCATTACAATTCAAAATGGTAAATTTTTAATTGTTTCTCAATTTGCTCAAATCTTCAAATTCCCACTACAACAGCTCAAAAAACTGTTTTAGTCGCTAGCGGCGGCATTCGTCCATGGATTCGCCTTTTCTGCGTGAGCATTCCTGTGCTCTTAAACATTTAAATAACGCAGGCGCCCTCGGGCAAAAACTCCAACTATAGGTAAAAGCATATTTTAAATGCTAAATGCCTATTGTATCCTGATGATCAATGACCAATACTAACCTGAAACCAAAAAATTGCCAACAGAAGCTATTTACTTAAAATGCTGACATTAAGGGAAAATTTTCGACAGCTAATGATGTCAGATGCAAGTACTTTCCTCAACGTCAGAATATGACCTTATATAATAATAATATGTTCAGAGTTTGGCAATGCTGTTTTTATCCCAAAGGGGGTTAGCAAAGAATGGTTTTTTATTTTGTTTTGGCATTTTGCGTTGGTTCACTATAGATGTCTGTTCACTTTTCAAATTGTTGCCACCAAATATGATCGCCCTGTGTTATATTTAAAGAAATTAAACAATGAAGAATCTGCGTAAATGCATGTATATTTCTCGCATAGTGATAAAACAATGAATATGGGCATCTGGAAGCCCTACTTTGAAATTAGAAATTTGTTTTATTATCGACTTCATATTTTGTAACACTTTAACGAATTTTTGATTACCAAACTCAATGATTTCAAAGCCGGCAATGGCAACACTGTACGAAAAAAAAAAAAAAAAAAAAATTATCTCCACCGGAAATTCTAAAGATATACGTATTTTAAAATTCTATTGCGATATTGCTGCTGAATTGAATTTTATGGTTTAAATGCAAAGAACGTGATATTTTATAAATAAAGGTAACACATAAAATGTTAAAAAAGTCCTTTTGGGCGTAATTATAAAATCTGAAAACTTTCTGATTTTTTATTTTATTTCATATTTTCTAAAACTTTTAAGTTTTTTATTAAGAAAAACTACGATTTGAAAGCGAGCAGTGGCAACACTTTTCGAAATAAAGCAGATTCTTATCTCCATTGCGCAAGACTGTTGCCACTCGGAAAAACGAATGTGAAAATTAGCGTTTTCAGAGTTTTTAATTAATATCTCGGCTGATTAAAGTCGTTGGAAGACGATAATGGTTGAAATGTCTTTAAATTTTTTTAATACGGAATCATATATAATTCTTGGCAATGCTACTTTTATTTCATATTTTCTAAAACTTCTAAATTTGTTATTAAGAAAAACTATGATTTGAAAGCGAGCAGTGGCAACACTTTTCGAAATAAAGCAGATTTTTATCTCCATTGCGCACGACTGTTACCACTCGGAAAAACGTTGGTATTTAATTATGGCAAAGCACACGAGGGCTATCTGCCTAAGGGGAGGGATGCCTTCGTGGAGGACTTTCTAAGGGAAACTGGCTCGTATACACGTTACACATGGGGAAAACCACGAAAACGCCCATGCAGCCAGCCCGTTCGCGGGATTCGAACCTCGGACCGAACTACCAGTGTTCAGCGTCTTTACCGCTCGGCCGCTGGTGGGCCCACTCGGAAAAAACGAATGTGAAAATTAGCGTTTTCAGAGTTTTTATTTAATATCTCGGCTGATTAAAGTCGTTGGAAGACGATAATGGTTGAAATGTCTTTAACTTTTTTGAATACGGAATCATATATAATACTTGGCAATGCTACTTTTATTTCATATTTTTTAAAACTTCTAAATTTGTTATTAAGAAAAACTATGATTTGAAAGCGAGCAGTGGCAACACTTTTCGAAATAAAGCAGATTTTTATTTCCATTGCGCAAGACTGTTGCCATTCGGAAAAACGAATGTGAAAATTAGCGTTTTCAGAGTTTTTAATTAATATCTCGGCTGATTAAAGTCGTTGGAAGACGATAATGGTTGAAATGTCTTTAAATTTTTTGAATCCGGAGTCATATATAATGCTTGGCAATGCTGTTTTTATTTCATACGAGTATTTTGTAAAACTTAAAAACTTTTTGTTAACAATCTCTACGATTTGAAAGCAAGCAGTTGCAACACTTCTCAGAATAAAGCAGATTTTCATCTCCAGCGTGCGAAACTGTTGCCACTCGGGAAAAATGAAGGCGAAAATTAGCGTTTTCAGAGTTTTTAATTTATGTCTCCTTTAATTAAAGTCGTACTATAATGAGTATTGACGAAATGGCATCTCACCAAGTTTTGGAACCCGAAGGTACTTCTCTCGGAATTTATTTCCCCGCCATTCCGGAGGAAATAATGCCACAAATAAACAAACTGACAGACGCTCAGATATTTTAATAGTATAGATAGGCTAAAAACAACAAACAGTGCTACGTATAAATGAATACAATAAAGGTATTTGTTACAATAAAGAAAAACAAGTAAAGTTACATGTAAATGAACAATAAACTACTACTGTTTGTTAATGAATATCCTAATGAAATTTAAAATGAGTATGATAACAGTTATAACCTATTATGTCGCTGGAATGTTCCCTCGGAATTTATCGTTATTACTAGAATTACCTCCCTTACGTATAAGGAAGGGCCAAGCCCAACTCAAAACTGTCAAACACAGCATAATCATCAGAAATCAGCAGGAATAGTCAATTAAAGAGGCCCACCGCTTATTTGCTTCAGGCACATGTCACTAGCTGCCTCTAAACTTCGGCTAAAATATCTCCCGTGTTACATCCTGAACTTTTGCCTCTTCACACACTCACGCAGCCTTACAAATCATTTGCTGTAGGAGTGGTTTTCAGCAGTTCTAAGCAGAACTAGAAAATGTATTTTAAATACCTTAATTTATCGCCCAGCAGATGTTTTAAAAATCTTTAAATTATACGCAATGAACTCGAAGTGTTACTTAAAATATGAAAGATATTATTTAATTTGAGAAAAAAAAGTTCCATGAAAAATCTTAAAATTTTTAGCTTAAAATGAGCAATGAATTTTTTAAATAATTTATATTTTAAATTTTAGTAACCCAAAGTGTTATTAATTTCGTTTTGGCATTTTGCGTTGAACCTCTATAACTGTCGGTTCATTTTTCAAACTGTTGCCACCAAATATTAGAGCCCTGTGTTATATTTAAAGAAATTAAATAATGAAGAATCTGAATAAATGTATGCATGTTTCTCGCATCATGGTAAAACAACACTACCTAGCCACTAAATTTTAAATAATCTTCTACCGAATATGGGCATCTGGAAGACCTAATTTGGAATTTGTTTTATTATTGATTTCATATTTTGTTTTTGATTAACGAACTCAACGACTTCAAAGAGAACAATGGCAACACTGTACGAAAAAAAAAAAAAAAAAAATTTTATCACCAGACTGTGTATCAGAAATTCTAAAGACAGGCTCATTTTAAAATTATTTTGCGATATTGCTGTCAAATTGAATTTTATGGTTTAAGTGCGCAGAACTTGATGTTTAATAAATAAAGGTAACACACAAAACGTTAAAAAAACGCCCCTTTGGGCGTAATGTAAAATCTGAAGGCTTTCAGATTTTATTTTTATTTATTTATTTTTCATTTGAACGATACTCTGTATTTATCATATTTTGATATCAGTATATTTCTCAAGGGGGGAAAAAAGTTAAAACTCTTTTTGAATTGAATCTCAGAGTTTCTCAACATTGAAAATAGTGTTTTATAGACTCGCAACAGCTTTATGATTTAAAATAATCTGTAAATACTCACACGAATTTTTAAAGAATATTTATTTTGATATTAGTAAATGTCTCAAGGAAAAAAAGTTAAAATTCCTTTTGAATTGAATCCTAGTATGAGATACATTCCGATGACCTCATTGATCACGTTACTTATATACACCTTTTATAAACAAACAATGCAGATGACATCAGTGATCACGTGACTTAAGTACAGCTAATGCAAACAAGCAAGGTCATTCTTCCTCTTCTTCTCTTGCGGAATGTATCTCATTTCCCAATATTGAAAATAATGTTTTATGAAATTGGCAACAGCAAGTTTATAACTTAATAAATCTGTAAAATACTCACACGATTTTTTTTTTTAAAGTTTTACGATGAACTTTTTTGAGGTATTATGTTGCAGTCTGAAGTTTACAGATTACGAATTTTTGAATTTCTTAAAACTTTGATTTGTGAAATTGCTATGCCCTAGTAAGATATAATTTATAAAATTGCTAATCAATTTATAAAAGGGTTAGCAACATTTTCTAGCTTGTAAAATCTCAGTTATCTATTTTCGATTCATTTTCTTATCTTTTTGTTAACTCATTAATATTCCTATACAAACAAATGGACAAAATTTGGGGTTATTTGTTTTCCTCGGATAATCAGTTGAGAGTGATGACCTTAAATTATTTTCGTTTGATATTATAATTCAGAATTCTCTTGTGTAATTTGCAAGCTGGAATAGTTATGTACTGCAAAAAACTTTGCTTTCGAATGCAGAACAAGATTATAATTTGAAAAATAAAATCAACAGAACTTTTTTTTTTTTTTAATTTTTAGCACAAAGGGGCAATTTTCCCAGTAGGGCTATTAATTTCGTTTTGGCATTTTGCGTTGATTCACCATAAACGGCGAATCACTATTTAAATTGTTGCCACCAAATATTAGAGCCCTTTTTATATATTTAAATAAATTAAATAATGGAGAATCTGCATAAATGTATGTATGTTTCCTCCATTGCGATAAAACGACGGTACCTAGCAGCCATTAATTTTGAATAACGTAGTCCTCCCCCCCCCCGAATATGGGCACCTGGAAGCCCAAATTTGGAATTTGCAATTTGTCTATTTCATATTTTTTCAGACATTAAAGAATTTTTTATTAACAAACTCAAAGATTTCAAAGTCAGCAACTGCAACACTGTACGAAAAAGGAAAAAAAAAATGTATCTACAGTACGCGAGACTGTGTATCGAAAATTCTAAAGATATGCTCTTTTAAATATTTTGTGATATTGCTGTTGAATTGTAGTTTATGGTTTAAGTGCGAAGAACATGATATTTAATAAGTAAAGCGTTAAAAACGTTAAGAAACGCCCCTTTGGGTGTACTATAAAATCTGAAAGCTTTCGGATTTTTACGTTTTTTACAGAATTTTTAAATTTATATTCTATAGAGAATACAGCGATACTTGAAGGAATTTTTTACCTTTCTTACCTAGAAAGAATCGGGTTCGTGACATTAATAATAGTTTTATTTCTCCTGTTCAATTAACCTGAAAACCAACGTAGGAAGATCACAGCTTTTATCATTCAGGTAACTTATCAGATGAAAGAGGATAATCAGACACCATTTTCATTTTTATAAGCTTTTGTTTAGTTTACTTATAGTGTCATTATATTCGGAATTCTGTCATCAGTTTTTAACCTACTTTCTGATAAGCTATCCAGTTCAGATTTTGCACACATATTTACTGTTTGTCAATGACAATGCAATGTGGTAAAGCAATTATTTCAAAACTGGATTACGCTATTTTTTATTTAATATTTAAAAGATTTTCACACATATTTCTGTTTAACAAACAACTTAAAAATATAAAAATTGTTCTATTTGCACCATCGAATAGAGACGGAAAAGATTTTTTAAATGAAACTTCTGTGTAAATTATGCCTTCTGTCTGAATTTTTTTTTTTTTTTTTTTAGTTTTCAAAAATCGCTAGATTTTTTTCGATTATTTAACATCTACGACTCTAAAATTTCTCCACCTAAATATGTATCAGATACGAAATTTTCATAGGCTATAAAACAAACACATCCCTCTCTTTTAAACCAATAATTATAAAAAAATTTTTAATTGAACAATTTTCTATGCTTATTTAAAAAATATATTCTATAATCTCGAGTAGAAAGGGAGGTGAATCGGTTCTTTCTACCATCGCATCGCTTGTAGATACATTATTTTCAAGGTTATGATGTTACTACTGCACATGACTCTTGGATAGAACATGTGGCAACTCTTGAATAGAACCTGTGGCAACGATTAGATAATTCTATTCTTTAAATGATATAAATTTTGTGCATTATGAGTTATAATATAAACGAAATATAATACTGTTAAGTGAATCCAGCGCCAGAGTGTCGCTATGGTAAACAAATACTAGAGTGAATTTTAAAGAATGCATTTATTCTCTTGTGGTTTATGCGCTGTTGGCGAAGTAGATTTAATTCAATCCAATAAATTTAAATGAAATGCAAAAAAAAAAAAAAATAACATTCCCTACAAGGAAGTCATGTGGTGTACACATCAGATTTTTTTTAATGAAGTTCATGTGAGATTTTTAACGTAATTTCTGACTTTTCGACAAAATCCCTGTAATGCCATTTAACTTTAAGACTTTTTTTAATATATTTTTCTATATAAAAAATTTTATTGGTTATTGGATAATTTAATTTCACACTTAAAAAAAAGAATTATTTTACTTAACAAATAATTAAAAGGATTTTAGAATCTCTGAGGTAGAAGATCACTACGCAAGCTTACTTCAGCATAAGGAATGCGTGTGGAATTTCAGAGGCTATGACAAAGACAGTTATGTCCTAATAGACCAATCGAAATTTTTAAATAAAAATTAGACTTCTTTCTCTTCAAATGCAATATTATTTTTGTAGAGGGAAGTGAGCATTATTCAAAAATTTCTTGGGAACGAGGGTCATATAAAAGTTTAGGATTCATTACTTCATGCAAAACTGCGGTAGTTAAGTAACGTAAATTACTTGATCAATCAATTATAACAATATGTGTGTGGAGTAAACATTGATTTTATGAATCTTTTTAAATATAAAATTCGCTAAATTTGCATAAGCTTAAAAAAAATTAATTTGAAAGTCAAAGTTCCATCTACTTATGTTCGGTTGAAAAACAACTGGTTTAAAACCTGATGGCTGTAGAAGCCAATGTCTTTTTTCACTACTGCAAACTCACACATTCACAGATTCTTCACTTTTTAATAATCGGAATCTGTACTATTAAAATCTAGGCGAATCTGTCTATTTGATTGTTTGGGGCATTATCACCTCCGGAACGACGGACAGTTGTGTTTTGAAAGAGGTATTCCAGGATTACAAAATTCGTTGGAAGTCATTTCGACCATTCTCATCTTTGTACACCTTTAATTAGCCAAGATATTACCTAAAAACTCTAATTTTCTCCTTCGTTTTACCGAATGGCAACAGTCTCGCACGCTGGAGATAAAAATGTGCTTTATTTCGAAAAGTGTTGCCACTCTGGTTTTCAAATCTTAGAATTTCTTTTTAAAAAATTCTACGTTTTACAAAATATGAAATAAAAGTATTATTCCCAAACATTAAATGTATTATTCCCGATTTCAAAAATTCTTGGGAAGCCATTTCGTCAATTCTCATCTTCGTACGACTTTAATCAGACAAAATATTAATTAAGAGCTCTGAAAACGCTAATTTTCGCAGACATTTTTCCGAGTGGCAACAGTCTCGCGTGCAGGAGATAAAAATATTCTTTATTTCGAAAAGTGTTGCCACTCTGGTTTTCAAATCTTAGAATTTCTTTTAAATTTCTACGTTTTACAAAATATGAAATAAAAATATTATTTCCAAACATTAAATGTTCCAAAAACTCGAATTCCGATTCCAAAAATTCTTGGGAAGCTATTTCGTCAATTCTCATCTTCGTATGACTTTAATCAGACAAGATATTAATTAAGAGCTCTGAAAACGCTAATTTTCGCAGACATTTTTCCGAGTGGCAACAGTCTCGCGTGCAGGAGATAAAAATATTCTTTATTTCGAAAAGTGTTGCCACTCTGGTTTTCAAATCTTAGAATTTCTTTTAAAATAATTCTACGTTTTACAAAATATGAAATAAAAATATTATTCCCAAACATTAAATGTATTATTCCCGATTCCAAAAATTCTTGGGAAGCCATTTCGACAATTCTCATCTTCGTACGACTTTAATCAGACAAGATATTAATTAAGAGCTCTGAAAACGCTAATTTTCGCAGACATTTTTCGGAGTGGTAACAGTCTCGCGTGCAGGAGATAAAAATATTCTTTGTTTCGAAAAGTGTTGCCACTGCTCGCTCTCAAATCGTAGAGTTTGTTAATAAAAAATTTTTAATTTTTACAAAATATGAAATAAAAATAACATTAAGCATATTATTATTGCATAACGTCATATTCTGACGTTGAAGAAAGAACACGAATTGCATGTGACTTCAACTTATGTCGAAAATTTTTCGTTAATGTCAGCATTTTAAATAAATAGCTGCTGTTGGCAACTTTTTTGTTTCAGATTAATATAATTGACACGATATACTATTGCCATATGAACTGTTTTATGTATATTGAGAAAATATTGTTATATTACATTAAATTTTAATTATGACGTCATACGTATTAATTTGAAGTGTTAAAAGTTTTAGTTTCCTGATTCGACAATAAAAACATTATTTACGAATTGATTGTTGCTTGGAAAGAATGAATTAATGTCTTTCATACTGAAATGTTTGCATACATTTGCTTTTCAGGGGTACATAGAACTTACAAATTTTGCTTTAGCTGCAGCCCTCTCATCTGTCTGACTTGCTAGTATATTCATATTTACTGGTGAATGAATAATAATTATTCTTGTTGTTTGTTATAGTCGCTTAACGGAACTTAGCGTACATTGACAGACGGATTAATGAATCGCGTAAAGCGGGTTACCCCGCATTATTGCTGTGACGGAGACTGATCGAAAAACGGCGCAGCAAATTTCATTGAATTCAGCATTTCATTGTATTTTATCTTTCGTATATGATTCAACCCGAGGAAGAAAAGTAGCTTGTGGTAAGGTAATCTGACTATTTATTCTTCGCTGTCCGTCACTGAAGGTCACTGTTCAAGCGTTAAAGAGAAATTTCTTCGAACATCAAGTTGTAAAATTAAAGAACCGCGAATCCTCGCGATCATATTCTGCTACAGCTGGTATCGTTCTGGAAGAACTTTTATGCGAATTTAATTTCGCTTTAAAGAATGCGCCCAGACAGATTAGAGTTGAAGATTTAAAATCACCTTAGTAACCCCTTTCGCTTTTTCCCACGGTTTCCTCAGCGTACTGTATCTCGCTGTAAAACACTCGACTTGAGATAGTAAACACTGGTTAACATCATTTCCAAATCCTACGTTCCGACTCGTTAGGTTCCATGACTTATTAACCAACCAGCAACGTAACTACAACACAATTTATTCACACATGTTTGAATGTTTGCGTGGGCGGGCGCATCAAACGCTTCTTTAAAAGGTCCACCCTTGCCTGGCAAAAAAACGCGGGGGGAGGGGGGGGGAGAAAAATCAACTCTGACCTTCAATTTTTTTGGGGATAACCGTAAGCGATGAAACAAAGAATGCTGGCGATTTCGGGGCTGGAAAACAGGGTGGAGCCGAATTTTCGCGTCCTTCTGAGGTTCCGGATTCTCGTCTGCGTCATCTTCGTTTAAACAGTGCCGACGCTAATTCGGCTGATGCGGTCTCACTCGCAGGTTCACTGTAACCGTCGGCAACAAGGGACGGCCTTTCTTACGGTTTTTAAAGAGCAGGTGAGGCTCATTCCCTGCGGATGTGTGCGGTAATACGATAGGGGGGGAGTAGCGGATGAAGTAATGAAGAACAATGCGATGAAGCAGATTCGAACGATTTCATTTTTAACGCTATTTCTTTAAACAATATCTATATAGATAACTAAAGGAAAATTAATGAGTCTGAAAGATAAAATAGAGCAGAAAATAATCCAAATAACTTAAAAAATGAAAACGGCCATCCATGAGGAACTGGAAGGTATTCAATTTTTTTTGTTTTACCGCTATACATTAGTTTGTTTTTTCAATATTTATAGTTTTGATTAGAATTAAATTTATGATGAGAATTTAATTTATTATTAGAGCTTCGGTAAAGAAAGAGGACAAGAAATAGCAGTCATTTTTCGATATACGTATCCATTTTTATTTAAATAATGAATTAATTTAATTTATATTTGTCTGAGTCAACTAAATAATTATTGAATTTAATTTATGTTTGACTGAGCCGTGTCAGGTAATTTTTCATATGAAACAAAATAATAATAATAAAAATTAAATTAAATGAATTGAAATTTGAAGTTCACTTTTTGCAATCAGATGACTTAAGGATGAATAGTTTTAGCCAAAAACACAGTTTGTAAACGTTAATTGTTATAGAAAATTTTCCGAGAAGTTTTTCATATTCAGAAAAATAATGTTTCTAAAGATTCACACTTAAAACATGAAAGCAAAAACAGCTCGTATGACAGATCAGTCAAAATAACAAAGTACAAGAGTAAAATTAAGATAAGATAATTACACTAATTTTAAATATCAAATGTGTAATTTCAGTTTTTTTCAAAAATTGAATAATTTATTATTCAAAATTTTAATTAATTTTATCATAATTTTATTACATTCAATATCGGATTTGTAATTTTGACTTTGATTGTTTCGTAATACACAAATTATGCATCAAAATTACGACTTTTAATATTTTTTTAATGGGGAACTTTATTAATAGCCATTAGCCTAACGCTACTACAAGAGCCGGAAATGACGGCCATTACGGAAGCAACTAAACTGGTGGCCACCGTTACCTTCTATGGAGGTAATACAGTTACAACCATGCCTTCTCCGGGATTCTAACACGGGCCAATCGCTACAGCAATCAGGATCACTTTTTTTTTTTTTTTTTTTTAACCGAATTTACACTCTTGCCAACGGAATGTTTTCTAACATACTCTTCGGAATCTCTTTGACTTTGGTTGTCACCAAATAAGTACATATTTAGAGTCACTTTGTAAACAATATCTGGTACTTCTGTATTATCTCATCGACCGTGAAAGTGTCGCCAACCGTCGCGATTTAGCGCCAGTTATGGCCATTAAAAAATATCTTACTATGCATGCCTGTGTTAGTTTCTTGTTTGTGTGATGGAAGAAACTTGCAAGTACTCTCTTGTTTCCGTGGTCAGCTTGTTGTGCCGTAAATGCCATAGAATAGTACTGTAATTTACTGCCATAAGAATAGTACTGCTTTTTTATTTACGTATTCAAAAATGTAAGATATACCTTTATAACAACATTTATTAAATTTTTAAATTTTACTACTTTAATTTTCCATTCTTATGCGTGCAGAAACTCTTGAAAAATCTGCTTGGAAGAAACAGTTCATATCTACTATTTTGGTCGAATTTTGTACCAAAACAGTCCATTACATTTCGACGAACATTTTTACCTTTTCCGAAATCTCCAGTATGCATGTTGACATTTACACTAAATGCCCAATAGAAATGAAGCATGTTTCTCGTGGAGTTGTATCTCTCCCTCTTTCGACGGCCTGTTACAGGAAAATGCAGAACAAAATTGAAGTGATCATACGGCTTTCTTACTTAATACTATTATAGAAAACTGTGAACAGGTACATGTTTGCACTACACAGATATTACTGCCGTAAATGCATGTATGTGCATGTAGCAGTATAGAATTTTACATACTCAGAATCCCCACTTGCAATACATAAAAAATATCTAAAGAACTGTATGCCTCCGACCTATAATTTTGGAGATAAATGCGAAAGAAAATATGACTTCATATCCATCACATCCCCTGTAATGGTTGCATGTTTGAGCTCGGACGCGTTTCGATGCTTCTGCATGTGATTGGCTGAATATAGAATGGTCAGGCTGCTGGATTGCACTCAGGGGTCCGGTTTTATGGCCACCACAGTCGCCAGATCTCATACCTTTAGATTTTTTCCTATGGGGTCATCTGAAGAACTGCTCTATCGAGACCTAGTTAATACAGAAAGTGACTTCGTGCTTCGTGAAAGTCTTCATGCTGCGTGTACTTTGGTGGACACCAAACGAGAGAACGGCTGGCTGCATGGTTGGTTTTCGTGGCTCCCCCCATGTGTAACGGGAATGCGAGCCA
The DNA here is from genome assembly GCF_044657685.1 of Stegodyphus dumicola. Taxonomy (NCBI): domain Eukaryota; kingdom Metazoa; phylum Arthropoda; class Arachnida; order Araneae; family Eresidae; genus Stegodyphus; species Stegodyphus dumicola. Next base: position 85,063,424 of record NC_140777.1, read on the forward strand.
GTTTGCCTTGTAAAGACCTCCACGAAAGCATCCCTCCTCTTACGCACATACACTGACTACCAATAAGTATTTCGACACCTGTGATAGAAATGAAAAACTAACTAACCAAGCAGATGAGCTTCTTTACGGATGGTATTCATTGAAACAATACTCCCGGATGCCTGTTGAAACTCCTCGCGGATGAGGACCATCGGTTGGGTGCGGTTCTTCCGAATTTCTCTGGACAGCACTCGTCGGTCTCTATCTCCCAGTTTCGTTGGTCTGCCGACTCGGGGCACATTCCGACAATCACCGCTCACCTTCCACTTCTTAATCACATAGGCCACTGTCGATTTTGGGTACTTCAGATCGCTAGATATGTCTCTTAAGGATCGGCCACATTTGTGATACCCGATAATTATACCTTTCTCGAAATCAGAGAGCTCCAAACTGCCAGGCATCTTGCATGCGACTAAAGCCGATGCTGTTTTCTACGCGACATATACCGGCGGAGTCCGTGACATACCTTAGGACCGCAGATATCGTCATTTGCATAGGTGTCCAAATACTTATTAGTAGTCAGTGTAGCTCTTGTGGCTTTGTGATATTCAAATAACTTAATCTAACCCTACCCATAGAAAAAAAGAGAATCTAGTTATGCTGGCCTTTTGAAAATCCGCAGGAATTGTTCTGCCATTTCATCCGGCTGTGTGAAGCGTTTCGTTATATTTAGGTTTTTTATGCATCTGAAGTCAACTTCAGAGGATATTACTCAATTTTTAAGCATAAACTTCTGTTAAAAAATATGTGCTAAATCGTTATTATTATTATTTTGTTTTTGGCAATGGAGGTATGGGAATGTTGTACTACGAGATAAATATTGTTCTGCATGTGAGGGTACGTTTATGTTCTTTAAAACAAATATTTTTATAAACCTATAATTATATAAGGACAAAAGAAAGCGAAGCATTTTAAAAACTGCATGTTATGCCTACGAACAATACTGTTGCAGATAAAATAAAATCATTGAGTAGTAAACACTTTCCTATTATCTTCATTTGAAACGTTTTTAAGCTACTATTTTACTTGATGCGTACACTTGAATCACTCTTTCATGAAATTACTTACAATGCTTTTAAAATCTGTAGTTGGAAAAACAACTGGAATTTTCTGTTTTGCCTTTTCTTACGTTGGGTTTCTTTTCATTTTCTTTTCTATGATTCTCTCCTCTCAGATGAGACCCCCCTCCGATGTTTGATGGAAGGTGCAATCATCCCCACATCCTGCTGAAATGGAATTTGAGTTTCTCGCTTTTGTTTGCTTTTGATCTCCGCCTGATTCGGTTTGATTCAGGCCAAACTCTAATTAAAAATCGCCAAAGCGGAAAGGAATGTCCGAGATTGCTCTAGAAAAAAGGGAAGTTGACGAAAAAATGTTCAGGAATTCCACACGTAAATGCTCTTAGTTGCTTTACGTTTTTTATTTATTTATTTATTTGTAAGATGTCGGCTCACAAAAAGGAAGTTGCTATGCTACGGAAAACATTTTTTTTTTTTAATTTTATTAAATGAATAATAGTCGTCAGTCAGACATGTATTATAAAGTTGCGGACTCGATTTAAATTTTTTTTTTTTTTTTTTTTTTTTTTTACACTTAAGAAACATGACGAACTTCAAGTTAAAGCTGCCGATAAATACGTGCATTCGAGCTAACCCTCATTTTTAGCCTGAAGGGCGTTAGCCCAGAAGGGCTATTAATTTCAGAAAAAGGCATTTTGCGACGGTTCACTTTTCAAACTGTTGCCACCAAATATTACCGCCATGTATTACATTTAAGGATACTAAATAACGAAGAATCTGTATGAATGCATGAATGTTTCTCGCATTGTGAAAAAACAACGGTATCTAGAGCCATTAAATTTTGAATAATGTAGTCCTCCAACCGAACATGGGAACTTGGAAGCCCGAATTTAGAATTTGTTTTATTATCTATTTTAAATTTTGTAAAACTTTAACGAATTTTTGATTAACAAACTCAACAGTTTATAAGCGAGCAATGGCAACACTGTACGAGAAAAAACATTTTTATCTCCAGCGCCCGAGATCCTAAAGATATGCTCTTTTTAAATTATTTTGTAATATTGCTGTTGAATTGGATTTTATAGTTAGAGTGCGAAGAATATTATATTTAATAAATAAAGGTAACACACAAAACGTTAAAAAAACGCTCCTTGGGCGTAATATATAAAATCTGAAAGCTTTCGGGTTTTTTTAAACAATTTTTCAGATGTTGTTTGTAATATTCAAATCTGGTATTTATTTCAGTGCAGAAACATCGCTGTATATGTATAAAGTGAACAAAAAAAAAATGAAACACTTAAGCGAATACAACATGCTAAATCCCCAAACCAGTGTATGTACTTTTAGTTGAGTGTCTTGAATTATTTCGAGTTGTACTAACAGCAGCAGACTGTGAAGTTTGAATTCTCAGTGGTATGAAATGTACTGATTTCAAATATTTAGAATTGCAGGACATTAATGGGATATATACCCGAGTTTCAAACAGGACAAGTTATTCATTCGGCTTGTCTCGCTAGTGCATCTGTTACCAAGATAGCAGATGTTTTGGTATAGCATTGGCTACAATATCTAGGTTCGTGTCTGTAGAGCGGTCAAAATAAAGACCTTTGTCCAATCGATATAGCATTGGTTACAATATCCAAGTTCGTGTCTGTATAGAGGTCAAAATAAAGACCTTTGTCCAATCGATATAGCATTGGCTACAATATCTAGGTTCGTGTCTGTATAGAGGTCAAAATAAAGACCTTTGTCCAATCGATATAGCATTGGCTACAATATATAGGTTCGTGTCTGTATAGCGGTCAAAATAACGACTTTTGTCCACTCGAAGTAACTTGAAAAAAGACATTTCAGTATTAAAAAGAATGGAACCCAAAATACGTAAAGTAACATTTACTGAACTTATTGGTCCAGTCGATATAGCATTGACTGCAATATCTAGGTTCGTGTCTGTGTAGAGGTCAAAACAAAGACCTTTGTCCAATGGATATAGCATTGGCTACAATATCTAGGTTCGTGTCGGTATAGTGGTCAAAATAAAGACCTTTGTCCAATGGATATAGCATTGGCTACAATATCTAGGTTCGTGTCTGTATAGCGGTCAAAATAAAGACCTTAATCCTATCGATATAGCATTGGCTCCAGTATCTAAGTTCGTGTCTGTATAGAGGTCAAAATAAAGACCTTTGTCCAATGGATATAGCATTGGCTACAATATCTAGGTTCGTGTCTGTATAGCAGTCAAAATAAAGATCTTTGTCCTATTGATATAGCATTGCCTACAATATCTAGGTTCGTGTCTGTATGGAGGTCAAAATAAAGACCTTTGTCCAATGGATATAGCATTGGCTACAATATCTAGGTTCGTGTCTGCATAGCGGTCAAAATAAAGATCTATGTCCTATCGATAGCATTGCCTACAATATCTAGGTTCGTGTCTGTATAGAGGTCAAAATAAAGACCTTTGTCCAATGAATATAGCATTGGCTACAATATCTAGGTTCGTGTCTGTATAGCAGTCAAAATAAAGACCTTTGTCCAATCGATATAGCATTGGCTACAATATCTAGGTTCGTGTCTGTATAGAGGTCAAAATAAAGACCTTTGTCCAATCGATATAGCATTGGCTACAATATATAGGTTCGTGTCTGTATAGCGGTCAAAATAACGACTTTTGTCCACTCGAAGTAACTTGAAAAAAGACATTTCAGTATTAAAAAGAATGGAACCCAAAATACGTAAAGTAACATTTACTGAACTTATTGGTCCAGTCGATATAGCATTGACTGCAATATCTAGGTTCGTGTCTGTGTAGAGGTCAAAACAAAGACCTTTGTCCAATGGATATAGCATTGGCTACAATATCTAGGTTCGTGTCTGTATAGCGGTCAAAATAAAGACCTTTGCCCTATCGATATACCATTGGCTACAATATCTAGGTTCGTGTCTGTATAGAGGTCAAAATAAAGACCTTTGTCCAATCGATATAGCATTGGCTGCAATATCTAGGTTCGTGTCTGTATAGCGGTCAAAATAAAGACCTTTGTCCTATCGATATAGCATTGCCTACAATATCTAGGTTCGTGTCTGAATAGAGGTCAAAATAAAGACCTTTGTCCAATGGATATAGCATTGGCTACAATATCTAGGTTCGTGTCTGTATAGCGGTCAAAATAAAGACCTTAATCCTATCGATATACATTGGCTACAGTATCTAATTTCGTGTCTGTATAGAGGTCAAAATAAAGACCTTTGTCCAATGGATATAGCATTGGCTACAATATCTAGGTTCGTGTCTGCATAGCGGTCAAAATAAAGATCTATGTCCTATCGATAGCATTGCCTACAATATCTAGGTTCGTGTCTGTATAGAGGTCAAAATAAAGACCTTTGCCCTATCGATATAGCATTGGCTACAATATCTAGGTTCGTGTCTGTATAGAGGTCAAAATAAAGACCTTTGTCCAATCGATATAGCATTGTTACAATATCTAGGTTCGTGTCTGTATAGCGGTCAAAATAAAGACCTTTGTTCTATCGATAAAGCATTGGCTACAATATCTAGGTTCGTGTCGGTATAGTGGTCAAAATAAAGACCTTTGTCCAATGGATATAGCATTGGCTACAATATCTAGGTTCGTGTCTGTATAGCGGTCAAAATAAAGACCTTAATCCTATCGATATAGCATTGGCTCCAGTATCTAAGTTCGTGTCTGTATAGAGGTCAAAATAAAGACCTTTGTCCAATGGATATAGTATTGGCTACAATATCTAGGTTCGTGTCTGTATAGCAGTCAAAATAAAGATCTATGTCCTATCGATAGCATTGCCTACAATATCTAGGTTCGTGTCTGTATAGAGGTCAAAATAAAGACCTTTGTCCAATGAATATAGCATTGGCTACAATATCTAGGTTCGTGTCTGTATAGCAGTCAAAATAAAGACCTTTGTCCAATCGATATAGCATTGGCTACAATATCTAGGTTCGTGTCTGTATAGAGGTCAAAATAAAGACCTTTGTCCAATCGATATAGCATTGGCTACAATATATAGGTTCGTGTCTGTATAGCGGTCAAAATAACGACTTTTGTCCACTCGAAGTAACTTGAAAAAAGACATTTCAGTATTAAAAAGAATGGAACCCAAAATACGTAAAGTAACATTTACTGAACTTATTGGTCCAGTCGATATAGCATTGACTGCAATATCTAGGTTCGTGTCTGTGTAGAGGTCAAAACAAAGACCTTTGTCCAATGGATATAGCATTGGCTACAATATCTAGGTTCGTGTCTGTATAGCGGTCAAAATAAAGACCTTTGCCCTATCGATATACCATTGGCTACAATATCTAGGTTCGTGTCTGTATAGAGGTCAAAATAAAGACCTTTGTCCAATCGATATAGCATTGGCTGCAATATCTAGGTTCGTGTCTGTATAGCGGTCAAAATAAAGACCTTTGTCTAATGGATATAGCAATGTTACAATATCTAGGTTCGTGTCTGTATGGAGGTCAAAATAAAGACCTTTGTCCAATGGATATAGCATTGGCTACAATATCTAGGTTCGTGTCGGTATAGCGGTCAAAATAAAGACCTTTGTCCAATGGATATAGCATTGTTATAATATCTAGGTTCGTGTCTGTATAGCGGTCAAAATAAAGACCTTTGTCCTATCGATAAAGCATTGGCTACAATATCTAGGTTCGTGTCTGTATAGCGGTCAAAATAAAGACCTTTGTCCAATGGATATAGCATTGGCTACAATATCTAGGTTCGTGTCTGTATAGCGGTCAAAATAAAGATCTATGTCCTATCGATAGCATTGAATACAATATCTAGGTTCGTGTCTGTATAGAGGTCAAAATAGAGACCTTTGTCCAATGAATATAGCATTGGCTACAATATCTAGGTTCGTGTCTGTATAGCAGTCAAAATAAAGACCTTTGTCCAATGGATATAGCAATGTTACAATATCTAGGTTCGTGTCTGTATGGAGGTTAAAATAAAGACCTTTGTCCAATGGATATAGCATTGGCTACAATATCTAGGTTCGTGTCGGTATAGCGGTCAAAATAAAGACCTTTGTCCAATGGATATAGCATTGTTATAATATCTAGGTTCGTGTCTGTATAGCGGTCAAAATAAAGACCTTTGTCCTATCGATAAAGCATTGGCTACAATATCTAGGTTCGTGTCTGTATAGCGGTCAAAATAAAGACCTTTGTCCAATCGATATAGCATTGGCTACAATATCTAGGTTCGTGTCGGTATAGTGGTCAAAATAAAGACCTTTGTCCAATGGATATAGCATTGTTACAATATCTAGGTTCGTGTCTGTATAGCGGTCAAAATAAAGACCTTTGTTCTATCGATAAAGCATTGGCTACAATATCTAGGTTCGTGTCGGTATAGTGGTCAAAATAAAGACCTTTGTCCAATGGATATAGCATTGGCTACAATATCTAGGTTCGTGTCTGTATAGCGGTCAAAATAAAGACCTTTGTCCAATGGATATAGCATTGGCTACAATATCTAGGTTCGTGTCTGTATAGCAGTCAAAATAAAGACCTTTGTCCTATCGATATAGCATTGGCTACAATATCTAGGGTCGTGTCTGTATATAGGTCAAAATAACGACTTTTGTCCACTCGAAGTAACTTGGAAAAAGACATTTCAGTATTAAAGAGAATGGAAGCCAAAAGACGTAAAATAACGTTTACTGAACTTTGCCTCCTGAAGGATGTGTCGTGTATCAGAATGATAACCCATTTCACATGGCGATCAACTTCTATACCCAACTTAAGCTGTGTCTTGGGCCGTGAGTCGTATATTATGTTATGTTTAGCAAACATTTAGGTACATGTCCCTAGGATAATAAAAACTGGGAATTCAGAATTCTAATTAAATCATTTTTCAGATAATATTTGTGTCAAAGTAGTCCTAAAAGACTTAGAAATATGAAATTATACATCAAATAAGCAGTTATACTTGAAGAATTTGTATTCATTCAATCAGTGTACACAGAATCAATCAATAATAACAAATTTAGCTTATCTTGTCGCCATCTGCATGCTGCTGCCAAAGAATATTAGTTTACCATCATTGCCTTTAGTTATTTAATGAGACTTATACAGTCATTTCCAAGAAGAATCTTTCCAATACTGTGCAAAGTATTTCATTCTACATTCATGTGTTTCAGTTTGATTGACCAATCAGCTTTATGTATATATTCAATAACTCCAGCAGATGCAAATTAAACATGAGTTCCACAACAGTATTTTTTAAAACTGTCAAGACATGGACATCTTCGGGAGCAGACTGAACCCCTTAAATATATTTCAAACTAAATAATGCAAGAAAAAATTCTAAACCTAACGAAAAGGTATTAAATTTATACTTGCTTTTGTTTCAATTTCCCTACAGCATCTGATGCTGTTATATTATCTCTAGGGCCAATTGAGATAACCTGAGGCCCTTAGTGCTAATTTTTTTTTTTTTTTGTTTATTTTGATTACAGGGGGGGGGGAAGAAGGCATAGACATAAAGTGATGTAGGGTTCTCTCAAAATTTATAGCCCTAAACCTGAGCCTTATGGGCTTAATCAGCCCCTAAACTTAACTCTCATCTAAATTGATTTCAGTTGAGCTTCCACTTTCTACCCTGGATATATATTTTCTACGTCTAAAAGATCTCGACTAGATTTAATTTTTCAACTAGTGTTACTTAAAATGTATTAAGATTACATGATTATTTTCATTTTATTTCCTTCTGATTGAATCACAAAACAAACTCAGTCCCCAGCTAAAAATAATAATCTAAATTCCTATCTTGGTAGGATAAATGCCTAGAAGAGAAAATGGGCTTCAAGTAAAGTAGTTTTAGGGTAGTTAAAACATACGCCGCTTATTAAGTATTATCTTCTACCCTACTCAAGGTGATGAATGTACTCGAGTATAAATTTATATACCTTTCAAGCTACTTTTTATTATTATCACTTAAAAGGTAGAAAGTTCTAGCTTTTCTGATGAGCATACTAGAAAGGAGTTCCTCAAAGTGCGGTCCGCGAACCACAAGTGGTCCTCAAAACTAGCCCTTGCAATGCTTCTAGATTTGCAAAAATATCTTGTTCTTTGTAAACGCAATGAATAAGATTTTACATCATTTACTGCTGATGACATGTTCCTAAGTATACTGGCATATCTTTCTCAAAACTCATTGAATTCAATGAACTCAAATGTCAATGTGTTCTCAAAACTAAATGAGCTAAATCTCTTAAATCTCCATCTGCAAGGTAATTTTTTGACTGTTCTCATGGCTCATAAGAATTTAAAGAGGTTTAAAGGAAATTTAGCGTACGTATTAGTTGTGCAAAAACTATAATTTTTCTCTATTTTTAACTTGTGATCTTTCTTAAGGGAGTTCATACATCTTAAACCCCTTATGATCTTCGAATATGTGACTGTTGCAAGAATTGGGATATTCCATTTATCTTAAAAGCAATTACTTCCAACCTTTTACAGCTGACTACATAATACAGCTGCTTTGGAAACTAGTCACCAGAAAGTTTGTGCTGCCACAAATATTTTTTTTTAACTTAATCCGCTTTATGACAAAATTTTTCGTCATGTATTCGTCCTTGCACGCATGATATTTTAAAGATGGCTAATGGTACATACTTAAAATTGGATGGAATTTTTTATAGGGATACTATTTTCTAACTGAACTAAAAATCTGATGAATATTTTAATATTAAAAAAAATCATGCAAGAAAACATTACATATTTTTTTAATAAAATTCCTTTTATAAACTCAACTCCAAATAAAATAAAAATTTAACATGAAATTCTTAGAAACTTTGGTTCACAGTAGTTTCCAAATGTTACAAAAGCTGTATACTAAATATGTAATTAAATTATGCAACAGAATGTTTTAAACTGTGCGCGCAAGGTGAAAACATGACGAAAAATATTGTCACAAAGCGGATTAAATTACAAAAATATTTGTGGCAACACAAACTTTCTGATTACTATTTCAGAAAGCAGCTATAGTATGTAGTCGGCTGTAAAAAGTTGGAAGTAATTGCTTTTAAAATAAATGAGTTATCCTAATTCTTGCAACAATCACATATTAGAAGATCTTACAGGCTTTAAGGTGTACGAGTCTCCTTAATAGAAAATTATAGCGTTCTTCGAAAGGAATTATGAGCGACATACTTAGGTATGTTAAGATGCTCAGATCACAGTTTAAGACTTATTTTTCAAGTGATAAATATAACGAATTTTTATGGGCTCTTGATCCTTCCCATCGCAATTTTTAAAATGATAGACTGTTAATGAATGAAAGCAATTTATGATTAAGTGATTATAGCAAAGCCTCGAGGGCTACTTGCCTAATGGAAAGATTCCTTCGGTGAGGACTTTCTAAGGAATGCACGTCACACATGGGGAAAACCCTTGCAGCCGGCCCGTTCGCTGGATTCGAGCCTCGGACCGAACTACCAGTACTCAGCGACTATCGTCGGCCGCTGGTGGGCCTAGTTATGTTAGAACTGAATGCAAGAGAACAGCTAATTGAACATTCTAAAGACAGCGGACTTAAAATCAAATTCCAAACAAACGGGATGATTTAGTTTCTGAGCCACATTACCGTCGAAAACGAATTGCATAGTGGTGTATTAAAATTGTAATTCAGTTTTCTTCTACGTATCTGAGTAAGAAAGAGTTTTCTTGGCTGGCTCAAACAAAAACAAAAAACCGAAATCGACATAATGTATATGCCGATCTCAGACTTGAGCGTACATACAAAACTGGAATAGCTGAGTAATAATGGACAGGTTTATTTAATGTTATTAATATGAGTGCTAATATTCATTTAATTTTTAATTAATAAGACAAATATTATCTTAAATTCTTAGCCTTGAATCCTTAAAAACTTTCGTGGTGGGCTTTCTAAAGGAAACTGGCGTAAGAAATACACGTTACACATTGGGAAAACTACGAAAACGTCCATGCAGCTAACCCCTTCGACGGGATTGGAATCTCAGACCGAACTACCAGTGTTTAGCGACTTTACCACTTGGTCCCTGGTGGGCATCAGAGTTTCCATGAAGACCTCAAAATTGAATTTCTCGTGAAATATCCCAGAAAAACCATTGAAGGTTTAAAAAAAAAAAAAAAAAAAAATACGAGGTCTGTGACACTGTCTACTACTTTGGGACCTTTCAGTACAAGCTTCACAACGAAGACCGTTATTTAAAACCTTTCTAAATCCATATGTTGGATGAAAACATTTCGACTTAATCTGATTGCGCATAAATTTCCTTCGATTTGCAAAAATAAATATTAACCTAGTTTGAATATTGCGAAAGGAAAATTATTTCTCCTGAATATATATCATGGACTAAACTGCACAGAGCCTCTGTAAATAACGCAAACACTGTAAATAGTTTGCTTGCTTTTATTTTATTTTAGTTCTGTAAATGGTCACTGCCCTCCTCCAGCCCTGAATTGCTAACCCAGTACGGGACTCTAGTTAAGAAATCCTGTCGTTATGCATCTTTAAGACACTACCTGCAAGAGCTGCAACATGTCGTGCAAATCCAGCACGATGATCCAGATATAAATCCCCCCCAATGGCGGGACTAGCCATTATTAAACGTATTTACTTACCGCTAATTTATATTTAACTTTCTATTGATTTTATTGTAAGCACAACCAGCTATGTACAGTTTGTTTTGAATTTTGTATCTGCTCTGCAGCCGATTACGTATGGCACCATACTATTTGTGATTACTTACCACTAATAAATTTAACTAATTACTGATTGCACTGTCAGTACAAAGAGCTATGTACAGGTTGTTTCGAATATTGTGTATACTCCCCGCATTTGATTACACATGGTACTTTACCATATGTAATTATTTACCACTAGAATTTACAACTATTTTCCGATTGTACTGTAAGCACAAATATCCATGTACAGTTTGTTTTGAATATTGTATTTACTCTCTGCATTTAATTTCACACAGCACTTTGCTATACGTAATTTTTACCACTTATTTATATAACCTTCTGCTGATTGTACTTTAAGCACAAATAGCCATGTGCAGATAATTTCGAATATTGTACTTACTCTCTGCATTTGGTTACACATGGCACTTTATGTAATTATTTACCACTAATATATACTGATTGTACTGTAAGCATGACTAACTATGCACAGATTGTATCGAATAGTGTATTCACTCACTGTACTTAATTACACACTACACTTAGCTATATGTAAATATTTACCACTCATTTATATAACCATCTGCTGATTGTACTGTAAGCACAAATAGCTATGTACATATTATTTTTGAATATTATATTTACTTTCTGCAATTGATTACACACGGTACTTCATGTAATTATCTACCACTAATGCGTATAACCATTTACTGACTGTACTGTATGCACGAAAAGCTATGTAAGGGTTGTTTCGAATATTGTACGTACTCTCTGCATCGGATTATACACGGCACTTCTCTGTATGTAACTACTCCCATTAATATACTACCATCTACTGATTGTAGTGTAAGCACAAATAGCAATATACAGTTTGTATCGAATATTGTATCTACACCTGTTTGCACACGGTACTGTACTATATGTATTTTTGTAATTACTCTCTACAATTGTTTGCACATGGTACTTTACTATACGTAATTACTTACCACTAATATTTATCACTACTTTCTGATTATAATGTATGCACAAATAACTTTGTACAGATTGCTTTGAATATCATATCTAATCACTGCACTTGATCATACACGGTTTGTACTAATGTCAGCTTTACTTATCCACTGCTATTATACCTAATCAAGTTCTTATGTTTAATGATATACCATTACATTATGCAATCATGTTCTGTAACTTCTGAATGCACATTGTCGCACGAAATGAATGCAAAGACGTTTATGTATACAAAAATTGTGACTCTGTAACATCTTAAATATTTTTTATGCGTTCCCGGGCTGCGTAATGGAGTTCTGTTTCCGCTGTATGGGCATTATTCTGATAGGTATAACCTTAGATCGGAAGCCCTTACAGCGGTGATCGGTGATCGGTCAGTTTACCATGGAGGCACCTAATAAGTAGGCGACCGCTGTCTTTTATGAAGGGACAGACAACTTACATCCATGCCTTCTCCAGGATTCGAACCTGGATCCTTCCATGCGGTAGTCAGTGTCAGTTACGATTTTTTCGTCTGGGTGGCGATACAGTCATTGTCCTCTACTAAGGCCGGAAGAGGTGGTCCCTTTATTATGGTGGCACATAATAGGTGGGCTACCCTTGTTCCCTATGAAGATATATTTTTTCAGCTATCATCGGCTTTGTATTCATTCAATCCATTACGAAACCGTACACATGTAACAATATAAGAATTAGCCTACTTAAACAGTTCAGTTAACAACAGTTACGGTGCGCATTACATATAAACATGCAAAATGTGTGTTCACCCACTGTTTATGCTATTGGTAACTTGTCTATACAATAGAAAGGTATTAGCAACTACATTTTGGGGAACCAAAAATTATACGCAAACTTGTAACTGGCGTAATTCAAGGATTAATTGTAAAATCAAAGCTAAATTTTTGCGAATCGTACAATGTCAAGTTCACTTCGTATGTTTTATAATAATTACCATCTTTATTATACAAAATTCTACATATAAAATATATTTATATACATATAATAGTCTTAATTGCGTTTTGAGTTTGAAAATTTTATGAATTCTGGATCGGGATCTTTAGTTTGTCATATTTGCTTCATTTTCTTTCAACTATCAGATGCGGTCCACTTCATATCAAAAGAAATTACAGAATTCTTTGTCAAAATATTTCTCAGCGCATGAGCTGCGAATATTTTACTAAAATGAAAGGTAAAGCTAATTTAGTAAGATAAATGGCATTTTATCTTGCTAATCAATTAGCCTACCAGTTTCTTTCCTGAATGCATTTTTGCTTCTAATTATTTCAAGCTTGCTAATATAGCATGTAAATATAAGACGAAATAAAAGAAATTAAACGCAGACAGAATATAATTAACTCATTTATTGGAGGCTTATCTACGACTTTATTTAATAACTCGTCTATTTTGTTGCTTCCGAATAACGGTAAAAAATTTAAAATTCAAATTTAAATACTAGGAATTAATGCTGTCCCAATTTTGAGGAAGAACTCCCCAGGGTCGGTCTAGGGGGTCTCCTATCCTCTTCCTTTACCAACAATCTCTCGAGAGAACTTTCGGCTCGCCATCTATTTGAGTATCCCCTTGCCGCACAGACACTATATTCAGGCTGATTGAAATAATAATCATCATTCTGATTAAAGTAGTAAAATATCAAGTAATAGTCTTAGTGGGCATCATCGGCATCCTTCGATTTCATTTTGACTTTGGAAATGTTTTTACATGCGTTCTTACATAATTTTGACGTTAGAAACGCTCTTAACAAAGTGTTTTCAGAATGTTTGAACCATTATGTTATGTATGCTGCCATGTTACATGCTGCCATGCTAATGTTGCCACTGCGAGAAACATCACGTGTTTGTCTTCCACGCGCCTTGTGTACAATCAGTTATCAGGATATTGCCATTTGGCAAAACATTAGATATTTATATTTATCTTTTGATTTTAATTAGTCTAAATTATTTAATAAATAAGCGATTTTAGCAGTTTATGAAGTTTTAGTAGTTTATATATTCATTTTATTTCTAGTAATATATCTAATTTATAGAAATTAAAATATATTCCTGTAATTAATATAAGATATTTCTACTATTATACATTACATATCAGGCACAGAAGTGCCTTTGCACCAAATGAAAAATAAGAATATCGCTAAGGAGAATTTAAGCGATATATGCAAGTACTGTGCATAATAAGTTTAAACCAGTAATTATCTAATATCTGAAAAATTATTTCAATGGCAAATTGTTCCGAAATGTTAATCCATACACATCAAAAAGAAATCACACAAAAAAAATAAAGAATATATTTATTATTAAACAAGTATTTTCACAAAGCAAGCATTACATCCTACAATCTGTTAATAAGCTACGAAGATTCTTTTACACATTTCTCCAACAAAATAAATATTTTCATGAGAGTCTACATGTGGTTTTGAAGATATAGGAACTTGGATTTGTCTAAAGTTCACGCACATTCAAATCCACAACGGGATACACATCTGGATACATTAAAGATTTCAAAGCATTCCATTAGAAGATGCTGTTTAATACGAAAAACAACGTGATCGAAATCGTATGCGCACAAATAGGAACGGTCTATATAATATCACACGCAGACTGAGTATTTTAGGTAAAGTTAAACACCATAAAGCGCGTTCCTGATGAAATGGACTAGGGTTTCTTTTGTCTTCAGATCTTTTTACTTTCAGTCGACAGAAAGAAACACAGAAGATAGTTGCTGGTTTCAATAAGTGTTTCTCTTAAATCTTCAAGAACTGTATCTTCGATTCTCATCAGGTTAAAGGTATTTGAAGGTATCAAGTTTAAAAGAATTCTGTTAGAGATTTGTCGACAAGCACATTTTTTTTTTTTTTTCCGTCTGTGTCCGTCAACAAGCATGTCATTGATTTATGACACCGGCAGTAGTCACGACATGAGTTTTGAAGAGATACTACATCTTCCATTTAGGGGCGTAGTGTCAATTCAGTAGTGTCCGGCACTGAAGTTATCATATAAAATGACTATAGTTATAATTAGGATATTTCTATTTACATACTAAATTTCTTTAAACCTATCTAAACACCGAAACGATTACTATGCAATTCTCCTGAAATGCATAGCACATGAACATAGCACACATAAAAGCAAGGAAAATATGCAGCTCGCTGGCAAAATGGCAGAATTCAAGTTGTGATCTTCTTCCTCTTTCGTTGAACCTAACAAAAGAAAAAAAAATCTTAATCAAATCTAATCTTAACCAAACATTTAAATACCTTACACAGACAATTAAAATTTTACAATGACGTACTTTTTGTACAAGTTAAACACATATGTTAAAAAATGAAAAATAAATAAATTTTGGGGAAATTCATTAAGGAAGAAAATAAACTGTAAAATTCTTAGAAGAGTTTGAAGGAGATTTCTCCTTCCCATTATTCGGAGTTACAAGACTGTGAGTTATGAGGCTGCATTCGTCATTTCTGGCTTCCCACCTATTGATTTAATAATCTGTTATTACCAATCTCACTTGTTTGACAACAGTCAGCACAAGCCCATAACATTCATCGTGGCAACGAATCAAATGCGCCTGCCCTAATACCGCACAGATACTATACACTTACAAATATAAATGCCTTCTCCGGGATTCGAACCCGAGCCATTAAGTACGGCAGTCCGAGTCGCTAAATACTATCCCAGTTAGGCAGCATTTAATAATCTTAAATGATCTTGATGCTAGGTTTGGTTTGGTTTATTTAATTATGGCAAAGCACATTTGGGCTATCTGCCTAAGGGAAGGGATGCCTTCGTGGAGGACTTTCTAAGGGAAACTGGCTCGTATACACGTTACACATGGGGAAAACCACGAAAACGCCCATGCAGCCAACCCGTTCGCGGAATTCGAACCTCGGACCGAACTACCAGTGATCAGCGACTTTACCGCTCGGCCGCAATCTTGATGCTAGAGGCAGTGACTACCCATGCAGTGCCCTTAATGAGATGCTTTTTTTTTTTTTTTTTTTTTTCAATGAGCTTCACTCTTCAGACTCTTTCTGTGAAAGTTGTTACCTGTGATAATGATTAGGTCAGTATTTTCAAAAGTATAAAGCGATTTGTTACTGATCACTATTTTATTATTAAATATATTCCTTATCCTTTCCACAGCTAGATATTATGCATTATTGCTGCATTATATCTCTTTTACTGAGTATTACTGAGTTATTTACTTACTTCTGTAAGCCTCGTGGTATACATTGTGGAACACGAGGAGTTTGCATTCTTAAGTGAAGTGAGAAACCCCCTATACCGACCATATTAACTTGACCATTTTCAATGTACCTTTTCTCAAAATCTGCTACAGATACACGTCTTAAATTTTTTGTGTAATTAAAATACACCTTTCTAATTAAACTGAAACGAGCTTTTGAAAAATTTTGAATTTTAGAATAATCTATAGGATATTGTATTTGCCATACTAAAATTTAGCACTTTTTTACCCCCTTCCCCCCTCAAAAAAAAAGTTAAAAAATTTTTCTTCATTTATCACAAAAAGCTCATTTCAGTAAGCACTAGAAAACATAGCAAATAAGCCCAAAAAATTTAAATACCTGTGAGCAGTAGTTCCTGAGAAAAGGTACATCGAATATAAAAAATCACATTTGGAGAAAAACGAATTTTTACTCAGTATGAGTAAAGTCAGTTACTTGCGGTGTATTATTTATTTTGAAAATGCTCATTTATCAAAACATTCGATGATAAACTAAAAGTAGATTTTTCACAGTTCTAATTTTCATTAAGATTAAAGTATACTATTTTAAGGAAGATAAACGCATAGAGAATTTGAAAATGCAATCATCTCAAATCACCATTTTTTGTAAATTTTTGGCTTCCAACACCCCTTAATTTTTTTTTAATAATAAAAAAATAAACATAAAATAAATACTAAAAACTAACGTCATACTGCGGCATTTATAAATAAACATAATCGAATTTGATTCTGTAGTAGTTTTTCAGAAAGGAGGCGTTTCAGAAAGGAGCGTGTACTAGACCACTATGGTTATGTCTGCTTTCCACGTGTTTCTTTAGAAGAGAAAATACAGTTGCTGCTAAACAATAAATTTCAGCTCAGATTTAAACACTCGTATTCCCACGAAAGTGATAACAGTTATTTCAGAATAAACTGCAAAGAGGGAGTTAGATTACAGAAACTGAATATCTTTCGTGCAGAAGTTTCCCCGATGTAATTAACCATCCCACTCATTGACTGCTACAATGTTTCAAATGTTTCGGCGCATTTCTACAAACTGGATCTCATAAATACATTTGATTAGCGATATCTTAATGTTGCATCAACGCTCCCCCGCTTTTATAATGTGTATGAGTGTATGGAATACTTTATTCCCACACAAGTTGAAATTTATTGGGAAATTAATAGGGCTGAGAACTCGCAAACCAGACACCGTTTGCTTTAAACACATTAAAAGCTTCCCACAGATAACTTAATTCTAGGTTAAAGTAATGAGATTTTTCAAAGCAAGTCCGCAACAACATAGTTTTGGCTACCCAAAAAAAAAAAAAAAAAAAAAAAAAAAAAAAAAAAAAAAAAAAAAACTAAACAATTAAATCTACAGGAATAGGTAGAAGCTAGGCCAGCATCTCTGTAGTACCATAGATGATGGAGGTATACCAACAACCTCTCGAGAGGACTTTTGGCTCGCAGTGTATTATGAGTGCCCCATGCCGCACGGACACTATGTGCGTAGAGACATCCATGACTTCTCAGGAATTCGAACTTGAGCCCATCGATACTGCAGTCAGAGTGACTAAGCAATACACTAGCTGGGCGGCATACAGTAGCATAGTACATACAGTAGCATAGCATAGCCAAATAGTACAGAGAAGGTATAGTCCTTAAATATTTGGCCAGCTGATTCGCCGCCATCCGCTCCGCATCCAGTATTTATTGAAAATAATGATTAATAATGATTTAGGAAGTAAAGAAATTACAATAAACTTTAAGTATTATTTGAAATTCATAAATTAAATCAAACATCTGTTTTGTTGTAACAAAAATAACAGATAATCATGGTAAGTATGAAGATAAACAGAATGAGGTAAATGTAATAAATAATGGGAACACAATGTTAGTTATAAAACGTTATTATAGTTTACAAAGGTCACAAGTGGGGTCCTTTAGAACATATTCACAGAATGTAAAAGTTCGTTAAATTTATGTAGTATGAGAACTTATACTAGGCCGTAGGAAGAGAATCGTCGTGTAATCTTTTCAAACTTTATATACTGATGTTTATCTTTAATTAGAAACCTTTGGAATGCCAGGAGGTCTATTTATGGGGATTTTATGGAATTATTTTCAGTTAAGGAGCATGAAAAAGTGTAATGATCAGAGGTTGTGTATTCCCTACCTATGCAGATGTCAGAGCATTACTCAAGGCAATTTATTTAAAATTCTGTAGGTAATTTTATTGTTTTTATCCAGATTTCGAGCACAGAACATACTTTGTATCATCACCATCCATGACGCGACCGCCCAGGGCTGGCCAAGGCCTTCTGAACTGGACATTTTCAGCTAACTCTACTAACGGCCAAACTCCTCCAATTGATAGTTTTAAGGCCTAAAGATCCAACGAGATCTAGTTCTTCTTCTTCTTTTAGTATGTTACTCTCTTTCATACGGTTAATATGCCCTGCCCAACTGAGGCGACTTATTTTAATGTAATAAACAACAGTTTTTACGTCCTTGTACGAAGTAAAAAGGAAGAATTGTTATCGCGAAAAGTTTCAGGCAGCATATTTCAACGAAAATATACATTTTGACCGCTTTCGAATGCAATTTAATGATGTTTTTGCGTGATATCTGTACGTAAGGACAGAATAAAAGACTATTTTCCTCCAAAAAAATTATAAAACTGCTTTAAAATGAATTCTGAAGAGAATTTTTCGTGGCGTCTGTACGAACGTATGTACGTACGTACGTACGTACGTATCTCGCATAACTCAAAAACGAGTAGCCTGAGAACGTTTAAATTTTGTATATAGGACTACTATAACATGTAGATGTGCACCTCGTATTTTGGTTGCAATCTGCCGCACCAAACGTATATAAATATATTTATATATATATATCCACTCTGTTAACTGGCTCAGGAATCTCAGTTTCTTTACTGTTATATGTTTGTGAATTGTACATTTTTTACTTTAAAAATGATTGAATTATGTTGTTTTTATCTTCCGGTTAAGGTTTTTATGCGTTTAGTAAATCTGTATGCAATATTTTTAGAATTATCAACATTTTAAAGTTGTTTCAGTGCCGCTAAGCCTTTTTTTTTTTAATGGCGGCCATTGTTTGTTTATATCTGAAATAGCAGAGTAGTTGGTTTGTTGCCAATCTAGAGAAACATAGCTTCGCAACAACAAAGATAACGCCTTCATTTATTATTGCGAATTAAATCATGCTTAATCCTTGCTGAAATTTTTTCGAGGAAATAAGTTTAAGATTTACATCGTAATTTTTAATACAGATATTTTGAGTTTTTATGTATTTTTGCCTTGTCGCGAAGGTAGAACTGAATTAATTGAATGAGAAATACTCAATCGTCTGTGAAAAGTGTTTCTTTTTTGTTTGCTTAATTTCTTTTATACATCATTCTAGCTTTATTATAGTATTTGAATGGAACATGTGGCAACGATTAGATAATTCTTTAAATGATATAAATTTTGTGCATTCTGAGTTATAATATGAACGAAATATAATACTGTTAAGTGAACCTAGCGCCAGAGTGTCGCTATGGTAAACAAATAGAGTGAATTTTAAAGAATGCATTTATTCTATTCTGGTTTATGCGCTGTCGGCGAAGTTGATTTAATTCAATCCAATAAATTTAAAGGAAATGCAAGAAAAAATGCGTATAATTTAGTATTTCGTACAAGGAAGTCATGTGGTGTACACATCAGATTTTTTATTTTAATGTAATGAATTTTAATAATTTATTATTTTAATGTAATGAATCCTTAAACATTCGGTATAATTCGGTGTTGCGTCTCCTACACCAGATACCTGATTTTCTCCGAAAACGCTTCTCAGGAGCTTGCGCTCAGAAGTACCCAAAGCACTGTCATAGTTCAGGTCTCCGAATAAGTCAGGATAGAACGGATTAGGGTCTTGAAGAGTAAAACAGCCTTGTCTTTCCATATAAAGAGCCAGATTTAAGTAAATTCGTTAATCCATAAAAAGCTTTATTAGCCGGAACACTACGTCTCTTTATTTCCAGTAGAAGATCGGTGATTTTCTTAAACATCAACAGCGGATAAATTAAATCTGTAAGAACACAGTTTATATGGAAACCCGAAAATTCATTCTCAAAGCAAGCTTTTTGAGTACAAGGCAAATCGCCTGAAACATTTATCGGAACTCGCAATTATTTTATTATTGAATTCATTTTTGATTCCCCCAAATACCTCAATGACCGTATGTTAACAAACTGATGAGCTAGACGAGCTCGATGACTAAAAATGACTAATGTGACAAGCTTGATGACCGACAACCACCAATATGATAGCAGGGGCGTAGCTAAAGGGGGAAAAGGGGGCATCTGTCCCCGGGAGCAGAATCCAAGGGGCGCCAAACTGATGTTACGACATTTTAGAACTAAATGTTTTCCATCCTTGGCAAGCAGTAGGGGGCGCGAAATCTTCAGTTGTCCCTGGGCGCTGAAAACCCTAGCTACGACTCTGTATGATAGGCTCGATGAGCCACAAAGCAAACAAATTTCATGTCAACTGTAAGCAAAATAGTGATATAATCGTCATAAAGATTCTTTTTATAGAATCCAGGATATAATCCTGTATCGGAACAATGCTCTGAAATCCAGGATAGTAACTAAAAATTCAAGAAGTGTGGTCACTTTAGTTTGGGTTGTTTTCAATTTAACCCATCAGTATTACTTTTCATCTTCTTAAGAACTTTTTACAATTAAGCGTTTGTTTACTCATTTCTACAGGTAAAGGAATGAAATAAACAACGAAAAATATAGAAGGCTTAAGTTTTAGAAAAAATAACAAGCCATTACAATGATTTTTCAGAAAGCATCCTTAGTCAAATATTTGCTTTGACTACATTACTCTGGATATTCGGTAATTATTCCTTTGCGTAGTAATTCCTCTAAATAACAGTTTCTCAGAGTGACTTGAATCATAATATGTCGTTGCTTTGCATTCCAGTAGCCCATGAATACATTATGGGCGGGAAGAATGAGAGCCATTGGTTGCAGACCTTGGACAGCGATGGTAACCGTTTGATTTCTGTACTCAGTATCCGAATCTGAATTGAGGCAACATGCGAAATGGTATCTGAGAGGCTCACATCCTCCTGCAATGCCAGCCCTAGACATTTTGCCGCCTGGTGCAATATCCGTGACTTGTAAAATATGCTGCCCAATGTCTACCTAAATTCTAAAAATTTTGCTGCCCCTAAATCCCAAGATCTATGTATTATGCACTACTTGTATATAAGCATGTACTATGAACTATGTAAACTATGTAAGCATATATTATGAACTATGTAACTATAAGCATATATTATGAACTATGTAGCATGTATACATGTATGCCCTTATAGGGCCCATGAGGTGTCGCCCCGGAGAGTACCCGAATAGTCTAAGTAAGCCACACGGGTGGCGTAATGGCAAACCGCACATTGAGTTGATCAATGTTAGCGAATTTCGCTCAGTGCGCATGCTCAGTGGCGTGGGAGGAAATAAATACTGGCGACTAAGCATAAGCAACCCTGCGCAAGTCTGTTCGTTACGTAGATCTTATCGACTGTTTACAACACTATGGAAATTTGTTTCTGTTTATTGGATTTGCTTCTGTTTCATTTCAGTTTGGTTTATTTTGTGCATAGAGATTACATTTATTATCTGTTCTTTATAATAATTTCTTTGACTTTAATTCAGTGATTTATTCCTTAATTTGTTAAAATAATAATATACGAATGAAACGCATGGCAAATACTCGATCGCTTTTATTCCTCAGAAGAATAATCAATAAATATTCAGTTAATATATTTTGCAATGTTTCCTGTTTTGTAATAGTTCTTAAATGAAAATTTGCCAATTTACAATCGGTATTTACACTCTAAGTAATGAAACTACGTACAAACTAACAAGTTTTAAAAACCCGAACTGTTTACACCTAGATAACAGAAAATCAACAATATGCCGAATTTATCCTCTTTTAAAATTGCGCTAAATTCCCCTCTGGGCATGCGCAGAGTGCGAAATTCGTTTAACATTGGTCAACTAAATGTGCAGTTTGCTATTACGCGCACGGGTGTCCAGATTCTGCTCTCAACTGTCAACTGCCCCTAAATCTCGCTGCCCAGGGCAGCTGCACAGGTTACACCGGTTCTAGCGTCAGCTGTGTCCCTCTGTTGTCACCAGCCTCTTGACAGAACTTTCGAAAGATTAGATTTTATACGTCTCTACTCCGCATGAACGTGATAATCATGAACATCTGCGTTTTAGCAAAAATTCGAACTCTGGCCCATCAAGTTAGCAGCTATCTTTCTGGATCATTGCATCTCATGGGAAGACCTGCCATCAAATTCAAATCCATGCGTACTGTACCTATGGATTGACATGAATTAACGACAGTATCCACGTAAATTTTCTGTGCATCTAATCTTCAGTGCTTTTAAATAACATGAGTTTTCTACCATGCTAAATTGAAAATTGTAACTGTATAATCTATATTATTAAACTCCACGAGTGTCGCTTATGTATTTAATTCGCATATGCTAAAAAATAAATTACTCACGTGTTGGGGATTTCCTGTCTCTGGAATTCACATTATCATTCTCCTTCTGGTACCAGTTTGGATCATTAGGCACAGGTCGATATAAAGGATCATCAACATTATCAGGACTCAGAGTAGGATATTTAGGAACATGTGACACGGAAAGACCCAAATCTGGACAGGAAGCTGCAAGGGGGAAAATATATGAATGATTCTACCAAAGAGTAGCCGGATTTTATTGCGCAAGCAAAAATAAGCAATTATTTTGCAAAATAATCTGACAAGTACGATTGAAAATGCTAATAATGCTGTTTAGGATATATATATGCAACAATGCGGTGTATACTTTAAAAATAGAACTGTGTTTATATTATTTAATGGCTTACCATGCTTTGTTATTTGCATTCCATAAATTAAAGGATCTTCGCCTCTGATGCAACTATGTCCAGCTTCTTTAATGTAGGCTTCTTTTCCACTTTGCAGAACTTTACCTGACTATTAAAAAGTAGAAAAGCAGGAATTAGAATCTGTTGCATTAAAGACAATTCGAACGTAATTTAATGTATACTTGAAAATATTTGAAGAACTTGGACAAGACAGATACTTACAAAACACTGAAAGCCATCCATTTCTCTTCGCTGGGTGTATGTAAAAGTCACGCCACCAGGTTCTTCCCAGCTTCCAAGACATCGATATTCCCTCTCTGAAAATAAAAGCCAATCGTAAATGGAAGTGAACTAATCATTTACAAAAGAGTTCATTTTTTGTTCATAAATATTACACGAAATTGAAGATTTTTAATAATCTTCCTCATATGGGTTAAAAACTCAATCCTTTTTTAACCATAAGAATTGCTTTAGAGCTATCATAAGCGGCAAGGTAATAAGATAAAAATGTTGTTTCGAGCAAAACATTTTTATTTGCATAGTTTGTTTTTAATGTATACTATGTCATTTATATGAGATACCTAACGACTAAAATTGAAAAAATCTGTACATCGAAGATAATAAAATCATAAAAACAACGCGAGGTATCATATGATTTTATGATATTAAAGTTCGTGATGATGCTTATTTGTGACTCCAGTAAAATTCCAGATATCTGAAATAACTGGGACCACTGCTGATGTGTTATCGGAAAAATCCAAATAACAAGGTCAACATGTGTCTTTGAGCGAAAAAAGTGATGAAGTATATTTCAAAATGTCGTTCAGGCTTACCATAATAAGTAAGTTAAATTTATTTATTTATTTATTTGTCAAAAAATTACGTTTCTCATATTTTCTTTTTTAATGTGCTTGTTTTTTTTAAAGTTCATTTAATGATCCTGTTTTACTTTTATGAGAAATAAAATTAAATGAAATTCAAAATAAAATGATTCCCTTTCTTGGTGCATCAAATAGGTTCTTATTTTATTATTATTTTTTTTTCAATAAGGAAAGGTACAAATTTTATTTTGTACAACTTTAATTTTTTTGTGCATATTATGAATAAAAGTTTTTTAATGTCTTTATTTTATTTTATTTATTTATTTATTTTTTTCAAAATAACCACATTTTCTCCCTCCTTTCCGCATGCCTTCGTGGTGTAATTGGAAGCATACTCGACTCGATTCGAGAAGTTCAGGATTCGAGTCCCGCCGAGGGCATTGCACATACTTCACCTCTCCTGCTCCCCCCCCCAAAAAAAAAGAAGAAGAAAAAGAAAACACCCAATAACTCTGCATATCATTTGTATTTGAGAAATGAAGTTCTTTTAAATAATAATAGCCTTACCTTGATCTTTCTCTTATGCTTTGCCTAAAGAGCATTTGTAATTCTCTAGAATGCCTAGGTAAAGTATATAATAATTCTCATATTTTATACTTTGCCTAAAAAACTACAGGTATTCTATAAATTATCCAGGTATTCTATAGAATGTCGGCGTTTCATACTTTTCCGGTAACACACACACACACACATATATATAGTCAAGAATGCATTTAAAATTCTAACTATATGTTCTTTTCACTTTTAATGGCGACGGTCTCTTATTTGAAAGTTCGTGAAGTTAAATCCACAGCCCCGTAGTCAAGTTGTTTTTCCTGCCTTTTCTACACTTACAGTTATAGAATGTTCTGGAGATATTTAAAGCGAACTGGAATTGCTGACGAGGCTGACGTCATTTCTTGGAAGCTCCGTCTTTCCAGAGGCTATAAAAAGACTCGCAAAGGAATATGGGGGTCTTTTCTTTAATGTAACGATGCAGTAAACTTCATACAAAAAGTTATTAGTAATTCCTTTTTATTTACTCCGGAGATCAGATTTTTGTAATTGCTGTTTCTCCTGAATAATAATAAATGGGTCCTGTTTTTTAAACTTATCGTCTGATAATTTAAGCTACGACTACATTTATGATTCTTCACCAATCTATTTATTGCGGACAAAAGCTGGTACATCACATATATATATATAGGAACTGCGTTTATTCTTTTAAATCGCTTAGATTTTTAATCATTAACACATGAAGCTAAGATTAAATCTAAATGCTAAACATAATATACGCTAGGCCGAATGACAACATACTAGCGAATGGAAGTTGAAAATATTTTATATTCAGCAATACAAAGGGATTCACTTTTTTTTTACAAGGCAAAGAATGCGAGGAACGTACATAGTATATATATGCATACATAACAAATTCTTCATTATACAGTAACAGAAATAAAGTATAACATATTTGTAAGATAGAATAAAATACGATGGCTATGCTAAGAAATAATTGGCAACCGCAAAATTAACCATTCTATATTTAGTACTCTTTCCCTGAATTTATCCTTTCTCCGAAATTCGAGATCATTCCAAATTACATAACACTGCTTGAAAAAGGTAACTAAAAGTAAAATTAACCAATCACGGCTTTGATTCACATGTGTAACTATGCAGTATAAATACGGCTTCGCGAGGAATTATGTTCCTTCTCTTTCTGACGTCTGCCATACAAACAACTCTGCGCCGTTTATGCTTTCCTGCTTGAAATAACGTAGTATCCCTCTATCTGTATATAAGAAGTTATTATATTGAAATGTGATTGAAAAGTAAATTTGTCTGCCAAAGAGATAATTTGAGATGTGTAAAAATAAAGATGGTGATTCTTCAATTCAGTTTTGTCCATGTTTTATTCCAACATAACCCACTGTTTCTATACCAACCTTTTCCACCCAGCTATGTCTACAACTAGAAGTACCGAATTCACGACTGCGCACTTAAAATACTATATATATATATATATCAAAGCAATGAAATTAAATTTTACTTATGCTTCCAAAGATGAAGAGATAATTTTGCTTTCATTCTTACTGTACTAAAATTAAATGAAGAAATTGATTATAATAAAGAATATTTCAGCTTTTTTTTTTTTTTTAATGCACTAAATTTTCTTTTCTTTCTTTCTTTCTTTTTTTTTTTTTTTTTTTTTTTTTTTTTTTTTGTAACGTTACTGTATTTTTACCATATTTTATTAAAATATTTTTTGCTTTTATTTTGACCATACGCATATTAAAACAAACGGATTATTTTTATTTCCACACAACCAAACGCAGAATCTATTATGGTTCAAAGACAATTAACAAAAAAAAAAAAAAAAAAAAAAATTTAACTAAATTCTCAAAGTTTCAGAAGCAATATATTAGCTTCAAGTATTTCGGAAGTATGGAAGATTTCGCACTTCAATACACAGAAAACATTACATTTCAGTGTCATGTGTATGTGGATATGTAGGTGTTTTCAAATTCATATTTGAAGCCAGCCAAATGTACTTTGTGCTTCTGTTTATCCCATGCTACATCTACGCCATTTTGACCATTTTGGAAGAAGTCAGTTGTCTATTTTACGGATAGTTGAAATGAAAAATTCCAAATTAACTTTAATATAAATAAACATCATATATCTCGTCGCAATACAAAAAAAAAAAAAAAAAAAAAATCTATATAAATACTAGCGACAGAAGTAAAAAAAAAATTTACAAGAAATATTCTGGAGATACTACAAACTGGTTTGGATGGATTAGTGCTAGTACTCTACTAAAACACTTCGAGGTTTACTTCATCTGTCATATTACATTTCTTAATACTGACAAACATAACAATAATTTTCATAAATATTTTATCTTAATTCTTCATAATTTTATGATTTTAGTGTTTAAATATGACCCTGCCCCCGAATATTTCTTGCAAAATTATCATATTTTTAACGTGATTCAGTTTTTTCTTTTATATTGTTTTTACTTCCTTGTACGAAGTAAAAAGGAAGTATTGTAATCGCGAAAAGATTCAGGCAGCATATTTCAACGAAAATATCCACTTTGACCGCTATCGAATGCAATTTAACGATGTTTTTGCGTGATATCTGTACGTAAGGACAGAATAAAAGACTCTTTTCCTTCAAAAAAATTATAAAACTGCTTTAAAATTAATTCTGAAGAGAATTTTTCGTGGCGTCTGTACGAACGTATGTACGGACGTTCGTATCTCGCATAACTCAAAAACGAGTGGCCTCAGAACGTTGAAATTTTTCATATAGGACTGCTATAACATGTAGATGTGCACCTCGTATTTTGGTTGCAATCGGCCGCACCAAACGTATATAAATATATTTATATATATATATCCCCTCTGTTACCCGGCTCACTGATCTCAGTTTCTTTACTCTTATATGTTGGTAAATTGTACATGTTTTGCTTTAAAAATGATTGAATTATGTTGTTTTTATCTTCCTGTTAAGGTTTTTATGCCTTTAGTAAATCTGTGTGCAATATTTTTAGAATTATCAACAATTTTAAAGTTGTTTAAGTACCGCTAAGCCTTTTTTTTTTTTTTTTTTGGACGGCGGCCATTGATTGCTTACATTTGAAACAGCAGATTAGTGGATTTGTTGCCAATCTAGAGAAACTTATCTTCCCAAAAACAAAGATAACGCCTCCATTTATTATTGGCAATTAAATCATGCTTAATCCTTTCTGGAATTTTTTCGAGGAAATAAGTGTTTAAGATTTACATCGTAATTTTTAATACAGATATTTTGAGTTTTTATGTATTTTTGCCTTCTCTCGAAGTGAGAACTGAATTAATTGAATGAGAAATACTCAATCATCTGTGAAAAACTGTTTCTTTTTTGTTTTGTTTGCTTAATCTCTTTTATTCATCATTCTAGCTTTATTATAGTATTTGAATAGAACATGTGGCAACGATTCGATAATCCTTTAAATGACATAAATTTCGTTCATTCTGAGTTATAATATAAACGAAATTTAATACTGTTAAGTGAATCTAGCGCCAGAGTGTCGCTATGGTAAACAAATACTAGAGTGAATTTTAAAGAATGCATTTATTCTATTGTGGTTTATGCGCTGTCGGCGAAGTAGATTTAATTCAATCCAATAAGTTTAAATGAAATGCAAGAAAAAATCCGTATAATTTAATATTCCGTACAAGGAAGTCATGTGATGTACACATTAGATTTTTTCATTTAAATTATAATTCCAACGTCAACATCGTCATTTAAATTAAAATTCCAACGTCCAGTTGCAATGTACAGATCCTAACATTTCATATCATCAAGGGCCATGGAAGACAGACAAGACTTGAATAGAAAGTTTACCGTCATTGATTGGTGACCGACGTGGTCCTCATATTTAAGCCAGATACTTCATCCACCGCCGTGATTAAAAAAACAAATCACAAAGGGCACTGGACATCTGCGAACAATAACCTCTAGAAGTCCGTTAACGGCAAGACACGATCTCCATCCACCGGGTCCACATTCCTTAGTCAGCAGAAATTTTTTAGGATAAAGAATCTGTGATTATGATGGTTTGTGATCAGCCAACCGTGGAAAACCGTCATCGATGTTGTTGCCCCTCAGCTAATACAGTGGTAGTAGCTCTGTCTCTCTAAGCACAGTTTATGCTAATATCATACTTTCTGAAGAAGATTGAAGTTTCCTCTCGTTAATGTTAAGTACTTTTCTGGGAGTATTTCATGGATGAAGAGTGATTGCGTTGCATAAAATTTACAGGCAATTCCTTTTTCTATACTATACTCCATAAAAAAAGAGCATTGTGTCCATAAAAGAATCCTCCCTCCCCCAACCCCACATCAAGCTGAGTGCATTGGAAGGAACAGATTGCCATTTATCTTTTCCGTTCTGAGTTTTTGCTTAGTTTCTTGATGACGAAACAGAAACGAGGGGACGAAACTGAAAATTAAATTCATGATTTGTATGAATAATCTGTGATTATTGGCTTATTTATAGAATTGGGAAAGAAGAAATGTTTATTATCTTTTTGCTGAGTGCTATTATTTTTTGACATAAAAACATCTATATTAACGTTACCATGCTAGCGCATCATTATTAATCGTCTATGTTCTCAGCAGTTCTTACATTACAGAAGCATCTTGCGTATTAGTGAAACGAAGTGAGAATTTTAAAACAATTTACGTTTAGTTTAAAAGCTTTTATCTTTATTTTCTAATAACATAACATCGATGTTATATAGTTTATTACAAACCTAACTAATCTAATGACTCTACAAGTGGCGCTGGAACTAAAAGGCGATGGACGATAATTTGTCACTACCAGGATTTGGCGATTGGGTCCGCTCATCCTCAATCGTCCTTTAAAAGGAAGAGTATATAAAGTTGTAGAAACATTAAGTTATTTCGAAGCAGAAGAGATGAAAAATGAGCAATACCATCGCCGGGACCCGAACCACGGACCTTCGTGCGTCGAGCGTGCTGACCACTACACCACGAAGGCATGCTAAGAAGGTTGGAGAAATACCTTCTATTCTCCCCCCCCTTTTAAAGGGCGACTGGGGATTAGGGGACTCAGTCACCAAATCCTGGTGATGGAGAATCATCATCCACCACCATTCTTTGTAGTTCGGGCGCCACTGTAGAGACATTACGTTCTTTCGAAGCAGGAGATATGAAAAATGAGCAATGCCCTCGCCGGGACTCGAACCACGGACCTCTCGAATACGCGTCGAGCGTGCTGACCACTGCACCACGAAGGCATGTTAAGAATGCGGGAGAAATACTTTATAAGATGTGTTGATTTATTCCCATATTGAAATGATTTCTTGAACCGTGTTTACGGTAAAAGGAGGTATTTTCTCCCTCCTTTCCGCATGCCTTCGTGGTGTAGCTGGTAACATACTTGATACGTTCGAGTCCCGGCCGGCGAGGGCAGTGAACCTAACGATTCTACATTGTTTTTAATTTTCTCGTGAGTAAGTCAAAAAACAACATATATGAGCTAAACTGGGCATTGTAATACACATAATTTCCATTATATTGTTATCAGTTGTAGTTACGTATACTTCCTCAAAGACTTCAGGAATCTTTTAACGCAAAAGGCAAAATAAATAATAATAATAATAATAATTAAAAAAAAAAACACTCGAGGATTTTGCTACCCCGTGCATATCTAACACTAAATTTTTGAACTTTTATTAATTTTCGCAATCTAGTGAAGCAGAAATTTTATTCGAGGGTTTTCTCTCACATCGAACAAATACGAACAATTCCAAATTTTTTTTTTTTCTCCATTTTAGTTCCCGACTTTAAATTACATTGAAACGTTACAGTTCTGAAAATGAGGGAGAAAAAGTACAGAAGTTGCAATATTTTATTATAGAATTTCCAAGCC
This sequence comes from Stegodyphus dumicola, assembly GCF_044657685.1. Classification (NCBI taxonomy): domain Eukaryota; kingdom Metazoa; phylum Arthropoda; class Arachnida; order Araneae; family Eresidae; genus Stegodyphus; species Stegodyphus dumicola. The sequence goes on from NC_140777.1 coordinate 85,093,715, forward strand.
TCTAATTTAGCGAAATTTTGGAAAATAGTCTTAGAAGCTAAACAAAAGGAAAGGAAGTTAAAAACAAGTTTAAAAAAAAAAGTACAGAAAAGCCGTCAGCAGGAGACCTTTCAGTAAAAGACTGAAATATATCCCTCCCTCTCCTCATTCTACTCAAAGAAGCAAACAACATTAAGAAAAAGCCACAAATTAGAAAGTAAAAAAGTGGGGGGGGGCGGAAGAAAATAACACATGTTCACCCATGTAATAGACAAGTTAATTACGAATCGTTACACATCAGTGAACAATTAGTGCTTTGAACCTTGATTTAACTCGCCCTTGTCTGCGTGTTTGTCATTATTTGTTGCTGCATACATACAACACAGCACACACCCCATGAAGAAGAAACGAGCATTAAAAAACAAGCTTCTAAAGTGTAGTTAAGACTGTTAATGAGTATCATAGCCGGCAATTTTATTAGTCTTTTTAGCTTTTTTTTAATGAGAGGTATATTAAAGGAATTAGAAAGATAAAAGCACTCGGAGTGATGTGTGTAAGATTTTTGTTACTACGATATGTGATACTCTATTAAGTGAAGTACTGATGCAAGACAGATTAAAAACTTCAGCATTTTTGCGAGATTTTTTTATGTCATAGTGCGAGAACAAGAAGCGCATTTTTACTTATAGAAGCAGGATACTTAAAAGCACCTGTTAAATATGTGTTGCTTAGCAGTAATGCTATCCAAGGTTAACGAAGATTGGTTGGATTAGATAGGCAAAATAATGTTCCTGTGCCTTAAGAACCGTCAATTTTTTTCATAGATAAAATAACATGTCTCTTAAGCATGCAGAAGGTATCTTTGAAAGCCATATTTTTGCCAAAAGGACTTTTGTAGAGGGTATAATAGTTAGGGAAGTAAACCGCTGAGTTGGCTTCCGACCCAGGTATAGATATATCATGCAGAATTGGTTACCAACTCGGCGGGAGTCAACCACTAGCAACCAGGCCGCAGCCCTGGACAGCCCCGGCTGTACAGACGACATTTATAAAATGCAAAAAAGAGATATACATATGCATACAAGGCACTTGAAGAAGGGTACAACAATGTACAAAGAAATACATATATATGCATACAAGGCACTTGAAGAAGAAGAGTACAACAATGTACAAAGAAATATATATATGTGCATACAAGGCACTTGAAGAAGAAGAGTACAACAATGTACAAAGAAATATATACATGTGCATACAAGGCACTTGAAGAAGAAGAGTACAACAATGTATAAAGAAATATATACATGTGCATACAAGGCACTTGAAGAAGAGTACAATCAATATATGTGTGTAAATACAAACTCATATACAGATATATAGTACACACTTACATACATAGATATTCCGAAACAAATAAAAGTATACATACTCTCACTCATATTGATATATACACCCATACATATACGTTATCATGATAGTTAAAGTTAACAAGAAGCATGCCATTGAGGTGCGCGTGATCCTTAGTATAAATTATGTACCATAAATAAAAGATATAAACATGTACAGTTACGTTACAGCATTCAGATACAGTACGAACTTTATGTATGAAAACCTGGCACAGCATAAATACAAAATTACATATTGTACATACATATCACATACTCTGTTGCTGACCTATTGTATTAGCTTATATAGACTTTTATGACTATTATCTTGCAGTGTCAGAAGAGTAATTGCTAGTACAGTAGTCAATTATTGTTTTCAAATTCCGCTGGGCAACTCTGTTACTTTGTAGATTCTGGAACCAATTTGGCCAGAATCTGGCTGCTGGTTGTTTGAAATAGTTAGGGAAGCCTACTGCGGTACCGAAGAGCACGGGTTCGAATCCCGGAGAAGGCCTGAATGTTTGTAAAGGTGTAAGTGTCTTTGCGATATAGGGGCATTCTAAATATACGGTGAACCGAAAATTCTCTCATGTGGGTTGGTGATAAAGCAGAGAAGTGGGAAACCCTAGGCTTACCCTCTGTGATGCTATACATCAAAATTGGGGTGGAAAGTAGAAGTCGAACCCCCTTTAGACTCTGGCAACAATTCTTCCACGAAATTACATGGATAAGGACACGACAAAAACAGCAACAACAAAAATTTTTAGTGTTAAATTAAAGCTGTGAAATGTTTTTCGTATTAGTTATATAAGTTCCTAAAATTTATTCCAAGAACGTCTCATAAGGACTGCAGAGACTTTAAGTTGAAGACGAGACGTGAAAAATGTGCAGTACCCTCACCGGAAATAACTCTGAACACCTCGAATGTGCATCCAGTTACACTACGAAGACATGGGAGAAAATATCCTTTTAAAGGCAACAGGAAATAAGGGGACCCAGTCACCAAATCCTGGTGGTGACGAATTAGCCTCCACCAACTTTTAGTTCGGGTGCCACTTGTGGAGCCATCAGCTTATTCTGAAGTAGGAGACGTGCACAAAATGTCCAATACCGTCGCCGCGACTCGAACCCTGGACCTCTCGAATACGCTTCGAAAATGCTTCCAATTACCCCACGAAGGCATGCGGAGAGGAGGAAGAAAATACCTCTTAGGACAATAATGAAATATTAAGTAGTACCTAAATTGAAGAAATCTCGCTAATGCTGATTATGGATTTATTCATGCGTAAAAATTAATATAACGACTTGTTCAAAGAACCCGTATTCGAATCTTTGCAAAAGTACGGCGGTTTTTTTTTTTTTTTTTAAGATTTTAGGATCTTAAACTTCTCTTGTCTCTAAAACTACCACCCGAGCTAAAAATTGTGGTCAGCAGCACAATCACTAACCTTTGTATAATACCACCTCCTCTTAAAAATTAAAAGTAAATTAAAGCAATCTTCCCAAAAAGGCCTTTAGTGGTATGGTTAGTATAGTAATCCTGTTATCGTACTTACCGTTTTCGAATGGGCAAAAGTTACAGCGAACGCTGAATTGGCAGCACTTTGCGCCTTGATTCAACAAAATACTGAAAAGAGTTAAGTCATTGGTCCCTTTAGCAAATAGTTGTTAAGTCTTCACAATGAAAATCCATTAAGATAGGTGGGTCATCCCGTCAGAGATGCGATCATGATTCGGTTCACTAAATATATTTTAAAAGCTAACAGCGAGATGTTCCGTATTCCCTACTTCACAATGCGAAGAATAGGAAGAGCTTTTCTTGCATAAAGCACAACTTCACTTGCTGATCATATGTTCATGGGAGGGTCACTCGGAAATTTTTGAAATACGCGCAGATAAGTAGTAGAAAAAAAGTTAACGGTTAAATTTGAAAATATGATATACCTTTAGCCTAGCAGAAGACGTTTTACCGGACAGTTGCCAGTAGATTTGCGCAGAATAAATTTTAGGCAGAAGGAAAACACAGATCATGTAAGAACATCATCGTGCTATGATTTTAAAGTGGGATTAAATCAAGGAGAATGCGTTCAACGTCTACAGCTAACATTTGTCCATCTCATGCTATTGTATTCGGGTGATTTACAGAATTTCACAAAGGTCTCGACTTTATTCAGGATGAAGAACACGCAGGAAGGCGCCGTTGTCAGCAGTAATACCGCACAGTATGTCTGCTACACGGAAAATGTTTATCGATAATAATTGTTGCACCTACCAAATGCTACAGAAGTTAAGTAGCATTGGATGATCCGCAATCATACGTATAAATATTTGTGAAGAATCGCATATAAAAAAACTAGCTTGCCTTTGGGTTCCCCATATTTACACTGAGCACAAAAAAAAAAAAAAAAAAAAAAAAAAAAAGAGAGAGAGAGAGAGAATCGTGTCATAATCCGGAAAGAAACCCTTATATTTCGTAAAGATGGTGGCTACCGCATTATTTCTAAAATCCTAACTGGTGTTGAAACGTGCATACCATTTTTTGACGTTCCAACACATCAAGAAAGTAATGTCTTTGCAGATGATCCCACGCCCGCAATGGTGAAAAGTCAAAATGCCATGAAAAAGCAATGTACAGTAAGACCCCGCTTAACGCTGTTTCGTTTAGCGCTGTTTCGGTTTAGCGCTCTTTTATTTCAACCCGGGGATTCTCCGAAATTGTGCGCAGCGCTAGGTTTCCAAATACATATCCGAAACAGTGTAGTTGTGTTTCTTGCTTTTTATCATTTGAAACAACATTTGTTGACATTATTGTAAATTTGATATATAATACTATAACGATTAATAATACAGTGACAAATATTATGATCTTTAGTTTTTATCATGGGTGATGATAAAAAACAAGAAAAGAAAGCAACCAGAAAAAGCATTTCACTGCGGAAACTCAAATGCAAGTGATTAGAAGATTAGATTCTGGTGAACGTCAATCTCAAATTAGTGCTGCATTGATTTTGGCAACTTCAACAATAAGGACAATTCTTAAGAATAAAAAAAAAAATACTGTCATCGGCAACTGCAAGTACGTCAAGCTCTGCAACTAGAATTACCCGTTCTAGAAATAACATTATAGAGGAAATGGAAAAACGACTGTCTATATGGATTGACGACGAAATTGAACGCAATATGCCATTAAGCCAATCTATCATAATGCCTTCTTCACAAAAAGGCAGAAAATTGGAAACCCAGAATAGACTGAATGATCTGACTGAGAATTTTATTTGTTTTTAAAAGTATATGCGTTTATATTGTTTTTATTTTTGTAAGAAATAAATGTTTGATTTTATTTTTATTAAAAAAACATTATTAAATTTAATGCCTAACCATTTTTTATCCGTCTTCCCCTAACCCCATTATTTACATGTTAAGATAGCCTCGCTTAGCGCTGTTTCGCATTACGCTCTACTTCGATGGAACGTATCCCCCGCGTTAAGCGGGGTCTTACTGTATGTCGTTTTCTTCAGAAGTACAGGACTGGTCAAAAACCAACAAGCCAGAAGGACAGAATACAGTCATAACTAACTGGCACATATATAAGTATCTTCCAGAAATTCTTCAAAAAGTGAATGTTAGAGGACGCATGGCCACCATGACAATGCATATTCTCATTCAGCAAGATTGACAGTTAAGTTTCTCTTGAAGAAAAACACATCAAAATGGTAGAACAGCCGATATACTATGTGTATACTATTCAGCCGATATACTATGTGTGACTTTTGGCTGTTTTTTAATTTGAAAAAGAACTTCGGTTCGTTTCGTCGTTTTCATTCTTCCGAAGATGAGATTGATGAGGCTATAAATGCATTTTTTTCATCGATTTCCTGGAATAAATGGCTTGAGGCATTTAATCTTTAGAAAATTTACCTAAAGAAGAGCCTTGATGCTAGAGGAGACTACTTAAAAAAAAAAAAAAAAAAAAAAAAAAAAAAAAAAAAAAAACTTTTTATCTCAAAAATTTCAAAGTAAATCTCGTATGACAATAAGCAAGACAATGTCTGAAGCATTTTTTAAATCCTTCGGAAGGAGATAGTAATTTCTCAGAAATATGTGACACAGATCCAGAACTTTGGGTGTTTCTTTGAAACATGCTTATTCTACTTATATTTTTTGAGCATGCTATTCTGTGTAAGTATTTTATGAACGTGCTAATTCTGTGCGTGTCTTATTATCACACCAGCTTCTCCAGATTTTTTGTGTAAGATTTTTGTGAAAGAGAAAATTTCATGGAATAACGATACTGTAAAATGTTTCAGGCCTATTTTCAAATTTTGCTTACGTATGCTGTACTAGCAGAAGAAAAGAAAGAAAATTCAAAACAAATTAATATTTAATGTTTAATTTGAGTAATGCATTGCATAAAGATGACTATAAATATATTTCTACACTTTAAAACATAAAATTCGGTTGAAATTTTTTAGATATAAATCTTAAAAAATATAATCATAGACAAAAATGCCTGTCCGTTTCAAGTTTTATGTTATTCAACTTCTTCGTTTTGTAACCTAATTTATTTTTTTAACTAAAGAAGTTTAATTATTTTGAATATGAATTACTAATGTGTTATAGTCTTGATCAAAATTAAATACAGAAGTTTTCTTCTTTAGCAAATCAATAAAAATAAAATTTGACTTCCACTTCATGTCAAGTCCGTTACCCTGAGATTATTTTACCCACAATTAGTTTGCAAATCTGCCTAAAGTGGGCAGTGACACAGCTAAATTAGTTAAGTTTTTATGTAAGTCTTTATGTAATGCATTGTTCAAATTAAACTTTAAATATTAATTTATCTTGAATTTTATTTCTTTTCTTCTGTGGGTGCATATGTAAGCAAAATTTGGAAATGGACTTTCAGATTTTAATCTGATCGAACATGGTATGACTTGCAACTATAAAGCAAACACCAAAAACCATTTTTTCAGTTTGAGGAAATATTGAAGCATCAGTAAGAAAATAAAAAGTTCCCCAGCGGATTTTCGCGTCAAATATGGTTCATTAATGGTAAGATCTGCTAGAAATGATAAATGATTTAATATTAAATTGATGTTCTACTATTTTTAATGTAAATCATAAGCTCTTTTTAAGAGCAGAGAAGTAAATTGTGAATGTCTTAAATCTCAGCAGCCTGCAATATTTTCCACATGCTGAAGTTTGAAAAGTTTGTAATTGCCTACAGAAATATATTAATGTAATATTTTAAATTTTTTTTTATTACAGCACTACAATAAATTTTGTAAATCAAAAAAATTTCATTGTGACAGTCATTATATACGCTCGAATATTACACTGCGCATAATTTAAAGGATTTGCATTAAAAATAAAATGCAAACATTTCCCTCACAGTGGTGAAATATCTAACAACGTTTAAAGCAACTCAATTCTCAAACAATAAAACCATCACAAACAGACAGAAATGTAAGATTACTTTTAATATCCTTGTTCGAAGACATTGTTCCAAAAAACTCTTTTACGCTAATAATTACGATTGAGAATCTTTGTCAACAAAGTACCCGGATACGTACCTTCGAATATCTGTGACTTGTTTTCGCAGTTGCTGACGGTGTAGAACATGACGTCTGGGTTATTACAATCAGACGCTACTTTGGCGCACAAACCAGGATTTTCGGGCAATATGCCGGTATAATCTCCAGTGATGGGACACGGGAACATCTGACTTGATTTAACTCCTAAAAATGCAAATATAAAGATTATAGGACTACACCAATTCATATGGCAAAATCTGAATGCGTTTTGCAATATTATGCCAATATTGAGATTAATACGTTCTCGTTTATAAAAGCACTTAAGAATTATATTTAAAATTCTTCTTAAAATTCAGTCGTTTGCATGTTGGCTCATAAAATACGTGATGCTGAATTAAATTAGACATTACTGTTTTTTCAGTTAAAATGGCCTTTCTTTTAAGTAGGTCTTTACTAAATCCAGAATGTTCTCAATGGATTACTGTCTCTTATTGATTTATTGGATTGTTCTGCATTCTCTTTGAAAGTAAGGTTAAAGATCAATGATAAAAATAATACAACTTCTAATTCTTTTATGGCGAATTCAAAAGAACTTTCTAGTTTGCTTTACATAATGACTTTAGTTTTCAAAAATGCCCGTCACTCTTACAAAAAGAAACGACTAACACTTAAAATTCAATCTTTGAGGGATTCAGAACAAAAAAGAATAAAAGCAAGAAGATAGATTTTTAATTAAACGCTTGTAGTATGAAAACACTAACTTGGAAGAATTTTTTCATTCAGATTTAAAACATTTTTACAATATACGTACATACGTACATACATTAAACCAAACTTGTTTATCTGTTGTTCTGGCAATGACAAATACTCCTGAAAAAATAAATATCCAGCTATTTTATTTTTGTAAATTCTTACCTTGTCTCTAGGATACAATTAGAGAATTGGCATACATGTATATTTCCTCAGAGCTCCGAATTCAAAGGAAGTGTTTCTCAATTGGACATACAAGCATAAGATTAACGTTTTCATTTTTCCAGTTATTCTCTCATTTGACTTTATAATCTTAGTTTATGAAGGTTAGCAGAAGGACTAAATAAATTAGACATAAAGACAGAGTTCTACTTTCAACTACATAGTCGTTTTGTATTAGATTAAATATTCAATTGCCATTTTTACTGAAGCCCTCATTACCTTCTAATTAGTAGATTTAACACAGACTTCTTTAATTAGAGGTTAACTTTGGCTGAAAATAAAAAAAACATCTGAAGCAGCTTTTTAACATAAAACACCAAATACAGTTAAAAAAAAAGACAATTTTTACAATTTTTTCAATGCAGGAAAACAGATTTTTCGGTGCACAAAACTGCAAGTTTACTTTTGGTCCCACGCGGCTAAAAGACACAGAAGTTGGTGCACAAACTGACTTCATTCACTATTCTACTAAGACTACCATCACGCATTCCTTTGTTTCGGAAGAACAACTGTTTGAAATAATTTTTCTGCTTTGTCGCAACAGCCAATCAACACAGATCACTTTAGGGTTAACATGTAAAGGAGAAACTGGTTCTCCATTACAAACAAGCTGATAGCGGATTGGCTGAAAACGAACAACTTGCAAAAAGGAAGGAAAAATCGCGCAAACCAGGCAGAAAAATTGTCGGAAATAGTTGTTTGTATGAAACAAATGCATGTGTGATATGGGCCTAAGAGTTTCAAATGTAAACAAATGGCAGCCTCGTTAGGCTTAGTACCGCTAAAACAATTTTAAGTTGTTGTTAAATCTACAACTATTGCATGCAGATTAACTAAATGCATAAAAACCTAGCCGGAACATAAGAATAACACAATTCAATCACTTTTTAAAGCAAAAACATGTTACCCACAGACAGAGAGTCACTGAGACGGGTAATAGAGTGGGTGTGTATATATTTATTTTCCTTCTTAAAAATTTTTTCTTTCATGGTTTTAAACTTAATTTCTGTTCCTTGGAGATGGTATATGGAAAGATTTCTTATTATAAATTATTATTAATTATTGGCAAGTTTTTAAGGCTTTTTAATTTACTTTTAATTACTTTTTTTAATGTATGTATATATGTATGTATGCACGCTTGGTGCGGCCGATTGCAACCAAAAACGTAGGTACACAACTATATGTTGTAGGAGTCCTGGATACAAAATTTAAATGTTCTGAGTCTACTCGCTTTTGAGCTATGCGAGATACATACATACGTACGTAAAGATCTCACTAATAAATCTGTTCTGAATAAATTTTAAATCCATTTCACGATCTGTTTTAAAAAAAAAAATCTCTTTAATCTGTCGATACGTACATATGTCACGTAAAAACATCGTTCGAGTGGATTCGATAGCGGTCAAAATGGATACTTTCGTTGAAATATGACACCCGAAATTTTTCGCGATTATAATACTTCCTTTACTTCGTACAAGGAAGCAATACCAGCCGAAGATTGAAATTTGTATTATTACACATTTTTTCAAATATTATTATATAATTTTAAACGTTGAGAAATAATTAAATATAATCTTACACATTATAATTCCTTCCCCCCCCCCCGAAAAAAAAAAACGTCAGTCACAAAGAATTTCGAAATCAGCTCTTTTGTTTCACTTCATCACGTACGTATATCAAGAGATAAGCACGTGATGAGTGAAACTATTATGCAAATAGAGAATGGCAACAATGATGGATCGAAACTTACTTCCTTGCGTAGTCCATGTATCATCATTAAATTGCAGGTCGTGGCATAGCGTGTCAGAGTATAAATGACTAGGCTGGGAACCTATAAGATAAAACAGAAATGTTTTTGAAAGTTGTAACAGCTTGAAAAGAAAATTAAACCAACTTTGGCAAATTATTCTTTTTATCATTATTATAAAAATTTCGCGAACAAATACATAATTATGATTAATGTGTAGTTTATGATAAGGATTTTAGATTTTGTTTTATATTCATTGCAACTTGTAAGACATATAAAAAGTAACACTTAGTGACTGAATTTTTAATTTGATTTATATTTTTAAATTAGTTTTAAATAAAAAAAAATTAACAGATTTCAAAATTACGTCATGAATTATGCTCAACTTACGCTGATAAAATGAAATAGTTTTGCCAATATTAAATTATTTTTAAAAAATTAAATAAACGATCATAAGAAAATCTTTACAGATCAAAGTTATTATCAGCAAAATTTATTTTAGTTATGTTAGTATGTAAATAAAAAACAGAAATTACCTATTTGAAATTCCATAACATTCAAACTTCTCCGCTTCAACCAAACACAGTTGTATGATTCTTCTCCACTGCATTAAAAATAATTTTAAAAATTAACAAATGAACTACAATGCAATAAAATAATCATATAAATTTTAATTAAAATTTTTTTTAAATCTTATATTACGCTCAAAGGGACCTTTTGTTTAACGTTTTGTGTGCTACCATTTTTTATTAAATATCATGTTCTTCGCACTTAAATCACAAAATTAAGTCCAACAGCAGTATTACAAAATATTTAAAAAGAGCATATCTCGCGCGCCGGATATAAAAATGTTTTTCTTTCAGCACAGTGTTGTCATTGCTCGCTTTGAAATCGTTGAGTTTATTAATCAAAAATTCGTTAAAGTTTTACAAAATGTGAAAAAGATAACAAAACAAATTCAGAATTCCAAATTTGGGCTTCCAGATGCCCATATTCGAGTGGAGGTCTACGTTATTCAGAATTTGATGTCTCTAGGTACCGTTGTTTTTTCAAAATGAGAGAAACATAGATACTTTCAGGCAGATTTTTCATCATTTAATTTCCTTAAATATAATGCAGGGCTCTAATATTTGGTGGCAACAATTTGAAAAGTGAAACGTCGTTTTATAGTGGACAACGCAAAATTCCAAAACGAAAATAGTACCCCTTCTGAGCACATTGCCCCATTGGGCTAATAATAACTTTAAACACTTACTATTACGAAAAACAGTAAGTTGTAATGCTTGTTAAAATCATTTAATGAAAGGCAATATGGTTTTGAGAAATTCAAATTATGTGTACAAAATTAAGACATTTTCTTAACGAAGTGAATTAGGTAATTGCTAATGTTTTAAATAGGAGATGGCAGGAGAGCGGAAGTATAAAAAAATTTTTTTCTTTTTAGTAATTAGCTCAGTTCATTGAATTATAATATACATATAAACATTTAGCTAAATTATATTTTACTCAATCACCGCCCATTCGGTATAATAGGTACGGGAACCTAACGCAATACCGAAGGGCTTGGGTTCGAATCCCAGAGAAGGCATAACTGTTATGACTGTCTGTCCCTTCATAGGAGGTAACGATGGCCTACCTGTTACGTACTTCCACAATAAGGCGGCCTAGTAGTGGCCAAACATAAATCGGCTTTATGCCCACCAATGGAAAAAAAAAAAGAAAAGAAAAATTGATGCAATAAAAAGTAACCCCCCCCCCAAAAAAAAAAAAAGGTAAAGGAAATTTTAAGTCCGATCTAAGAACGAAACGCATATCAACGTTTGCTTAAAGAGACAAGTGTTATAATTAGAAAAAATCTCATTTTATTTTATTGAAGGATAAAACACCTTTTTATTATTATCTTTCTTAAAATTTCAACTCGATTTAAAATTTTGATTTCAACTCGATTTAAAATTTTCACCTCGATTTCAACTCGATTTAAAATTTTGATTTCAACTCGATTTAAAATTTTCACCTCGATTTCAACTCGATTTAAAATTTTGATTACTTTTAAATTTTTAAATCAGCGATTTTTAGCTTATACAGATAATTAAGTCCACAACTTCAAATTAATTCATCTTTTATTCCTTCACTAACACAAAATCAGTATCAAGTAATGCTAAGTAAGGCAAACTCAAAATTAGAAATTCGGTGCTTCAGTGATATTTTTTAATCTGCTAAAAAGCATTATATTATCGAATATATTTAAATATATCCTTTAAAATACATGATAGTAAAATAATAATTAATGCCATTAAAATCTGTGTGATTCTGTCTATTTCTTTGTTTGTTTGTAACATCATCTCCTCCGGAACGTCGGGAAGTTAAGTTTCGAGAGAGGTGCCCCCGAATTCCAAGAATTTTCGGGAAGCCATTTCGACCATTTTGATCTTTAATGTGATTTTAATCAGCCAAGATATTAATTAAAAACTCAGAAAGCACTAATTTTCGCACACTGCAAGTTGCTTTGTTGCTTTTTTCGATGAACTTCATTGATGCTGCGTCGATACGCGTACGATGTGGAATTTTAAAATTGCCATCCATCTTTTCTAAACAGACATACGTACGTATATATGTACGTATATACGTATACGTATACGTACGTATATACGTACACATCGGAAGGTTTCTTCTGCGAGATTATATACTTCTGCTCAGCGCAGCCGCAAGGAAGAAAATGTAAATTTCCAGTATTTCACAATCCCATCCTTTCGTAATATAAATGGAATGAGCTTGGTGTTTCCATAAGAACGCTGTTCCCAGGCCGCCAAACTGTCTTAATCTGGAGAGCCATCAAATCAACTGACATGGACTTGTGTCCTATATTTTATTTTAATTTATTATTATAGTGTTACGAAATAAGCAGCCGCTGTGAGATAGCTTCCCCGAAAATTAATAATAATTGTTAATTTTATACTTGAACAAAAAGGTCTTATACACCCTTCTTCTGATTTCTGCTTTGTTTCACAAGAGTAGAAGACAATGCATCAATTTTCTTTTTTTAAAAGTCTATGTTCCCAAAGAGACACAGACTTTACAAGGTTAAAAACATACACAACATTCTTGACATTTTTCACAGGATGAAATGTTAGGCGGTTCTTCAGAAAAAAATCAGAACTTGTTGGCAGAAGCATAACCAATGCAATGATGGATAGATTTTCAGTTGGACAGTGGCGGACTTTGCGATAGTTTACTTTGTAAGGATCTTAAGTTTTACTAACGTTTATTTTATTTTAAAACTTAGACTGTCTTCTCTTATTTCCCACTTCCGACCAGAATTAAACGCGTTAACTTGTTTATGCAAATTGTACTTGCTAACGCCCAAGTATTTAAGTTGTGGCTTTTTGCCAAGAGTTAGAGAGCAAAAGTGAGCTGCCTTGCCACTGCATTCAGCACGAGTTTTTCAATCAACTGGTGTCTGTCTTTAAGGCCAGAGGTTTAGTCCTCTTGATGTTTAAAACGTATTGTAGATTCAGCAGTGTGCGTACTATATACGTGATAATTTAAAAGGCCAGTCTTAGTGTTAGTCATTTGTGTAAAGCACTCGAAGTTAACTCTTATTTTTAGTTAGTTAGTAGTTTTTGTATTTTTACGTTTAGACCACAAGCGGTTGGTCTTTGTATCCCGAAGTGCGGGAACACCTGTAATATCGTGGACAACAAAGGGTAACGTTAACTCTTCCTCCTTGTGTCGTCCATTCCACACATATTTGAACATGCCTTGAGTAAGCTCCCTGTTCCTATTCAGGACAGGCAATATTCCCGAAACAAATTAAAAGACATACAAGTCCTGACAACTTAAGCAATGGTTTTGCATGACAACCACTCGGTGATAACACCTCTGCTCTTTGATTACAACTACTTACTTTGTAATAAGTTAATATCTAGTTACGAAGTAGTTTCTTTCATTTTTAAACACTCTGTAATTTAAAAACACATAACACACTGAATTTTTTTTCGATGATTTAAAGTACGTTATTCATTTTTTAATTTTTAAACTCTCGCAGTTCTTTAATTTTTTTTTAATTTATTCATTACAATTGCATAATTAGAAAGGTATATATTGCAATTAAAATTTACATTTCTTGAGAATCAGCTCTACAAAAAAAAAAAAAATAAAAAAAAAATAAAAAAAAAAAAGAGTTAAAACATGCAAAAACAAATCCAATACTTAGAACAGAAGAAGAGCTAAAACTAAAATAAGCACTTACCAATGAGTTGAGGAGAATACGATGAACCTGTCTTCAGAGATGCCATTTTCTCTTCTAAGACACGTCAGTGAATACCGCTGTAGTCTAGAGTGGTCCTTGTAGACAATAACGTTGCCTTGCACTTGCATCCCTTCCCATTTGCCTTGTACCCAGTCAGGGAAGCGACAGTGAGCGTGCAGAACGGGGCCTGGTGGACTCTTTTCCGGAACTAGCATAAGGCCAGGAATTAGATTAATGGCCATTTCTTAATGATGGTTAACTAATTAAATTATTAAAATGACAATTGTATTATAAAATAGAAATTGTTAATTAACACAGAAGGGAATCAGGATCTTTCATGACGTTTTGCTTAGCGTCTCAAATTGCTTATTTAACCAGATTTCCAAGATGATTGCCAGGTTTCCAAGATGTAAACGCTTTCACAATTTTACCTAGCTTGTTTGAATCCGTAGCTTATTGAAGCCTATTTTACAGGAAGCTTATTTGATTATTTGCGGAAACGGGTAATATTGCCACGTAACTGGCAAATGCAAGGCGCCTCGCGTTCGATGAGGCCACCAACAAGTTTTAAAAAATAGTAAACATACTTTATGAAAGGCCCCCAAAAGTTTGGGTAAGTCAGGGTCCTCTATAATCTGCTCCTAATCAACTGGGTTCTTAAGCAGTACTTGCTATTTAAAATCCGCACGCTTTCAAGATCCATTCATAAACCAGCTTGAGTTCGCTATTTGTATAACCGATTTTCAACCATCTATATACTAAAAATTATTTCTTGATTTCTATATCTATAATGTTCTTAAACCAGTGAAAATGCTACGTAAAAATAATACTTTAGTTATTAAACAAGGTTTAGTTAATTACGGCAAAGAACACTAGGGCTATTTGCCTAAAGGAAGGAATGCTATCCTGGAGGACTTTTTAAAGGAAACTGGCTCATATACACGTTACACGTGGGGAAAACGCTCATGCAGCCAGTCCGTTTGCCTGCAATCGAACCCAGGATGCATATTCTACGATCACTGGCTCCTACTACTTAAGTGACACAGACAGCCGTCTCCGACTTAACCAAATAATATGTATTGTTAAGAAGGAAAACTTCTCAGCAGCAGGAGTGGCTCCCTTCGAACGAAAAGGGAAACAGCTGCGCATGCGTGAAACATCCGTCGCCAAAAAGCGCCAAAGCTTGAAGCTGATGTCGAATATCGAACAGGTTCGACGGTCACGTTTATAAAGAGTTTAAAGCTCTGTGACTCCATTTCCCCCCCTCCATATTGACGGCTATAAAATCAGACATCAAACTGCGATATGGATTTCTCGCCAACAGGTTCCGTCGCCAAATCCCTTGGCGAAATTTCCCTCTTCTGTCTAGCGGCGTAGAAGACTGGTTTACATTATGTCTATGGAGTCTTTCCTTCTTTACATAGACGTTCTTTGACTTAACGGAGAAAGCCATTCTGTGGTTCCTCAGTTGGTGGGAGGGTGAGTCCATTTGACTTTATTGAAAGGGGACAAGGAGCTTTAGACCAATTGCAGAAAAGACGAGTGACGACATTTATAGCGCCACACGCTGCATTTGTTGTTCGAAAAAATGGCACAAAACAGTATTATGACCAAAACGCAGCAGAATATGCAGCTGTGTTTATATGAAGGAAAATTACCTTTTTTAAGGGGGAAAGTTAACGCAGGAATTTAGGGCTAAGAAATAAAGAGAGATGTGGGATACAATGAAAGCAACGGTTAATAGATAAGAGTAAATAAATTAAGCTTAAAAAATCTTTTTAGAAAAATCTTTATAGAAATAAATAATTTTAATCATTTAAATTTATAATATGATTAATTTGCATTGCAATCTAATAGCACACTGAGTTTTTTTATATTTTTTTTTATTTTTCATGCTTACATTAAAACTGATTTCACGTAATT
This sequence comes from Stegodyphus dumicola, assembly GCF_044657685.1. Classification (NCBI taxonomy): domain Eukaryota; kingdom Metazoa; phylum Arthropoda; class Arachnida; order Araneae; family Eresidae; genus Stegodyphus; species Stegodyphus dumicola. The sequence goes on from NC_140777.1 coordinate 85,109,501, forward strand.
TATTTCACAGTTAATATTAGAAAAATATTTCTTTAAGTAAGAAATGAGAAAGAAAATATTTCTTTCTTAATGTTTCTTCCTTTCTTTTATTTTCTGTTTCTATGAAAATTATTTCTTTCAGGAAAAGAAATAAAATTCATTCGTTATTACAGTATGGCCGATTACTGCTGCATTCAGCTATCACACATACATCAAAATCTTTTATTTTACATAATTTATTTTATAATTAACATGAAAGAAAATAATTTTCAATATAAAACATATAACCAAAATAATACTAATCTATTCTGTATGTGTGATTAATTCGTGTTGCAATTTTTGTCATGCATATATTAGTAATACTTTTCTTTAATGTTACATTGCTGCTATTTTTATTTCTTATATACACTGCTGGCCACCCAAATTGCAACACCAAGAAAGAAAAGAGATATCAGAGCAAAATTTATTTAGGTGATAAACATGTTGACCAAGTATCAAATGATTAAATTTATAGACATCTGTGAAGTGTGGTTCCTTTCAAAATCAGTAGCCAGAGTAGCCGCCATTGATGGAGATCACCGCTGCCACACACCTCGGCATTGATTCTATGAGATTTGTGTTCTATGAGGATTGATCCTATTCTTCTATATTTTATTGATTTTATGAGGATGTGCAGCTTAGGGTACAGCAGACCAAGCAGCTTCCACGCGTTGCCAAAGTTGATCTGGTGTGGCAGCTTGGGATGTAATCTAGGTCAATCGTTCAGCAGCCATGGATCACGTATTTTCTATCGGCGAAAGATCCGGAGAGCGAGCCGGACGGGTAAGCAATTCAATCTGGAGATTCACTAATTTCGAAGAACCATTGGACAATGCGTGCCACGTGTGCTCGCGCATTATCCTACTGAAGTATGGCTGTGGGCAAGCCCTGAAGGTAAGGAAGGACAACTGGCTCCAACAGATGTAGCGCTGGCTGTTTAAAGTACCGGCAATGCGTATTAGAGGAATGCGAGAGTGATATCCAATACCGCCACATACCAAAATACCCGGTGCAGGACCAGTGTGGCGGTGCATAACGCAGCTGTTCAGCATCCTCTCTCCACGGTGTCTCCAGACTGGAATCCGACCATCGTGGTGTTGCAGACGACAGAAGCGTGACTCGTCAGTAAAGGCAATTTCATTCCATTCTATCGTCCACATCCTTCTTTCATCGCACCATTGGCGGCGGAGACGTCTGTGGTTCAGCGTCAAGGGTAGACAAAGCAATGAACGTCTTGCGGACAGACCACTCTGCTGTAAACGGCGTCGAATGGTACTCGCAGACACTAGATAGTGCACAGACTGAATGTGCGGTTCTATGGTTCGTGATGTGACTGAGCGATCCGTCACTGCCATGCGCACAATGTTGCTGTCATCATGTGAAGTGGTGCACTGAGATGGATACGATCGAACACGTCGGTCTGTCGTACCCTCCTACATCCAATGGTCACATATCCGCATTATAGTTGTTTGGTTTCGTCGAACACGACTGCCGATTTCTCTGAAAGATAATCCACACTCTCGGTAGGCCACTATCCTTCCTCTGTCGAACTCGGACCCTTGATCAAACGATGATCGCTGTTTACTACGAGTCATAATTAATCGGTTTTTTTTTTTTTTTTTTTTTTTTTTTTTTTAAACACGATAAAAACACAATTGTCGAACTTGAAATCGTCGAAAACTCCAAGCCTTAAATAGCGCTTTGAAGTGGCGCCACAGGCGCGCGTGATGTGCGTCCTTGCTGAAATTCTAATCATTTGCATATCTCACCTCCGCTAATGCATGTTGTAAACTTCATGTTATTTGCATGCTTCCTTCAGGGTGTAGCATTTACGGTGGCCAGCAGTGTATATAAGAAGTGCTTATTTTAAATATGCTTCCATCTCAAAAGATTTTATTCTGTGAAAATAATTAAAAGATAGTTATATTATTTTCACAATGGAAGTACTAAAGTAAAAATAATCAATGTAGGTCTCCTGCAGTTGAAGAAGCCTTTGTCAAACCAACGTTTTAGGTTAGGCAACTATGGCGTTTACGTTTTAGGTTAGACAACAGGTTAGGCAACTATGAAAATACAAGGCTTTATTCCCCCATCTTCTGAATTAGTTTAATTTGTTAGATGTAATTCTAACCGAATTAAAAACTTATTTTTAAATACACATCGTATTTAATTTAGCGATTTATTTTTCAAACAGCGTATGCTAAAAATTGATTTATTTAAAATCATTTAAGACGAGAAATCACTGCAGTAGCGTGCATTAACACTGTGGCATAAGTGTCATAAGTGGCATTAGCTATATAAGGGTAAATTTATTGCTAGGTAAGACCATGGTTTAGCAATGGTTAGAGAGGTCTGAAGCACAGAAGTTGAAAATAGTTACTTTATAGAATTTAATATTTATTAATGACCGCAATACGATCTCTATAATATATAAATATATAATGTATAACATACATAAACGTTTAGCACTACCTATTGCAATAAAAAGGTGGTGCACAACTAGATGTTGAAGCAGTACTATATATAAAATATCAACATTCTTCGGCTAATCATTTTGAAGTTATGCGAGATTATACATACATATGTACATAGTCACAAAAACGATCCATTTTATAATCTGTTTTGGAGAAAAGTCCTCTATTCTATCCTTAAGTTCAGACATCATCAAAAAAAAACTAGTTAAAATGAATTGGGGAATGGTTAAGATAGATATTTTCATTGAAATATGATATAATTTCCAGAATATTTTCGAAATGACAGTACTTCCTTTATTTCTTGTACGAAGGGTACAAGAAAGTACTTGTACAAGATTACTTTCTTGTACGAAGTGTACAAGAAAGTAAAAATGGTAAAAAATAAAAAAAATAAGGTAAAAAAAAAAAAAAAATACAATCTGATCTTGGTATAACCTGAAACAGTATTACGCTATTACTTTATATGTATTAGTTTAGGAAGTAATTCCCCAGAAATTAAAGGTACACAACATAACATCCTATATTTAAAATGAACCGTTCAAAATCGCGAAACCAAATAGTTGCAATAAATATTTCCTCTTAAATTGTAATGTTTTCTCATCCTCTAGGACAAAAAATTCCATTAATTGAAAGCAATTAAAACCTTAAATATATTTCAACCCATTTCATAGTGGAATTAGTCGAAAAAAATGTCTTCAGTTATTTCATCTCAACGCAAGTACACACATGCATGTAAGCTTTATAGTGCAAAATTCTAAACACATATGTTTTATGGCAAAATATATTAATAAAAAGCATGGATTTCAGTTTTCCATTTGTAGAAATGCTAAGATTCGGAGTTCTTTGTTGACCATGATTCGATTTTGTACTAAAATGATGTCTTCAAAATGGTAAGCAACAACTAACTGATCAGAACTTTCCTCATAAAGGATACTTAAAATTTGAAGTTTCATAAATTTTTGCTGAAAGTTATCACGCGACAAAAACTATCGAAGTAGAACGGTCTACTTAATTTGATTCTTCCTTAAATCAGGGCCATACGTCTACGAAAAATCATTCAAATATATCTAACTAAGCAATTTTTTTGGAATACCCTCATAATGTTGCTAAATATGATATATTTTTCACAACTGACATACCAACGAATCTTTCAAAACAAATTATGTCTTTCCTTAAAACTGCGTACGGGAAACGTTAGCAAAGCTTTCGCTTATATGAAAACAAAATAAAATTTCCATTTCCTTCAGGGAAATAAGGAATTGAATTGAAAATGCTTAAGAGTAATTTATGAATTACGGAGCAGTAATTTTAACTATTTAGCTTCGTTGCTCTTTGTTGTAAACAGTACATTGATGATGAAAGCGATCTATGTATTGTTTTCCACTCCTACCAATTACAGCAACTCTTGCATACGCTTATTTAGTAATCATTTTAAAAGGCCTTTTCTGCACGAAGGTCGCTATTTCCTTATAACAAAACAGTTAATTTGGTTGTCTTAAAAAATAATAATAATAATAATAATAATAATAATAATAATAATAATAATAAATAAAAAAACAGGAGGCTTGTTAAAGAGTGTTTGGTCAATTCACTTAATTTTCTTCACTTTATTTCTGGTAATTTACGAAACGTTTCGTTGAGGCAATAAGTATTCTTGTAATATATTCCTCAGCTGATGATAGTATATTGAATTCACTCTCTGTCTAGCATGTACTTTTTATAACGTTCTTTAGGGACTATTAAAAAGAGCCCCAATTGTATTTTTTTAATTAACACTTCACAAAACAAGATCGTAATTTGAAGCCTAGAAGAGATTCTAACTGCATAAATTATGATAAAAAATTTAATTAAATTTTTAACTGATATTTCCAATTAATTTGTAGACATTAAGTATTTTTTGGAAGCAGGAGAGACGAAAAATGAGCAACGCCTTCGCCGGGACTCGAACCACGAGCCTCTCGAATACGCGCCAAGCTTGCTGACCACTACACTATGCTACGAAGGCTCCGGCCCAGCGTGTAGACCACCACACCACGAAGGCACACCGAGAAGGTGGGAGAAATAACTTATATACTCCCCCTTTTAAAGGCTGACTGGGGTTTTTAGGGGACCGAATCGCCAAATTTTGGGTGAGGAGAATCATCATCCAACACCCTTTTTTAGTTCGAGCGCCATTGTAGAGACATTAGGTATTTTTGGAAGCAGGAAAGATGAAAAATTAGTCTTCGCCGGGAATCGAATCAAGGACATCTGGAATACCGGCCGAGCTTGCAGACCACCACACCACGAAGGCACGCAAAGAAGGTGAGAGAAATGCCTTATAATCTTATAAATTTTATGCATTATTAATATTCAGTATTTCAGATTAGTGCGTCTAAAATTTTCTTAAATGTTTACAAATCATTTTCTAAATACTGATTTTTCAATCCCTTAATTTCTCTTCCGCTGTAATACAGGGAGCTACTGTTCTTTCCTTTTTGATTATTTATTTATTTTATGAATAATAACAATGAATTTGTGACCTGCGGTTCAGAGTATGTTTAATATTTGAAAAAGAATAGCCCCGTGCCTATCTTACTTGAAGAGCATAAATTATTTTTATAAAATTAATGCCATCCTTCTAACTGTCGAAATTTATGCCACCCCAACATTAGAACCGACCAACCACAGTGAAGGAAACAAGAACTGACATTCGATCTATGATTTCACTGCGTTAATCGCACATTCACTTTCCGAAATTATTTATGGATGATTTGAGGCCTGCGGAGTAGCAGAGACAACAATAAAGACGGGTGAGATTTAGGTTACAGAATAGGGTGAAGCTTTCTTATTAGACACTAGCAACTTCGCTGCCAGCCTTCGTCTGACTTTTAAATGTACCGGAAAAATGGCTGAAGGGAACACCAAACGTTAAATTTAAAAACTGCGTAGAATTTTACTCTGCAGAACAACTTCATTAAAAAAAAAGTTATTACATATAACAACATTACAATGAAATAAGCAGTATCCCTTAATACAAATATTAATTATCCTAATAAATAAATTAATCAACTTCCCTTTGCAAAACCTCAAGAACTCAAATGGTATAAAGGAGGTTAAGGACTTTGTTTCCTAAAAAAATCACTCATAACTTTTCAATATCTCACAAACAGTGAAATGAGCAATAAATAACATAAAAGAATACATTATGCGATTTCATCAAAAATCTATCAACAACAATAAGACAGGAAAACTGTTGCCAAAATCACATTTTTAAAGATGTGAGATATGAGAAGTGTACTCGGAAGCTTAATATAAAAAATTTTTTAAAAAATATAAAATATTATCATTTTTCCAAAATTCGTTTTGTAAAAGCAGTCGCAAGTATGAAAGTTTAACGTGTCCAAAAATCAAAGAAAAATAAACTGTACATTTTTAAAAATAAACTTTTTTAGAAAAAAAAATCGTCGAAAAGGTATTCAGCTCCCTTTGTTAAATAAATTCGATTTATTGAAACACGAAATTTATTTTAATTTCGTAAAATAGTTAAGTGCCTACGTTTCATGACGACGTGAAAATGGAATGTGTAGAGTAAAATCTCGCTTTCCTATAGCCCATTATGTCTCAAAATGACGCGATTTCGTCACAAAACATAAAATAAAAAAAATTCTAATTCGAATTTCGAAAAAATCGCTTCGAGGTACACTGGCTCTTGTCTAGATGCACCTATGTACCAAATTTCGTAGCCGTGGGTCTATTAGCTTACGCGCAACGCAAACGACACACACACAGACAGACTCTTTCTTTTATTATATGTAGAGATTGCTATATCTTTTTATTAGGATGTAAATTTCCTTCAGAGATATAATATTGTGTTGGTTGCTAGTAATTTATCCATGACTACTTTTGATTCGTTACTTTCAAACTGTAACCGCGTTCTTTGGAAATTAAAATTACTCGCATAACCTTCCGCTATCTATTTTCGGTCAATAAAATTAGTAAGAAAGGGGAACCTACACTAGGAAATACGGTACATACATATTTTTAAAATTCCCTTAGTTTGCTATAAATTAATAAAGTTGCTGTTAATGTCTGAAATATAAATTGCACATGTTATCCCACGTACAAATCGATAATTTGCTAAGTTTCTAGGTGTATAAGATATTTCTCCCGCCTTCTTAGCTTGTCTTCGTGGTGTAATGGCCAGCACTCTCGGCGCGTATTTGTGAGGTCCAACGTTTCAGTCCCGGTGAGGGCATTGCTTATTTTTAATGTCTCCTGCTTTCAAGAAATAACCTAAGATGTCTACAATGGCACCCGAACTAAAAAAGGTGGTGGATGATGATTCTCCATCACCAGGATTTGACGACTGGGTCTTCTAATCCCCATTCGGCCTTTAAAAGGGGGAGTATGTAAGGTATTTCTCCCGCCTTCTTAGCATGCCTTCGTGGTGTAATGGGCAGCATGCTCGGCGCGTATTCGAGAGATCCGAGGTTCGAGTCCGGGCGAGAGCATTACTCATTTTTCATGTCTTATGCTTTCAAGAAATAACCTAATAACATAGTAAACATAACGTGATGAGAAAAAAGGCAAAGACAAGGTACAGATAACTCTAATATCAAAAGTATATAATATCATGAAGCCCACTTCCCATCCCATATGATATTTAATGGAAATTTTGATGTTGTTTGAAATATTATCTTACAGTTACTGCGCCAGTATTTTCATCTGGCAAAAGACGTGAGCAAAGGATTATCAGATAAAAAAGACATACTTACATGGCGTCAAAATTAGCGATTCGTAACCATCAGTAGGAGATCGAAGCTGGTTTTGACACGTAGAGTCAGCTGATAACGAAACAAAGACCCGGCCGGTCAAAGGATCGACACGATACATCTGTGGGAAATTTTACACAAGATTGTATTACACAAAATACAGTAATAGATAACCAGTCTTGACATCATTATGAAAGAAGAAAGAGATGTTGAAGACCAGATTAAGATAAAAGAAATCAATAATCCGGTGCAAGGTCGCGGGAAAGCCAGACATTTTCTCTTGTTGTCATATGTATAGAGCGTATTTTAAACCCAATAATGTTGGTTTATAAAGAAAATAAAACTATACAGAATACTAGGTTATGAATTCGTGTATGTAGGATGAGAAACAATGCTACAGGTATGGGACCTATTCCTGTCACCAAATACAATGCTGTTTCTCTCGATGTTCTGATGTGAAAGTTATCGAGGTTAGTCAAAGATCACGCTTGGCTGTTGACATTTGGCCGCAAGTTTATTAGATCTCGTCAGACAGCTTCAATAACACAGGCAGAACGTTTAATTCGTAGGTGGAGAAAGGTTGTGGGTCGATGGGTTTTGATTAACTGGCACTGGTCCAAGTCAAATTGTGTTGTATGGCAAAAGAAATAAAATGAGTTTAATTAGCTTATAAGATTCCGAAGGAGATCGTTTTTGCAAGTAACAGACTTGCGACTGTTGAGCAATGCTCAATTAAATAAGTTACAAATATTATGTAATTAAATTTCCGCGAAGTTTAATCAACCTATTCTAATTACATAATTACTCAGTCTTCTTTCAGCTACAGAGGCTGTTCGCACATTTTTTAGACGATTTTGGTAAGCGGTAATAAAAAATCGTTTGCTGCAAAAAAAGTAATTGCAATTGTACTATGTTTTTAAAAGTCAAAATTATCGTCTGTGGCTTGAAAGTTTTGTTTTTATTCAAAATGGCGAATTTAACAAAGCAGTGGTTCGGACGCTACATTTACGCTCTTTCCGAAGAGAAATATGCATACTCCGTTATCCAAAAACGACGTGAGAGTCATGGTTTTGTGATATCTAAAGCGTCGATAAGTAATATCATCAACAAGAAAGGAAAAAAACGTCAAATTGGAGCCTCAAGTGGGACAAAAATTTCAAACAAGCTAAAAACGGACATCTTCGACTATTGCAAAGGTACGTTGTTTAATGTTAAAAGAAAATCCCCCTAGTCAAAGGACAGTCGCAAAATCATTAAAATGCTCGTTAATCATTAAAATTAAAATGCACTGTAAACAAAATGACAAACGTTGACTTAAATCTTAAGAAAGCGAAAAAACGCAATGTGCATCGTCTTCTTCCAAAGCATATCGCTCAACGCAGAACACGCTGCAGAATTCTATATGAGATATATACGCTGCATTCTATATGAGAAACACTTATCCAAAGAAAAATGGAAAACAATTATCACAATAGATGAAGCATGGGTGTATTTAAATGATTGTAACAAAAAAAAAAGAGCCATTTATCATCATGAAAGGGGAGAAAAAAAATTAAGTACATGGTTCAAATAATCGAAAGAAAGTTTTTCTAAGGAATTCATTATTGTTGTTGGTTATTCTTATAATGGCAAGTTAAAAATAAAGAGAGTGCAAACAAATGCCAAGATTAACTCCAAATACTATCAGAAACATATTTTATCGCCAATTTTTCTGAATGAAATACCATCGCTTTACCCACAGTGCCATCCATCTGTGAGACTCCATCAGGACAAAGCTAGCAGTCACACATCAAAATCCACTGTAAATTTCCTAAAAGAAACGGAACAAAAAACTGGTATCACCCTTCACTGATATCCCTACTAAATCTCCCGATGTGTCACCTATGGCTTTTTGTGCTTTCGGACTTTTAAAAACTGCATTATACAAACGTTGTCCTAAAACCTTAACAGGACTCTGGAAAGCTGTTCGGGAGGAATGGGATAGAATATCTCTTCTGCCACTTCAAAAGGCATTATTATCCTGGAAATTGCGGTGTCGAAAGATAGTTCAGGATAAGGGATGTCAAATAGAACATTTAAAACACAAGAATTTTATGTAATTTAGTTTTGTGAATACAATATACATCGTCTAAAAATGTGCGAACAGCCTCTGTAATTGATATAAAGTTCCACAACATAAATAGTGAATTTCTATTTGTTTAAGTTATAAAATTAATTTATAGAAAAAGATACTATTTACCAGATCTCTCTACTTTTATTTATTTATTAGCCTAGAGGGACAATTTTCCCAGAAGGGCTATTAATTTCATTCAGGCATTTTGCGTTGGTTCACTATAAACGACTTTTCTCTTTTCAGAGTGTTGCCACCAAATAGTAGAGCCTTGCATTATATTTAAAGAAATTAAATACTGAAGAAGTTGCACGAATGCATGCATGTTTCTCGCATCGTGAAAAAACAATGGTACCTAGAGATATACAATTTTGAATAACGTAATCCTCCACTCGAATATGGGCATGTGGAAGCCCAAACTTGGAATTTGTTTTATTATCTACTTCGTATTTTGTAAAATTTTAACGAATTTTTGAATAACGAACTCAACGATTTCGAAGCGGTAAACTAACATTAACAATCACATGCATTTTCAAGAACGGATATTTTATATCCGAGGTTTCTTTACATTTCTTACTGGTATTACGGTGGTAGTGTAGCAATGTAAAGATGTTACATTGTCTAACGGTATTTTGCGTCAAATGATTTTGAATATCTGCATCAATTTTCAAATTCCGTTTTGAATTAGACGCCATTATACAGGGTGTTTATAAAGTCCCGGACCCATTTTGAGGTTTAATAACTCTTAAAATAATGAAGATATAAACAAACTTATGGCATTTATTGATGAAATGACTTATATATTTTCCTTTTCAGGTTTGAATATCTTTACTTTTGTAAATATCGTCTGCGCGTGTGGTTAATTTCAGATAATTTCATTTCCCAGTCTAAATATCTGCACTTTTCTAAATATCGTCTGCTTATTAATTTCATTTTTCTCTCTTTTGTTTTTGGCATCTTTCTGGCATTGTTAATCGCCATAAAGTGCGCATATGGGGATCTGAAAACCCCCATGAATACCGTGAGGCACAAAAGGATTACCCAAAGGTTAATGTGTGGTGTGGACTAATGCACGACCGAGTCATTGGAAAAGACGGTCTCATCAGTCGTATACTTAGACATGTTGGAAAACTTCGTATTTCCACAACTAGAAGAGCTTCAGCCTCATGTCTTTTTGCAACAAGATGGTGCACCACCTCATTGGGGTACCATCGTTCGTAGTTCTTTGAATGACCATTTTACAAGAACATGGACTGGACGAGGAGGTCCAATTCCTTGGTCACCCAGATCACCTGATATAACACCGCTGGACTTTTTCCTTTGAGGATTTGTAAAGGACAACGTTTACAGGAGTGTCTAACATGGATGACCTAAAAGCAAGAATTACAACCGCAATAGCCTCTGTGGATGCCGACATGCTTGCCGGTACCTGGCGTGAAATTGAATATCGACTTGATATTCTCCGTGCGACGAAGGGGACACACGTGGAAGTTCATTAACAAGGGTCATGAAACTTTTTGAGTCTATGTAACCATTTATGTTACTAATTTTAATTTATCTTTATTACTTTATGAGTTATTAAACATCAAAATGGGTCCGGGACTTTATAAACACCCTGTAAGATCCGAAAGCTTTCAGCTTTATATATTATTATAATTTTAATTTTCAAATATTATTTTCAGTAGCACGTCTCGTGCAGGGCATGTTTTAACATTTGAGACAAATTTTAAAATTACGCCTCTTGATATTTTTTAAACCATTTTTTGCCACCAAATATTAGAGCCTCGCATTTTGTTTAAAGAAATTACGTAATGAAGAATCTGCATGAATGCATGTATGTTTCTCGCACTATGAAAAAACAAAGTATCTAGAGACATCAAATTTTGAGTAACGTAGTCCTCCACTCGAATATGGGCATCTGGAAGCCCAAATTGGGAATTTTGGATTGGTTTTAATATCTATTTTATATTTTGCAAAACTTTAATGAATTTCTGATTGACAAACTCAACGATTTCAAAGCGAGCAATGGCAACACTACAGAAAAAGAAAGCATTTTTATCTCTAGCGCGCGAGACAGCGTATGAGAAATTCTAAAGTGCTCTTTTTAAATTATTTTGTGATATTGCTATTGAACTGAATTTTATGGTTTAAGTGGGAAGAACACGATATTTAATAAATAAAGGTAATACACAAAACGTGGGGGGAAAACGCCCCATTGGACTAACATAAAATCTGAAAGCTTTCAGATTTTTTTTATTGTTACTTTAAAAGCAATTTAAAAATAACAAAAAAAAAAAAAATTATTAAAAACAACAACAACAAATTTTAAATTTTTTATTTATTTTTAAAAGCCAAATTACGGACAACTGATGCTTTTTTGTTTGGTGGTCTTCAAATGAAATCTGCCTTCGCGTAGTTTAGTTAAAAGGTGCCGGGACTTTTATGAACTTCAACAAATTCTTGAAAAGAAATAAACCTTCGGAGAAATACTCCGGTATCCTTACGTCTTGATGAAGGTTGCTTTTTACAAGTTAGAAACTGATAACTAACATTTTTATGGAGGAATATCTTTATTGCTTTTTGATCTATGCCCAATTTGCGTAACAATGCTGGCACCTTTATGGCCGCGTATTGTTATGAAGCGGTCTTGCGTGTTTGACTTTTCAGGACTTTTTTACAACCGTCCCTCATGCGTTCTAAAATTATTCATGTGAAAATTACTTTCATTTATCCATTACAAATAAATGCAGTTAATATTCCAAGTAAAAAAAAAAAGAGATATAAATACTGAAAATGCTACAGATGCATCAAAACTGAATTAAATCCACTACAGAACGTATAATATTTTAAAAAATACATTAACTTATAGAAAAAGGAATTTAAAAAAATTACGTACTCCACATCGGAATTTAGACCTCTCTTCAGAATCGGCTCTTAAATCCATCAAAGCTAGATAATTATCGTTATTCGAGCCTTCCCAATCTCCTAAGCAACGAAAGCTGACATCTAAAAAATAAAACCTATTAGCTTCTAAATTTACAAAAAAATAAAAATCATAGCAAAAGTATCAGTAAAAGATTTCTTTGAATTTTACAGGTTTGACTCTAAAATTTCTCGAAGCTATTAAACAGTTTTCCCAAATAAGTTAAAGGTTTTTCGCATTATTCGAAAATTAGAAAACTTTTTCATTCATAACAGTTTTTGCTTTCCACACTCACATAAAATTCCTAATTCCCTTTTAATCTATGAATATATATATTTGTAATAATAAAATTCCATAGTCAAGAATACGCTTAAAATTCTAACTGTATGTTCTTTTCATTTTTAATGGCGACGTTCTCTTATTTGAAAGTACGTAGAATTAAATCCACAGCCCCGTAGTCAAGTTGTTTTTCCCGCCTTTTCTACACGTACAGTTTTAGAATGTTCTCGAGATATTTAAAGCGAACTGGATTGGCTGACGAGGTTGACGTCATTTCTGTGAAGCGCCGCCTTTCCAGAGGCTATAAAAAGACTCGCAAAAGGAATATCGGGGCTTTTTCTTAAATGTCACGATGCAGTAAACTTCATACAAAAAGTTACTAGTAATTCTTTTTATTTACTCCGGATATCTCATTTTTGTAACTGCTATTTCTATTGAATAATAATAAATAGACTCTGTTTTTTAAACTTATCGTCTGATTATTTAAGCTACGACTAAAGCTGATACATCATATATATATATACATATATATATATATATATATATAGGTCTTTCGTCTAATTACCAGTTCGCTTTACATTTTCTTTTTCAATTATATATATATATATATATATATATATATATATATTCAATAGAAACAATGTGTTGGTCAGAAATTCTTAAAAGATAGAGCGTACTAAAAAAGACAAGCTTGACCAAGGGTTAATATTAATAGCTTTGAATGGATCTTGAGTCAAAAATTAGATCTGCAGTATATACATTATAATTATTATACAAATAAAACTTTTTATTATGCTTTACTTTGATGAATTTAATTAATTAAATTAAACGAATATTTTTTAACATACAAATAAAAATAGTAAAATTTCACTTCTGACAACGAAAGCAATTATAAAAAATTAATGATTATAGGAGGATTACATAATCTTGTAATTTCCTAGTTTCTTGCTTAGATTGTTAACAAATTAGTCTTAAATTATAATAAGCAAATGACTATCTTTTCAGAAATCAACTAACAAAATAAAATATAATTTTCGTATGCTTTCGTCGCTAAATACATCATAGGCAGAATTAGCGACGTAAATTTTCAACCGATGGCAACACCCTTCTTTCCAAATAATTAGGTTCACTTTCCTCTAGTAAATCTTGTATCTGGTGACAACAGTAGAGACGTTTTAACCAATCAAAACGCCTCTTTCCTTCCAACAATTCCAGAAGCATAGATTTTTCTCAACATTAGGGTTATATTACATTGTCTATACACGAATTCTGTAACTAATTTTTATTGCTGAGAGCGAAATAATAATTTATATTTGCTTGCGACAAGTTGAATCCAGCCACCTAGACTGTATATTCGTTAGGAGAGCCTACTGCAGTACCGAAGGGCCGGAGTCAAATGCCGAGGAAGGCATGGATGTTAGTAAATGTATAGTGTCTCTGCGGCATGGGGTACTCTAAGTATAAGGCGAGTCGAAAGTTCTATCATGTGATTTGGTGGTAGGGAAGAGGGAATGGGAGACCGTCTGACCGCCCCCTCCGGGTTGCTTTCTCTCAAAATTGAAGTGGCAGTAGAAGTCCGACCTTCTTGAGGCTCTGGCAACCATTCTTCCATGAAATACATGGACAAGACAACAACAAAAGCAAGTTGAGTCCCGATCAACACGTCGGGATAGTTCTTGGCTAATGGAACTATTTTAGGGCAATTTATTAGCAGCGGCTTGAGTAGCATGATGGTTCGAAGAACGAAATATGTTTTCGACACTTATCGTCCGGATTTAATGTTTTAAATACTAAACCCTTGAAAAGTTTTATTTGGAACACTAAACATACTTGAAGGATGATTATTAATTTTTATCTGTTACTCCAGTTAATACATTTTTTTTTTTTACTTTAACTGCACTTTAGAAGCAAAAAATTCCCCAGCTTTAGCTTTTCACTACCAATTAACATGAAACAATATTACTTCCCTACACAATTTTTTCTAAGACAGGATAATTAAAATTTTTTTAATTTCTGGAAAAATTTCTTGTTGTAATAATTGCTTTTAATTCAACCCTCTGCAGATCTACCGTAGGATATTTTTAATTAAATATTTCATATTTTCTTTACCTACTATTTGTCTTTCAATACTTTATAAATGAATTTGTTTAAAAGGTTCACTAATTTTTACTTCCTTGTACGAAGTAAAAAGGAAGTACTGCAATCGCGAAAAGTTTCAGGCAACATATTTCATCGAAAATATCCATTTTGACCGCTATCGAATACAATTTAACGATGTTTTTGCGTGATATCTGTACGTAAGGGCAGAATAAAAGACTCTTTTCCTCCAAAAAAATTATAAAACTGCTTTAAAATGAATTAGAGAATTTTTCGAGGCGTCTGTACGAATGTATGTACGTACGTACTTATCTCGTGTAACTCAAAATCGAGTAGCCTCAGAACATTGAAATTTTGTATATAGGACTGCTATAACATGTAGATGTGCACCTCGTATTTTGGTTGCAACCGGCCGCACCAAACGTATGTAAATATATTTATATATATATCCACTCTGTTACCCGACTCAGTGATCTCAGTTTCTTTACTCTTATATGTTTGTAAATTGTAAATTTTTTGCTTTAAAAATGATTGAATTATGTTGTTGTTATCTTCCGGTTAAGATTTTTATGCCTTTCGTAATTCTGGAAGCAATATTTGTACAATTATCAACAATTTAAAAGCTGTTTAAATGCGGTTAAGTTTTATATAACATGGCGGACATATTTGTTTACATTTGAAACAGCAGAATTGTAGATTTGTTGCCAATATAGAGAGACTAAGCTTCGCAACACAAAACTAACGCCTTCATTTATTATTGCGAATTAAATCATGCTTAATCCTTTCTGGAATTTTTTCGAGGAAATAAGTGTTTAAGATTTACTTCGTAATTTTTAATGCAGATATTTTGAGTTTTTATGTATTTTTGCCTTGTCGCGAAGTGAGAACTGAATTAATTGAATGAGAAATACTAAATCTTCTGTGAAAAACTCTTCCTTTTCTGTTTTGTTTGCTTAATTTCTTTCATACATCGTTTTAGCTTTATTATAATATTTGAATAGAACATGTGGCAACGATAATTCTTCAAATGATACAAATCTTGTGCATTCAGAATGTCGTTATAGTAAACAAATATAGTGAATTTTAAAGAGTGCATTTATTCTATTGTGGTTTATGCGCTGTCGACTAAGTAGATTTAATTCAATCCAATCAATTTAAATGAAATTCAAGAAAAAAATGCGTATAATTTAATATTCCGTACAAGGAAGTCATGTGATGTACACATCAGATTTTTTTAATACAGAATTCGTTTAACATTTAAAAACTCGTAAAATATACTTCAAATATGAGAGGGAAAAAAATGTTGTGATTGAATTGTGTTTTTTATAACAATTATTTCTTTAGAATGCCATTCCATCAGATAAGTGTTCGCTTGTTTTTACCTTAAAATGTTTAAGAGAAAAGAAAAAGCAATTTATTAAATTATTTATGTGCATTTACCTGCACATTAACACTCTACACGAAATGCTCTGAAACAAAACAGTGAAGAATATTTCACTAGGCAGAAGCACAATGCTGATGAAAAATGGCTGAAGCAGCACTTCTAATTCAATTCATTTTGAAAATACAATAAGGCCAAGAGCTCCAAATAATTATCGAGTACCAGGTAACACGAGTGGGCGGTTACCCCTGAATGACCCCTCTATAAGAACCGATTTAGAACGATTGTAGCTTTCTTATTCGTTCGAGTAATCCAACCGTGGCTACCGAGAGTCACTGGAAACGAGTGAATTCATGGTAACAAATGTAGTTGAATAATTTTATCATCCGTATTACAGCTGAACTGCAATCTTCGAGGTTAAGATTAGTTACAATTTAACTGAAAAATCTGATCATATGATTTATTTTTTTCAAGCTCTGTTTAATTTAAAGTTTTGTGGTCAATGCTTCTGTTGTCTTTAGCAGCCTTTTATTTTGTGCCACGTTATCAGATGACCAGAGACTGACTGCACGACGAATTACCGCCTTAAAAGAAGTTAAAGTAAACAGAATACGATAATTAATAATAAACTGAGATGGAAGAATTTCCATTTATTTAAAATACGAATCCTAAAAGTTTCTTAAATATATTCCAGAGCTCCTCACAGTGTAATGCTGAGTTACTGTTGAACAGGAAGAATCTTAAGAACTGATAAGCGAATAATCGCTTGAGTTCGTGTGACAGGAAACAACAAAACGGAAGCGTAAAATAACCCTTTATTATTCAAAATAAGATTTAACAAAACTCCGTTTTGGAGTGTACAATAAATCCGACACTTGGGCTTTGAACTTAAGAGACTAAGAATAATACTAAACTAATCTTAACTAAAGAGATGTAGCCGAAGCTATCAAGACTCTACCAGATTTGGCCCCTTAACGTTAATAGACTGCGAAGCTATCAAGGGCCTAAAGTACGGCCGAGCGTAATAATAGCTTACAAGAGAGTAGCCTAAAAAACGCGGACGCGTGCAGCCAGAATACCTGGTATCTCTCTCACTAAGACCGAAGAATTTCGCGGTTAAATACCGCTCTTCCTCGTTATGCATTCAGACGTGATTCTAAAACTACGTTCTGGCCGGAAGTAGTAAGTTGAAGTTAAGAATCGACAGGAAAGGAAAAATTTAACTGTTAATAAAATTAACATAATCCTTACAATATTAAAAGAAAAGATTAAAAAAAAACTTTACTTAATACAAGAAATTTTTAAAATAAAGCAAACTTCAAATCTGCATTTAATAATAATAATAATAATAATAATAATAATAATAATAATAAAAAGATATAAAAAATAGTTGTTTTTTACTAAATGCAAAAATTTAAGTTTTTAAAAATACACCTGTATTTATTAAAAAGATGCAAATGAATATTAGTAAATGAAGTACATAATTAAAACTCTAAATTTTGGGTTCATTTTCATAATATAATTCGAAAAAATAATTTGAATTGCATTTTAGATCTTTTTAAATCAACGTAAATGCTGAGGAAACGTATTGTTCAAGAGTTGACACGAAAAAAACTAAATTCTCCCCAGAAAATTAATAGAGAACTCACACGAGAGCTTTACGGTCACAAGTGACATAAGCAGAACTTAGTTGTTTGGCAACTAACTTTGTCACGTCACGGCAACTGGTATTATGATTTTGTCTAAATGTTCTATCTTTTCAACTTTACATCAAGATGACACGAGAATCGATAAATCACAGCGAAGCAAACATGAAGTAACTTCCAGTCAATAATTTCGCTGAGTAAGCCACACATTTACACGCATACACAAATTTACTTTGTCTTATTGGCAACAGCTTAGACCCTGTTCCACAGGTGTGAGCGAAGTTGATGATTGATACGACTTACGGCTATAACAATTGTAACAGCTAAACCATCGCAAGAATGCTAATAACTTATTAATAAACTTATTAATATTTACTTACACAAAAGTAACACGTCTTATCTGTGCTGTAGTCTTGGATAAACTCTCTGAAGGCTAACCTTAAAATTGTTCATTTCTATATATATATTCGTTATCGTTACGGTTAAAATAAACAATTCATTTCTAAAACTTAATTCCCATTGAAGACTGGCAAGGTATCAGTAAATCCAGTCAACATGTAATACTTCTTCATTCAAAGAGCAAACTTCAGTACTATCATTTAACTAATATACATTTTCGGAAAACCCGCCCAACTAGGATAGTGGTTAGCGTACAGAGGGGCCCGGGTGCATATAAGCATTCTGTACCGCGCCAAGCGCATAAGGAAAAATCCGTACTTGTGATTGGACATACATTCCGATTCCATCATTTTTTTCTTGGCGTAATGATGTTTAGACGGGATTCTTACGGTTTTGTTTTCAATGAATGACGCGCATGAGTAATACGGAAACATAAAAATTATCGTCTGTTTTCTTTCGTCGTTTATTTTCTTTCTTCGTCGTTCAGAAGCGTGAAAATTGTCGTTTATTTTCTTTGAAACGAAAACATTTAGCTGCAGCGTTATGAAGATGGCTTCCTGTTTCAGATAATTATAAAATTATAAACTCTTTCAAAGATGCGGTTAATATCAGAAGCAATCTTAAGCGCTTAGATTATATAAGTAGCTTAGTTCATGAATTCAGTGCAAAAACCAAAACACGACCATGGACTATAAAACATGAAAGCAAATATTCCTATATACATTTATTAAAAATTCTTGATTTAACAATAAATGTATTGTGCGCTTGTAAGTACATTATTATTATTGCAATTTGTTTGCATTCTGTTCCTTTCACATTGCAGAAAACATTTCTTTTGCAAATGGCATGTTATCTCTATGTTAATAGTGTCATTTCTAATATTCTGTTGCCTTAAATGAAAGAAAAGAGTGCATTCAGTATTGTCGTTGAATTTAATACACGTGGATAAGAAAAAAAACTTCCTTCTCTGACAGACACTACTTTATGCAAAGGTACAAAAGATGTTACACTTTAGTCTCATGCTTTCGAAAATTGCGTCTGCAAAGAATGATATATAATGAACACGAAATAATAAATTGATAATCACAACACTTTTAATATGAAGTGTTTTAAATTAAGAACACATTTATTAAAAATTTCGCACTTAATATTAATACACATGTACGGAGTTAGTACAAGAACAAATAATATTTTTTTCTCTCTGGGAGGGAGAATAACCACATTTTTTTATTATTAAATTCACCACACCTACAGAACTATTGTAAGAAGTGTAAACTCATAGCAACAAAAATACAACGCACGTAGTAATCTTTTCGGTACTGCTATCAGAATGTGAACAAACCACCCTCGAGCCCAAGCTAAGTAAAGGCTTTCCTAAGCATTGAGGAAATGATGCCATCAGAAGCTACATCCAATCACGAGAAAGGATTTTCCCTGTGTGCGTGGTGCGGTACAGAATGCTCATATGCGGACAGGGTTCGAATCCCGGAAAAGGCATGGATGTTTATAAATGTATAGTGTCTGTGCGGTATGGAAGCACTACATTTTGTGACATCAAATGAATAACAATGAACGTGAAAATAAAAATACTTTTAATTCTCAAATAACTAATTAGATAAAAAAAACATATGAAATATACCTCAGCCATATAAGTACTACCGCACCATTGCTTTATCATAAAATTTACTGTAAGTTGAGGAATTATAAAAGAAAACAAAAGGGGGGACTTCAGAAGTTGATCATTCATTCATTTCTAAAATTACAGACTGAGGTTTAAAAAAAAAAAAAAAGGATTTGGGGTAGAAATAATATTCTGCCAATGGGGGAGAGAAAGAAAAGAAAAAGACATATGCAGTTCTGAATCTAAAATTGTGAGCGTCTTCAAAGGATATTTACAGTCATTTCTGCACTTTATCCAAAAATCATTTCACGTATTACAATTAATATTTAAATGCAAATTTCCGTCAGTAACTCCGTCAATCAGGAATATTTGCTTTCTGAAACATGAAAGCAAATATTCCTCAAAATAACATCACATTAGCAAAAAATTATAGATATTTCAGGAAATATTTTTGAAATTACTAATATTCAAAATACGCCATCTAACACATAATAACTGACACTGATATTTATTCAGAGTTTAGAGAAAACGAATAGCAATATGCATATAAGGGTTTACCCATGTCTGGAAAAGAACACTGTCGAAATTTGACTCCCAGTGTGTTGCTTGAAGGACAGTTCGACAGCTCTGATAAAGTCTGGTCGCATCGGAATTCTCCGTTCCTTGCGGTATAAGTGAAGCGGAATTTCCCGCTTATTGGACAAAAGACGTGTTCCGATATAACGTTTCCGGTAAGCTCTTGTTTCCCTGAAACAAAAAAATATATGTAAGATAAAAAAATATCTAAACGATAAATTACTATTTAAATTAGCAATAACCCCTTAATGCTTAAATTAAATTTCTTTCTCCTCTCTAATCTAAAAATAGTAATCTCTCTTTGCAAAGCGTCCTTTCGAGACTAATCCATATCATATGACTTTTACATAACGCTTGTAAATGGAACTAACACAGCCAATAATAATTTTAAAGCAGTGTTAATTATCCAATCAAAATGTACTGAGAACCAAAAGTATCTCAGTCCGAATTAAAACATTTGAACACAACGCATTTGCTTTCTACAGTTCGGCTTAAATGAACTGCTGCTTGCTGCTCTCTTCTTGCTGCAAAGCTGTCAAAAATGTTAATATTTTGAAATAGACAGCAGAAATGTGCCAACCTGTTTGTGGTCGCGTCGCAACATGTTTTTTTAAAATAAAGATGAATACTTTTTCTGCCTCGACTGCCAAGTTGCTCTTCATTACGGATCTACAACTATGTTTCTACGTTCTCTGCTATCAATACTTCTTAAACATCCATACTTCTAAGTTTGCTTTTATTATATATATACTTAAGGAAAGCTTGAAGAAAATCTGACACATTCTCGATTTAAAAGTATAAAATAAAATTTAGAAATAAAATAAGATTATGAAATCTACTACAGACCAGTGGAGAGTCCTAACATTTCAAATTTTAGAACAAAAGTAAAATCGTCCGAACGTTATTCATAATTGAGTTCAATGAAGCAGTTTAATTATTAAAGTAATGCAAGTAATTTATAAAAAAATAATAAGATACGTGCACTTTATTGAACAAAAACTGATGTGGGCACCACGTGACACTACTACGACCTATTAAATCATACACATTTTTGGCTGCATTTCATTTAAACTTATTCCCTCCAATTTCATTAGACATACATTTCTGATTCAATTATTTTAGTTGTCATTTCGAAGCAAAGCAGAAATACGTAAAAACTCAAAATATCTTCATTTAAAAATTATAAAATGCAGAAAAATATAAAATTCCAAATATCTTCATTTAAAAATTATAAAATACAGAAAAATATAAAACTCCAAATATAGTTAAAAACAGTTTAAAAAAATATGACAAGTAAAATTAGAGTTTCTATCCCAAAAACTAGCAATTCGGCCAGCGCACGAGAAGACAGATTTTTCAAAGCATAAAATGGAAAGTTTACTTTCGGCAAAAAGACACTGAAGTTGGTGCAGAAACTGATGTAATTCACTATCCTACTACGGATTGGGTTTGATTATTTAATTATGGCAAAGCACACGAGGGCTATCTGCCTAAAGGGAGGGATGCCTTCGTGGAGGACTAAGGGAAACTGGCTCGTATACACGTTACACATGAGAAAAACCACGAAAACGCCCATGCAGCCAGCCCGTTCGCGGTATTCGAACCTCGGACCGAACTACCAGTGTTCAGCGTCTTTACCGCTCGGCCGCTGGTGGGCCTATTCTACTATGAGTTTCAATGTAAACAAATGGCAGTTTCTTTAGGCTTAATAGCACTTAATACAACTTTTAAATTATTGATAATTCTACAACTATTGCATGCAGATTACAGTCTCATGTACAAAATTTCAACGTTCTGAGGATACTCGATTTTTTAGTTATGTGCGATACATACCTACGTACGTAAGTACCTACAAAAGTAACGAAAATGTCTCTTCTGAATCCATTTTACAACCCGTTTTGGAAAAAAGAGTTCTTTATTCTGTTCGTACGTACAGATGTCAGGCACAATAGCTTTCAAATAGATTCGAAAGCGATCGAAATGAATATTTTCGTTGAAATCTGATACCCGAAATTTTTCGCGATTACAATACTTCCTTTACTTCGTACAAGGAAGTAAACAACAATAAAATACCAAGTGTTCTGCAAAAAGGCCGACGATGTCAGAGTTTTATATAAAAATTAAGGTGCCGATTTATTATCCAAATAAAATCGTTTTCCTTCGAAACAGACCTAATTTCAATGTAATAATTTCTTGTCTGTTTTTAATTATTTTTTTTATTATTACAAAATCGGTGGCATCATACTCAATTTTTCTCTTGAATGATAAGTTAGTTAGGTTAAATAGTTAGAAAGCTTCTTACGGCAAAATATGCTGTAAATAGCACAGGGCTCTCTCAGAAAGCCCATTTTAGAAAAGCAAAAGATTGCGTTTCGTCGAAGAGTCTATCACCTATTCCCTCTCTGAAAGAAAAAATAAACTTGGAGCTTAAAAAAACCCGCGGCAGCAAATTCCTAAGATTTCGCAAAACCTGGAAGTTTTCAAAAACTTGCACATTTTCAGAGCGAATCTGATTTTATCGCAACAAAATATATATTATTTACCCATATATATGAGAATAAGATAAAATTATCGAAACGGATTTTTTTTTCTTAATAATGAGAAATATATTCTCTCGGATGACAAGCGATAAGTAAATTAAGTATGGATTGATAAGTCTCACATACTGGAAATCGAGTTCTTTTGAAATACATACCAGACAGGAAAGAATGCAAATATTTTTATTTCTTTTTCATTTAAAAGTGATATTGATTGGTTACCAGCATTCTACTGATATTTATATTCCCATAGAAATGAAACTTTAGGAATAAATTTTGTCATGTTACCTTAAAAGTAGTGAAATTATTGCAAAAGTAAAACCGTGTCCCGTATCCGTTAATTTATCATCAGCAATTTATAGCGGATGACTATGGAATTTTGTACTATGGAATTTTGTAATAATAAAATTCCATAGTCAAGAATACACTTAAATTTCTAACTGTATGTTCTTTTCATTTTTAATGGCGACGGTCTCTTATTTGAAAGTACGTGGAATTAAATCCACAGCCCCATAGTCAAGTTGTTTTTCCCGCCTTTTCTACACGTACAGTTATAGAATGTTCTGGAGATATTTAAAGCGAACTGGAATGGCTGACGTCAATTCTTGGAAGCTCCGCCTTTCCAGAGGCTATAAAAGGACTCGCAAAGGAATATCGGGGTCTTTTCTTTAATGTAACGATGCAGTAAACTTCATACAAAAAATTATTAGTAGTTCTTTTTTATCTACTCCGGAGATCTGATTTTTTTTTTTTTTTTTTTTTTTTTTTTTTGTAACTGCTATTTTTCCTGAATAATAATAAATGGATCCTGTTTTTTAAACTTATCGTCTGATACTTTGAGCTACAACAACATCTATGATTCTTCATCAATCTGTTTTATTCCGGACAAAAGCTGATACGTTACATATATATATATAAAGCATTCCTGTGCTATCTGCCTTAAGGGGAGATATACCTTCGTGGAGGCCTTTCTTTCTAAAAGAAAATGGCTCTATACGCGTTACACATAAGAACAACTACAATGTCCGTGCAAAAAGGGCCATACAGACAGCCCGTTCGCCGGGATTCGAACCCCGGACCGAACTTCCAGTATTCAGTGATTTTATTGCTCAGCTATGTTTAATTTACTTTTCAACCACAATAATAGTCCCAAAACGTAGTAATGCTGCTAGTGCTTAAAATTTTCAGTGTGTTGTTATTGCTAAAAAAACGAATGACTTTTATTTCCACCATTCCTTGAAATACCACATTATAGTGTACAGTACAAAAAGAAGATATCTTCGTTTCTCCCCCTCCCCGATTCAGGTTAGAGTGCCAGAATTCTTCATAATTCTTTGTGTATATATATGAAACAGAAATTATAATGTAGAGCAGCAGTTTTCAACCTTTTGACTAACGCGTCTCATCTAAACAAAAATTAAAAACCTTTAGTACCACTACTACAAAGTGCTACTACCAACCTTCACTCTTGAACAAAGCTCAGATCGCATTAATTTACGAGCGTTAGATAAAAAACTCAATCAGGATGTTGGGGTTTTCATTTTTGAATTTAATAGTTAAAAATACTTTGCTTCTTTGTGTACCACCTATTTTTCTCTTGAGTCCCACCAGTGGTACGCGTACCACCGGCTGAGACCCCCTGATGTAGAGTATAATGCATTTTTCTTTACCTTATTTCAAGTACAATATGTATAGTATATACAGCAGGTATGTAAAATAGCATATAGTGCGTTGCTGTATTAAACATTCGTACATGATTTTTCATTTAAATTTGACAGTATTCACATACATTGCAAAAATACCCCGTTTTATATAGTGTTCGCTATTAACCATTGTTTCAGGTATCCCGTTGTCTTGAAATGCAATATCTACTTCTGTATAGGAATCTATATTATTTCTTAAAAAAATAAATAAGAAATGTCTATCAAATTATGTTAACCACATTCCATCAAGTTATGTTATTAAGTACTTAATTTAGGTATATTTAAAGTGTGTATTGTGAAGAAGCGAAAGAAAAAAAAATCTACCCACTCTGGCGACAGACCTGGCGTCTGATCTTAACCTTCGCAAAAGAAGATCCTCCAAAATCTATTTCTGGGATTTTAGGAGATCTATGAACTCTGGAGCAGACAGTTTTTATCAGATGAACTGTCTCAGAGACACAAAATAAATAAATAAACAATACCTAATTGTTGCTTAAATATCAGAGCAACATGGACTAATTTAATGTTTTTCTCTTTAATATATGGACAAACATAATTTGTAACTGCATGACGTAAATGAAAAATGCTTGGCCCATAAAGCAAAACGGAGTTTAATTTCATAAATTAGAATTGGTAGTTTAGCTATACACATATCACTCACATTCCTATATAAAGGTGAAAAAATAACAATTGATAGAAATTCAATATAAGGAAATACTTAGGTAAAAAAACTGAAATGCCGTGAGTTAAATTAAATAAATCTCCACAAATTTATTCCACACTAAAAATGTCGTTAAAAATTATTTTACTAAAATACTGCAAAAACAGTGAAATAGAGTAAGTACTTCCTTCATATTTCTAGTTTCAATTTCCTTACTTTCTTCAGTTAGCTGAAATGACCCTCATCGCCGATGTAATACCGGCGCTATAAAAAATTCAATAACTTCATATAATGTGATAACTAAATCCTTTATATCGCATTCGATTAAGGGGAGGGTTGAATTCTAAGGAATTCTAATAGGGTGTAAGCCGGAAGTGAAATATAGACCGCTAACCACTTCCTGTTCAAAATTCTTCCAAATACTCTCCAAACAGAGTTGTGCCGATAAAGACCGTACCGAAATCATAAGCACCATACTTAATCGCTCATAGGGGGTGCAAAATGCCGAGAAAATTACTACTCTCGGCTGCCCGGATGCAGCCACTCCCCACCCTCCCGAATACGTTCCACTAAACAAATCTTTTGAGACCCTTTGGCTGCTTTGAAGCGTAAATGACCCGAGCAGGCGCTCTTTCCCTTTAATTTGCTCAAGAAACCTAATCATTCCGGGCTGCCTTCTTAGTTTTGCTCATGATTTTGCTCATGATCACCGATTGCGTTTTCGCCAGTGGCACACAACAACAGAGTTAAAGAACATCCGCCGTAAAAGGGTGGTGGGCGGAGGTAGAATTGGAATGATTTCTCTCTCAAACAGGTATTTTGGAAGTTTCGTGACAGGCTTTGAAGAGGTTTTTAGGAAGAGAGTGGAATGTGCACCGCGCGTTTACTCGAAAAATTCAAAAAAATGTTAGTGTGAAGGGGGCAGAATGGCATTTACTGTAATCAGATTCCGCCTGCGATTCTATCATAAGCTGTAAAAAGCGGGGGGCGCTGTATTGTGAAAGATGCATTAAAAAGAGTTTAAAAAGATTAGGAATGGTGTGGATAAAAAGTAAATAAAAAAAAATGTTTTCTTTAATAAGCTTGAACTGTGAGAACATTATTGGTGTCCTAAATTATCGCAATTTTTGTGCTTATTGCTTTCATTTTACTGCGCAAAATATTATTTGTATTTTTTTATTTATTCTATTTACTTATATTGGCGAACCATTGCTGCCCAGAGATCCTGCATCTTACAATGGATACCGGCTCATGTAAATATTTTTGGTAATGAGAAGGCCGATGAGCTTGCAAAGGCATCCCGTGATTCTCCTCAGCCATCCAACTGCCTAACCCTCGTTGATGCCAATGCAGTTGCCAGCCAAAGACTAATCGGTCAAGTTAAAGGAAACTCCATCCCGGAATTGAACTGCGACAGAGCCATATCGACTATCATAACTAGACTTAGGACAAATCACTTAAAAGGGATGAGGATTTCTGCAGACGGACAGCGTAGTTACACCAACATTTGTCCTCATTGCCCAGATGACATCCCACTGTCTCGCCATCACATCTTCAGCTGCCCAGCAATCCAGCTCAGACTGTTTAGCATCGGCATTGAGGACCCAGTGGACCTACTTTATACTGATAGAGTTGCCGAGGTTGCAAAAGCTGTCTTTGACAGCTTCGGAGCTGTATAATTGCACTTTGCCATAGACACGACATCATCATCATATTGGCGAACAACCAGACCGGACACCTGTCTTTGACAACTGAGCTATATAATTGCACTTTGCCATAGACACGACATCATCATCATATTGGCGAACGACCAGACAGGACACCTGTCTTTGACAACTTCGGAGCTATATAATTGCACTTTGCCATAGACACGACATCATCATCATATTGGCGAACGACCAGACCGGACACCTGTCTTTGACAACTTCGAAGCTATATAATTGCACTTTGCCATAGACACGACATCATCATCATATTGGCGAACGACCAGACCGGACACCTGTCTTTGACAACTTCGAAGCTATATAATTGCACTTTGCCATAGACACGACATCATCATCATATTGGCGAACGACCAGACCGGACACCTGTCTTTGACAACTTCGGAGCTATATAATTGCACTTTGCCATAGACACGACATCATCATCATATTGGCGAACGACCAGACCGGACACCTGTCTTTGACAACTTCGAAGCTATATAATTGCACTTTGCCATAGACACGACATCATCATCATATTGGCGAACGACCAGACCGGACACCTGTCTTTGACAACTACGGAGCTATATAATTGCACTTTGCCATAGACACGACATCATCATCATATTGGCGAACGACCAGACCGGACACCTGTCTTTGACAACTTCGGAGCTATATAATTGCACTTTGCCATAGACACGACATCATCATCATATTGGCGAACGACCAGACCACCTGCTCATTAAGAACTCATCGGCAATCGTCGAGCCCATTGATTATGCCATCTCACTACTGCAAGCGTTTCCCATGGTGCAGCGTAGGGAATTCCGCAATCGAGATGATGGGATTACGTAAAAAGTGGATTATGCGTAGTCTTACGCGGAAGTTGATCCCACACCCTTGTCTTCGAGCTGGCAGTCAGCCTTCACTAACAACTACACTGTCCGGGAAGGCTTACTTATTATTATTTATTACTTATTTTGTGTTTCCATCTATTATAATTTTAGCATACTTCTTGAATATTTTGTGCAATTTATAATATGATATATATATACGTATAATATGAAATACACGTATATATAATACACGTATAATGTGAAATAATCCTATTATACATGTAATTGGTTTGTTGTTCTGGGGTTAACTGTAATTCCCTGTAAATGTACATTGAAAAGGTGTATGAAGCATAAGCAGAATCAAAGACGTAGCAATGGTAATTGTCTACCAGATCTTCGGGACAAATTTTTGCGGCAAATTTTACACCAAATTTGGAATTTTTGAAAAACAGAATTTGATCCCGGGCCTTGGCGGTGATGCACAGATGGTTGTACACTCCCCCAAAAGGACACAATAATAATAATTTAAGCATAATAGCAGGTCTGTTGTTCTCTTGCGGATGTAGGATACAACAGTTGTCTTAGAACACATTTATAAATTTTGAAAATGTTCAGGAATGGCAGTGTTTATATATACCAACAGAAGAAGCCTGGCAATTTTATATAGATTATACAGCCTTTTCATTGTTTTACGCCAATGGAAATTCAAGTTTTGGTTGGGACTCATCATAAAACATACGAGAAGAGTACTAAAATTACATATTCTAGCAATGACTTCGAGTTCCTAATAAACGTTTCCAGTTTCCATCAGAAACATTATGAACACGCCATAAACAAACATTTTAGTTTTCCTAATTAAAATCCTCTGAAGCACCTATTTATATGTTTATATTTAATCAGTTTAATTAATTATATTTAATCAGTTTAAATTAATGAAATTTAATTAATCACATTATTATTAATTAATTATATTTAATCAGTTTAAATTAATGAAATTTAATTAATTATATTATTATTAATTAATTATATTTAATCAGTTTAAATTAATGAAATTTAATTAATTATATTATTATTAATTAATTATATTTAATCAGTTTAAATTAATGAAATTTAATTAATTATATTATTATTAATTAATTATATTTATCAGTTTAAATTAATGAAATATAAGCATAAAATAAATTTCTATGTTTGTATTTAATAATAAATAACAGAAACCTAATTAGAAACATAAACTAGTCATAGTTATATTTAATTAGTTTAAATTTTATTGTTATTTTGAAGGATATTTTTCTCATTGTTTAATATTATCATTCCGTTAATATTACTGTCAAAGAAGACTAGAACAAACTTGATCGCATTAAGCTGCACCAACTGTAATCATGAAAAATGTTGATGCTCATATAGTTTTAGAAAATATTTTAAAATTTCGTGCCACGATTAAATTTTGATAAATTCCCTACTCATAATGAAACATTAATTAAAGAATGCATAAATAGCTAAGGATTGTGCATATAACTATTAAACATCTGTTAAATATTATTATTGATATAGAACTTTGATTAACAAATATTACAAATACTAAAAGATATTACTATTATATACAAATGAACATTGCTAGCAAATATTAATATTAAACGAACAAATATTATTCTTGTATACAACTATTAAATAATTTCCGCCTAATAATATGAGTTACCAACGTAACATGGCATAGCAAATAAGTGACTGCGCAATGCATACCGTTTTGAAAACATATTTGTAATCTTTATTTTCTCAGTTCAATGTCTGGAATTAGTTCGTTCAAGTCATATTCGTAACATTCTTAATATTTTGCATAAATATGACTTTAAAATGTTACTGGTGTTAGCATTCAAAACATTAATATTTCTGAGCAATGTTTATTCAGTTTTTTTTTTACGTTGCTTGTTGTAAATTAAGAACATTTTAAAACCCTTTACAAACATATTTTTAGAAATAAAATTTTCAAGGCCGAAGATACGATTTTCGCAATATTTATACCCATGCTCCTTGTTTTATAACAATATCCAGTGGCTTTAAAGAATTCTTCACTTACATGAATAAAAGTTATTTAAAAAAATTAAATGTGTAAGTAAGATAACAAATGGAGCTAATGTCTTTACTAAATGTCCAACTTGATAATGTTTGCAAAGTAAAAATTATAGTGTCGGCAATTATTAGTGTTTAATGATACTATAGAGTCTAGGTTTTACTCTGAAGCAGGAGACGTGAAAAATGCGCAATGCTATCGTCGAGACACGAACCTAAACACCTCAAATACGCGCCGAGTGTGTTACCATTACACCACGAAGACATGCGGGAAGGAGAGAGAAAATACCTTATATACTCCCCCTTTTAAAGGGCGACTGGGGATTAGGGGACCTAGTCGCTAAATCTTGATGGTGACGAATTATTGTCCACTACCTTTTTAGTTCGGGCGCCACTTATAGAATTGTTATTAATATTATTATTATTTCGAGACGTAAAAAATGTGCAATGCGCTCGCCAAGACTCAAACTGGACCCCTCGAATACGCGCCAAGTGTGCTACCGTTACACCACGAAGACCTGCTAAAAGGAGGGAGAAAATACCTTATAATATAAAGAAAAATAAATTTATAAAAACACGAAAATAAAACGAATGAATGCTATAACAGCATAAATTAACGGTTAGAGATCAATACTTGCAGCGATCAAATACCATACTTATTTTGATCAAGACACCTGGGGAAAGAATCTGAGCGTTTTCTTTCCTCTCTTTCTCTGTGCCACTAAACAGAGGACAGAATATTTAAACTGACAGATTTTAATCCCCTTTAATTCCAGTCAAAGAATCACACGCATCCAAGTCTTACTTAGGAATCTTACACAGGTGCATGTCAGTTTCTTTTAGAAAATTCTACACGAAGGCAAATTCTCTTAAACAGGCAGATTTCGTGGATTTTGCCAATTTCAAATAAACAAACTTATGCAAGATTCCAGTCTGGAGCTGCTGTCGTTAATTATTATACAGAGGCTGTTCACACATTTTTTAGATCACGTATATTGTATTCACAAAACTAAATTTCATAAAACTCTTGTATTTTAAATGTTCTATTTGACATCCCTTATTCTGAACTATCTTTCGACACCGCAATTTCCAGGATAATAATGCTTTTTGAAGTGGCAGAAGAGGTATTCTATCCCATTCCTCCCGAACAGCTTTCCAGAGTCCTGTTAGGGTTTTGGGACAACGTTTGGATAATGCAGTTTTTAAATCCGAAAGCACAAAAATCCATAGGTGACACATCGGGAGATTGAGTAGGGATATCAGTGAAGGGTATGGCCTTGATACCAGTTTTTTGTTCCATTTCTTTTCTTAGGAAATTTACAGTGGATTTTGATGTGTGACTGCTAGCTTTGTCCTCATGGAGTCTCACAGATGGATGGCAGTGTGGGTAAAGCGATGGTATTTCATTCAGAAAAATTGGCGATAAAATATGTTCCTGATAGTATTTGGAATTAATCTTGACATTTTTTTGCACTCTTTTTATTTTTTAACTTGCCATTATAAGAAAAACCAGCAACAATCATGAATCCCTTAGAAAAACTTTCTTTTGATTCTTTGAACCATGTACTTAATTTTTTTTCTCCCCTTTTATGATAATAAATGGCTCTTTTTTTTTTGTTACAATCATTTAAATACACCCATGCTTCATCTATTGTGACAATTGTTTTCCATTTTTCTTTGGATAAGTGTTTCTCATATAGAATTCTGCAGCGTGTCCTGCGTTGAGCGATATGCTTTGGAAGAAGACGATGCACATTGCGTTTTTTCGCTTTCTTAAGATTTAAATCAACATTTATCATTTTGTTTACTGTGGACACCGAGCATTTTAATGATTTTGCAACTGTCCTTTGGGGATTTTCTTTTAACATTAAACAACGTACCTTTGCAATAGTCGAAGATGTCCGTTTTTTCCTTGTTTGAAACATTTGTCCCACTTGAGGCTCCAATTTGACGTTTTTTTCCTTTCTTGTTGATGATATTACCTATCGACGCTTTAGATATCACAAAACCATGACTCTCACATCGTTTTTGGATACTGGAGTATGCATATTTCTCTTCGGAAAGAGCGCAAATGTAGCCTTCAAACCACTGCTTTGTTAAATTCGCCATTTTGAATTAAATCAAAACTTTCAAGCCACAGATGATAATTTTGACTTTTAAAAACATAGTACAATTGCAATTACTTCTTTTGCAGCAAACGATTTTTTACTACCGCTTACCAAAATCGTCTAAAAAATGTGCGAACAGACTCTGTATCTATCAAAAGAGGCGATAGATCAAAAAAGCATACAAAAAGAGGAGAAAAATCGTAAACTAATCATAGACATTTTTTTTCTGCAGTGTCTAACGAACTCGCTGTGCTGGAAATGCATAGCACTACTTCGTCAGAATTACCTCTAATTACACATTTGTAACTTCAGAATAATAGAAAAAAGAAAGAGGGGATAAAGCGGGGTCACGACTAGAAAAACAATTTTGAATGCTACTTTAAATACCCACGTTATGCATAGCTAGCAAAAGTTTTCTTGCTGTCCATTGATTTCATTCACCTCAAGGAAAACGTTTCTGAAACCCATATCCACTTCCTACCAAGCGTATGAATACCATCGGTATTATTAACATACCAGGAGATCAAGCAGACAGCGAAGCTACAGAACTGACTGGGAAACGAATAAAAACAACCTGGGAAGGGACGGCGAAAAAATTCTCTAGGCTCAAATGTACATCGAAGAAACATCATTCTATTCATCATACGTCCTTGCACTTGAAAAATCTAACCCTTTTCTTCTTCCCACGAGGACCAGCTTTCGGTCTTCAGCAAAGGTCAAAGTCGAGTTGCTCATACCCCACCCTAGCGAAGGCGGGACGCGCAAGATGGACCAACGGCGGAATGCCATTGCGCGATGTGCCGTATTTATTCGAGGGTCAAAGGTTGTTTGGCTCAGAGATCCACCCTAGTAGACAGAATACAAAAGGACTGCATACAGATGTACAATTTGCACCCACATGTATACCATCAAGCCCCTACGCCTTATTTCAATAGCACATGGCTTTGTTTGGTT
The DNA here is from genome assembly GCF_044657685.1 of Stegodyphus dumicola. Taxonomy (NCBI): domain Eukaryota; kingdom Metazoa; phylum Arthropoda; class Arachnida; order Araneae; family Eresidae; genus Stegodyphus; species Stegodyphus dumicola. The sequence goes on from NC_140777.1 coordinate 85,142,348, forward strand.
GCATACATTTTTTACCCAATGGACTATTTTTTAGCGACTATTTGTTTTTATGTTTTTTGAATTCCATGAATATGATTTCAGCTTAAAGTACGTAAAGAAATGCTTATTTATTTATTTTACTTTTAAATTTTCTTTTCGAAGAAAGACTTAGATGCAGGTGCGACGCATACCAATCTTATTAGATAAGGTTATTTTTTAAGTACATGACGCGTGGTTTGAATAAATTCAAAGCAATGAGTTTGCACCAGAAAATTTATCCTGAACGATAATTTAAGGGATTTGTAAACATGTAATAACACGCCACGAGAACTTTGATAGTAGAGATACCAGAGCTATTAATAACAAAGCCCACGGTGCCTTTGCGTACTTTTATGAAAAAGAAAGTCTCTCGTCATAGCAGCTGATTTTCATGAATCCTCATGAAGGCTCTTCATGAAATAAAAAATCTGATGTGTACACCACATGACGTCCTTGTACGGAATATTAAATTATACGCATTTTTTCTTGAATTTCATTTAAACTTATTGCATTGAATTAAATCTACTTCGCCGACAGCGCATAAACCACAATAGAATAAATGCATTCTTTAAAATTCACTCTAGTTTTGTTTACTATAGCGACACTCTGGCGCTAGATTCACTTAACTAATTAATTTCGTTCATATTATAACTCATAATGCACAAAATTTATATCATTTAAAGAATCGAATTATCTAATCGTTGCCACATGTTCTATTCAAATACTATAATAAAGCTAGAACGATGTATAAAAGAAATTAAGCAAACAAAACAAAAAAGAACACTTTTTCACAGACGATTGAGTATTTCTCATTCAATTAATTCAGTTCTCACTTCGCCAGAAGGCAAAAATGCATAAAAACTCAAAATATCTATATTAACTATTACGAAGTAAATCTTAAAACACTTACTTTCTCGAATAAATTCCACAATGGATTAAGCATGATTTAATTTGCAATAATAAAAGAAGGCGTTATCTTTGTTATTGCGAAGCTTACTTTCTCTAAATTGGCAACAAATCTACTATTCTGCTATTTCAAATGTAAACAAGCAATGACAGCCATGGAAAAAATTATTAGGCTTAGCGGCACTTAAACGACTTTTAAATTGTTGATAATTCTAAAAATATTGCATACAGATTTATTAAAGGCATAAAAACCTGAACCGGAAGATAAAAACAACATAATTCAATCATTTTTAAAGCAGAAAATGTACAATTTACAAACATATACGAGTAAAGAAACGGAGATCACTGAGCCGGGTAACGGAGTGGATATATATATAAATATATTTACATACGTTTGTTGCGGCCGATTGCAACCGAAATACGAGGTGCACATCTACATGTTATAGCAGTCCTATATACAAAATTTCAACGTTCTGAGGCTACTTGTTTTTGAGTTATGCGAGATACGTACGTACGTACGTACATACGTTCGTACAGACGCCACGAAAAATTCTCTTCAGAATTCATTTTAAAGCAGTTTTATAATTTTTTTGGAGGAAAAGAGTGTTTTATTCTGTCCTTATGTACAGATATCACGCAAAAACATCGTTAAATTGCATTCGTAAGCGGTCAAAATGGATATTTTCGTTGAAATATGCTGCCTAAAACTTTTCGCGATTACAATACTTCCTTTTTACTTCGTACAAGGAAGTAAAAACGATGGCTTTTAAGAGCAAAGGCATGGGATCCAAAGTAATCAAATTATTGATGAGAATGGATGAGCGTTTTTTGTCTTCCAAATTGTGCTGACAGGATTGTGATTGTGATTAATTAATATATTGCTGACAGCACAATTTTCTGTGCCAATGAGGGATTGGTATGCTATTATGATGCTAACCGAATTTTAAAATTCTTTGTTACTTGAACTTTTTCGGAATAATGCCTGCACGATATGCAGTGGCGTAGCTACGGTGGGGTAACCGGAGACATCTGTCCCCGGGCACAGCATCCAAGGGGCGCCAAACTGATTTTACGAAATTTTACAATGATATGTTTTCCATTCCTGGCACACAGAAAGTGGTGCAATGTCTTCAGTTGTCTCCGAGCGCTGAAAACCCTATTTACGTCTCTGACGATCTCTGAGTATCAATCTCTGAGTAATGTTTAAAAATAAATAAATAAATAAAAATTTTTAAAAAATTTGAAAAGGAGTTTTTTTATTTAGAAATCACTACATTTCTCCATATTAAAATCGCTTCCAAATGTAGCAAACTATAATTCTGAATAATCGTGATCTGTAAAATGTACTTTTTTTTTTTTTTTTTTTTTTTTTTTTTTTTTTTTCCAATGGCAGATTGTGAACAATTACAAATGTAACCCAGTCCATTAATCTATACAAGGCCGGATGTGGTAGTCTCTTTATGATGGAGGCACCTAATAGGTGGGCCACCATCGCCTTTCCTACGAAGGGGCGGACAGTTACAACCATGGCTTCTCCGGGATTCGAACCCAGGCCCTTCAGCATCGCAGTCAGCTTCCTTGACCACTATACCGACTGGGCTGCTCCGTAACATGTACTCTGAAATTACATCTCTTGCTTTCAGTTAGCGGCCAAGCAATAAAATCGGTTAATCGATTCGGGTTAAAATTCCAGTCATCGGGGAATTTTCGTGGTTTTCCCCGTGGCAATGTAAATACGAGCCAGTTTCGGTTAAAAGGTCTTCCACGTAATTATCGCTACTTTAGAGGTATCGCTTAGATAGCCCTCGCGTGCTTTACGGTAATCCATATAATTCCTTTTTTTTTCCCCTATAAATATTAATTATCCTAATAAATAAATTAACCAACTTCCCTTTGCAAAATCTTAAGAACTCATATGGTATAAAGGAAGTTAAGGACTTTGTTTCCTAAAAAAATCATTCAAAACTTTTCAATATCTTAAAGACAGTGAAATGAGCAATAAATAACATAAAAGAATACAAAAAACAAAAAATTCTGAAAAGCAAAGTATAATTAATGATATTTTATCTTATATTTTCAAGAGAAAAAAATTACAATGAAATAAGCTCTATCACTTAATACAAATATTAATTATCCTAATAAAAAAATTAACCAACTTTCCGCTGAAGAAAAAAAATCATGCGAAACTTTTCAATATCTTACAAATAGTAAAATAAGCAAAAAATAACATGAAAGAAACTCAAAACAAAAAATTCTGCGCAGAATTTTACTCTGCAGAACAACTTTATCAAAAAAAATGTACTGCGCAGAATTTTACTCTGCAGAACAACTTTATCAAAAAAAATGTATTATATATATATAAAAAAATAACAATGAAATATGCCAATCTCTTAAAAACAGTGACATAAGAAATACGATGAAAAATTGTTGCCAAACCCATATTTCTAAAAGAACGAAGCTATTCAAAATGATACGATTTCATCAAAAATCTATCAACAACAATAAGAAAGAAAATTGTTGCCAATAATCACATTTTTAAAGATGTAAGATATGAGAAGAGTACTCGGAAGCTTCATTTAAAATTTTTTTAAAAATATAAAATATTATCTTTTTTCCAAAATTCTTTTTGTAAAAGCAGTCGCAAGGATGAAACTTTAACGTGTCCAAAAATCAAAGAAAATTAAACTGTACACTTTTAAAAATAAACTTTTTTAGAAAAAATCCCGTTGAAAAGGTGTTAAGCTCACATTGTTAAATAAATTCGTATTTAATCGATTTACTGAAACACGGAATTTATTTTAAGTTCGTAAAATAGCTAAGTGCCTACGTTTCATGACGATGTGAAAATGGAGTGCGTAGAGTAAAATCTCGCTTTTCTATAGCCCATTATGTCTCAAAATGACGCGATTTCGTCCCAAAACATAAAATCTAAGAAAAAAAATCTAATTCGAATTTCGAAAAAATCGCTTCCAGGTGCACTGGCTCTTGTCTAAATGCACCTATGTACCAAATTTCGTAGCCGTGGGTCTATTAGCTTACGCGCAGCGCGAACGAAAAACACACACACACAGACAGACTCTTTCTTTTATTATATGTAGAGAAGATATGATTCTGCAATATTAATATAATCATCGTGAAAAAAGCCATTTCTAAGCCATTTTCGGAATGTAAAAACAACATTCCCTCTTTCAAGACTTGAAAAATGAGAGTTAAAGAGTTGGTTCTTTTTCCTATCTGTCAAGTTCAGTAACGTATGCTGTCTATACAACAAAACATTACACATGCAAGTAGAATAGATAGAATTATTCAATTTCAGGCTTTGAATTTTTGGATTGTATTGAATGCAAAGCTTACTCACTGTAAAGCATGATTTCCTTAAATTTACGTTCATTGATAGCTCTGTCATCGGGACAAGTAGCCTTCACTCCTTCTTCCTTTGTATAACACTTTCCAAGACCTAAACAAAAAACATAAGACACATAAATAAAGCTAAATATTAAATTCACCTAAATTTTAATATAACCACAAAAAATTTTAATCCGTGTGTCTTTTAACACATGTAACTTTTTAAAAGAAGTACTGCATATATATGGAGAACGCTACACTAGTTCTCATGAACCTTATTAAAATATATTTTTGAGCTTAGTATAAGTTTAAACATTCATTTAAAAATAAAATAATTGTTTTGCATTACATAGACGATTATATACGTCCGCTATTCTATTCTTAAAAATTTTTTTTACTACTAATCCTGAAAGAGTTATTTGAATTAATAAGCCAGTGTGATCTGCACAAAATACCATGCACTGAATAATTGGTTCTCAGTCTTTTTAGCTAAATGCACCCCTTTCATAATCATTAAAGGATCATTCCCCTCGTTTCCCAAACTCAAAATATAAATATATAAATTCGTGTAAATTTAGATTATTTTTCACTTGTTTTATAAATGAAATAAAGGTTGCATTTTATATTCATAAATTTGTAGAAACATTAGGATTTTTTTTTTTTTTTTTTTTTTTTTTTTAGGGAGATCCAATCGCCAAATCCTGGGTGTGGAGAACACTCATCCAACATCCTTTTAGTTAGTTAAAATTGCATGATAATATTAACAACGTATTATTGCATGATAATATTAACAACGTATTTCTAACCTTTCAAAGTATTTGCGTGAAAATTCGTTCGGCATAATAGTTGCAATAGTTACAAACTGAACAACATTTCACACAAGTAAATGACAAAAGGTAAGGGTAAAAAATCAAATTCGCGGCTATTCTAATTTATTTATTAACCGACCCTTCGAGGCAAGTTGAAAATGACGTGAAAGCCGCAAATTTTGGAATTAAATATCTTATGTTTAACATTTATTATACGGGAGTCAAACTTTCTTTTTTTTCGGGGGGGGGGGTTTAGTGAGTATAGCATTTCCCTAAATCTAAGTGTAGGTACCAGGTCAGCGTACAAAACATAAAAGATATTTCGCATTTAAAACGAAATTTATTGTTTTTAATTTAAAAATACGAAAACATGAATCTGTCCGTCTTTAAAAACATATTTGTGACTGGAAGCATATGCAGAAATACTACTGCAAAATATGCTAATGACTACATGAGACTAAAAAAATATGTTGCAAAAATAAAGGCCAGGTAAGGACATTTGTATACGCGTTGTGCATATTTATTAATGTACATTTTAATCCTAATTCCATGCCAACTAAATACATGGAGATGAAAATATTTACGTCAGACTGCTCGATAACATTTTAATAAAATCAGTTACTAATTTTTAAAAAATAATTATTTCCTGCAGCATATAGATGAATTTAATTTATTTTCTGACAGCAAATGAAATATTAATAGTAAATAAATAAAATTAAAGAAAGAAAAATTACTTACCTTCTGTATGAATTTGTATGACATTTGGAGCTTTCAGGGTGAGGTGGAAGCATCTCATGCAATCTCCTCCGATAGTACTGAAAAAATAAGTGCATTTCAGCATGGAAGTATGAGTTGTCACAACATAGATTTTTAAATACCGGGGGAAACTATGCAAGTAAATGCTATATTTTAAAAGGGAAAATAGTTCTAGCAACAATTGTTTGTATCAGAATAACATACTGCATATTAACATTCAACAATTCTTTTAAATTTAATTTCATGCCTCAAAACTAGTAACACCGAAGAGACCAAATTCCACGATTAATTCTGGAATTAGTAAAATTAATAATAAAAATTCTCATACGTGTCTTTCAGGATGACATTATTTCCTCTCTTGCGGAAACATTTTCCCCAGGGAGGAATGGCATCAGGTTCGATAGAAATTTCACTAAAGGTAGCGGCTGTGTGTCCAAATGCTTCTGTTTCTGTTTGGATTAAATACGTTCCCAAATATTCCATAGGAAAATAGCACTGAGCGTTCACTGTAAGAATAACAAAATAAAACTTAGTTACTTATATATCAATACAGATGTTTGCAATCTCAAATAGTCGTTTCAAAAATAATTAAAGTAATTAATATTCAAGTAAACAGTGGATAAATTGCAATGATTCGCAAAATTCCTGCAGAAAGGAAATATATACAGCTTTTGATTAACTGGGGTGATTCCCTAGAACAGTGATGGCGAACCTATTGCACGCGTGCCACTGTCGGCACGCAGAGCCTCATCAGCCGGCACGCGAATAAAATATTATTTCTTTAATCAACAATCACAATAATGTGATACTATGTAATTTAAATAAGTGTTTTAGTCTGTTCTTGAACGTTTAATTTACTTACTTATCGCGTAATGCCACTGCCTAGATACGAGATTTTCATATATCGCCATAAAAATGATGTACATATTTATTGACTCAATTTATGGCGTTTCAGTTGTTTGGGCCAATCATATTACTTGTTCCTTGGCAAAGAATACGCCAAAGTTGAAGCAGCTAATATCTGCTAAAATGAATTCAAATTTATTACAGACTACCGGTGACGTTTAATACTTTTGTTAAATGGATTCCAATTTCCAAATCTAAGCATTTTGTGGTAACTTATGAATAATTGTAATTTAATATCTTAAGCGGAATGGCAAGCGGCCATTCCACTTTGGGAACGTGGCCCCAAAAAGGTGGTCCACCACTGCCCAAGAACTTCGCCCAAGGTTAACCCTAAATCACGATTAATCGAGTGCACTTTAGAAAAAAAACACATGAAAGAAGAATAACTCCTATTATATTATAATTAACTTAAAATTACTTTCAGAAGTTTATCTGTGTTTTTAAGCAATGTAATCCATTTAATAAGGTGTTTATTGTTGTGACTAATCTCGCTTGTTTGATATCAGAACAAGCCCCAGAAATTCATCATGGCAAGGAGACAAGATTGTGCCTGTCGTTGGCAACAGCCTTGGGCACCATACTGGGGACAGTATAACTTTGATCAGTTCTACACCAATTTTGAAGAGGAGCAGCCCTGATGGACGGGTCCGAGGGTCTCCCATCCTTCTTTCCTCGCCACCAACCTCTCAAGAGGACATCCGGGTCACCGTGTATTTAGTACCCCCATGCCTCACAAACATTATACTTTTATATACATCCATGCCTTCGCCGGGATTGTCGCTAACCTCTACCCCGGTTGGGGGGGGGGTCGCATTTAGTTGCATAAAGCAGTACTCGAAGCAAAATTAATACTTTTTAAATAAAGGAAGAATAAACATCATTAAAAATAAGCTGTAAATGACATTAAAGAACATTATTTACTTTATAATTAGTAATAAATGTTATCACCTGAATAATGTACCAGCAAAATAAGCGAAATTTACTAGTATTAGCGATTAAATGAGAATAATTGTTTACGAACGTTTTTAAAGGAAAACTAGCTCTTGGTTCGAAGGTATCGTGTACTTGATCGAGGATATGGAGCAATCTGAGTAAATATGAGAACGACAATATCGGTTTTCTAGAGAAATTTTTCGAAAATGAAATTCTATCTTGTAAGACACAGATTCAAATGTCTTTCGTTTCTGATTTCTGTTTAAAAATTAAGAAAACTGATTCATAATTCATCAGAGGGTTAAAGATTCCCTCTCTATTTGAGCACCCAAGTGATGATTATTTTAGGAATAATATAAAACTTATTTTTAAAAACAAAAACGTCGAAGTTGAACAGAAACACAAAATGCTGCTCGTGACAGCAGAAGAGAAAAATTTAAATAAATTGACTCTACACATACTATTCAGTGTAACAAATGAATCCTATAAGCCTATATGCTAATTATTTTGCGCATTTGTTGCTGCAAGCACTCCCACATCAGCTCTGAAGTCAAACTTATTTTTGGAAAGCTTCTCTAAAATATCAATTTTTTATACCTTCCAAAAGGCAAACTCGTTGGTGGCTGGGTAATTTCCCAAAACAATTTAATTTCTTGCAGTGGTCAATCAAGACATTAATGGAATAAGATTCTTAAAGCAACCACATTTTGTTACAAAAGCTTCACAAAGACAGCAACTCGGAGCCTTCTTATTATGCTACTTGCGTTAATGCTAAGAGATATTTTAATGTGTATATTGTAGTTACAGTTATAGAATTGAAGAGAATATTGAAACCACAGCTATCTTTTCTTTCATTAACACTCCTCCACCTATATTAGTGAAGTAGTTTACTACATTGTAATAGATTCGAAATTAAAAAATAAAAAAAGTGATGAGTATTTTTTCAAGCGATTAAACACGCATTTTTATTTGTTATTTTTATTTTTGCCATATTTTCATTTTTAATGCGAAGATTCCGTACCCGTGTTCCCAATTTTCTTTTTAGTCCAAAGGAGTTTTGTCCCTGAAGGACTATTGTCTTCGTTCTGCGATTTTCCGTTGGTTCACTATAAATGTCCGTTTCACTTTTTAAACTGTTGCCACCAAATGTTAGAATCCTGCATTATATTTGAAGAAATTAAATAATGAAAAATTTGCATAAATGTATGCATATTTCTCGCCTTTTGCTAAAAAAACGGTACCTAGAGCCATGGAATTTTGAATGACGTAATCCTACTGCTAATATGGGCATGCGGAAGACCAAATTTGAAATTTGGAATTTGTTTTATTATCGATTTTATATTTTGTAAAACTTTAATAACGAATTTTTGATTAACAAACTCAAGGGTTTCAAAGCGAGCAATGGCAACACTCATCGGGTTAAAAAAAAAAAAACTTTTTATTTCCAGCGCGCGGAACTGTGTATGGGAACTTCTAAAGATACGCTCATTTTAAAATTATTTTGCGACATTGCTGTTGAACTGAATTTTATGGTTTAAGTGCAAAGAAGATTATATTTAATAAATAAAGATAACACACAGAACGGTAAAAAAAACGCCCCTTTAGATGCAATTTAAAATCTGAAACCTTTCAGAATTTTTCTTTTTTCCTTTAATTATTTTATTTTACTCTCTTCAGACAGATGAGTTTTACACTGATGGCTTGTATTAGTAATTTTTTCTACCGTTCCCCAATAAACAAGCTTAACTTTTATTTTAGATGGGGTTTGATTAATTTATCCTCATTTTATAAGATTACTGTTCGTCCAGAACTATTGTAACGCGTTAATTTTAAAGTGTTATTTGTAGCAAAATACCACTACCTTTGCATTGTAAGCTGATTTCCTATAACTCTTACATACTGTTACAAATTTTGTACATATGTAAATAACTTTAGTGAAATTATATGTGATTGTAGTGTTTTTTGTATAATGTAAGATGAAATGCTTCAAAGAGAGCTCTGCGGGAAAAATAAGAATACAGTTGCAAGTCTAATTAACATTGGGTAAATGGCTATCGTTCGCCACCTTGGCGAAATATCGCCAAGTTGGCAAATAATTTTTACCGCCAAGTTTGGCGATACGTCGCCGAACGTGGCGACTATTTAGCGACATTTAGTTCCAGTCCCAGCATAACGATGATGGTTACTGTAATTGAATTACTCTAATTGATCGTATATCCAACTTTAACGTATCCGGCCCTGATATACCTTCTAGTAGTTTTGAGAAGTGGGAAGGTACCAGAGAATTCTCGGCGGCCGGGTAAAATTATATAAGACCGCATAAAGCATCAGCTTTCAGTGTTTCTCAGTTATAGTCATTAGTTCAGAGCTGAATATTTAGATCTCCGTGAGAACTTCGCCTTTTAGATGCGCTTTGCACTGCGTTGTGTTTAACGTTCTTAGTAGTTTGAAGTGTAACTTCTGATTATACTCGGCGATTCTGAGAACAACTGTATGAGTACTTTTGTGTAAAGTTCTGGAACTGTAAAGTGTTTCTCTTGGTAAAATAAATTTTATGAAGCTATTATCGAGTCTGCGTGCAATCAATCTACTACGAACCCGTACGTAGAGAACAATACTTATAAACACAAATTGCCTCTATAATTGAGGAATCAGAGTTTCGTAAGTTCAGATTTAAAATATATATACAGTAATACCCCGCTTAACGCTGTTTCGTTTAGCGCTGTTTCGGTTTAGCGCTCTTTTATTTCAACCCGGGGATTCCACGAAATCGCTCGCAGCATAATATTATGCAGCGATAGGTTTCAAATACATATCCGAAAGAGTGTACTTGTATTTCTTGTTTGGTGCGGTATTGTACAGACATATTTTGAAGGGGTAAATGTGGAAGATGTCGAAGAAATAATTCAAGAAGCAGCGGCTAGTCTTTCTGGTGATGAGCTCAAGGAATTAACTGAACAAGAAGAAAACAAAAATGTTGACAGCAGTGATTCAGAAGAAGAGCAAAAACTTTCGATGGCGTTTGTAAAAAGGAGTTTGTCTACCATAACTGAAATAATGGATCAATTCATTGAAAATGATCCGAATTTTGACAGGAGCTCAAAAGTAAGGCGTCGTGTTAGAGATGCTCTATCCGTTTATGAAGAACTTTTAAGAGAACAACGCAAAAGAAAAAGGCAAACAACATTAGATGCTTTTGTCACAAAAAGGCAGAACACTGAAAACGCGGAAGGCTAACTAAATATGACTGACTGAGAATTTTATTTGTTTTTTTTTTAAGAATATTCGTTTTGTTATTTATATTTTGTTTTTATTTTTGCAAGAAATAATAATGTGGTATTAATTTGGGCTTTAAGAAATAAATGTTTGGTTTTATTTTTATTAAAAAAACATACTTTTTAAATTTAATACCTAACCAATTTCCTAGCCATCTTCTCCTAACCCCAATATTTACATGTAAAGATAGCCTTGTTTAGCGCTGTTTCGCATTACGCTCTACTTTGATGGAACGTATCCCCCGCGTTAAGCGAGGTCTTACTGTATGCCCCAATCAACGCTAAAGGGGGGGGGAATGCTTACTAATTTTTTAAATGAACACTGGAGAGGAGAACAGTGGAACATAAGAAAATTTTAAGCATTTTAGAGACTATTACGACTGATAATAGTAACACAATATTTTTTGTTGCTGTTGTTTGTTTAAAAAGTGGTAGGTAGTTTTTCACTGAATGTTGAAATAGAGTAAAAAAAGTAAAGAAAAAACAGAAAATTCTCAATAAAACTGCTCTTCTACCGTAAATAATGATGGCACGGGGTGCTTTATTTTCCTTTTATTCCTTTCTTCTTTACTTTTTTTTTTTTTCTTTTTTTAATAGTTCTTTCTCTTTCTATGGAGGAGCATTAAAAAAAGAAGGGCGGAGGTAGTGTGAAGTAAGTCGAAATTCCTTGGATCTATTTCGCCGTGTCTCCCTGATTGCATGAAGCATTACCGAAAATTGAGTTTCACTACTTTGATTCTTAGTTTTTTTCTTTCATTTATTTAACAATGAAGTCTTTTTTTAATCTTTTCTCGAAGTCATTTCTCCTATACTTTAAAATTCCTTTAATTTTCTTACAAGAACAAGAACTGGGAGTACTTACGTACAGGCAATGTCCGGCTAACGAATTCTCGAAAGTTATGCTATATATTCAAATTTTCTCCGCTCAGGAAACCTGCATTTTTTAGTCCAAAGGGGCTTTGTCCCTGAAGAACTATTGTTTTCTTTCTGCGATTTTACGTTGAATCACTATAAATGTCCGTTTCACTTTTCAAACTGTTGCCAACAAACGTTAGAGTCCTGCATTTCATTATTTGAAGAAATTAAATAATGAAAAAATCTGCATAAATGTGTGTATATTTCTCGCATTGTGATAAAACAACGGTACATAGAGCCATCGAATTTTGAATGACGTAATCCTCTCACGAATATGGGCATGTGAAAGACCAAATTTGAAATTTGGAATTTGTTTTATGATCGATTTCATATCTTGTAAACCTTTAACGAATTTTTGATTAACAAACTCAACGATTTAAAAGCGAGCAATGGCAACACTCTACGAAGGAAATAAAACCTTTTTATCTCCAGCGCGCGGAACTGTGTATCGAAAATTCTAAAGATAGGCTAGATTCTAGAGAACATGATATTCAATAAATAAAGGTAACACACGAAACGTTAAAAAAACGCCCCTTTGGACGTAATTTAAAATATGAAACCTTTTAGTTTTTTTGGGGGAGGAGGGAAGGGAGTACCGTAAAGTTTTTTTTTTTTTTTTTTTTTTTTTTTTTTTTTTTTTTTTTTTTTTGAAAGGAAGGAAAAGGTATAGGTTAAAAATCACTGAAACTATATCAATGCTGCGTATACTTTACGGACAAAATGAAAAGAAAATTATTATCTCACTTCAAATAATTTTTATTGAACAATATGAACATAAATGCCATAATTGTAGTAATTAATTTATTAGCAAATACTGTTGCTGTTGTGACTAATCTCGCTTGGCTGATATTAGAACAAGCCCACAAAATTCATCGTGGGAGGGAGGCAAGTTTGCGACTGTCGTTAACAAGAGCCTTGGGCACCATGCAGCTGACAGTACGACTTTGCTCAATTTTGAAGGGCAGCATGCCGGGTAGACGAGTTATCGGGTATCCCACCCCTCTTCCTCTACCAAAAACCTCTCAAGAGGACTTTCGGCTCGCCGCATATTTAGAGTGCCTCCATGCTAGCACAGACATTACACATTTACAAAATCCTAGCTTTCTCCGGTGTACGAACCCGGGTCCATCGCTACTGCAATCAAAGTTACTAACCACTCTCCCGGTCGGGCGGCATTAGCAAATACTACATTATGCAAATTTAATTACGCCATTGATTTATCGCACATTTATTTCACTTTTTGTTCGCTATTTTGGACCCACTGTGCAAAAAGATAGTGAAGTTGGTGCACCAACTGTACTGAGAGTTGTAAACAAATGGCGGCCTCGTTAAGCTTAGCGGCACTTAAACATTTAAATTGTTGATAATTCTACAACTACTGTATGCTGATTAACTAAAAGGGCATAAAAACCGTAGCGCGACACAAGTAAAACAATCTCTGTTAAAGCAAAAAAAGCAAAATTCACTAAAATATAAGAATACAAAAACGCAACTTACGGAGACGAGTAACAAAGTAGCAATATATATATACGTTTCATGCGGTCGATTGCAAAGAAAAAAAGTGGTGCACAAGTACATGTTATAAAGTTCCATATGCAAAATTTCAAAGTTTTAAGTTATGCTATTCGTTTTTGACTTATACGAGATACATACATACGTACGTACGTGCAAACATCATGAAAAAAATCTTTCTCGAATCCATTTTAAATTCAAAATGTTTCACTTGCTGTTGCCATTTCGAATTTTGGAAGCTAATAATGCCATCTGTTCAGCACCTTTTCGTATATTTGCCCTAAAAAGAATTTTTATATATTATTCTTCCTTTTTAAGCAAACCGTATTTCACCAGGTTGCTTGGTTTTATGTTGTGTATTTTTATAATAATAGATATAATTTTCAGGCACTTTGTATGTGATATAAACTCAGGTAAAATCATTAACCATATCAGACAATAGCACAAATTTCACATAAAGTAGTTACACCTTATTCAAAAGCTTCTTTAAAATTAAATAAACTTCCTTTATTGCAAATACGAGTCAAATGTTCATCACCATCAATGTTATTCTGCTATTTCGATAGCATCTGACAGGTGATATGATGATATAAAATCTCCTGGAAGAACTCATGCATACAATTATTGGCCCATACTTTACTTTATTTAAAAAAAAAAGAAAAAGAAAAAGAAAAAAAGAAAAAAAAGAAAAGAAAAGAAAAGAAAAAATAAAAGAAAAGAAAAAAACTAGTAACCGTTTTAGTTATTCATGTATCATCTTTACCCTCCACAAGATGGATGAACACAGAATGTTTTGCGCATTACAAAAGCTTAAATCTAAAGACTCATTGGATGAGTAAGTTCTGGAAGGGAGGGAATGAAACATCAGTGACATCGGGATATGTAATTATTTCCTTGGACGAACACTATTACCGAATTTTTACGATGTTTCGTGCAATAAAGTCGACATTTGGCTCCCGCAGGAAAAAGGTCATGGTCTGATGGTTCCTGAAATAAAACTTTCTGCATGGTGGACATGTTTTGTTCTACTGCATGTCCATCACTCTTTGGGTAGACGGGAGAAAACGACATAAAAGGCACCGATGTTTTACGAAACATAATTGCTTTACTTTTCCCAGAAATGAGAAAATCTAAGTGTCTCTTGGTCTGAAACGGAATATAAAATAGAACGGAAGAAGGAAATTCCACGAAAATAGTCTAACTTTTCGCTGCAGCGAGGGCTAGGTAACATTATAAAACGAAATAGTTAAAGGTCTTTGGAGGTTCTATCTTAGTCAGAAAAGTTTCGAATCCTTCAGAATTCCATTTTTATTCAGAATTCATTTAATTCTAAAACATGTAAGACAATTAAATTTTTTAATAATTATAACATAATTCTTTTGAATAAATTTTGGAAATACTGAAAATTTTGAAAATAAATATCCATACTTATTTAACATAAATGTCCAAAAATAATTTTTAGTATAGTCAAAAAATAAAGATTTTATGAAGAGCAAATTCAAAGCTAATAATAGTCAAATCTCTTAGTTCAAAAGTGAAAATTATTCGAATCACAAACTTGAGCAAAAATTATCCAAAGTGGTTATCGATTGTGGATGGCTTGGTTGATAAGCGCACTTGTCTGCGAAGGCAGGTGCTTGGTTTCAAATCCCAGACGGAGTTCCTGACATTTCAACTTAATGTTACTTAATGTTTGATAGGCGAAAGCTTGATCGTTAAGATGCCACCGCAAATATTAGAAAACTGTTTTAACCAACGAAACGGTTTTCGTTTGAAATCTCGAGAATCATGTGCTAAAGTAAATACTTTAGCATCAGGGCAGTAACAAAGGACACAGACAAATAAGGCAGAGTCTGCCTCAGCATCGTATTTTGGGCTAAAATTTTCCATTTCTAATGAGTCTGAAGTAAAAAAATCTTCGCAAAAGTAGATGCGACTCTTTATTTTGACAATATTACGTATATTTGGATTTTGGGATACTGTTAAAGACGCGTCTACCAAAGTCACGAACACAGCCAAATAAAACTCACAGGGGGAACTGGACACAAAGCTGTCAGGGCTGTAAACAGAAATATTTCGAAACTGATTGTTGATTTGGACATTTTAACGAGTAGCAAAGTTGATAGTTGACAGGTGATAGCAAGTCCGGACACCCAGACGGGTTGCCTAGACTAATCGGGTATCATCCGGTTCCCGCAACTATCTGAAGTTACACTCCGAAATCAATACAAGGGCAAAGTACATGGCCACACAAGGGAAAAGTATAGATTTTTATTCATGCGGAATTAAACATACTCGCTACAATATACGTTTCATAATATGCATTGTGCTGATCATTGCACTGTACTTAAGGCATATTTACAACTCAATGCCACACTTAATACACTATATATTCTTTGCAACATAATACGCTGAACATTATTCTTGACAATGCAACATAGATTCTGAACAATGTAATTGATTAAATAAAACATAACTTATTATATAGTACATAACTTAGTTATATAAGACAGGCTTATATAAATAACTTGATATAAGGGATAAATAAATTAAGAGCTCTTAAATAAAGAGCAAAACTACACAATTGCACACAGAAATAAAAGTTGTTTACTTTATGCTGTAATTATACTATACAAAATACAGATTTGAGGACACAGTACAGCCTATATTACTTTTGATTAAATAGCATTATGTTAAAAGTTGACAAGGTTGACAGTGCAGAGAAAGAAGTTCTTGGATTCCAGTCCAAGTCTGAACCCTTAGCAGCTTTAAGCAACGTCCAACTAAAATAAAAGTGAGAAGTAACTTGTAACTTTCCAGTGATGTTATACTTAGCCCGAACTTATCCCATCCTGAACTGAAGAGGTAATAAGAAAGGAGCTAATCCGACATTAACCATTCTGGTAGTAACTATGATATCAAGACGCTGTTTTATTGACTCATACTTCAATCACTGAAAGTAAACCACATTCAGAAAGCACACGTCTATCAAACTACTTCAACTGCTGGAATAATCTCAGTATTGTGTACATCATGAATTTAAATAAATTGACCATTGAAGCATACCATCAAATTACATTCTTACAGCCAGATCTTCGTTACAGTTTCTGACAAATAAAACGCTTAGTTCTCTAACAACTAAAACATAGTAGCAATTGTGAAATCATTTGTCCAAGACAGGCAAAAAAATTGTCAAGTGTGTAGGTCAACATCTGGTAAATAAACTGAAAAACGTAAATCGGTTGTAATATATAACACATCCAGTTGTAGCAAATTATTCTGTAAGGATTATGTTAATTTTATTAACAGTTAAATTTTAAGTTAAAATTCCTATCCTGTCAAATTCTTAACTCCAACTTACTACTTCCGGCCAGAACGTAGTTTTGGAATCTTGCTGAATATTTAATGAGGATGAGCGGTATTTAAACCACGAAATTACTTACGAGTCAGAGAGAATCAGAGTTTCTGATTTACGCGCGTCTGCCTCTTTGGCCCCCTCAAAGCTGTTATTACGCTCGGCCGTACTCAGGCCCTTGCTAAGCTTCGTAGCCAAATAAGTTAAGAGGCCAACTCGATTTGAATCTTGATACAGGGGTTGGACAAAAATATGGAAACACCTTTAAAAAAACATGTTTCTTTGCTTAATATGGTGTAGGAAACCCGTTGGCATCAGGGATAAATAGAAGGGCTAGGTCATTCCTTTGTTCGACTCCTCGCCGACGCGAGTCTCATAGAGGGGGGGAACCGGAAGTAATCTGACGTATCACTGTTGCACCTGCTCTGATTTCGCGCCTTTAAAACTGTAGTTTCATTCAGTTGCGAGACGATTTTCTAGAGATCGCATATCCCAAATTAATGTTAATCATACATATTTGTTTTCTAATAATGCAAATATTTAAAATAATTTGTGTATATATAGTTTTAGTCAGTTTTCCTTTTAAATTCTATATTTAAAGTATCCTTTATGTAATATGGCTTCTTGTGCTGTAGCAACGTGCCGTAACACTTATAGAAATACGAAAGGAAGAGATATTGTATTTCATGCTTTCCCCAAGGACAATTTGCTTTTGACGAAAGAATGGATACATAAATATTCTATTAATGTGAAAAAAGCAAGAATTTGCAGCGAACATTTTCTGTGCAGTGATTATGAAGATGACATGAGAAATCGCTTGCTTGGATTGCCGCAAAAGAAACTGTTGAAATGCAATGCTGTGCCGAAAGTAAATTTATCGTGTGCAGTAAACAAAATAACACCAAGAAATCGGAGACATTTGAAAAAACTAATGCAGAGTGCTTTTGAAAGACTACATGAATTAAGCCCAAAGAAAATTTGAGGCCGAGAACGAAATTGAAGCTGACAATAATAAATCAAATGTGAATGATTTTGAAATAAAAGTTACAAGTGACAATGCCCTATGTGACAATATCCCTGAGTGCCCTAAGTGTAAAGATAAACAAGAATGTATTGATAGTTTGAAGAACAAAATAATATCCTTAGAAAATTGTAATAAAATATTGAAAAATAGAGAAAAGAAAGATTTTAGAATGTTTGCTCAGCGACAAAGAAAGTGGACAACATCTAGAAAGAAATTTGTATCGGAAATTCAGAAATTAAAATCCCAAACAGCGAAATTTAGGAAAAAACAGAACAGATCGGAGAATTTGGAAAAACGTCTAAAGCATATTTTTACAAAGACGCAGATTAACGCATTGCTAGAAAAGAAGGAAAAAATCCGGTAGACTAGTGAAGATATTTCACGTTGCATTGTCATAAGAGCTCTGTCATCTAAAAGCTACGATTTTTGGAAAGAAAAAATGGGAATTCCTTTACCTAGCACTAGCACATTAAAGAGATGGTGCGCTAAATTTTCATGTAGTCCAGGAATTCAGAGTGATGTTCTTGCTGTAATGAAGGAAAGATGCCAATATTTGAATTCTGTAGAAAAAATATGCGTTCTCAGTTTCGACGAAATGCACATAGATTCTAAACTCTACTATGACTCTAAACTGGACCAAAATCGGTCCTTTTCAAAAAGTGCAGTTTGTTTTAATCAGAGGTCTCATTTCGCAGTGGAAACAACCAATATTTTTTGATTTTAACACTCCAATGAAGATAGAACTTCTTTTTTCACTCATAAGACATATTCAATCATCTAGAGTAGAAGTGAAAGCAATAGTGTCTGATTTAGGAGGATCTACTATGTGGAAAGAGTTACAGATTTCGATTAATAGTTCTCATTTTCCAAATCCAGTATTCCAAACGAAAAAAATATGGGTTTTTGCAGATTTAGCGCACTGCCTCAAATTACTGAGTGTTTGTGTATTTAATTATGACAAAGCACACTAGGGCTATCTGCCTAAGGGAAGGGATGCCTTCGTTGAGGACTTTCTAAGGAAAACTGGCTCGTATACACGTTACACATGGGGAAAACCACGAAAACGCCCATGCAGCCAGCCCGTTCGCGGGATTCGAACCTCGGACCGAACTACCAGTGTTCAGCGACTTTACCGCTCGGCCTCTGGTGGGCTCAAATTACTGAGAAACCACTTTTTAGATAAAGGATTTGTTTTAGAAGATGGAACTGTTTTAAATGTTGATATTATTAAAGAGAATTAAATTGTGTCACAAACTAAAACCAAATTATTTAATGGTCAAGGGAAACGAGAGACAAAAAGTAAGTATATATAATATGTTTTGATTTGAAATATTTCTAGATTGCATTTTAGAAGTTAATAGCGTAAAGCATATTTCAAATGAGAACTAATTCTGTTAAGTTATTTTTACAGTTATTTTTATTGTGTCCTCTGTTATTATTGATTCAATTTTGTGCTAGCTTAGCATTCTAGATAAAATATATATAAGGTATAATATTAAAGTAATTGGCATAAGAAGACCTGCCCCCTTAACCTTCACTTTTGAAAAATTAAATAATTATTTTAGGTACTGTGAATAAAGTTGTTTTGTCTAAATTAAGATAACAATCTTACATGTATTTATTTAAATGAAATATTGATGTAAGCCTAAGTTACAAAATTATTTTTAAAAAAATATATGTTATTATAATGAATCGGGAGAAAATATGCTAATGTAAAATTTACAATTAGGCTGAAACTCAAACTTAGATTAGCAGAAATTTTGAAAACTATGCCAATTTAAGGTTGTTTTTTGATTCATTTTAAATAGCTGTTATTATAGTTATCTTAGAAGCAGTAGTAGAGTTCTCTTAGTTAACATACAGATAAAGAAATGATTAGAAATAAACAGTCATTTAAAGAAAAAAAATCCCTGCAAATTAAAAAAAAAAGGAATTTTATGCTAAGAGTAGTGCATTTTATCTGTTATTTTAAAATTGAGTAAGTACTATTAAATTTTGTAATGTTCAGTGTAAAATGCATACTGCAGTAACATTGTCTCTTCCAAATTATAGCTATCTTTCACACACAGCTCATTTTAAACGCTGATTCTTCAAATTTAAAACGCTAATTTCTATGTTGTCAATTGCATCTCCGCGCTCAGTGGCATCATTGCTACGTCATCACTCCTCACTACCTGTTTCAGGGGGAAACGCTCTATGAGCTAGCCCTTCTCTTTAGTCCTGGTTGGCATCCAAAACAGCTTGCAGTCTTCTCGGAATGGATAAATACAGTTCCTGTATGTTTGCCAAGGGAATATTATACCATTCTTCCTGCAAAACGGTGGCAAGTTCAGATAACGATGTTGGCGGTGGATAACGAGAACGCACTTTCCGTTCCAATGTAGACCACAAAGGTTCGATAATATTCAGGTCTGGTGACTGTGGTGGCCAGGGGAGATGGGACAACTCATCCTCGTGCTCAGAAAACCAGTCCTGGACAATGTGAGCTGTGTGAACAGGGGCTTTGTCGTCTTGGAAGACACCATCACCATCGGGGAACAAAGTTTGTACCATGGGATGAACTTGATCGGCCAAAATGTTCACATAAGTCTTGGCAGTCATGTGCCCTGACACGGTTATCATGGGGCTAGCAGAGAACCACGATATGGCTGCCCAAACCATAACAGAACCCCCGCCATGTTTCACTCTTGGCAACAAGCAGTCTGTATTATAGGCTTGAGACGGCGTTCTCCAGACGTAAACTCGGCCAGAAGTGGGAAACAATGTAAAAGAAGACTCGTCAGACCATATTACTCACTTCCACTGCTCTATAGTCCAGGCTTTATGACTTAAACACCACCTTTTCCTGTTACGGGCATTAGCATCACTGATGAATGGCTACTCAATTGCAGCACGGCCAGCAATTCCCTGTTTATGAAGCTCCCTTCTAATTGTTTTGGTACTCAAAGGGTTCGGTAACAACATTCATTTCAGCAGTAACTTTTGCAGCACACGATCACTCAGGACACACTTTCGTCTGCGCTGTGATTTAGCAGATGATGTTTCTCCGCTTTTTAATTATGCGGAATAAATCTTCGATACAGTACCTCTTGAAACACTAAACACGTCGGCTACCTTGCTTACGGAAACACCTACCATACGTGCTCCAACAATTTGCCCACGTTCGAAGTCTGTTAACTCTGACATAATGCAATGACAACAACTGAACTGTTTAGCACATTTACGAAGTTGTATAGGTTGCGTCAGTAGTCAAAAACGCCAGCGCCACCTACATATTTCATTAAAATCAATCTTTCTTTTCAAACAGGCATTTCACAAGGTGTTTCCATATTTTTGTCCATCCACTGCAGCTTCGGCTATATTTCTTTAGTTAATCTTAGTTTTAGTTTAATTGTCTCTTCAGTTCAAGCCCGAGTGAGGGCTTTGTTTGTACACTCCCAGGCGGAGTTTTGTTAAATCTTATTGGAATAATAAAGGGTTAGTTACCCTTCTATCTTGTTGTTTCTTGTCACCGAACTGAAGCGATTATTCGCTTATCAGTTCTTAAAATTCTTCACTTCCAACATTAACTTAGAATTACAAAGTGAGGAACTTTACAATTCTTTTTAAATATCCCACATTTTTTTTTTTTTTTTTTTTTTTTTTTTTACTTGCAGAAAAGCATTTTAGTACGATGCGATATTGGGCTGGGATTGGAATGTGGCATCAGGTTACTATGCAGTGTCACATCCGGTTGGGATTGCAATGTGACATCCGGTTGGGATTGCAGTGTTCTTTAAATAACTTTTAATTAATTAACTTGTAAACTACTTCAGACGATGAATGTTTCTCGTTGTTGGTGTTAGTAGCCTATCATTTAATTTTTTTTGATATTACGAATATATAAGCTACCGGACGAAGGTCATGGAGTCTAAGAGTACTAAATCTGATCCACAATTTCTGCATTTAGTTTAGCTGAGAGGAAGTTCAATGGGTGCTCTTAACCGGCAGAAAAATAGCAACTGGTAGAAGTCTTGCAAAAGCAGACACCGCATCGAATTAATTGCAAACCAGAGGATTTCTCTGAAGTTAACGGTCCAAGGAGAAAGAAAATGGCGAAAAGACACTATTTTTAAGGCACTTTAAGCGAGACTAAAAGGTGACATTGACGGTAAAAGGCAGCCGTGAGAAAATGCCAACGATAAGTCCAAAAAGTGATCATCCACCTTACCTCCACCCCGAAAGCAATTATCCGAGACAAACTTGAGTTTAAGCGATGGCCCTTGCCATGCTTGGGTGAACAATATCTTGTTCTTCCTAACGTGACTTGTCGGACGAAGGAGTCTGGCACATAGCGGTGGTGAAAAAAGCTTCTTTTAAACAACTTTTCGAAAAAAGGATGGAATTGCTACCACATTAGGTAAATAGCCTCCCCCTCCCTTGATTTTACGTGGACGACATTCCTGTTTGATAGATTATTCGGTGTAACTTTTCAAAAATTAAAGCAAAGCCTAACTGTTTATTTGAATCGGACATCCTTTTACGCAATGGTGTGGAAACGTACACCATTAAGATATATTATCTTACCACTGATTTGTTTCACATTCTTTGGCATACCTGAAGAAAGGAAGGAAGAAAGTAAGAAGAAGTTGCTAGCATATTGTTTTCCATAAACTGAAATGATAACCCAGTTATTTATTGGATTCAGACAATCTTTTAAGGTGGAAGTGCAAGTGCATGACATTAGAAGACAAAATCTTTTTTTTTTTTTTTTTTTTTAAATTTAGTATGCGCACTATAAAAAGAGAGTACTGTTGTAACTATTGTATATTTTTATAGGTATTTTAATCTTTTTTTATTTTTGTTTGGTTTTATATTCGTAGCGATATAATTTAATACGAAAACTGCGATTCCCGCTTTTTCTTAAATTTATTTTATCATGCAAACTTTTGCGCTTTCAAAAAGATGGAAATCTGTAACAATTAAAGTATTAAAATAAAATATTACACTTCTGTTGTTGTTGCAGCTAATGCTCACTTGTCTGACCGCTGGGATTGATAAATCTAAATGAAAATGAAATGTGCAACTTTAAAAAATTTTAAGCAAATTAATTCAATTTTTAATAACAAAAACTTCCGATAATTTAAAAGACATAAACGTAAAAAAACTTAAACTAAATCACATTCCTTAATATCAGCTCTAGAATAAAAACTAAACGGAAATAAAAAGACTATTTTTTTAATTATTTTTTCTTCTATAACAATAATATGAAATACTTAGTTTTTATTTTGAAACGAAATAAAGAATGGGGATTATTTAATTTTTATTTGATTCGAAAAAGAATTTTGCTGCTTTTCTTTCAACATATCAAATTTTGCATGGAAGTGAAGTATGCCAAATCAAATTTAAAATTAAGTGAAATTCAATCTCATATGAAGGGTGTTTTTAGAGAAATATTCTTTGAATTTTAAGAGAGATAAAAAAACGTAAAAATTGTTTGAGCTGAGGAAAGAAACGTATAAAATGACATATAATTGAAATTGTGGTTGTACAACTGAAATATGTTACTATTAGCCTAAATAGGAATAAATCGGAACAAATATGAAAGCTCAACAGAGATTCAACCAGATCAACTTCTTTGTACTTCTAAAATTGTTCTGTTCTTGTAAATATAAAAACTCGCATGGAAATGGTGAAAAAGAAAATGCAAGGCTTTCAGCACCGGATTTAAAGGCAAAAGAATGTCGCATTAAGAAGGGAAATGAAATGGACCTGACTTTTTTTCTTTTTTTAAGGTTAGCTTGTCATGCGTAGATCATTAGAATCGAATAAATGTTAATGGTTTTCAACGAAGCAATTTCAAATGGGAAATAAATGGCGCTCCAAGAAAATGCAGCATTTGCTAATGTAAAACGAATGTTAAGGTAAAGACAAAATTTTCCGAAATCGTCATTTTGCTATCTTCATGTTTTGCAGTGCAGGCTTAGATTGCTTCGGAAACTTTTCAAACTTGGAAATCGCCAAACGTTTCCCACTGGAATTTATCTCATACCATAGCGATTATCGTTTGGGCCGTGAAAATAATATTCACGCATTTCATCTGACACCTTGATCTTCACACCAAATGGTACATACTGAATAAATTCTCTTGCTAGTTCACCCAAAGGATGATCAGGTTTACCATCTTTCCACTTCTTAGGTAAGACATCCTCTTAGACGGTATGATGTCATAGAAGTAGTACATTGACTGGAAAAGAAATCCTAGTTTTCACTCGGCTGCCGAGATATTTCTAACACTGTATGCTTTTCAAATTTACTGGAAGACATATGAGAGCCGAATAGGTTACAGACCATCAATTACAGTCACTCAATTAGAGTATATATTACAGTTATGTAATAACAGGATCAGAATGTCGTCAAATGGTCGCTAAATTTGGTGACTTTTCCAGTGTAAGTTAAGAAATTTTCAGTTTTCCTTCTCCGGCTTTTACGCAAGATGTCTTCTGATAAAGGATTGTAACATCATGAAGATTCATTAACAATTGTTCATATTCATCCCCCACTGAGAAGCATCTAGTTCAAGATTATTTTGACATTTTGTGCAGGATATCCTAATTTGCACCATGGTATTTTGAAATAAAAATCGAGTTTCGACTAAAGATTGCATAAATGCTGAAAACTTGAAATCGTGCTTACAGAAGCCAACAATTATGGCTTTAATTAAAGATAATGGATGGACTAAAACTAATGGAAATAGGTACGGCTTCGCAATTCCAATAGCACGCAAGTTGGCTTATAGAAGCCAACAATTATGGCTTTAATTAAAGATAATGGATGGACTAAAACTAATGGAAATAAGTACGGCTTCGCAATTCCAATAGCACGCAAGTTGGCTTATAGAAGCTAACAATTATGGCTTTAATTAAAGATAATGGATGAACTAAATGGAAATAAGTATAGCCTAACGACTTCGCAATTCCAATAGCACGCAAGTAGGCTCTGACCTAAGTTGGCGTAAACAAGCCTAACGGCAAGAATAACTCGACGCCGCATAACATTAATCGAAAGAAAATCAAATTTAGCAACGTGGTCTTCAAGCAGGCAGAACACGCTCTAGTTTTACCCTCTAAAACCTTCCTTTATAATTATCTCCTTTCTACCTCATTTGAATATCGTGCGAACTACAAATTTACCTTCAGGCAGCGGCCGCCCATACGGTACAGTGGTACCGGCTGTGATAACGAAGCCGACTGTGATGAGAAGACAAGGTTTAACTGTCCGCATCATTATAGGAGGTAACGGTGGCCGCCTATTAGGTGCCTCCACATTAAAATGGCCATCACTTCTGGCCTTAGGAGTGGCCAATTGGTCAACTAAGCAAGTACCCACCATTAGATTAAAAAACAAATCTGGCAAGGAAATAGAAAGGAGATCGATAGGAAACACTTTTGACATAAAATAACTGGTTAAAAACTCGTGATACTTTACAGATTAATAAAGTGAGCAATTTAAAAGAAAAAATTTTTAAAAATCTGAAAGGTTTCAGATTTTAAATCACGACCAAAGGGGCGTTTTTTTAACGTTTCGTATGTTACATTTATTTATTAAATATCATGTTCTTCGCACTTAAACCATAAAAATTCAGTTCAAGAGCAATATCGCAAAATAATTTTAATGCGAATGAGCATATGTTTAGAATTTCCGATACGAAGTTCCGCGCGCTGGAGACAAAAAAAGCTTATTTTTCCCCGAACAGTGTTGCCATTGCTCGCTTTTAAATCATTCAGCTTTTTAATCAAAAATTCGTTAACGTTTTAGAAAATATGAAATGGATAATAAACATACATACATTTATGCAGATTCTTCATTATTTAATTTCTTTAAATATAATAGAGGGAGATAATATTTACTGGCAACAATTTGAAAAGTGAATCGGACATTTATATTGAACATCTATATTATATTGGACATTTATATTAGTCCTTCAGGGCAAATTGTCCCTTCGGACTTCAAAATGCACATCGTAAAAACTAAATCCCTGCTTTACTTTTTTTTTTTTTTTTTTGAATAATGCATCGAATTGATATAAATTTACATATATTTAATTTAAAATGTATCCGGCCAACGAATTTTATTAACTTTACAGCTTCATTGCAATTAATAAAAGATGGTATTAGTACTACATATTATGTAACAGCTACAGAATCATTTTTAATGTTTATGATGTTTATTAATTATGGAGCCTTTGCGCAGAAACCATAGATAACATTGATGATAACACAAAACACGGATTCTGTTCAGCTTTTTATAAGCCTTTGGTATCAAAAGCACAAAATTACCGATTCATAAGACGGGTTAGGTAATGTGCAAGGATTTGAATATATTGATTATCGACGATTCCAGACACAGCACTAATCACCAAAAGATCTAACTTTAAACAACGGACTCACAGGGTCTTAAGACATAGATGGTTTGCCTTCTGGTTGGTCTAAACCCTTGGGACTCATTTATTTGGGCAGATGAATAGCAAAAAAAAATGCCCTTTGGAAACGGAGAATTATGCTTAATAAGAACACCAAGAGGTACTTTATTAGATACCAACACGGGAATTATCCTAACAAGAGTCACGTGGAAATGGAACACGCAAGCTGGTATCGGCTTCTTTTACAGATGGGTGGGAACGGTATGTACTTGTCTAACGAGATCACGTCTGAAAATAAAATGCATGTCAATAACTGCACTGACGAAGACGATGCACAGGAAGAAGAATTTAATTTCGTTTGTATTCTCAGCGGGTAACTTCCGTCGATATAATGAGTTCTCGGGAATATTTAAGCAGGGAAGAACATGGGAATGAATTCCGAAGTTGCTTTCAGCTTTAATAGGCAAAGCCACGTTGAAGACAGAAAGTAGTCGTCGTTTTCAAGACAACCGATAATATTTAGCATTTTATCTATAAAATACCTTTGCTGGTAATAAAATACAATAAAATTCGGATAATTCATTACCGCTTATTCCGCCAGTGCTTATACTCCGTGCTTATTCTTGGATGTAAATGAACTTAATTTTGTTTCTTAGATAATTCAGCCCGGTAAATTCAACAGTAATTTATCCTTACTTAAAAAAAAAAAAAAAAAAAAAAATTTAGCTCAGTGGAGTAATTCGCCCATAAGGGCTCTTAATTTCGTTTTAGCATTTTGCCTTGGTTCACTATAAACCGCGTTTCCCTTTTCAAATTGTTGCCACCAAATATTAGAGCCTTGCATTATATTTAAGGAAATTAAATAATGAAATATCTGCATGAATGCATGTATGTTTCTCATATTGTGAAAAAACAACGGTACCCAGAGACATCCAATTTTGAATAACGTAATCCTCCACTCGAATATAGGCATCTGGAAGCACAAATTTGGAATTCTGAATTTGTTTTACTATCTTTTTCACATTTTGTAAAACTTTAACGAATTTTTGATTAACAGACTCAATGATTTCAAAGCGAGCAATGGCAACACTGTAAGGAAAAAAAAAAAAAAAAAAACCCTTTTATTTCCAGCGCGAGAGACTGTGTATTGGAAATTCTAAAAATATGCTCTTTTTAAATATTTTGTGACATTGCTGTTGAACTGAATTTTATGGTTTTAGTGCAAAGAACATGATATTTAATAAATAACGGCAACAGACAAAACGTTAAAAAAAAAAGTCCCTTTGCGCGTAATATAAAATCTGAAAGGTTTCAGAGCTTTTGCTCCCCCCCCCCTAATATTTTATTCATCAGCCCAAAGGGAATTAGCCAGGATAAACCGCTTATCATTTTTCATATTGTTGCCACGAAATATTATCGTCCCGTATCATTTTTAAAGAAATTAAATACTGTAAAGGCCCTTATTTTCGTGGGCCATAATTTTCTCGAAAATGAATATATCGGTGATTTCACGATCTGAAAATTTCGCGAATTTTATATGAACAGAACTGAAAGTTGAAAAATTTCAAAAGTGCCTAAGTAAAGTTGAGAAAGTTGAAAAAAAAGTATTTCGGGGGGCTTAAATTTTCGAGATTACTACGGGCTCGCGAAAATAAGGGCCTGGCCTTTACAGTAATGAGGAATCTCCATGTATGAATGTATGTTCCTGGCATGATGAAAAGGCGACTGTATCAATACCCATCAGATTTAAATAACGTAGTCCTCCACACCCGAACAAGGCCACCTGGAAGACCATATTTTGAATTTCGAATTAATTTTAATACCTATTTCATATTTCTTAAAACTTTAACCAATTTTTGATTAACAAACTCAAAGTTTTGAAAAGGAGCAGTGACAACATTGTACGGAAACATTTTTATCTCCAGCGAGCAAGACTATATATGTCGGAAATTCTAAAGATATGCTGTTTTTAAATATTTTGGATTTTGCTGTTTAATTTAATCTGGCGTTAAGTGCGAAGAACGTGATATTTAATAAATAAAGTTAGCGCACAAAACAATAAACGCCAAAATAATAAAAAGGAAAAAAAGTTCTACAAGGCCTGAGTGAACATTGATATGATTAACTGAAAAAAGGCTTAAAAAAATTCTATGCCAACAACTGAACTCTGAATCGGTAATTCAAAACATTGCTCTTAAATTTTTTCTAATTTTTCTATTGAATTGTATATGATGTAAAAGCGAAGAAAATTATGCTTAATTATAAAGCTAAAATGATAGAAAGAAATAGGCTAGCAGAACTGTGTGCAGCAGCAGACTGGTGGACCGGGAGCTCAAAACTTTAACAAATCATTTTGGCTGATTGTTAAAATCTTAACCCTTTCAGATGTTTTGAAATTTGTTTCCATTTATTTATATTTATTTTTTACTTACGAAATTTTGATGTTAAACTCTTGGAAGTATTAGACTGTAATCTGAAATTTTCAGATACTAATTTTTTTTTTCATATAAATTTTCTTTTTCTGGATCCTTTAACAAAAGGAAAAAATAATTAAAATCCCCTCAATTGTCCTTAATGTTGTATTTATACAACACTACAACGTGTCTTCAGTTACAACCCTAAAATCGCATATATGTATATTCTGCAAAACGTTAATTTTTGTCAAATAAATAATACGTAAATAAATATACGTATAATTTAGGTCAAAAGGTAGTCAAGTATCATTCACATAGGACCCAAACTTAACCTTTGACTTGGGACTTACGGCTCGTCAACGTCTGGAAACGTGAGAATTTCAAACAGCAATGATCGGCGAGTCACGAATCCGCCTGAACTTCCTCCGTACGAGCTGTTAAGGAGGCCACTTACGCACGCGCCACTGCTCACGATATTGTTCGTGGGGGGACGGAAGTGCGGGGGCCGCTAAATATCTCAATAATTATCTCGTTCGGGAAGATTTCTCCGATTTATGAACAACATGAAAGGGAATTAGTTTTTTTGAAAGTCTTGAAACGTTGATTTCATATTTCAAAAGCACTAAATCTTCGCGTTGCATTGTCGATTATGAATTATGAAGAGCTTTGTTATTCTTTAAGTCCACGGGTACCTACAAAACTTAAACGATAAAAAATTGTTAAATGTATGATGTTTATACACTGACTGATTTTTATCCCAAAGGGCGTTATCCCAAAAGGGCTATTAATTTCGTTTTGGTATTTTGCGTTTACTAAAAACGGCGAATCACTTTCTGGATTGTTACCACCAAATATTAGAGCCCTGTATTATATTCGAAGAAATTAAATAATGAAAAATCTGCATAAATGTATGCATGTTTCTCGCATTGTGATAAAACAGCGGTACATAGAGCCAACGAATTTTGAATGACATAATCCTCCTACGAATGGAAGCCCAAACTTGAAATTTGGAAATTTTTTTATTATCGATTTCATATTTTGTAAAACTTTAGCGAATTTCTGATTAACAAATTTAAGGATTTCAAAGCGAGCAATAGCAACGTAGTACTGGAAAAAAAAAAAAAAAGAACATTTTAATCTCCAGCGCGCGGAACTGTGTATCGGAAATTCTAAAGATATGCTCTTTTAAATATTTTGTGATATTGCTGTTGAATTGAATTTTATGGTTTAAGTGCGAAGAATATGATATTTAATGAATGAAGGTAACTTACAAAACCTTAAAAAAAAAAGGTCTCTTTGGGCTTAATATAAAACTTGAAAGCTTTGAGAATTTTTGTTTCTTACTTTTTTACATATTTTAAACTTGATTCTGTGGACAGCCGTGTTGCACGAGAATTTTTAGATCTATTTATGAAGCGAGGAATTTAAATTAAAAAGGCATTACTTTAAACTAATAAAAAAAAAAAAAGGAAAATATCTACTCCGTTATTTTTCTTCGTTTTAAACTACGATTGTTATTATTATTATTCATTTAGTAAATGATGAGCATTTTGATTTCAGATTTAAAAATGGGTTTACTTCCAGTATGATTTGGAGCGGATTTACATTCTATTAATTTCATTCTTACATTTCTGTCACCGTTTTTTATATAAGGAATCATTTTTTTACTTCATTGTACAAAATAAAGTAAGTATTGTAACCGTGAAAAATTTCGGGTATAATTTTTTTTACTTATTCCGTGCTCCGCCCTTAGGCGCTATACGGAAAGGGAGGGATTACAGTGGAGGTCTTTTTAAGGGAAACTGGCTCTTATCGACGTTATACATGATCAAAACTACAAAAACTCCCATGCAGTCAGCTCGTTCGCCGGAACCCGAACCCCGGACCGAACTACCAGTGTTCAGCGGCTTTTATCACTCAGGCCCAGTAGGCTCGATAACCTATTTCAATAGACATATCTATTTAACCGCTCTAAATACATTTGGACGATTTTTTTGCATGACGTCTATAAGTATGAACGGAATAAAGAATATTATTTTCCAAAAGCGAATTGTGAAATGGATTTAAAATGAATTCAGAACGGTTTTTTTTTTTGTGACGTCTATCCGTATATACGTAGATATGTACGTATCCATGATACTTCTATTGATATACTTAAAATTAAAAAAAAAATCTCATATTTTATTTTTATATACGTGAACCATTAAGAACACAGTTTAAGATCTGGAACTTTCTTAATGAATTTCTTAAGACTCGTTGATGAGTCTTGCTGAGGGTGGGGAGAGTAAGGCATTTGCCCCGAAAGCACATAAAGATAAGCAAAATTAAAATGCAATAAATTGATATTAATGTAAAAATGATAAAAATAAAATATGAGTACCAAGAGGCGCAATTTTAAAATAAGACCCGTTGATGAGTCTTGCTGAGGGTGGGTAGAGTAAGGCATTTGCCTCGAAAGCACATAAAGATGAGCAAAATTAAAATGCAATAAATTGATATTAATGTAAAAATGATAAAAATAAAATATGAATACCAAGAGGCGCAATTTTAAAATTTGTTTCAAATATTAAAAACATTCCCTGCACAAGGCATGCTACTGAAAATAATATTTGAAAATTAAAATAATAATAATAATAATAATAATAATATATGTATATATATAAATCTGAAAGCTTTCAGATCTTATATTACTCCCGAAAGGTCTTTATCAGCGGAGATTCAAAACGGGATTTGAAAATTGATGCAGATATTCAAAACCATTCGACGTAAAATATCCTTAGATAATGTGACGTCTTTGCGTTGCTACGCTACCGACGTGATACAGTACGAAATGTAAAGAAACTCGCACATCCGTACTTAGGGACGCACGCGATGTTAATGTTAATGGAACGCTTTGAAATCGTTGAGTTCGTTAATAAAAAATTCGTTAAAATTTTACAAAATACGAAATAGATAATAAAACAAATTCCAAATTTGGGTTTCCACATGCTCACATGTCCATATTCGAGTGGAGAGAGGGCTACGTTATTCCGAATTCGATATCGCTTGATACAATTGTCTTTTCCCGGTGCAAGAAGCATAAATACCTTCTTGCAGTTTCTTCATTATTTAATTTCTTTAGATATAATGCACGGCTGTAATATTTGGTGGCAACAGCTTGAAAAGTGAAACGGACATTTATAGCGAAGCAACGCAAAATGCCAAAACGATATTAATAGCCCTTCTGGGCTAACGTCCATTTGGGCTAAAAAGAAAACTTTCACAATGGTGCAGAAGATTTTGTAGAAATTGGGAAATTTTTTCGTATGCATATTAATTTTATTCAAAAAGAAAATTTAACTCTTTAACGCTATCTTAGATGCTGATTCCCGATTACCGTTCAAATTTTGGCCTAACGAAGCAATTTTGATAAAGTTTATGAGCAGCAGCTCCCAGATTTTTCTCTTCATAGGAATTGGTATCGTCTCATTCAGGGCTTGCCAACCCTACGCCCGCGAGCACCATGGCGTCGGCCGATTGTTTAGAGTGTACCCGCCGCTGTGCTTTCACAATAAAAATGTTTCAGTTTTCAATAAAATTCTACGTGGACGTTTTCTTATTTTTAATGAAACAGAAAATGCGTCCAATACAGATAAAATCACATAGCGAAATGAGACCGATCTCGACTAATCTTTGGAATATGGTAACAGGTAGCTTGGCGACATTTTGGTAAGGCGATAAAGGTTACTAGCTAGGACTTTAGCAGTGTACATGGATAAAGTCAAGAGTGTGCGCAATGCCATTTTTGTGCAATTCTGGGATGTTTTTTTAAGAGAAAATAGGTCGACGTGTACATGGATACCGTTATATGTGCAATTCTTAAAAACGCGGCACGCAGTGGGCGATTCTGCACTTTCTCCCAATTTCGCACCTAATCTTCGTCATGATTAAGCAATTTTGTTCCATAAAAGTTCTAGCATAAGCGTAATTCGGCAAACAGATTGTTAAAAAAAAAATGTTGAGTAAAAAAGATTAAAAAAAAAAAAAAATTTGAAATGTTTCAGATTTTAAATTACGTCCAAAGGGACGTTTTTTAACATTTTGTGTGTTACCTTTCTTTATTAAATATCATGTTCTTCGCACTTAAACCATAAGATCCAGTGCAACAGCAATATCGCAAAATAGTTTTAAAACGTGCATATCTTTAGAATTTCCGATACAGAGACTCACGCGCTGGAGATATAAATGTTTTTTCTGCACAACGTTGCCATTGCTCGCTTTGAAATCCTTGAGTTTGTTAATCAAAAATTCGTCAAAGTTTTAAAAAATAGGAAATCGATCATAAAACAAATTCCAAATTTCAAATTTGGTCTTCCACATGCTCATATTCGTTGGAGGATTACGTTATTCAAAATTCGATGACTCTATGTACCGTTATTTTATGACAATGTGAGAAATATACATACATTTACGCAGATTTTCATTATTTAATTTCTTCAAATATAATGCAGGACTCTAACATTTTATGGCAACAGTTTGAAAAGTGAACCGACATTTATAGGAGTGCGACGCAAAATGCCAAAACGAAAGCAATAGTCCTTCGAAACTCCAGTCCCTTTGGACTAAAAAAAAAAACATGCCTTTAGTTCGTGAAAACAAAATGGCGTCCAAACAAAAACTAGCAGGTTGCTGTAGCAGGGTTGGTCGCCAAATTTTCGCCAAAAAATCGCCAAGTTACCATAATTTAAAGATTAACCCCGATCTCTTTTTGTATGTGCAAGTATTATTAACGCTATTCAAAACTCGCCGTCCAACAGATATTCTAGAACGTGCTCTTAGGAACAAAAAGGATGGGTACCCCTGATCTCTAACTAATGCTAATACTGAATGAATTTATTTCTGCAATCTTGGATCTACGCACTGGTATTTTTTATTTACATATGTTTTCTTTTTGTGTCCTTCCACGTGTTTATGGCCTCAATTAAAGTTCGCTTTTCTTCCCCCCCCCACACTTTCAGCTAATGATTGCAATTCTTGCGGAGGGGGGGGGAAGCGCATGTTTTCAAAGAAAATCTCAGATACCGTTCAGGTTATCAGTTACGGAATTCTAAACAACATCATTCCAGATGTAGTTGATGTGATCAGGAGACCACAAGCGTCAAATTCTCCTTTCCACCCACCTTAATTTTTTTTTTTTTTTTTTTTTTTTTTTTTTTAAAGAGGGGGAGCGAAATTGACTGATACTCTCGCTTCATCCGTAATAGCCTATGGGAAGTTTAACCACTCAAGGATACTTTATTGTTTTCCTACAGTTAAACTTATATGACTACCTCAATTAAATATAACCTTAAAACAATAATAAATATTGTTACGAAATGTGCATTTAGATAGTTAATTTTAGTAGAATTATAATTAAAATTGTTGTATTTCCTCGTGCAATTCAGCGCGAGAGAAATTTTAAGAGAAAGCTATGACGGAAAATAAGAATACAGGAGCACGTGCATTTAACTCTGAGTAAATGGATATCTCGGTAATTTGCATTGAAACTGAATAAATGTAATTGACCGCTATGTTAGCTGTAACTGTAATTCCATCCTCTTATTTCTTTCCAGTAATTTCATAAAACAGAAAGTGCGAGAAATATCTCGCGACCGGTTGAAAGCTATAAAACGCGGGAAAGACAACGTCTGAGTTCAGTTGTTTAGTTAGTTGCTTAGATACTTCTATTGCGAGTTGTCAGAATGCACAAAGATTATATCATCTGAAGAATTACCAAAAGTTCTATTCAAATACTATAAAAAATCTAAAGCGATGTATAAAAGAAATTAAACAAATAAAAAAGAAACAGTTTTTCGCAGACGATTCAGCGCCGCCCATCTAATGCGCATGCGCTACTAATTAATTAAGTTCTCACTTCGTGACATGGCAAAAATACGTAAAAATTCAAAAAACATTTTCATGAAAAATTGAAAGATATAGAAAAACATAAAACACCAAGTACAGTTAAAACAATTAAAAAAACAGTTTTTACAATTAAAATGACAGTTTGTTCGCAAAAACAAGCAATTAACTTAAGTGATAATTCCAGAATGAATTAAGCATAATTTAATTCGCAATAATAAAAGAAGACGTTACTTTTTTGTTGCGAAGCTTAGTTTCGCTAGATTGGTAACAAATCCACTATTCTGCTAAGTTTCAAATGTAAACAAATATGACTGCTATTGTATACAAAAATTAGGCTTAGACGCACTTAAAAAACTTTTAAATCGTTGATAATTCCACAATTATAGCATGCAGGTTAACGAAATGCATAAAAATCTTAACCGGAAAATAAGAACAACATTCATTAATTTTTCAATCATTTTTAAAGCAAAAAATGCACAATTTACAGCCATATAAGAAAGAAGAAACCGAGCTCACATATATATACTTTTGGTGCGTCCGATTGCAACCAAAATGGGAGGTGCATATTTACATGTTAGAGCAGTCCTATATACAAAATTTCAATGTTCTGATGCTACTCGCTTTTGAGTTATACGAGGTACATATTTACTTACGTACATACAGACGCCACGAAAAAATCTCTTCAGAATTCAATTAAAATCAGTTTTATAATTTTGTGGAAAAAGAGTCCTTTATTCTGTTCATACGTACAGACGTCACGCAAAAACATCGTCAGACTGCATTCGGTAACTGTCATAATGGATATTATCGTTGAAATATGATACCTGAAATTTTTCGCGATTACTATATTTCCTTTTACTTCGTACAAGGAAGTAAATAGGAAATATTGTAATCGCGAAAAATTTCGGTTGTTTCAGATATAATTTCAGAAAAATTATTTAGAGATATACATAATTTGAAACAATATATTTTTCCTCCTCCTTTTTACTTCCTTGTACGAAGTAAAAAAAAAGTATTGTAATCGCGAAAAGTTTCAGGCAGCATATTTCAACGAAAATATCCATTTTGACCGCTATCGAGTGCAATTTAACGATGTTTTTGCGTGATATCTGTACGTAAGGACAGAATAAAATACTCTTTTCCTTCAAAAAAATTATAAAACTGCTTTAAAATTAATTATAAAGAGAATTTTTTGTGGCGTCTCTACGAACGTATGTACGT
Source organism: Stegodyphus dumicola (assembly GCF_044657685.1). Classification (NCBI taxonomy): domain Eukaryota; kingdom Metazoa; phylum Arthropoda; class Arachnida; order Araneae; family Eresidae; genus Stegodyphus; species Stegodyphus dumicola. Next base: position 85,178,021 of record NC_140777.1, read on the forward strand.
ACGTATCTCGCATAACTCAAAAACGAGTAGCCTCAGAACGTTGAAATTTTGTATATAGGACTGCTATAACATGTAGATGTGCACCTCGTATTTTGGTTGCAATCGGCCGCACCAAACGTATATAAATATATTTATATATTATATTTTTATATTATATATATCCACTCTATTACCCGGCTCAGTAATCTCAGTTTCTTTACTCTTATATGTATGTTTGTAAATTGTACTTTTTTTGCTTTAAAAATGATTGAATTATATTGTTTTTATCTTCTCGTTAAGGATTTTATGCCTTTAGTATATCTGTGTGCAATATTTTTAGAATTATCAGCAATTTTAAAGTTGTTCAATTGCCGCTAAGCCTGTTTTTAATGGCGGCCATTGATGTTTACATTTGAAACAGGAGACTAGTGGATTTGTTGCCAATCTAGAGAAACTTAGCTTCGCAACAACAAAGATAACGCCTTCATTTATTATTGCCAATTAAATCATGCTTAATTCTTTCTGGAATTTTTTCGAGGAAATAAGCGTTTATGATTTACTTCGTAATTTTTAATACAGATATTTTGAGTTTTTATGTATTTTTGCCTTCTCGCGAAGTAAGAACTGAATTAAATGAGAAATACTCAATCTTCTGTGAAAAACTGTTTCTTTTTTTTTTTTTTTTTTTTTTTTTTGTTTTATTTGCTTAATTTCTTTTATACATAGTTCTAGCTTTATTATAGTATTTGAATAGAACATGTGGCAACGATTAGATAATTCTTTAAATGATATACATTTTGTGCATTCTGAGTTATGAATCTGAGAATATGAATGAAATATAATACTGTTAAGTAAACCTAGCGCCAGAGTGTCGCTATGGTAAACAAAATGAATTCTAAAGAAAGCATTTATTCTATTGTGGTTTATGCGCTGTCGGCGAAGTAGGTTTAATTCAATGTAATAAGTTTAAATAAAATGCAAGAAAAAATGCGTATAATTTAATATTCCGTACAAGGAAGTCATGTGGTGTACACATCAGATTTTTTTACACTGTTATACACAATAAAATTTTAAATTATTGGCAAACATATTACAAAAATATTTTAACCCAGCAATTTTTAAGAGGTATCCGTGTCCTCCACAACAACCCTAAGAAGACTTAGAACAGACCCCTTGCTTTAATCACAAATCTTCTGATGCAATCCGCAAAGCCAGTTACGAGAAAAAAATTGAGTTACAATATGAATTAATTGTAAGCTTTATTTTTCCAGCAGTGGTTTCGTTATCATCTTTAGGTATGCTTGTCATCATACACTCAAAGATCACTATCAGCTGAAAGTCAAATCAGTTCATACCATAACCAGTTCAATGCTTTTTCACACAATGCGATCACATCCACTCTAATTATTATGCTACAATTGTACCAGGCCATAATCTAGAATTATTTTTCCTGTATAGCGGGGTTTAGCCGTATTAGGGTTTGGCCTGCTACTAAGGCCAGAAGCGGTGGTCATTTTATTATAGAGGCACCTAATAGGCAGTCGCCGTTACCCGCTAGGTAGGTCAGATATATATCCACACCTTCTTCAGGATTCGAATCGAGGACCTACGGTATGGCAGTCAGATCCAACAAATACTGGTTCAGGATAACTTTGAGATTCGCGGGTTCTTATTCGAAAGTTGTCCTATTATGATACCACTACATTTTCTCAAGATTAGCATTTTTGAAATCACTCCGAACGCGCACATATCCAAGCATTACAATCGCAAAACTTACCCTATTATGCCTCGCTTTATAAATTCCATCTTTAGGAGATTTCTAAATTTTGAATTCACTTTGTAAGCGGCCGAGCGGTAAAGTCGCTGAACACTGGTAGTTCGGTCCGAGGTTCGAATCCTGCGAACGGGCTGGCTGCATGGGCGTTTTCGTGGTTTTCCCCATGCGTAACGTGTATACGAGCCAGTTTCCCTTAGAAAGTCCTCCACTAAGGCATTCCTTCCCTTAGGCAGATAGCCCTCGAGGCTTTGCCATAATACACACACACACACACTTTGTAAGAAAAAAAACTAAACTAAATTTATAAAAAAAGGGGGAAATTCAAAATTATCAAAATTCTCCCCCGCCCCCCTAAAAAAAAGCCCAAAAAAGTCACCTTCTGGTGAAGTGTCTTTGCCATAGCTAAACAGTCTGAGACAAAATTTGAATTAAAATTTAATCTTACTTTACGAACTTACGATCAACAAATTAGTTCGTAAAGGTGAGGTATTCCGATATGCATTTTATCTGTGGTACAATGTGTGTGTGTGGGGGGGACAGAGTACGTTAGGGGTTATTGCTATTTTTTAAATTCTCCGTTTGTATAAATTGGAAATAATATTTACGTTAAAAAAAATTCAATAAATCTTTGAAAAGCAGACACGGTTATGTTTTGTAACTTTGGGGATGGGATATCCAGTATTCCTAACTGCAAACTGCAATTATAATTCCTAATTAAAAAAAAAAAAAATGTAGGATTAAAAAGCGTGGTTATGTCTACTAATTTTAAAAAGGTCTAGCTTTACAGTTACATTTACATTTTCTCATTAAAAACATCTAGCGTCAACAAATGCAGATGTGTTTTCTAATACTAGTGCTGTTGTACTGAGAATAACACACTTGCAGAATAGCTTTTTGGTCTACCAATAATTTATTCAGATGATAGAAACAAAGTATATCAGTCACGTTAGGTAAAATGCAAAATGTTATGCAACATGTTCCAGAATTTTTATATAACAGGCTTTGAATCAAGCTTTGTTTTGGTCTTTGGAAACAGATCTTGGATAAAGAGATCATCTTCTGTATTGTTCTTATAGTACTTCGAGGGGTACGCTGAAACAGTAATGACAACCGTAGGGTTATCTACCTCGTCGAAGAGCACCGGAAGCTAGCATAGCAGCATCCTTTTATCATTTTCCAAGTTGTTTCGCGTTATCTTTAACAAGTGTAAGGGAAGAAGGGTCTTTGGCCGGCGAGGCACAATCATTGTACCATCCGGGTGGTTCCGCTCCGGCAGTTTCATTTCTTCCAGCCCTTCTTGTCCTTCATCAACACTTTGATCACGTGACCTTGTTGCAGCATAATGCGCACGGCAAGTCGCGTATTTGCCTTACCTATTCCCGATGCTGAAGATGGAACACGTACGGAAACGGATTATGACTCTTTTGTTATGACGTGAATGCCGATGATGGCGGGGCAGAGGTGGTGAAAACAGTCCTTTCTTCGCGGCTGGTTACATAAAAGTAAAAGCAATCATGCCAGTATTCAAATATCACATTGTAAAACAAGCTTCCTAGTTTAAAAGGCTTTAATTTGTTTCCAAAAATCAACGGCAAGGGAACTAACTGCATTCAAGGGTAACATTTTGCGCTTCATAAACTCATGCTACGGAAAGTTGTTATCCCTCTAAGAAAATCTGATGTGGACACCACGTGACTTCCTTGTATGGCCTATTAAATTATACTCTTTTTTTTTTTTTTTTTTTTTTTTTTTCAATTCCAACTTATTTCCTCGAATTTCAATACAGATAGCTTTCTCATTCAATTAATTCAGTTCTCACTTCGCGACAAAGCAAAAATACATAAAACTCAAAACATCTTCATTAAAAATTGTAAAATGCAGACAAATATAAAACACCAAATACAATTAAAACAGTTGAAAAAAACAATCTTTACAATTAAAATTAGAGTTTCTATCTAAGAATCTTTCTATTCTAAGAAATCTATCTATCTTTCTATTCTAAGGGGAAAAAAAAAAAAAACAAGCGGTAAAGTCGCTGAACACTGGTAGTTCGGTCCGAGGTTCGAATCCCGCGAACGGGCTAGCTGCATGGGTGTTTTCGTGGTTTTGCCCATTTGTAACGTGTATACGAGCCAGTTTCCCTTAGAAAGTCCTCCACGAAGGCATCCCTCCTCTTAGGCAGATAGCCCTCGAGGCTTTGACATAATAACACACACACACACACACAAATAACAGAGTCAAATTAAAAGTCAAATAACACATATCTTGGCAACAGCTGTGCCAAAAATTATAATGTAAGTCGCCAATATAAGAATTATATCACTAAACATGTTTCTAACATCAAAAATCAAAGAAGGCAGTTAGTTTTTCTATAGTTTATATTAGTTTTTCTATAGTTTATATTTCTATAGTCTATATAGTTAGTTTTCAAAATTTACAAAATACTTGAGTAAATGTCCCCCTTTAAATAAAGACACCTTCGCTTTTATGCATGTTAATTCAAGACTATTTTTATAAAAATAAACATAATAAATAGTGGTAATCTTAATTGGAATTATGAAATAGAACTCAAAAATAATTGATATAAACATGAGAAAAATAAGAAACATAACAATACTATCTTTGCAAAACAAATGAAATAAAAGTTGAAAAATTGAAAAGTATATAATAAGAAAGTAAAATGTGAAATGTACATTAAGGTATAAAAGGCCAGAAAATGCATTAATTAATTTACGTTCTTTCTAGTGGGATGTCAGTAAAGTGTTTTCTTCTGTGTCTTACTCAGAAGGGGGTGTGCCCAAAATTCCGCAATTCCGTTATCGGCATACTAAGCTATTTTTGGGACGTGGGAGGGACTAGGAATGTTTGAGGGACGTTTGTTGCGGAGTTCTTATGTGAGTGAAAACGTCTGTTAAAATTTTGAATATACCAACTAGTGAATGGAAATTAATTAATTTATTTAGTAAATATATCATTTAATATCCGCTATAGTATAAAATTGCTTTAAAAATTAATTTAATATAGCTTTAAAAATAATACATGGCGAAAAATTTGTTGGCAACATTTGAAACGTGACACGAACAAAAAAGTGAGGTTTTGAGATTGGCCAAAAAACATTTTCACATTTGCCTACATTTTTGTACAAACGTACGAATTTAAACAATCTCATGACAATAAAGACATTTTTACATTTAACCATAATCACATGAAGGAGAGACAATGAAGTTGTTGAATAAGATGCCCGATCGTCAATGTGTAGCGATAAAAGCTTTATGGATAAAAGCTTATTTTGCTTTTTCTACCAAAATCAAAGATAACACTCATAACAACCAACGCATAACGTATGAGACAAAATAATGACAGTTCACAAAACAATTATGAGATTCAAATTCATAAAAATTATCCTATACATTATTACCTATACGTATACATTATTACTACGTATTATCCTATACATAAAAATCCTATACATTATTACGAGTTTGACAAGGACGATGAGAAACTCAAGTGTTACATAAATGTTACGACATGTTTACGTTCTTAAAAAAAAAAAAAAAGAAAAAAAGAAAAAAAAGAAATTGCTTTCTGGTAAAGCTAGAAAACAATAATTTTACTAGTCTTCTAAGACATTTTCCTAGATTACTCAACAATTTATGAAATTTTCCGAAGCCAATATTTCTTTTTTAAGCCTATTTTTCACTCCTCCCACTCGTACAGGTGTTGCATCCTAAAGAAAACTTCGTGTGTGTCCATGTGAGTCACATGTTTTAAAAGCTATTTTTTTACAATATTTTTTTTTTCTTTTTTAAACCAAGCAGCAATGTTTTTATAAATGGCGTTTTATAAATCTACCAATCCCTAGATATTTCACTTTCCTCCCAAAACGGAACTGGAAAGCAATCTATCAGTTTTAATTTTGTCAGCACAATGGTTCTTCGCTTAAATATCAAAGATATTTGCTACTACCTAACACACAATATGCTTAATAAAATAAAATATAAAAGTCAAATTATCGCGGGCAGGTGTGCTTCTATATAAAGCTCAGATTCATAATGTGTCCTTTGTGTGAAAATAATGCTAGCACAAATTCTATTATAACTCGCACGTGCTTATTATGTTCTCTTTTATTAGAAGAAAGGTACAGACGCGCTGTTTAGAACACAGACGAATGGATCAAACACAAATAACGAATGGTAAACTTAGGTCAGAAGTAATACAATATAAAATGCTGTGTAAGTATTGGTATTTATTAATTAAAATCAATAAAGTTTGAATTCAGCTTTATTTCGCACAGTAAAAGCATCTTACTCTGCTGAAAAATGGTCGAATCGATGCGAATAAAAATGCTTGTTTATTTGCATCGATTCGGATTCAAAATCGATTTAAATTAATCGATTAAAATAATCGATTTTGAATGCGAATCGATGCAATCGATTAAAAATCGCAAATAAAGTGTGTGCAAATTAAAAAGCTTGGAAATTCAGTTGGACAGTTTCACAAAAGTGAAATTCTCTAACCAACGAACTGATTTATTTCCCACTAAACTAAAACATGTTAAAGTTTCTCTGGCAGCTTGATGTATTAGAAAACTAACTGCCTTCTTTGATTTTTGATGTTAGAAACATGTTTAGTGATATAATTCTTATATTGGCGACTTACATTATAATTTTTGGCACAGCTGTTGCCAAGCTATGTGGTATTTGACTGTTAATTTAATTACGCTACTCTGTTATTTATTTGTACAGCTATTTGTACAGCCTTTTAAAAAGAGTCAACTACTAAAAAATATTTTGAAGATTTTAATAGCATTAAGAAGAAAAGCTACGTTTTGAAGATATATAACTTTACAGAACTGGTTTTAGTTTGCTTTATTTGATTTACGGCTGAGCACTCAAGGGCTATCTGCCTAAGGAAAGGCATGCCTTCGTGGAGGACTTAATTAGGGAAACTGGTTCGTATCCACATATTTATGCAATACAATACTGTATTCCAGTTAATACACTAAAGAAAACGTTTTATATAGTTTGATAATATCCACAATAATAATAATAATAATAATAAAGATCTGAAAGCTTTCACATTTTAAATTACGCCCAAAAGGGAGTTTTTTTAACATTTTATGTGTTACCTTGATTTATCAAATATCACGTTTTTTGCACTTAAACCACATAAAATTCAATTCCAGTGCTATATCACAAAATATTTAAAAACAGCAAAACTGCATATCTGTTAGAATTTCCGATGCACAGTTTCGTGCGCTGGAGATAAAATTGTTGTGTTTTTTTTTTTTTTTTTTTTTTTTTTTTTTTTACAGTGTTGCCATTTCTCGCTTTGAAATTGTTGTGTTTGTTACCCAAAAATTCGTTTAAAAAAATTGAAATAGATAATAAAACAAATTCGAAACTCAAATTCGGGGTTCCAAGTGTCCATGTTTGGTTAGAGGACTACGTTATTCAAAATTTGATGGCTCTAGGCACCGTTGGTTTTTTCACAGGTTTATGAATTCATGCAGATTCTTCATTATTTAGTTTCTTTAAATATAATGCATGGCATCATATTTGGAGGCAACAATTTGAAAATTGAACCAACGTAGAAAGTGAAACGACGCAAAATGCCGTTTTGAAACTAATAGCCCTTTGGGGTGTAATGGCCCTTTCGGCTAATAATAATATCCAGGAATTTTACCACATTCTTTACAATCGTGTGCTTTTTTTCCCTTCTAGACATACTCTTCTTTATTTTTAGATATATAATTTCTTGCATAAATTAAATATTCCTACTAAATGACGCCCTTTAACGCACCATGCATATGCGATTGAAAAAAATCCTAAATTCTTTTTCGTAGACAGAGATCATATACAGCCCCTCATCATTTAAATACACATTCCTTCTTACACTTTGCATAAAGCAGTTAACTGTGAATTGAATTAATGTTTGCTGAGGCGAAACATTCTTTGATAAGCAACATTAGCAAGTCCCAATTAAAAATGCCCACAAACCATTTAATTGGAAACCATTAATTAATACCTGTTCATACTTCTTCTAAAAGTTGACTTCTCAGATTTGCCGAGAAAGGGGGAGAGAGAAAAGAAGAGGAATTATCGGACTCTGCCCCCGTACAGGCGCTGCCAAATTGTGCAAATTTTTAGGGGATGCGAGAGTCCGATTTGAGGGGCCGAAGGTGGATGATTCATTGTTAGCCGTAATTATCGAAGACTGCTACTGCTCTTGCGATCCGCCCAAAACACTTGTTGGAATCCCATAAAAAAAAAGGGAAAACCTGTAAACAAGTGGCGGCACCCGTTCACTGCGCGGGGGGGATGAAATAGTAGGGAAAAGGGGCAACGAAGAGTGCGTGCAGATGGCGCGTGCAGGTGGTCGTTCGGGGCACTCTGCAAAATCACGAGCACCCCCAGGGCAACTGCAAAATTGTTTCGGCAGAGAAGCCTCGGAAAACTACTGTTCTAATTTGCGACCAACGGCAAAGATTATCGACCAGCCCCCCTTCATCCTCTTCCCATTCCATAGTAGGAAGCAAGAGAATTACCTCACCTTTAATATGCGTACATACGTCATTATATTCAATAATGATGCGAGGCACACTCGAGGTCGTTTCTTTGACAACTGGCACAATCGTATCCATGCCAGTATCAGACGTCATGCCCAGTTCCTCCGCATTAAGTCGATTCTCTGCATTCGTTTTGAGATCTAATTACCGCTTAGGTCTATAAGGTGGCGCACCTAGGCCAAAACATTTTAAAGGTAGACAAATTCCTGCTTCAGTTCATCATAATTCTGTTTTTCCTGCATGAAAACGTACCACCATATAGACGCCCAGACAACCAGGTACGTTGTGGGCAAATATACACAACCAGGTGTATATGGGCGTTTATATGGGAAAAAACCATATAAAAGCCCATATACACCATATACCTGGTATTGAAGGTGTATTTTCCCATATACACCTTCAATACGAGTTAGTTTTACCAACAAATTCCTTCACGTTTGTAGAGTCGTTAGGTTCTTTTAATGCAGGAAACATGAAAAATGAGCAATGCCGGGACTCGAACCTGGACATCTCGAATATGCGCCGAGTGTGCTAACTGTTACATCACGAAGGTGTGCAGAAAGGAGTTAGAAAACTGGGGTTTAGGCAAAGAATATGTATTGTTAGGAAAGCTTCGCAGCAGCAGGAGTGGCTCCCTCCGAACGAAAAGGGACACAACTGCGCATGCGTGAAATATCTGTCGCTAAAAAGCGCCAAAGCTCGAAGCTGATGTCGAAGTTCGAACAGATTCGACGGTCACGTTTATCAAGAGTTTAAAGCTGTGTGACTCCATTTTTTTTTTCCCCCTACATATTGACAGATATAAAATCAGACATTAAACTGCGATATGGATAATACAAGTTCAACTAGTAAAGCAAAAAAGCACGAAAATTCGAGTTTATATTATCGCGAGAAAA